>NC_084663.1:193451952-194126119 GCF_028389875.1 Rhea pennata | reverse complement strand
AAAGTTGCTCAAATCCACGAAGACTAGAAATAGTTATGAACAAAAATTACCAGTGAGATAAGGACTAATATCCAAGAGCTGGGGCTGTAGCAAACAGTACAAATTCTCATGAGACTCATCAAGATCATAAACGTTTCTCTGGAGAAATATAAATGTTACAAATAGAGTTTCCACCCAGGTAAAAGAAAAGGACTAGAAACAGACACATGTACATTTACATACACACACTCCAGCACTAACGTGCATGTATTTATGCTTGTGTACTTTTTCTCTCTTCTTCTACTGCTTCAGACTTTTGAAAATTCCAAAAATGAACTAAAAAGTGGTCACCATGATGGATTTGTAAATGATTCAGCTGGTCCTAATGGAATTTCCCCGAGACCCTGTTAAAGCCTTCTGTTAATGTACCAAGAGCAACAGGAAGGTCACTCCTATTCCAGGTGTGTTGCTTACTTATTCAAAAATACAGTATGGTTTTACAGTGTTGCCAAAAGCTCTGGACGGTATCAGTGCATAGGATAATGTTTGCTAGGTGGCTGATGATGGGCCATCCCTTTTGGGCACTCAGCACCGAGGAGAAAGAATTCTCTGCCATCCCACTCCCTTGCAGAGACTGTGCCATGCCATGGTGAAGGTTTCTGAGGCTCCCTCCTGCCCACACACACCCCTGTGGCTGCACTGTCACACTCGCACTACAGTAGGTTCCCCACTCATCCCTAGAGCTTCCAAAGTGCTGTTTTCCCTCTTTTCTTCTGCAAAACAACCCTTATTAACTGTCCCAGCAGCTGAGCACATCTTGGGTTGGCTGCGTGTGGGCTGGGCCTCAGCCAATATGGTGTAGGAAGAGCTAACTTGAGCTGTGGCTCTCAGAGCTAGGACTTCTCTAGAGATGCATGAGGTCATCACCCTCAGGCTCTTGGTTCATACTTTCAAGCTTTCCCTGGAAACCTAAGGACCTTAAGGTCTTCCTTAAGAAAATAAAACCTGAAATCCCACTGAAATGACTTGAGTCACAGCATGGACTGGTTATGACCCTACAGTCCTTGTCACAACCCAAGAGTTAACATGTCTCCTATGCAGTGACATCCTTTAGCATGTAATGTCACCTAGTATTTAGCATGTGAACTGCAGAAACACCAGTGACCCTGACTAAAGAATTTGGATCCAGTGATCATGTGAAATGAACAGTCATCAGCCTCATGCTTTCCTGTACATATTTTCCTGAAAAGGTTTGCAGCCAATGGATTTGGTTCAGATTCAAAGGATTATAGTGCAAAGCATGGAAGGCTATTTGGCAGAAATGGATTTATCTGCCTATGTGATAAATCTGAATGAAGAAACAACAGAAAAATAAAATTGTTATACCAAAACACTTTCCACGTGCCTTTTGGAGTTTATATTTGCATCAGGATGGAAGCTGCTGTGGGAATTTTATATCAGTGCCAGAATAGATTCCAAGGCTCTTCCCTTCTAAAATCAGATGTCCTAGCATTCATCTGCAAAACCATGGATGCACGAACATCACAGAACTCTGATGTTATGATTGTCATCTTGAGGGTACCAGCTTTGTCTGTGTCGATGATGTAAAAATCAAGAGCCTAGCTCACCATAAGATCTCTGCTGACAGAGATAGCCACCTAAACTCAGGGAATTGCAGTGTTCGTGATTTCAGCAACTAACTCCCTCTCTGAACTTATTTAGTCTCTGTTATTTCCCATCCAGTGACTCGTGGAAAACGAGGTCAAAGTAATGAAGCACCATTTAGCTCCAGAGAGGTGAGCAAAAATATGTATTTAGGCCTTATAAATTAGGAAATGGCAACAGTGAAGTAGGAGTTGTCATTTCTTGTTGTGTCGTTGAGTGAAGAAGAGTGCTTTGCTGTTACATAGACAACGGGGAATTCACAGAAATATTAAGACATTGAAAAGATCAGTCATACCTAGACCAGCACAACTTGGCATTTGGATGAGTGAGGTTACGCTGGTGGTGGGAGAGTGATGTAATGGACATCTCTGACTAATGAATGGCTGAACAGGATACTAGACCTCTAGGGATCTAGGACAACCTGCTATCCTTCCACCCACTAGTGGGCAGAGGATGTCTTTGCGTCTCCATTTTTGCAGATAAGGAAAAAGTTTTAAGGAATGGTTGCAGCACTTTGAATAAGCTGGGATGGAATAGATACAAGCAGACTTACCAGCTTTCCAAATGTCAGTAGCAGAGATGTGGAAGAAAATGTGTAAGCCCAGGTAACAGCATATGGCAGAGATTTCAAAGCCTCTCTTATAACTGTGAAAAAAATGGAATTCTCTGACACAGAAATATCATGTTTTCAAAATTGTCATTGTTATAGTTGACTATGAAAGAAAACTGTAGGGAACAAGCCCTGTGGTTTGTAATTTGGAGGCACGTAGAATTTAGCTGCTTTTCTTGCCAGGTGCCTTGTCCCAACATGGTCACTGACCATGCCTATAGTGGGGACAGCAGGAGAGGAGAAGAAGGGTTGAAAGAGAGAGCCTGGCTGGTAAAGACCTTTAAGCTATTTTCAGTTGAACAGTAGGGAAGAAGGAAAAGAGAAGAAATGAATTTACCATTTCTTCACAGGATGAGAAAAAGGCAGGGGAAGCAGCAATTTTAGCTGGGAGCACTTCTGGTCAGCACCAGGTAGGGGGTCCCTATCTCTGCTTTCTGCTCCTCTGTGGCAAACACCTCTGTTACCTGTTTCCCTGTTTTCACACGCTCAGCCAGTAATGCCATTTTCAGTCTTCTTCCAGTCTTAACTTCATCTTCAGTAGCCTTTTCCTCACTCTGAAGCGTCTTTATCTGAAACACAACTATGTCATCTGGTCTTTTCCTCACTCATGCAGGAGTTGCAAGCTGATTTTCAGATAGTGCCATGAAGCTAAAAACTTCTAGCCTTTCTCTTGTACCTCTGGCTGTAGCCCTCATTTTTGTGACACCATAAACTGTTTGCAGAAATTAGTTCCACAGCACAATTTTATAGTGCTGAGGGCAGTGCTGCACGTAGCTAACATGTAGGCCAAGCTCAGCCAGCCCCTGCTTTCTCTTCTGAGATGGAAGAAAAAAGTTTCTGCAGCTATTGTGTCCTGTCAGCTTTGCACAAATTGCTTTAGATAATTTGGGATTTGACTTCATGCATATAAACTTCATCTTCGCCTCTTATTATTCAGGAATTCCACTGTTTTCATGATGCATTCCCAGAGGGCAGCGGGAATAGCATGGGCATTGGAGAGCACGCTCTGCCATCAAGCACGCTGGGAAGATTTTGGAAGCAGAACATGCTGCTACAGTGAGAATGGACAATAAGCAGCTGTTCATCATTAAAAATCACATGAGTCTGTCCGTAGAGGGAAGATTTGGAAGTAGGAAAACTTGGCATATTTGACTTCTGCTTTGAACAAGACAATGAGAAAATAGTCGTTAACAGATATAAAACTGGTGTGGTCTACAGATCTGTATTAAAACAAGCAGTAAATGTCTCATCTTACACAAGCTTGGGAAAACTTGATGAAAGCTTGATGTTAATGTCTGCTGGAAAGTTGTATTGGGGTAAGGAAAACATAAGGAAGTTTAGGAAATATTGTATATTGACCAAAAAGAAGTTGAACACTTTACTCAGTTTTCTGGCCATGTCTATGTTGGAGTTTACCTAGGTATCTGAACACAGATTTAGACTCTCAGGGTAGTCCAGCCCAACACAGAAGTATTTATCATACAGCCCACAATACTACTATGTCCCTTCTTTTTGCACACATCATCCCGTGTTCTCATAAGAGCATAGCCCATCATTTTTGCATTGGGTCACTCCAAGATTGTCAAAGTCAACTGAGAAAGATCTTGTGCCTTCTGAGACAAGCTATGGGAAGAGCATGGGAGGTCTCGCAGCTCTTAAGTGAACTGACCTGCACTCATGCTGTAAAGGCAGCTCCTGTCAGGCCAGCACCAGAGTTTTCAGCACATAAAGGTGAGTAAAAAGATTGCTATTGTCATAGCAAAGGAGTCTGAGAGGGTTGATCAGTGACTTCTGGTAAAACCTTAACTCAGCAGCACAATATCAATTGTTAAGTACAGGCTAGGGGGAGCCTAAGCACCGGACCCTTGCTCGGCCACACAGTTTAGCTGTTACCTCCATTCCTTTCTCTGTTATGGACCTCTCCATCTAGTTGCCTCCTAGTGAAGAATTAGACCACTGTGAGCTGCCAGTGAGGTATTCAGTGCCATTTGGTGTTTACCACATCTAAGTTGCTGGCCCTCTCTTACTTAGCAGTAAAGACGTAGTCTTAATGACTTTCACTGATGGCTACTGGCTTACTGCCTATTCCCTCTGTCCTCCTTTTTGCTGCAAGACACGCTAAGCTGGTAGATGAGTGTTTGCTCCTGAACCTCAAATGCTTCATTTCACCCCTTGATGAGTAAAGCACCTCTGTTGTTCCAGAGGACTTATCATGCTGCCATACACTGTGTCAGCCTCATTTTTCAGGCTGCATTTAATCAGCCCATGCTCCCTCTTCCACCTCACCCAACGCAAGGGCAGTGATGCATGTTCTACGTTATGCCCAAATTCAGGGAATAGGCACTGACTTCTGGTCATCCACACTATTTAAGAGTTTAATATGCTCCCTACTGTACTTTCATGCCGTGCCAGCTGGCCTGGACACAGTTCACAAATAGCAAGGAGCTGCTCCCAGTAGGTGCTATGGATGAACCACCCTCCTCTGGGTGGAAGAAAGTTTAGCTGAATGGATGTGAGCTGCACGGATATGAGCTTACCTCAGGGTCAGATACTGACCCATTGGATATATTGGTATAAATGTCATCTATAAGTCCTGGTTACCTTTGAAAGATTCAGAGAATGTATATTGAGGTTGCAGAAAAGCATGATTGCAAATTAATAGAGCAAATTTTTATGCCCAAGACACCTAGGAACTGAAGTCTGTGCTGCCTCAGTGTGTGTCTCCTCCCAACCCCATGCTTCATGCACTACAAATGGGGAGACTTGTTTATAACCCTATCGATGCTGAGTCACACACAGTTCAACTGAAGTCAGTGGAAATATTCATGTAAATTCTATTCAGCAGGAGAGAAGGTTGCAGCAGTCAGCTCAGTAGAAGAAAACAAACGAAACTGTCCTACACAGACCTCACCGAAGCTTTCAGACAAGGGTTATGTAACAAAACAAAGACATCTATGTTTAATACAGGTCAAAAAACAAAACCTTAGATGCCTTTTGTTGGTTGAATCTGCCCGTCCTAGTAAATATGCTCTCTGATCTATGCAGTATCACTTGTGCACCAAATGATTTATTGTTCCTTGGTTTTCATTTATAAAACTGACAAAGCCTGCTCTGATAAATGCTGATATATGTTAAATTCAACCAGCTTATGATAAAAGTTGCTTGCCAAGTGGCGACAGCTAGTTGCCTCAGTAAACACATCATATAGCTACCCTCACCCCTGAGGAATGTTAATTACTTTTTGATACAATAAAGTATGTTTAAGGTCCAAAGGAAAAAAACAAGGAGGTTAAATGCAACAGACACATAATGCTACCAACCACAATGTCTATTACTTAATATTTACTATACAGTGGCAATATGGCTAATATCCACTGCAGCCAAGTCAGTCAAGACAGTGATAAAGGTTGTGAATAGATGTGAGAAAATTATGGTCTTGATGCTTCTATATTTACAGTACAATATTACCAGAGTGTCATCTAGATGACTATGGAAGAAAGACCAATCTTATGGGGATCTAGGGCCAGTTCTGTGTTGTACCATAAAGTTTTTCTGGATACATCTCCACTGGAAGATGGAACACTGGCCAAAACAAAGCCTGGAGCCTGTTTTGAATTATAGCTCATGGAAAGTGTCCTCCCACCTGCATCCCTGGCATGGCCTGTGCTCACTGAATCCAGACACTAAGAAATCCCATCAGTTCTTGCTGAATGTAAGGTTGGTCATTGCTGCAGGTAGTGTTCTTAGGTCCATGCTGAGAGATGGTATGAGTCTGAGCTTTCTCCTTGTCAAGCTCTACATCTCAACCCAAATTCATACCTGACACAGGCTTTCCTCCAAACAGTTTGAGCTTGGGACAAGTTGAAACTTGCAAGTGGGCTTTGGTCCATACTCAAATGCCAAGGGAGAAACAGCATATACTGTAACTAACAGAATCCACAGAGTTTTGGGGACCCCAAAAGCCATTTCAAATTTGGTGCAGAGTTATGAAAAAGGGCTAGTGTTCAGGAAAGCTTGTCCATTCCTTAACAAGATTTCCATTTGGCTTACTGAAGATATTGCCTCTCCCACAAATCTTGCGTCATTTACAGTACTGAACCTTTGGGCCAGAGCCTCTCTCTTTCTCTCTCTCTGCTTGTAGAGCAGTAAGAACAACATGTCACTGTAAGACTTCACTGTAATATAAATCATTAAATAATAACATATAAAAAGCCAAAGTCTGGAAAAGCTTCATAGCATGATTTATGACCCTTCCTAAAACTGGATAACAGCTATTTTATGAATCAGTAATTCTGCTAGAAGCAAGACATCACCGTTGCTTTGCTCCCACAGTGTTGTGGGTGGCCAGTCTTGTTGCACTCTTCACCCTAGCCAAAGATCAGAGTGATTCAGAGAGAGTCAAAGCCCTAATATGAGGGCTGTCAAAGATTTAAAACAAGCCTTTGCATTACCATGCCATGCCAGTCTGGTTGCTATAAGCAACTTGGATGTTTTCAAAGGCCTGATGTTTTGCTTCAATGTTTTTTACTGAGCTGGGTGGAAGGACAAGAGCCACAGACTGGAGTAACATGGAAAAGTCTTCTTTATAAGAACAAGACTTAGTAGAAAAGTATTTAAGAGGCAGTAGTGAAGGCACTCAATTGCCTACATATTGGTACCTAGGGCAATTTTAGATGGAAGACTTCCTGATTGCAAAACAGCAGCAGGAGGACGGAGTAGCCCACACAGCACCTGTGTTTGGTCACCTGAATCTCTCTCAACCCATTTTGTATTCTTAAGTGTCACCTTGTTCTTCCCATCCATGCGTCCTGAGGCAGATTGCCCCCTCTGGAGAGCTGCTCTCATCTCCCTGTGAGTGTGTGATCAAAGCTTGAGCCTCTGGAGCATGGAGGGAGCTGGTAGGCACTGGATATGGGAAGGGCTGTTCAATTCCCTGGACTATGTGTTCCCCATACCAAAAGGATCCTCAGCAGCCTTACTCAGGAGCTCTTTTTTTTTTTTTTTTTTTTTTCCTCTGTAGCATCTCTGTCTGAAATTGATTTAAGAAAAGATTATTGTGTGATTTTCTTCTAGTGACACTGTGTGAAGGAGGGATGTTCTCCGCATATGTAGGAAGGGCCAAACCTGGGTTAGACCCTACTGGCCCTTACATAAGAAATTGTATCGAATCCTGTGGACTCACATCTTCTCCCCATTGCTGAGCTACGAGGCTAAGACACTGCTTAATAATTTCTGTAATATACCTAATAGGATCATCTTATTATCACCCTCCAAGCCACCTGCAGTGTTTCAGAAGAGAAGCATCTGCGAACTTTTGTGAACCATTAGCGTTGTTTTGGGTGTGTGGCACGGGTCAAGCAACCAAGACAGTCTGATAGCTTTTTACTCCCCTTCCCCCAGTCCTCCTAAATAACTCTGAGTGTAAGGCATCTGTTTAGGTAAAAGTAAAGATAAGTTTACATTACTGGAATGCAGAGCTTAAGAAACCAGTTTCTATACCTGAGAAGAGATACAGAAACAGAACAAAAACCCATAACACCAACATCACCTGCGATGTCATTGCTTGGATGCCAACTTGGGTCCTGTATTCTAGTTAGCTCATAAATCTTGTGTTCAGCTGAATCCTTAGACAGCTCCCAGAACTGAGATCAAGTATTTTAGGCAAATCCCATCCTTTGACTTAGCCTTGTTTAGATATTTTAGGGTGAATTCTCCTTTTCTACTCATTACCTTTTTTTGAGAAGGGCTTAAATTCTGAGCACAAATTTAGTTTTCAAGCTTCCCTATAATACTTAGTTCCGATAACTGGCTTAATTTAACTGTGACTATTTCTTCCCTTTTCCCTTTCCTTGCTTTAGGACCATCTATATCTCAGCAGTCCATATGGAGGATTGCTCTGAGATTTCAGCTTCACTCATGCATTCATTCAGACTGACTCTCCATTGCTTTGCCAACATGTGAGCTCATTTGCACAGTGCATAAGAGTCATCTCCTGGCTGATGGGTAGCAAGGCAGAGCAGTGCCTCTTTTCAGTCTCTGTAAACTCATGTATGTAAAGCTCCTGGGATCCATAGCTAGAACCAGTCACTAAGCAAGAAGAACAGAGAGAACAGAGAGCTCATATCTTTATTAATTTTCCATAGACATCAGATGACCTGGCAACCAAACAAACTCAGAGATGGCTTGGAGGTTGGAGTACTGAGACATAACCTGTTCGCGTTGGAGAGTACTGTGATTAATATGCCATCATGTAATCAAAAAATGAACTTCAGTCATATGAAAAACTGTCATAATGATTGCAAAAACCAGTTTCAAGGTTATCTTGAAGAATTAATCTGCTTATCCTTAGTTCTTTTAGGAGAGCATTTGATGGTGACATTTCTTTTGGAGGGAAAATAAAGCCAGAAGCATTCACTTCATAATGTAGTGTTTGGTTTGGAGAGATGTGAAAGCTCAGTGGAGTCCCTCACTAGGAATCATTTTGATGTGGGAGATGAGTAACCATGATGACACAAGTTTTGCTTTGAATTAGGCCAAGCCTTCAGGTAACAGGGGAAGTTTTGAGACCTTGCCCTGTTTGCTGTGAGTCTTTGGCCTGGTGTTGCACAGCCCTGTGATCCTCCTGATGAAAACACGCCTCCGTGAGTATCTTCTTGGCATTGTGCTGCCTTACATCACTTCCACCTTTTCTCTCCACCTCCTGGCACTCCTTTGCATCCCGGTGTTGCATTGCACAAGACCATGTATGGGTCAGCTTGGGGAAGAGACCCACAGGGAAAGTGATCCAGCAGAAACATGCCTCCACTGACTGCCTAATGAAAGACCTAGGGAGTTACTACCTGGATGGGTTTTGACTGCATGAAAATCTTTATCGTTTTTGATAGGAGTTGCCATCTCTTCAGCAATTCTGAAGGGCATAACATGTGAAGTTGATACAGAGGAGAGGGCTGAACCGACAGGAGCACCAGGGCAGTCCATGCTCAGACAGACATTGTTTCAGGTGCCAAAGCCGTCCAGCACCCTGTCACCTAAGAAAGAAGCATATGTCTCTGGTAGATACTGAGTGCTAAAGGGCTGGGGAACAGCCACCACTCCTCAGTTTTTCATCTGGTCCAGGGGCTTAACTTCAGGCAACTCCTCTGAGTCTCTAGCTTACTTCTCTTTGCACAGCTGTTAGAAATAATTCCCAGCTTTATCAGAAAAACAACAAAGATAAACCAAGCAAATGCCATGGTAGAAAATGGGGGGGGGGGTGGTGTGGGGATGTTCTTGTTATTCCAGGTGTCTATAGGATCAGAGCTAAGTGATCCAGGCTCTTGAGACAATGGCATTCATTTTTAAATGACATGGCATCTATTGTAGACATTTTTCTCTGTTGACTCTGAAAAGAGCATGAGGACACTAGACTCTGAACATATTTTGGCTAGATAAATCCTGACAGATTTATCTTGATATTTTCTATCACAGCAACCTTCTGGGACCTGCAGTAGCAGAAAGATGAATTGGCTGCCTGCCTCTAGGCAGACAAATAAGTACTCCAACATCATATTTAGCTGTTCTGCTGTTTGTCTATTTTCAGAATATATAAATACACAGACACACAGACACACACACACACACACAAATACATACACACCAGTGATCTAATTTCCTGTTATACAAATATGTACATTGCTATTGGTGAAATATTTTCCTATTTTTCATCATGCTTAATGGAACAACTGAACTGGTTGTTAGAACTAGCACCTTAGTTATTTCTATAGGTGGTATTTCCTATATGTGGGAATTCTTTAGACTTCAGTTTTAGAAAACTGTAAGGATTGAGCTTTGGATGGCAAATTACACAAATTTCTAGAACACAGAATAATGCCCTGAAGTCTCTTACAGATTACTTCTGGCAAATCCAGTGGGAGAGTCTGAGATCTTCTGCTCTGCCACTCTAGCAAAAGATGCTGTAACAACACATGTAAAATGTCTCCATCAGTTGCTCAGTGTGTCAGTGTGCACAGGTAGTGAAGGTGGACTTACAGTAACAGTGGCCACTGAGGTCAGATTCTCTTCTTGCTGCATTTGTTAAAGATGAGAGGCAGAGGGGACTTCTGCAGACAGTTGACAAGGGGTGCTACCATAGTAACCCACGGTGATTCTGAATAGCCATGTAAAAGCCCTCAGTGTACCAATCATTAACCTGAACTCTGGCCTCCTGGTTTTTGTTATTCAGCAAGGATTTCCAGACTACCTGGGCAGGTGTCTTCCCTCCTGGAGAGATGCTGTGGGAGGGAGCTCTGCAGATGGCCTGCTCAGGTGTTCTGGCAGGATGCAAACCTCATTCTCTTTTGTTTCTTTTTTGTTTGTTGAGTTGGCACTCGCTTGGAAAGAAGCATATGGGATTTTGCTCCATCTCCAGCTGGCCTGCAGTCCAAGTCTCCAATGTCCTTGGTGAGTGCTGCAGCCACTGCAGGAGGCCTCCCTTCTTCAACAACTTAAATAACTCTCTGAATTTCATTTCAAACAGGGGAAGGTGTCTATGCCAACATATCCCCGCTCTTTCCTGCTGTAATAGCCCAAGCTACTTCCTCCCTCCTATGTGTGAGCAGTTACCTGTTTGACTGAGCTATTAGGGCTTCCTTCAGTTGCTGGACAGAACCAGACATCTCACTGGGTTTCATCCTTCTAGGTCATCTCCCTGTCTCCATTGACTGTATAAGTAGCTTATGTACTTGGAGTTATTTTTCTGGGGCCAAAGCATCTTCCTCTGAAGTGTTATGGAAGAAATCAAATGCCTGAAGTGATCTGTATTCATTTTAGAGTTCCTTCTCTTGCAGTTTGACCAAAATACACTGCACAGATCATAATTCTGCCCTCTGGAAATATTGAAACTCAAAACAATTGAGAAGTCAGCAGTCCTAACAGTTTCCCTATTTAGTCTGAACTTAAGCTCTAGAGGTGTTTGCCTAGGTTTTCCTAGAATTTTTACTGTTTCAAAGGTTCACTATATGACATTTACAAGGAATAAACTGTCTTCATAGTTGTAGGTGTTGTCTCTTCTGGGTGGAATATAATGATATTTTTGTGAGGAAAAGTCTTCAGACTGATAGAAGAGCTAAAGCAATCCAACATATAGAACCTCTTGCTTTTACTGACATGCTTCTGCAAAGGAGAGGGAAGCTAACATGTCAGCACGGCTCACACGGTCACTCTTCCACCAGTGTCAGGAAACAGGAGCAAGCAGCACAGTTAGCCTGCCCAGAACAGATAGAAAGGTAATGGGGGTTTAACATGCTTGATGTGTTAGTAACAACAGCCAATGAACAGCCAAAGGGAAAAATCGAATACATAGATCCTTCCGTCTGAAAATAGTATCTGCAAATAACTGTCTGACACAATACTACCAAGCAGAAGGCTTATGATGTGATTTGGTCATGTCAAGAGAAAAGAGTCTTCTGTCCTTTGAGTCTTCAGCTTAGTTTTCTTCTCCTTTCGGCACTTAAAAAAATCACAGTGATGCAGTAATATGTATTATTTACTGTTATTAATGACTAAAATGGTGCCAGTGATGTCTAGTCATGGTGTAATGCAGCTTATAGGACTCAGACAGGGATACCTTTTGGCGAGTATTATCTTAAGGGCCATCAAAGTGGGCTTTTCCTCTAATTTATTCCCCTCCCAACACACAATTTCCACTGGCTCCACTCTGGGCACTGCAAGCTCCTGCAGGCCCCACTGAAGCAGGGGATACCTGCAATCTCCATCAGCGGTGCAGGTCGGCATGAGAGGCAAGACTCAGGTAATGCGTATGCCTTGGATGGCGGTGATTACTGAGAGCTGCACGTAGAGGCTTGCTCTAAATGCTCTGGTAAAAATGTGTTTTTCAATGGAAGAAAAGATTCTGGTTATTTCTGAGAATGTGTTTGGTTCTTTGTCTTATGGAAAGCATCTACTTTTCCAAGATATGTTTCCTGGTTTGCTGAAAAAATGAGAAACCCAAAGGTTTCTTGATTGAAGTACTGCGTCCAGTTCTGGGCTACCCAGTGCAAGAGAGACATGGAGCTACCGGAGAGAGTCCAGCAAAGGGCTATAAAGATGATGAGAGAGCTGGAGCATCTGCCCTATGAGGAACAGCTGTGAGAACTGGACCTTTTTAGCCTGGGGAAGGGAAGGATTGGGGGGATCTTACCAATGTACACAAATACCTTAAGGGGGGTAAGAGGATAAGACCAAACACTTTTCAGTAGTGCCATGTGACAGGACAAGAGGCATCAGGCACAATACGAGCAGTTCTGTCTGAATATGAGGAGGAATTTCTTTACTGTGAGAGTGACAGAACACTGGAACAGCTTGCCCAGAGAGATTGCAGAGTCTCCTATTGCGGAGATATTCAAAATTCGTCTGGACATGATCCTGCCTAACATGTTCTAGATGACCTTGCTTGAGCAGGAGGGTTGGACTAGATGGTCTCCAGAGGTCCCTTCCAACCTCAACCATTCTGTCAAGACCTAAGAGTTTGGACGCTACATTTTGAGGAAAATAAATAAACATTTTAAAGAACAAATACCTCATCATTTTGTGTCCAGGGCTAGTTTGATATGGCCATCTCATCAGCCTATCATGACTAAAAAATCTTGGTCTACTACTTGTTCATGAAATTTGGGGGCTTTTCTTATAAAGGTTTAACATTTGGTAAGTAATATTTAGCATCTAGGGAGATCCTTGCACCTAAAATGGTGTGATTTAAGGCTTCAACATTATTAAAGAGGTCTCTTTTTTAACAAGTTGCATATTTCTCTTGTTGAAATGGTTCTCTTTGATTGTCTCTAAAAAATTACTGAGGGAACATTACTTGCTTATTTGTCAGCATTTGACAATATAAACATTGCTAGTAATCCAACAAGCACTATTTCTCTTAACAACTCTTTTGGCTAATAATAGTTGTCTGAATTATAACCGTATAGAGAAACACTTGGTATAATTTCCTACACAAGTCTCCAAATCCCTAAACTAAAATGATGGTCACGGAGTTTGCAGGACAAGCATGTAAGAGAGAAATGGATAAGGAAGTACCAATAAATAACAGGATAATATTTGTTTTCTGCTTGGAATATTTGTAATTTTCATTCACTGATGTACAAAGAACTACCCTAGGTCTATTCTAGTCCAGGTCTATCCCCTTTTCCACCTGCCTGTATCACATCACCTAACCAAAAGCCTGACTTCTTGTACGTGCAGAAGAGGTGTCACCCCATATATAAGGGTCAGTAAGTGCAATACATGGGGCTTTTTATGTAGGAAGGCAGTTAAGCAGCATTTGAGGCTTTGTAGTCTGCAAAGCTTCCTGGAGGAAAACTGGTCCCATTCAGGCTCTTGGAGGGGAATGTGTGGACACATAACTGTCTGCACCTCATGGTGTGGCACCCTTGGCATCTAGATTGGCCTTTCTGTCTAGAGTGGCTGTGGGTGAGATCCATCTCTTTCCCCTTTTACTGGCCTTAAAGCACATGCCTCCCGCTGTGCTGGTCCCCCATGGCTGTCCTTGCAGTCTGTGGGGACGACACCTTCTTGGAGCTGTTTTTCTCTCTTACTTGGGGCACCTGCTTCACCAGAAGATGACAGAAACCTAACATTCCTGTCAACTGTGTAGAAAGCAGATCCAGACAGCTAGCTCAGATGATGATGTACATATTGGGAATGTTTAGGAATGAGAGGACGTAAGAATGACTGTGCAGGTCAGGCTGAAGATCTCTCCTGTCAAGTACCCTTTCTCCAGCAGTGGCCAGCGGATGCCTAGAGAAGAGCAGGTCAGCAAGTTAACCATCTTGTGATGCCCTAGGATGCTTTCCACAGCTTTGGGACTTCATCACAGTGAGATGCTTCCTTACTAGCCTGTCAGTGTTGAGAGGGACCCACAGTTAGGTGGGAAAAATGACACCCTAAATTACTCTATCTCTGAAAACATCTATTCAGTAGACTGAGGACTGGCTGCAGACATGGGCCCAGATGCTTCTCAGGCAGCAGGGTTTTCAAGTTAGCAGTCCCCTTTATCAGGAGAGTATTTTAGCTGCCCATCCTGCTCCAGTACAGGCTCCCTGTCCTGGGTTGGTCATTGTTTTTATACAAACAACACCTCCGCAACAGTTTTGTCAGTTTTGCTTTTCATTCATCATTAAAACAAAAAATCTCCAGCCCTTCTTTGAGATTTTTATCTCCCTACTGACACTGAATTCTTCACAGACTATTTTCCTGTAACACCTCCAGAATGACCTTCTCATCACCTTCAAATAGGCGACATTTAGTCACACCTTTTGTCACCATTCATGACAGCTTCGGCACACACAGCCTTTCTGTGCTCAGCCTAACAATCTGAACTGAGCTTCCTATGACCTCGATCCCTTACTACCACCAGAACTACATACTTCTTTAAAAAGTTTAACTGAATTCATGCATCCAACATCCAGAGATGGGTGTTGTTCTTCTGCACTCACTAAACGCTTTGTAAAGCATGTCTATAATCATTGAATCTCTCCCTCATTTATATGTAATTTGAAAAACACATTTTACACCTGGGGGAAAAAAGGGGGGAAAAAAAACCTTCACGGTCTGCAAGAGTGTGTTTGTCAAGCCTCTCCACAAGTACTTTGTGATCATCTCCAGCTACCACCCTTTCTCTGCCTACATTCATCTTGCTGTCACAGCCAGCTTTACGACAGCAGGGTAGCTTTGAGTATGGAGATGTGAAACAAAGTAGTTCCCAGCACCATTGCTGACATGGGGAGTCAGGAACAATCTTCCCAGAGCACACTTCCCAGTTACGCTAGAAGCAGGGAGAGGATCAACCAAAATCTTACCAATACGGCTCTGTAGTCCCTGTCAGAGACCTGTTTTCTGATGACTTTAAAGGTGTGTCTTCCTGTCTATGACGGTGGAAAGAGAGGTGTTAACTGATGCACTGAGGTTGCAGAAGGGCTCTGCTACAAATTCAGCACTTGAGATGGCCACCTGCTTATGCATGACACCTGCCCGAGACGCAGCAGTTTGTGCAGCATTGTCTCTGCTCTGCCTTGAACTTCTGGGGCCCATCTTGGACATTGTGGTCTGCTGACCCTTGTGGAACGAGGGGACTAGAGAATGACTCTGCCAACAGGTAAGGGGAGCTGGGCAAGGGCAACTGCAGGAAGCCTAGGACTCTCCTGGAAGAAGCACCAGCACTCATCCACTATTGTAGCTAGGTGTAGCTACTGCTAACTAGCAGTCTCCATTGCCCACGAATAGGAGTCAGGGCTTTTGACACAGGTAGCCCTTGTTCAGGGTGGATCAAGAACCCTGTGAGTTGGTAGCAGGGAGAGGTCTATTTAAGAGCCAGACCTGGAGCGCAGCTCCCAGAGGCATCAGTTTGCGCAGTCAGGTGCAAGAGGATCTTTCTTTTTCCTGCTCTAGTAGTGCCCACTCTGCTAACATGGTTGTAACTCACCGTAAAGCATATTTGCCAGTAGCTGTGGGAATTGCTACATCACCTATGTCAGAAGCTTCAATCCAGACAGAGGCTCTTGCAGCAGATGCTGCCCCACAGGTCCCAGGCTCCAGAGAGTGCTTGGAGCCTCTCCAGAAGGCCTGGACTGATGGTCCACCCTCCTGCAAGAGGTGTGCTGCTGTTGAGGATTTGTGTCGTCAAGTCAAAGAGTTGTGGGATGAAGTCAGTAGACTGTGAAACATGCGAGAAAGTGAGCAGGAGATAGACAGGGCATTCTCAGAGACTATACTGCTCCTGGAGTCCCAATCCCCTGCAGCAGAGGAGTTGCTGGAGGACTCTGAAGAGTGAAATAGTACAGCACAGCATGGTTGAAGAAGGCTGGAAGCTAGCTGCTTCTCGAACAAAAAGAAGAAAGGCCCCTAATCTTCCTGTAGATTTGGAGCTACAATTGAAGAACAGGTTTAGTGCACTCCAGGATGAGGAGAACCCAGACCTGGCCTCAAGAGAGGCAACTGGGCTGTCTGAGCCTGTGCCTTGCATGACCACTCAGAAGAGGCAACAAGTGGTGGTAGTGGGTGATTCCATGGTGAGGGGGACAGAGGAACCTATCTGCTGACCTGAGCCCTCCTCTAGAGAGGTCTGCTGCCTGCTGGGGCCAAGAATACGAGATGTGTCTGAAAGGCTACCAAGGCTTGTCTGCTCGTCAAACTACTACCCTCTGCTACTCTTTCACGTAGGTGCTAACAATATGGAGAACAAACTAGAAATAATCAAAGAAGACTTCAAGGCCTTGGGCACGGTGGTCAAGGCTCTGGGAGCGCAGGTGGTCTTCTCATCGGTGCTGCTGATTCGGGGGAGGCATGGGAGGAGGAGTAGGAAGACTTTCCAAATCTACAACTGGCTACACCGCTGGTGTTGGCAACAGGGTTTTGAATACTATGACCATGGAACATGGTTTGAAGACCAACAACTGATGCGGAGAGATGGGATTCACCTCACCAAGTGGGGCACATTTACCTTTGCAAACAGGTTGGCCAGCCTAGTAAAGAGGGCTTTAAACTAGGTAGGAGGGGGGAGGAGGGGTATCATACAGACAGGGTAGACAACAAAACACAAGTTGGGTTGGGGGGCCTCCAACGGGTGCATGCAGCTGGGGATGTGCGTCTGGGACATGGCTATGGGGGATCCTCATACACCTTTCCTGGTAAACCTGCAGGCATGATCACCTCTTTGAAATGCCTGTACACTGATGCATGCAGCATGGGGAACAAACACGAGGAGCTGGAGATCTGTGTGCGATCGCAGGGCCATGATCTCATTGCAGTCACAGAGACATGGTGGGATAGCTCACATGACTGGAATGCTGTCATGGATGGCTATGTGCTTTTTAGGAAAGACAGGCCAGGAAGGCGAGGTGGTGGAGTTGCTCTTTATGTGAGAGAGCAACTGGAATGTATTGAGCTCTGCCTAGGGGTGGTGGAGGAGGAGGCAGTCGAGAGCTTATGGGTAAAGATCAAAGGGCAGGCTAGCATGGAGGACACTGTTGTGGGTGTCTACTACAGGCCACCTGACCAGGAAGAGAAAGTTGATGAGGCCTTCTATAGGCAGCTGGAGGTAGCCTCATGATCACAGGCCCTGGTTCTCATGGGGAACTTCAACCACCCTGATACCTGCTGGAAGGACAACACAGCTAGATGCAAACAGTCTAGGAGGCTCCTGCAATGCATTGACGATAACTTCTTGTCACAAATGGTGGAGGAGCCTATGAGGAAGGGTGTCCTGCTGGACCTTGTCCTTACCAACACAGAGGGACTGGTTAGAGATGTGAAGATTGAGGGCAGCCTTGGCTGCAGTGACCATGAGATGGTGGAGTTCAGGATCCTGCAGGAAAGAAGTAAGGCAACAAGCAGGATTGCAACCCTGGGCTTCAGGAGAGTGGACTTTGGGCTCTTCAGACATCTACTTGGAAGAATCTCATGGATTAAGGCCCTAGAAGGAAGGGGGGTCCAGGAGAGCTGGCTAGTATTCAAACATCACTTCCTCCAAGCTCAAGAGTGGTACATCCCTATGAGTAAGAAGTACAGCAAAAGGGGCAGGAGACCTGCATGGGTGAGTAAGGAGTAAGGAGCAGCCCTCAGGAATCCCAGAGCCTGGATGTGTGAGAGAAAGTCCAGAGAAGGGAAGACTTTCCTTTGGTTGAGGAGGAAAGCATTAGAGACCTTCTGGGCAGGCTAGACATCCACAAATCTGTGGGCCCGGATAGGATGCACCCACGGGTACTGAGGGAGCTGGTGGATGTTGTTGCCAGGCCACTCTCCATCATCTTTGAAAGGTCCTGGAGAACTGGAGAGGTGCCTGAGGACCGGAAGAAAGCCAATGTCACTACAGTCTTCAAGAAAGGCAAGAAGGACGACCCAGGAAACTATGGGCCTGTCAGCCTCACCTCCATCCCTGGAAAGGTGATAGAACAGCTCATTCTGGATGTCATCGCCAGGCCTATGGAGGAGAAGAAGGTGGTCAGGAGTAGCCAGCATGGATTCACCAAGGGGAAATCCTGCTTAACCAATCTGATAGCCTTCTCTGATGGAATGACTGGCTGGGTAGATGAGGGCAGAGCAGTGGACGTTGTGTACCTTGACTTCAGCAAGGCTTTTGACACTGTCTCCCGTAACATCCTCCTAGAGAAGCTCAGGAAGTGTGGGTTAGACGAGTGGACAGTGAGGTGAATTGAGAACTGGCTGAAAGGCAGAGCTCAGAGGGTCATCACCAGTGGCGCGGAGTCTAGTTGGAGGCCTGTGGCTAGCGGCGTCCCCCAGGAGTCCCATTCTGTTCAACCTCTTCATCAATGACCTGATGAGGGGACAAAGTGCCTCCTCAGCAAGTTTGCTGATGATATCAAGCTGGGAAGAGTGGCTGATACACCAGAGGGCTGTGCTGCCATTCAGAGAGACCTGGACAGGCTGGAGAGCTGGGCAGAGAGGAACCTCCTGAGGTTCAACAAGGGCACGTGCAGAGTGCTGCACGTAGGGAACAATAACCCTAGGCACCAGTACAAGCTGGGGGCTGACCTGCTGGAGAGCAGCTCTGCAGAGAAGGACCTGGGAGTGCTCGTGCATGACAAGCTGACCATGAGCCAGCAATATGCCCTTGTGGCCAAGAAAGCCAGGGGTATCCTGCAGTGCATTGGGAAGAGTGTTGCCAGCGGGTCAAGGAGGTGATCCTGCCCCTCTCCTCAGCCCTGCTGAGGCCTCGTCTCGAGCACTGTGTCCAGTTCTGGGCTCCCCACTACAACAGAGACATGGAGCTACTGCAGAGAGTGCAGCGTAGGGCTACAAAGATGATCAGAGGGCTGGAGCACCTGCCCTATGAGGAACGGCTGCGAGAGCTGGGCCTCTTCAGCCTGGGGAAGAGAAGCCTGAGGGGGGATCTTATCAATGTGTACAAGTACCTGAAGGGAGGGTGTCAAGGGGATGGGGACAGACTCTTTTCAGTTGTCCCATGTGACAGGACAAGGGGCAATGGGCAGAAGTTGAAGCACAGGAAGTCCCGCCTGAAGGTGAGGGGGAATTTCTTCCCTGTGAGAGTGACGGAGCACTGGAACTGGTTGCCCAGAGAGGTTGTGGAGTCTCCTTCTCTGGAGATATTCAAGGCCCGCCTGGATGCAACCCTGTCTGACATGTTCTAGGTGACCCTGCTGAGCGGGGAGGTTGGACTAGATGATCTCCAGAGGTCCCTTCCAACCTTACTGAGTCTATGATTCTGTGATTCTAAGGCTGCAATGACAGCTCTTCCTTCAAGCACACAGTAGCAAACCTCTGCTGAAAGCTTAGTCAAAAAAAGAGGAGATGCTTTGTTTTTTGCACATATTTTCAGGAGGATCCCTGTTCTCTCTGGGACCGGCCCAGCCCTTAGGGTCTCAGGGCTGAGACAGACCCTGTCCTTGGCAGTGCTGGGGATAGAGGCTGCACAGTGGTATGAAAGGCAGAACCCGTGAGCAGTGTGTTCGTGCAGCGCAACAGTGACTCAGCCTGCACCGTGCTTGAACAAGAGCACGAGAGCCCTCTGCTTGCTGTTCACTGCATGAATTGGAAGAAATTCCTGTTGGTGGCAAATAAAGGCTCAGACCACTGTTTAGGCCAAGGTCGCAAGCTGATGATAGTGTCTCTTAGGGGAAACTGGCACAAGACCTGATTTGATTGATCATTGCAGACTCAGGGCTCAAATTCTTTTTCAGCTTGGAAAAAAAAAGTCACTCTTGAAAGAAATCCACAAGCAAAGACTGATACTTCTGCTTGATCCAAGGACATGTTTCCAGTGCGGGATGGACTTGTGCCTGATCCCTATGCATATCAGGCAGGTTTTCTCAAGCCCATGCAGAAGTACTGCAGGGAGGTTTGTGGAGGGAAGCCACCTTCTCTGTGCCTGCGAACATAGATACTGCAGCTGCCAGATTTGGCAGAAGGGTCTTGGGGAGGGTCCACAGGATTCCTGGTGGCCAGAATGATTTTAAATGATTTGTGAACTTGAGTGTGGTTTAATGAGGCAGGAAACACCTCTATCCGTTCCAGTCCTGTCAGCAGAAGTGCTCTTAGCCTTCCTATATATTTTTCTGAGATACGCTCAGGGCAGTGCACTGCTCTCATCCACCCTCTCCAGCCAGGAGGTGTAGAGACCAGTAGGTCTGTGCTACAAGATGAACGGTGGCTGGTGGCTGCCTGGCTAATGTAGCAAGCAACAGGGTGTCTAGGAGGAGGCAAAAGGCACTTCATCAATTGTTTTTGATGGGCAGCACTCCCAGAGGGAGTTCACTTCTGGTATGGCAGAGACACCCACTGCACATGGTGGTAAGCGTGTGTTGTTCAACTGTCCAGCTTGGGTGCCAGACAGCTAGTTCGGTCAGGGGACTGCATCCTTGAGAGGTATCCTGGAGCATGGGAAAAGCTTCCCATGCACTGGTGAAAGAAAGCAAACAGTTTAAGAAGTTACTCTCATCTGAGAGCTGGCTGTCCCAGGCTGCCTCGGATCAATAGCTAAGTGGTGCAGCATTGACTGCGAGCTCTGAGGATAAGGACGCTTGCCATGTGATGAATACAGTGGTTTACTCAGGGCAGTGACCAAAAAGAGGGTCTGAAGCAGCAGCTGATTTTCACAGAGCAGGCTGCAGTGCAGCTGCAGGTGTCTCCTGTAGTACACGAATACATCCCCTGAAAAGGAAATCCTCATCAAGGGCATAGTGGGCACAAGAGGAAGCTTATGAGCACACTTACGGGACACTCACAAGTTAAAGAGTATTTGTGTGACTTTAAATCCAAGCACATCATTTTCTTAAAAAAGATATCTGAGCTCACTGTTAGCTTGTGAGAGCCCTCTTTACCTCCATAGGCTAAGCTCTTAGGAGAAATACCCTGATCACAGAGTAGCTGACATAAGAAGGTTTAATATACACTCAGCAGTGGCAGGATGGTAGGACATTTGGCCAGTTGAAGCCAGGAGGATATCTTCTTTGGATGGTAGAATGGATAATGCCACCCACAGAAAGGTATTAGCTGTACATGGTGCAACTTCCGCAAGGGGAAGGCAGGACAATTTTGGCCCGGGTTCCCTGAGATGATGCTGAGCATCTGCAGTGGCTCAGGCTCCAGACATGGTCCCTAGTGCCTCTGGGGAGGAGAACAGGCAGGCAAAGGGTGAGAGAGAGGCCTGATGCACCCATATACGTGCCTCACCCAGGAATAAAGAGCAGGAAATGCGAGGCTGCAAGGGGGAATATGTACCATATATGTCATGCTCATATCAGGTTATTGCTTCTGCTGTGATAATAGCAGTGTTTAGAAATGGATTAAGAGCTTTGGGCACAACTTCCTGTCTCTTCTTTCTCTCCCAAGCACTAATACACTGGTGTACTGTACAATCATGTTGCTTTATTAGCAGATAATAAAAAGTTAAAACAACAAGACACATTGCATTCAGCTCACATAACTATAGACGTCTAAGCCTGTGACAGCTCATCCCTTCAAAGTGAGTGAAGACCTGTGTCCTAAACACACTGCCTGGTGCCCATGTCTAGCCCATGGTTAGCTGAGGACCTTTGGCTTTCCTGATTCTGGTTCAAGACAATGTTTCCCAGAGGCCCAGCTGCCTGGCCCCATTCAACAGCGAAAACTTCCTGGAAAAAAGCAGGTAGTTTTGTGCTCTGCACCAGGCTCTGCAAGTGCAGAGTGCTGCACGTAGGGAACAATAACCCTAGGCACCAGTACAAGCTGGGGGCTGACCTGCTGGAGAGCAGCTCTGCAGAGAAGGACCTGGGAGTGCTCGTGCATGACAAGCTGACCATGAGCCAGCAATATGCCCTTGTGGCCAAGAAAGCCAGGGGTATCCTGCAGTGCATTGGGAAGAGTGTTGCCAGCGGGTCAAGGAGGTGATCCTGCCCCTCTCCTCAGCCCTGCTGAGGCCTCGTCTCGAGCACTGTGTCCAGTTCTGGGCTCCCCACTACAACAGAGACATGGAGCTACTGCAGAGAGTGCAGCGTAGGGCTACAAAGATGATCAGAGGGCTGGAGCACCTGCCCTATGAGGAACGGCTGCGAGAGCTGGGCCTCTTCAGCCTGGGGAAGAGAAGCCTGAGGGGGGATCTTATCAATGTGTACAAGTACCTGAAGGGAGGGTGTCAAGGGGATGGGGACAGACTCTTTTCAGTTGTCCCATGTGACAGGACAAGGGGCAATGGGCAGAAGTTGAAGCACAGGAAGTCCCGCCTGAAGGTGAGGGGGAATTTCTTCCCTGTGAGAGTGACGGAGCACTGGAACTGGTTGCCCAGAGAGGTTGTGGAGTCTCCTTCTCTGGAGATATTCAAAGCCCGCCTGGATGCAACCCTGTCTGACATGTTCTAGGTGACCCTGCTGAGTGGGGAGGTTGGACTAGATGATCTCCAGAGGTCCCTTCCAACCTTACTGAGTCTATGATTCTATGATTCCATGATCCCTTTCAAAGTCCTTACAGCACTCACCAAAATGTGAGCAAAACATTAGCAACCACATGCTTGAAATACACACAGCCTTAAGCAAAAAAGGAGGAAGTGGGGAACTAGGAACACGGAGGCAGAGGGATCTGTGCCAGAGTCCAGTCTCAAGAAGGGTGACTGATGTCGAAAGTAGTATGTGGATACAGATGGAAGCCTGAACAAGCCCAGTGGCAAGGTGGGAATAGACACATTTGCTGTTCTGAATATTAACTTGGGCCTTTATTTTCCCCAGGTTCACAGAGTATCTAAGGTTGCCCTGAGAGCCGAGGCATGAAGAGTTTGAGTTAAACCACAGAGAAGGATGTGGAAGATGTTTGCAGTGTGGCCTCACCTCAAGAAAAAAGTGTTTCCTTCAGCAGTACTTCCATTGCTTCTGGCCTGGCTCCTGCAAGGGCACCAGTACCCAGCAGCTGCCCAGCCCGCACCTCGTGGCTCCAGAGGCAAATGAAAACCTTTGGTGCCATTTTAATATCTTCTCAGAGCTAATGTTTCATCTTGGGAAAAGTGTTAAATCCATGTAGGCTGTGGAAACACAATAATATGAAATCTGAATTTAAAACAATTTATGTACAGACCATCATAACATTTTAATGGGGAAAAATACACAGCCTTTTCAAGCTTGAAGAGTCTAAGTAGTATGGTTTTGTATAAATGGCTGATATTTTATTTGTTTATTGGGCAATCTACTTCTTTATACTGTTTGTCAGGCTATATAATTTTAGGTGAAAGCTTTTTAGCATGGTGCTCCTGCCAGAAGAACTTCCTCTATATACAGGTGTCTGCTCCAATGTACATAGAAAATAGACCACTAATTGCCTTCTTACCCCACCTTGCGCTGTTAACTAGACCCTGGCTACTCAATAAATTAGATGATCCTATTAACAGTGCTGTTGCACAAATGAGTTGAGCTCTAAAGTAGTTGATTTCATTTGAGGTTCACAAGAGGATCATTTAGTTTAAGAGGTTGATTTAGGCAACTACTATCTGTAGTAATCGTTTGTTCCAATGAAGATTTCCTAACAACAGTGGGCACGGGGAGGATGTGATCCCTTCACAGGACATCAGCCAAGGGTTGGGGAGACCTGGATCCTTTCACTGGGGCTATTACTTTGGGCAGGCCCCTTCTTTCCTTCGTGTCTTTGCCAGCTCCCTCATGCCTGGTCTAGTCCATGTCTTTGGACTGCGTGCTACTCTGAGTGAAGTTTCTCTCCTACACTGAGTGCGTGCTAGGGCAACATAGCCTGAATCCTGTGGGCTTCTGCACACTGTGTTATTGAAACACTGCATCTCACTTCCTCTGTTTGCTGTTACGAAATTACTCTTGCTAATGTTTCTGTCATGCCATGTGAATTTTCCTTTCGGACTGTGCAAAAACTATTACAAAAATAATATCTGAGAATAGCCTTAAGCCAAAAGATCTAATGATCATGCCTGGCTAGAAACTGTGACTAAGTGATGCTCTATTGGAGCCTACCGAATGGTATTTTGAAGTTTAAAACCCAGCAGAGTCTCTCACAGCTGACTCGTTAGTCCATTCACTGGCAGTACGGATGCCATCTGTGTCAAGCATGAAAGACAAGAGCTTTTACAAATTCAAATTAACTGAAAGTAACCTGACTGGAATTTCTTCTTCCCTCTGTTTTTCTATATTATTCTCGCTTGTCCATCTTTTCCCTTGAAGTATACCCCCCCCCCAGCAATTCTTCATGTCTTGTGTGCTGTGTTCGTTAAGGGGCCCTTAGGGTTTCCACCTGCTTGCTGAGCCTTCAGTCAAGAGGTGTCATTCCAGGAACAGAGATTGTGGCTAAACATCTAATACATTTATAATCTGTCAGAAGAGACTCTTCCCATTAGACTCTTCCTGAATGGACAGGGCCAATTAGTCACCTAAATTAACACTGAGTGTTTTCTGACTGCCTTTTTTTAAAGCTTCCTGTTATTCCTAGAGCTTGGACCAAATACTGGGTTAATGATTACTGGGTGGAATTTCGCTGATTATTTTGAGGAAACAGCCTTTTTCAGCCTTCTGGACACCTTACGTAAGACATTCAATCAATGTCTTTTGTCCTCCTCAGCTGATGCATTAAATCAATTGGTGTTTAGGTACATAAACACATTTCAAGGTCTGAAAATGTGCTTTCCAGTGTTCAGGTAAGGATCAATAAAACCTACATGTGTCTTTAAGAGAATGAAAATATAGTAGAGCTTTCAGTTAAATGTGCAAGTTTACACCCATTATGTGTGTACAGTGCATCATAACTCCGTAAAAGCATTGATTTTTTTTCTGGCCTGTTATGTAATTGTAACTTCAAACTTGGCATTTTAAACCTGGGCTGGACATACCTTTCTGATGTAATATAAATCTGAATCTGCAAATATCAAAAGGAAATATAAAAATGCAAGAAAAGAAATACATAAATAAGGAACTAGAAAATACTGGACGAAAATACAATTTAAAAGATTATGATGGAGAAAGCAAAAGAGAAAGTGAAAGCAAAACAAAAGAGAAGGGAAGGGAAGGGAAGGGGAAGGGAAGGGAAAGGCGGAAAAATTCAAGACTTGGTGGATCCTCAGTGTAATTAAATTGTATTTGAATCATTATATTGTAAGTAAAAGAGAAAACAAGTAAGTTGCACTGTACAATAAACATTTAGATTATTTGACATATACGACGAAAACAATGATCATTTTAGCTGGGTAAATGAGAAATCCGTATTTTTAACCCCGTTAAAGAAATTCTGTTTTGTTCTACTTTCCCTCTTCAGGTGTTTGAATTCATGTCTTAGTCATCACATGTTTTATTGCTCCCTTGCTCAGAGAACAACAGGATGGGTTTCCTCACAGGTTTCCTCCTTAGCATTCCCCTCTGTAGGATGAATGTTTTATGATACCTCGAGGGCTGAAGTGGTATTATTGGTTTACTGATGGGAGAAGGAAGCTCAGGCACCCTGATTTTTAAATGGATTTAAGTTATTGTATTGATTTAAGTGGCATGTAAGCATGTAAATCCCTTGCAAAATCCAGGTGAGATTAAGTGGGATTAAGTTACAAGGTATCACTAATGCCTGGTTTAAGTATTGAGAAGCCCTGCTGGATTCACTGGTTCAGACACAGCCCAGATGGACAGCACTGGAGAGGGTCAAGGCACTCCCAGAGCCCAGTTCAGTGCTCTGCAGAGTTCCCGTGGCTCTGGATGTTCAAAACCAGACTCCTCAAAAGCTTCCCCTGCTCCTTGGAGTGTTTCAGGCTGCTGTAAACCTTGTACCCAGAACAACAAGACCTTTGCAGCTAGTAATCCTTTGTGTGAAGCTCAGCCTGAAAGAATCATCAGAGTTTTGTTAGCTTCCCTCATTCAACTGGCTGCAGCACACGGTGACATTGCCCGGATTCTGTTTCTCATCTAGACACAGGACTGGGAGAACACACCCTCCTTCTCTACTGGCTTTTACACCAAGGTTTCTCCCACAGGCAACACAGGGAGGGGGGAACAGGTCAGGCTGGCATATTCCCAGGTCTCACCCTGATCCGAACTGGGAGCACACCCAGATCTAGACCTCTGAACTGCTTCCCCTAAAGGGTGAGCATGTCACGTGTCCTCAGCATACAGCTGAGTGATCTTCGTGCTCCACTGTGCCCATGACTGGAGAAAGGAGCAATAAGAACATTCTCCATCTTTTTCTCTTCTGTGCTTGATACCATAACTACAACACTGGAAGGTCTCACTCAGTCCTGATGCCCAAGTCTGGGGTGTTCTCACTGTAGAAAGAAGTGGTGGAGGGCTTAGCTGCTAAGTTTTAGAGAGTCATATGTGAAACCTTTGTGTTTGGCAGCAGCTCAAAGTTTGGCTAAATATGGGCAATTTTGCACAGAGAGGTTAGTCTGGAGCAATGTTACTGTGGGAGAACATCCCTGTCAGACTGTTAACGTGTAAATCCAGCAAAACAATGCAATGCCAGAGAAAACAGGTCAGGAAAACTCTGTGTAGGATCATTGTCTCAGGTTGTCAGCCATCCCAGTCCTCTGTCTCAACTCAGGATCAGCCATGCTTATGCCAGTCTTGGTAGAGGCTTATTTAAGCTGTTTTTTAGAGACTTCAAGAGACAAACACTCCACATCTTCCCTGTATGATCAGTTCCTATGCTTTACTACTTTCTGTTTTCCCGTTTCATTCTTCTACAGATCCAGACTACATTAATGAAAGCTTTCCAAAATGTTTAGTGAGAGGTAGAGATTCAGAACGGAAAATTTCAGTTCAAATGGTTGAAGTCTGGCAAAGTTTTAATCGACAAACAACAGGGGAGGGCTATGGTGAGAACTGCCAGGTGAGCCAATAGGAGGCCAAACACCACCTGTACAGCAAGATAGGGCCAAGACACTCCATCTAAGTCCTGACTGGACTTTAAAAACTTGCTGTACAACACAGCCTCTACCCTGAAGATCTTGTGGTCTAAGAAAACGTGAAAGTAGACAAAAGTTATGAAAAGGAATTCACTCTGAGTTATATTCCCATCCTAACTATCTATACCTAAATACATACATACATACTTAGGAAGATGGTAGAAAAGAAAATTGTGTGGGGTAGACAACATAAAACTATTTCTATTTCAGTGGAAAGATTCACGGTATTTTAAAGTAATTCATCAGCTCTTCTTACAATGCAATTAAATTATACTTCCCTGGTAACAGTCAATATTCCTACCAGAAAACAGAATTATTAATAGCAGAGAAAAGAATGAAAAAATGAAGAGATGTAAAAGAGCAAATGTAAAAATGACACCACACAGGTAATATCTTCTCCTGCTCTCAGTGATTCCCAAGGCATCTCTCCTACATACTTCCCGGCGGAGGTCTTATTCAAAATGGCTTGCATAATCTTCACGCAGTTCAAGACCTGGCCTGTACTGGCCATGTGAACAAGCTAATGTATGCCAGGAAGAACAAACTGAAGCAGCAGTGTGAGAACTCAGAACCTTTCAGATACCAAAAAACTTATTGAAAAAAAAGCTGATGAACCAGTGTTACTTTAAGGCAGCTGGAATAGTTTGTGCTTGTGTTTTTTATCATTAGTGCTAAGAAGGAAAGACAGCTTTGTTTTCACATGGTTATTGATTATTAACCAGCTTTGTGAAAGGTTACCTTTCTTCTAGATACAGCAGAGTGGGGGTTTTAAAAATCAATCCCTGGGAAAGCTGTGTTTCCCAGTCAACTTTTCCTTCTCCCACTGCTGGACTTTGCCATGAATACAATCTTCCTGTGTTGGTTTGAACAGGGCTGGGAAAGGAAAAGAAAGCATTTTGAATATGTTCCAGTCAATATTTCTTCAATATTTCTTTTCTGACAAAATATGAACAGGGAAAAAAAACAGTTGAGCACTGAGAAACCAAATTATTACTCAGATTTGTAAAATCAAACACGGATCCTTTTGAAGAGATATGACTGAACTATATTCTTTACTATTTCCTATTCCCCTTTGATAGGCAAAAAGATGGGAGGTAGGATAAAACTAATGTAATTTGTAATGGGAAAGGGAACTAACTGAGTAAAGGATCACAAATTATTTGCACTGAAAGGCAAACAAAATGGTCTTGTCACCTTTGCTAGGAAAAAAAAAAGAAAAAAAAAAAAGAAAGAAAGAAAAAAAAGGCTGTGTCCAGATGGTTTTCATTTCACTGATCCCAGCAGCTTGTTGTAATACCTGCCAGACACTACTGAGGAAGAAGTGGTCAAGATTTTCAAGATCTTCAGAAAACAGTTACTCACCTTAAGCTCCTAAATTAACTTTTTTTAGGTAAGATCTTTAGAAATGAATTGGATTTGAAGAGGATGAAATAATTATATAATGATGTATATATTACAGCTTACATTTTAAAATCATGTGGATATCATATTAGGTGAGAGGCTTGTCTTTCCAAACTACTGAGCACTCAGCAACATTCATATTACATTGTAATGTTTCAGGCTTGGTGTAACAGGGAAAAACACAGTTAAACCATGCAGACAACTTCTCCTCTGCGAGACTAATACTGAGCTAAAGCAATATGATCAGATCTTAAAATGTCCTTAAAAAACACTTGAATCAAATGGTAATCCAAGTATTGCAGTGACTTATAACCCTGTGGTTATTGCATAGTCTTACTATAATACAGCAACAGCTGAGTGCCTGAACCATTTGTTGCTGATATTAGAATATGTCAATCCTGCTCTTCCATTAAAGATAATTAAAACATGCCTGTAGTACTTAATATTGCTGCTATTACCATCATTCCTCAACTACTGATACATACTCATAGCTTAATGTTTGTTCAGTTTCTTGGAATAACAAACCTACTGTAAGTGTCTCCCTTCTTAGCAGATCCTTAAGCAACTATGGTGAGAGAATTAAGTATTCCCAAAAAGTCATCTCAAATACTAACAGCCACAACAAGAAACAACGTGCATCTACCACAGTTTTTCTCAGCATGAGCTAGAACTATATTATCAATTACAGGATCCATGCTTATAAGTCACATAACACACAGCTGGAATTATGAGCTCATCTCCATATTCTGCTGGGTATGCTGAATGCTGCAGCCACAGAAACCCCCAAGATACAGCAAGACGCCAATGGGCTGTAGAAACATCCCACTGTGGGTAAAGCCTGGGAACTCCAGCTAAACTGCAGCATTCATCCAGCTAGGTTTTAAGGTGAGGGAAAATCTACCCATTCTCCTGTTAATTTGTTCTAATCATGAATTTATGTACTCCTTGTTTTAAATTTGTTTGTTCATCTGGTTTCAATGGTTAGACAGTGCCTTTGATGGTAGGAATAAACACAGCATCAGTATCAGCTGTCTTTTCTTCTTACAGTTACCTATAGAATGAGGATGGTCACTCCAAGCTTGTCACAGCCTCCAAATTGGAGAGTCGGGGCAGAGGAAGTTTCCAGCTGGGAGCTAACAGTGCCTGTGCAGAGGTCCCTGGGCTCACAGCTGAATGCTTGCACCTGCTTGAAGTGTTCAAGAGCTATTGGCATTGCCAAAGTCCACATCTGAGCTAAAGAGGCAACTCTGAATCTTTTCATTTCTTACACTGTGCCTACCCACCTCAACTCTCTTCTCGTACAAGAATTAAGGCTCACTAAATGAGGCAAAGTACCAAGTAAGCAAAAGGTAGCAATCCTTCACACAGTGCTATTTGATCTGTGGAACTCTTTGCTGAAGGAAGATGTGGAAGGTAAAGGTTCACATAAGGTTTAAGGGAAGACTTAACTGGAAGAATCCACTGGGCTAGAAAAAGCTGTGCAGCTCAGAATATCCCTTGACCTGAAAATGCTGGGAGCCTGGGAAAACAGATGGGTGCTCTATCATATGCGCATACTGTGTTGTGATTGCCCTAACCATCACTTGTGGACATTTCTCAGAAGAAGGTTTGGGGTTACTAGATCTTTGTTCTGATTCAGTACAGCCCCACTCACCCCCAAGGCAGCAGGGTCTATGCCCCTCCACCACACATTTCCCAGTCCAGGTGCACACTTCGGATAGGACTCGCTCATGGTTGAGGCTTCCCATCAGGTCCCACAACTCTGGAGGGGATCTTCAGGCAGACTTCAACAGCGTCATCCTGCCCAGATGATGTCTGGGCTCAGCTTTGGCTGGGCTTGGATCACCTCCCCGCTGCACCCCAGCTGCCACACACCACCGCACCACAGGCTGGGCCTAGGATCCCCAATACCAGGATACACAGTGGGGTCCTTTTCCTGCACTGCAGCCTGCTGCCTTGTTGTTAGCAGAGCAAAGCGTGCCCTTATCGTCTGCTCATGCAGGCAGAAAGAAAGAGAATTAGCTCTAAATTATACGAAATTCATTTGCTTTGGAGGGGGGAATGTTTGCTCTATTTAGAAACGTTCGTTATAGAGAGAGGACCGCATTAAGACGCCGAGTAATGGTCCTCCCTGGAGATGAATCAATTTGCTCTGGTTTTTATGGCTGCACGTTTGTTTGTCCGCACCGGTTCCCCGTGGAAATCCCGGGGCTGTAAATGCTCCGGGGAGCGGCGCGGAGCTCGGCTCCCCCGCGGGGCCGGGCCGGCGCCGGCGCCGGGGCCGGCGAGTCCCCTCGGTGCCCCGGGCCCCGGGCGGGGGGCACAGCGATGCCTCTCCCAGGCAGGAGCAGGTTGCTTTCTCTGGTCCCCGCTCCAGGACTGCTCTTCGGGGGCCTCCAGCGCGGAGGAGCCTGGGGGCACGGGTTGAGGGTGGGTTTGGTGCACAAGAAGTCGGCACCTGGATTAAACAAGGGGCTGAGTTCAAAGGACACCTGTGTCTGCAAGAGACCTCGGGGAAGACACCCCATCCGCGGATGCGGAGGCTGCTGGGCAGGGATGGAGCGCTAAAGGAGCTCTCCCGGCTCTGCACATCCACCCCGAGGAAACCAGCGTCGCCGTCCGGGAGCCTCGGAGCAGCTCCTGCAGCCACGCGCGCCGCAGGGCCGCACACCGGGGAGCACCTCTCCCCCCGTCCCTGGGGGCTGGGTGTCCCGCAGCAAGCCGATACCCCTGCCAGGGATGCCAGGGGACGGAGAAGGAGGGTGCAGGGCGGGGGGAGTCCGAGGAGCAGTGATGTCTATCGGTAATTCCCGCTAATAAAATACTTTTTCACTATCCGCACTATAATTGGTTTACAGCCTTTTTTGTTTATTTATCCATAAGAGCTGCTGCTAAATGGCTTGGGAAAGCAATTGCTTAATGGCTCAATATTGAATCAAAGACTCGGTGTGCTTTCAGGGAGATGGGGGACCCGAGTGGATTCATAGCGGAAACTCATTTTAAATGTAATGGACTGGGCGGGTTTATGATTCCTGGGAAGGTGGCATGTGAGAGAGCTGCCCAGACGTCTTCCTCGCCGCCTGCTCGGGGAGGTATTTCCTCTGGCCGAGGGGCCAGCACCCCGGGCAACCCCCCGGGACTTCCTAGGCGGAGCTCGCGGGCCCCGTGCGTGCGCCCAGGGGGAGCAGCAGCCGCCCCCCGGGGCCCCTTGGCGAGGCGGAGCGGTGCGCGCAGCGGTGCGCGGAGGGGAGCCGGGCGGGCAGGAGGTGTGCCTGTGTGCGAGGCGGCGAGCGCGGCCGTCGGGGCGAGCGCAGGGAGGCAGGGAAATGATCTTTGTCCCTTTCGGTAGCTCTCCGCCTCCTCATAGCCTCGTCACCAAGTCAACCGGCACCAACTTGGAGCAGATTATCTCCGAGGGTCAACACATTGCGGCCCAAGCCGCGGGGAAGGCTCCCAAATTTACCCCTTGCGCAAACAATCCGCTGCCTATCGCTCGCTGTGTTGATAGCGCTGCGGTCCCCGCGGCCGCATCCCCCCGGGCAGGGGGAGAGCGGGCAGAGAGCGGGTCTGCGCCTCCTTCCGCGGCCGCGGCACACGGCTTTGCCCCCGAGGGAGTCGCCTGCGCCCCGGCTGCCCCGGGCACGCTGCGCGGAGCTGCTCCCGCGGCCCACAGTGGCCGGGGCCGAAGCGCCCCGGGAGCCGTGTGCCCCACGGGTTTTGGGTCCCCGCGGGGACGAGCAGCCCCGGCGCCAGCGGGGAGGGCGGGGGGGGGGGACGGGACGCGGGCCTGGGGGCCGAGCCCCGACCGTCCTCCCCGAGCCGGCGGAGTGCGGAGCGCAGCCCGGCCCGGCCCCGCGCCACCCCCGGCCGCCTCCATGCTCCCCCTCCTCCCCCGGCCCGTGGCGGGGCGCGCAGGAGCGGCGCCCCGCCGGGGGCTCCCGGGCCCTCCCCACGGGGCCAGGGGGAAGGTGCTTGTGGGGCCGGGGCCAGCCCGGGTGGCCTCTTATGGGCGCCGCCCCGCCCCGGAGGGCTGCGGGAGGGCTCACGTGGGGGGAGCGGCGCCTATGGGGAGGCGGCGGGGCCCGACGGGCGGCGAGCTGTCAAAGAGGCATCCCGGGCGCCGGCGGCGGGAGCAGCCCGATGCGTCCCTAGCCGCGGACCCCGCGCCCCGCTAGCCATGAACACTGAGGAGCAGTATTACGCCTCGGCGCAGCTCTACAAGGAGTCGTGCGCGTTTCAGAGAGCTCAGGCGCAGGATTACAACCCCAGCCCCCCCGCCTGCCTCTACATGGGCCGGCAGCAGCAGACTCCCTACCCCGGCGCCTTAGGGGCGCTGGAGCAAGGCAGCCCGCCAGACATTTCGCCCTATGAGGTGCCCCCCATCACTGAGGATGCCGGGGTCTCGCACCTGCATCACCACCATCACCACCATCACCACCACCCTCACCTTCCTCCACCCCACCAGGACGCGCTGCCATTCGCTGACGGGGCGGACACGGGGGCGATAGAGGAGCCCCGTGTGCAGGTGCCTTTCGCCTGGATGAAATCCACCAAATCTCACGCCTGGAAGGGACAGTGGACCGGTAAGGCCGCCGCCCCCTCCTGCCACCGGCCCGGCCGCGAAGCCCCCCGCGGCGCAGCGGTGCTCCTCGCTTCCCCGCGCACTGCGGCCGCGGCTGACAAGGGCGCGGGAGTCGGGTGCACCCGACGGGGAAGCGCGTAGCCCGGGCGCAGCTCTCAGCCCCGGGGATGAAGTCCCACTAATATCGGCAGGGGCCCCGTCGGCAGGCTCGCGGCGCCGCGGGGCAGAGCCCGACGGCTGCCAAGCCCCGAGCAAAGACTAACGAATTGGTTTCGCTAATTAACTCATCGCCGCCAAGACGGGGCCGACGCGGACCCGCAGCTCCGCGGCGCGGGTGCTGCCGCCGCAGCAGGTGCAGCGCGGAGGCTCCGCGGCGCTGCCGCTCCGCCAACGGCAGCGGGCTCCGCGCGGGGCCGCGCAGGGCGAGGCGGCGGCGCGGAACGGGCCGCGGGGCCGAGCGGGCCGGCGAGCGCCGGGCACAGCGGCGAGGGCAGCGCAGAGCAGAGCCCCCTTCTTCCGGGCCCCCTTCTTCCACCTCCTCCTGCTCCCTCCCGCTTCCCGGTTGGTTTTAGCCATAACTGCACCTTTTACAACTTAAAACCCGGGGCAGGAGAAACAATGCACAAACGAAACAGAGCTGCCAGCGAGGGGAAGAAACTCTATCTAGGCAGAAAGTTCCGCTGCGGAACAATATTTCTGTCTCTCCCTGCACAATGTTATCGTGTCCTACTCCTTTGTCACGCCTATACGGCAAATATTATATTAATGGCTTTGTTCAAATAGACAGTTAAAAAGGGACTGGAGAATTGAAATCGCCTTGAAATAGTCCGGCAATTGCATGGGTCAGATCGGGGGGAGGAAGGACAGGCTGCAGTCACCGGTCCCCTCGGTGGCATCTCGGCAGGGTAAGAGAGTCAAAAGTGCTGTCGCCCACGTCGTGGGCTCGGAGGCAGAGATTATGCCGGGAGGATAAAATCAAATTGGATGAATTTAGAAGAGAGAAAAAAGAAAGAAAGAAAGAAAGAAAGAAAAGATGGAACCAAACTCTGAAACTATTCCTCTTTTCTTTGTCTTCCATACACAAGGAATGACAGAAACAGCAGCAAAACGAAAGTTTTCCCAGAAAAGTTAATAGCTCTCCTCCGCTGTTTCTAGCTCATCCGAAAGGTCTAGGCAAATGCAATGCTGCAACATTAATCGTGTACATGATGTGCGGTGTGTACGTAAACACACACGCGCCTTAATATTTCTACTGCAGCTACATGGCGCATACCCAGTATGGCGTAAGTGGCACTGCTCTTTGCCAGGCGCGTACGTTACGCCTGTAGCCAAACCCCCAGTACTTACAGTTGCAAATTATATACACCAAAGACGTGTTCTTTTTTCACAGAAACGCGTGGGATTTAGGCGTTCCAGAATGAAGCGGAGTTTTGCGTTGTATTCAACGCGCGGAGAGTTATCGCAAGACCCAGGCGCCCGGCGAGGCGGCGGCGGAGCCCTGCCCGGGCTGCCCGCCGTGAGCGGCCGCAGCGGCCCCGGGCCACGCTGCCCCGGGCACAGCACGGCGGGGCCGCGGCCCTGCGCTCCCCGCGCTCCCTTCCTGCCGCGGCGTACAACACACTCGCAAGATTTTGCCTTCCCGGAGTTATTATTTGACTTTATCGTAGCAGTAAAAAAAAAAAAATAGTATATACGTACACACATATATATAATCTATAATATATAATCTATACTATATAATTTATATATATATACACGATTAACAAATTTGCATGCATATATGTATACATATAATGGGCATGCAAAGTTGAATTACGGGAGAGCGCGGGTGGCTCTGACAGTTCAGGTAGTTGTCACTGAGCCCTGGAGATTATATGGCGACCAAAAGTGTACCTAGCAAGACTCCTTGTGTTAGTACTAGGGATAATTCGTTTCGGCGTTAATCCCCAGCTCCTGCCGTCGCCGCCGCTCCTGCACTCGTTATGATCGCACAGTCCCGCGTCCCGATATCCCCTCACAGCAGCGGCGGCCTTACTGGGAACGGGGATTTCGTTACTGTCGCTGTTTCCGGGATCACGAAATCAAAGGTCTCGACCAGCTTGGCGAAATGGCCGGGCGCCCCGCGGGGCGGGAGCCCCAGCTCGCCGCCGTGCCCCGGCCCCGCCGCTTTCCGCCGCGGTCCCGACGGCTGCGGAAGGGCCGAAGCCTCCGCGGGGCCTGGACTGCTCCGCGGAGAAATCCCGGGAACCTGCGGCGGCTCTGAGCGCTCCGGATCCGTGAGGTTTTTCCTGTCCCTTTTTACTGGTTACAGCGCTGGGTGCCGGCGGGCCGCGCTCGGGCGTCGCGGAGAGGCGCTCACCTTCCGCGGCCGCGGTTGCCCGCGCCCCCGGCGCAGCGCTGGCTCCCTGCGCGGAGCAGAGAGGGTACCCACGGCCCCCGTGCCAAATCGCCACGGGCTTGTGACCTGCGGGAAAGGCCGGGCCCCGCGCCTGCCGCTGCTCGGTTGGTTGTTTTCTCCAGGTAGCTTCAAGAGAAGGTCTTTTTAAAATTATTATTATTATGTTCTGTTTGGTTGTTTGTTTGTGGGCCACATAGCAAAGCCGTTTTTTCTTCTTTTTTTATTTATTTATTTTTTTAATTTTGTTGCTTTTTTCCCCCCGCTAATCCGACAACTTGCCAAGCCCCGGAACACGCGCCCTTAGGTGGAGATAGAGTTTACAGAGATCAAAATACAAAATAAAATAGCAACAGGAAGCGATGAGGACAGCCTGACTGCCAGGGCCCTGGAATCAGGCACTCCCAAGCGCCCGAGGGGCAGGAGGGACCAGCGGGGCCCGCGGCTCGGCCGGGCCGTCCGCGCACCGCGCTTATGTCTCCCTCCGTTCGCCCCCGCTCCGCACGTGGGTGCGGGGACAGCGCTGCTGCCGCCTGACTCTCCCCTCTCTCTAGGTGGGTCCTACGTGGCGGAGCAGGAGGAGAGCAAGCGGACGAGGACGGCGTACACCCGGGCGCAGCTGCTGGAGCTGGAGAAAGAGTTCCTCTTCAACAAGTACATCTCCCGGCCGCGGCGGGTGGAGCTCGCTGTCATGTTGAACTTGACCGAGAGACACATAAAGATCTGGTTCCAGAACCGGCGGATGAAGTGGAAGAAGGAAGAGGACAAAAAGCGAGGGGCAGGACACAGCAATGACCCCGAGCAAGACTGTGTGGTGTCCTCTGCAGAGCTCTCGGGCAAAGAGGATCTCCAGCCGTGTGCCGCTGGGAACCTGCCCGCCGGGGCCTCCAGGGACCTGCTCCCCTCCAGCCTCACCCCCAGAAGGCAGCAGGACTCTCGGTGAGCCGCGGGAGCCCCCACGCCCCACAGAGCCCTGCCCGGCCTGGCCCGGGGGAAACGAAGGGGTCGGGGGAGTGATCCGGGGGGGGGGGGGCGCCGGCTCCCTGATCCTCGCCCGCCTTCCCCGGGAGAAACGTTGTGCTTCGTGCGCGCCCCTCCGAAATCCCTCTGCTGCAAAAATTAAAGGTGTTCGGCTGTAGCAGGGAAAGGCTCGGTGTGGTTTGTAGGGCTGGAGGCGGCCCCCGGCGAGCCGCGGAGGCGACGGAGGCCCCGCGGCCCCCTCGGGGCAGCTTCCCCCAGGGAAGGCGGATCTGGGGCGGACCCGCAGCCACCACCGACTGCGAAGGCAACGCCGGCTGCGCGGAGCGGTCTGGAAACGGGAGGAAGGATACGACCGCGCCGCGGCAGCTGCTGACCAGAACCTGTGGCCGGTGGGACGCCGGCGGCGGCCGCCGGGGAGCGAGGCTTCGCCGTACAAGGCGCTGTACACATGCGGGCCGCGGGAGAGGGCGGCCCGGGACGGAGCCGAGAGACCCAGTTCATCCCGGGGATGGGCACCCCGCTGTCCCGCTCTCTTCGAGGGGCCCCGGGGCATCGGCCCTACTAAGGACTCCCGCCGGCGACCACACCTTTACTTACTTCTTTGGAAACTGGAACCTGTTTGTTTCGTTTTCTTTTGCTTTTGAGAGAGGGGAAAGGGGGAAAAAAAAGTCCTGAGCTTTTTGCAGGTGGTATATATGATGCTCACCGACTCCAGACGGCCAGTAAAGATAGCCAGACCCTCCTCCGGGGCTCCGTCACCGACTGGGGCTGCGGGAGACCCAGCGCTGCCGGATGCTCGGAGGGGCTGCGCGGGGGCGAAGGCGCCTCTGGGGGCCGAGAGGCGCAGGGCTGCGCTCGCCGGCTCGAGGGGTCGGTGCAAGCCCGAAGGAGCAGCGGGTTTGGGGACGGCCCGTGGGGCCCAGGCACGGCGGGGGAGCTGGGACCGCCGGGCAGCAGAGACAGATCCGGCCGGGAGCCGCCGGCGGGACCTACCCGCCGGGACTGGACTGGTCTCAGTGGCGTTTTCTACTCGCGGGTCCTTTGGAGGAAAACGTCCTTCCTCTCTTCCTCCTTTGGCACTCGCTTGAACGCTCTCTCAAAGAGGAGAGACCTGGCAGCAGCGCAAGCAGTCCTGCTTCCCCGAGCCGCTCTGGCTCGTGCTTGGCGCTGCACGATTTTCTTTGCAGACCTGGTTTTACAACACAGGCAGAGGTCTGGGGCAGACTGCCTCCCGAAGCGCTGACTTATACCTGTGACTTTTTAGCCCTTATTTTCTTGGCCATACTTGGTGTAGCGCAGAGCGGAACTCGTTTGCTCGGGATGCGTGCAAAAACCGCCCCGTCGCCGGCCGCCTTCCCGGATCCTTCCTCTCGCTCTCCCCGCGCTGTTGGTCTGTCACCAGAAAAATCTTCCCTATCGCGGCAACGGAAGGAATTGGCATTTTGTAGAGGAGAAATGAGCTATTGCAGCGACTGTCTAAAACCGAACTGGAAATTCAAATATGTGGGAAAAAAAAATATGGCCAGAATAGAAACAAAAAATAGTGGCACGAACATCGCAAGAGCTTCGTGGGAGATATGACAGATTTCTCTCCTCGATGGGAAGGCTCAAGTTCTGCCTCCGGTTTTCTCTCCGGCAGCATCGATGACAGGGACCAGGTGCACACCTGACCGCAGCCCTCCGAGCACCTGGCGGGCGGCCCGGGCCGCAGAGACCAGCGAGAGAAAGAGGAGGAGGAGGAGGAGGAGGAGGAGGAGGAGGAGAAGGAGGGTTTCATCCCGTGGCCTGGCCGCTGGACTGCGGAGGTTGTTGTCCGCATCCCGCCGCCCTCCTCCGTGCAGCGCGCAGGGGAAGCGCAGGGTGGAGAGACGGTCCCGTCCCACTGCTGAACGCGAGGGGGAGAGGACGCAGCTTTCCACAGCTCTTATTTTACCACCTTGCATAAGACGTTTTTCAAAACGGCAGGTGAAGACGAGAACATGTAATTCTTGTATTGCCTTTCTTTTCTTTGGGGGCATTAATCTGTATGCAAAAACAGGGGCGTTTTGGTCAGTTTTCTTGCAAGTTGCCCGAGGAATTTATCATCCAAACTTGTATATCCTTGTTCATTCAAATGCAGTCAATAGGCAAGAACTTTTCCAATGATTAACGAGCAAAATTAAAATAAAGCCGTGCTACTTGTGAAACAAAGCATCATATTATTTAAAGTAGTGTTTCTCAAATTTTATGGGGCCAAGAAAATATTTTTTTTAACCTCAGCGCCATTTATTCTTAGTATCAAACCTGTCACTCGAAACACTCAGTGGAACAATTTCCACATACCATCTACAGTGTCTGGTACACAAATTGCTATTTGGGAGCCACTGAAAAAAAAAGAATTCTGGCTGCAAAAAAGGAATTCTATCATGCAAACTGCCAAGATTTCTCCCTAACATTCATAGAGAGCATTTTCCTAGGTAAATTGCACACACAGTGACATTTTGCCTGTCCTTTCTTTAGTATAATGCATTTAGTTTCAATTTCTGCTCTGCACTGTTGTAGAAACTGAGAAACTGCAGAATTGATATGAATTGTCTGACCATGAGTGAATGTAGAATTAGACCTACATGTTTGAGTTTTAATGAATAAAGTCTTTTTTTTTTTCTTTAAAGAATTAATACAGTTTATAGGATGAATGCTTCTTTATTTTTTTCTCTTATATCCATCTTTCTTGCAACTGCACCAAAGGTAAAATTGGCATTGACTGAAACAAGTCAACCCTGGGTAAAGTTCTGTTCATGGCACCCCATCACTCAGCATTGCAGCCAGTCCTGCATCTTGCCGATGAAAGGCATGGTTGATCTGCAAAGTTACAATGCTGCTACAATTGTTGTGCTATGCCATCTTACTGTCCACCAAAATGAGCTGTTCAGACATCCCTATTTCCTGAGGATGAACCCCCCCATCTTTGGAGATGGTGAAATAGTGAATAATTATGTTTAATCTTCTGTAATCCTGCAGGTAAGAGTTTACACAAAGCATTCTAAAAATCCTGACTTTTAAAATTAGAGAAGAGATGAAAAGTGTGGGGTGTGTTTTGATTCCTGTCTTGGATAATACTCAAGTCCTGCAGGCATTGCTCTGCATGAGAGAGGCACATCCCCAAGAATCATATGTACTCCCGTTAATTATTTTAAAGAAAAGCTGAGCAAGATTCAGAGCCATTTTTTCCCCCAGGCATACAGAGAGCAGGCATGTGCCATCAGAACCTATGGAGGCATCAGTCCTATGTAAGGCTCCAGAGGAAGCCAATGAAGCAGTCATGTTGCGGCATTGCAAAGCAACATCTTTACTGCACCTGTTTTGCTCAGGTACCTCCCTCCAGCACTGCAGCAACAGCTTTCCTCTCTAGCTCAATTTTACACAAATATTGACTGTTATTACACAAATCACCACAAGGCAGTGGATTTTTAACACCCTCCTCCTTCCCTGAGCAGGGCTAAGCAACTGATGACAGCTAACTAAACCCAGGCCAGGAGCCTCACACTTTGGCAAGATCCTGCCAAAAAATGACTGTTTGTTTGTTGCTTTCTGAGAAGTAACATCCAGCAGACTCTGTTGAGTTTCTACTGCCATGCCTTGGCTGAAGATGAGAAAGAGCTCACACATTACCCAGGCAATCCCCTGCTTTACCTTCCATGTGTCCTGGGAGCCTGTAGTGATGGCCATGTAAAAGTCAGCATTTGGAGACTGTACTTGTCTCTCCCATTACAGAACTATATATTTGCCTGAAAGTGCCCTCCATAAATGAATATTTATGCCAATAAATCAATTCTAAAAGCAGTGATTTAATTGAAGGTGTGAAAGTCTTTCCAGTCTGACACTGAAGCCTGCTACCTCACACACTGCGGTTGCTGCTGCTGCTATGAACATAGCTGAGGAGATATGTTCCAGACTGAGAGAATAAATATTTCTCAGAAAGGCTTTGCCAACAAGGCAGGGTCTGTAGAGCAGGACAACACACCTTACAATCTGGCCTCAGTAAAGGGCAGAGTTGGCTTGGCAAAAGGCCTTAGGTATCAAGGCTAAACCAATCGCTTACCTTAGAAGTAGAAAGAAATGGTGCTGGGTTCCAGTAATTCCTGACAACTTGCATGGCAGCTCTCCTGAGAGGCTTTCACATAAGCGCAGACATGCGTGCACACACACATATGTGCACATAAAACTTCCAATGAACTGTGACTCAGAATGATAGTTCCCTCCCTGCTTCCTTCTACGCTGGACAGAGATACGAATGACCAGGTCTTCAAGCATATTCTTACACCAGTCAATTATATCAATGTCTTAGGATCTGGAGAGGACAATGAAGCATGCAAAAAACTTCCCATTTTCCATGTTAGAAGTAGTGAACGTTGATTATCCTTATTTATCTACGGCTGCCTCATTGCTTCCTTCCCACTGACTACACAGCACTCTGTGCAATATCTTACCATGCACCTTGCCAGCACCTATGCAACCCTGCAGTACTGGTGAGCATGAGGAATGGAAGAGCAAAGGGAGAAGTGCATGGAGCCAAGACTTCTCCCAGTCTCCACTTCTCTCCATCTCTATTCCTCCCACCACTTCCTGCCCTGATAGACAGTTCTTGTCGATCCCAGGGGACCTGGGATTGCAACATAAGCAGAGACAAATAAAACATAAGGGAAATGAGCTTAGTACTTCTCTCTCCCCAACATGCCTCAGTGATGAATCAGATCTGGCTAGCTTCATTCATGGAGTGGTAACTCAAACATGTGGTTCCTCCACAATTAGGCCTCACGTGTTTGATTGTTTAGTACCAGCATTTATTCCAGGAACCATTTGCTTCCAGTAAATTTTCTGCAGCACTAGTAGGAGGATAGGCTGTAATAAAGGCTGCCAATAAAGATGCCATTAAGCAGGAACCCACATCCAAGAAGCTCTGCCACTGGCTCCATCCACCAGGAACTGCAAGGCACAGGAAGCAGGTGCCTTGACAAACAGGCATGTCCTTCACAGATAACCCCAAAATATATTAGGAGGGAAGAAACTTGAGAGATTAAGGTGAACTTCAATCAGATTTGGAATATTCCACTTTGAAAGCAATGGTAAAGAGGGAGTTGCTGGGCTTCAGGTTGTGACAAAGCTGGAGCAGGTTAGATCAGCTGATGCTGGCAGAGCCTCATGCCCTCCCTCTCCCTTGAGACTCTCTTTGTAAAAGCAGATGACTTGTGGCAGCTGCTGCAAGAATGCAGGCTGCATGTTCCTCTAGTGGCTGTGCCTGTACTAAACACTAAATGAACAGGAAAAGCTCAACTCCTCTATCTGGGGAGCAAGAACTTACGGAGCTGCACTCAGACATGCTGGTACAACTTATGTTGCACCCATCACTTCTGCACAGTAACAGCCTGAATTTTTACTTCTCCCTTGCCTTAACAAAGGAAAAGCAGTACAACACTGATTCATTCCTCACATGAAGACCAGTTATAAATCCATTGGGGGATACCCTAGACCAGGGAAGAGAAAAATATCTACTCAGACATATCTTGGCACAATGGACTTAGAATTCAAGAGTAAAATACATCCAGCAGGAACGGAAAGCACAGTGAGCAGTTTGTCAATATGATGGCATGTGTCTCCTCTTGCAGGGCTAAACTTGATTATTTTAGAGTTCAGATGAGTTTTCTCTGTGAGCGATTGACACTATGCTGGTATTTTGTCTGAGCAGAGGCAGTATGTGTCATTATAAATTTACTTGTGCTTGTCTTGGACGTTCTCTACAGACCTCAAAGCACTGAGCAAAGGTAGGTAGAGATTAGTGACCTCACTGGCATAAGAAAAACAGAGAACTAAAAAAAAGAGCTCTTTTCAGAGATAATACAGGTCTCCCAGGGCCCATACTAGGAGATCAAGCTGTTTCAAGACCAAAGTTGAGCTAGGAGTACATTGTGTAGAATCTGTGTTTGAATACCGTTTCCCTGGATTCAAATCCTTCTCCGAGGGGCAGCAGAGAGTTGCCTGCTGGGAGCCATAGCTGGGTGCGGTATGCTAGGGATACAAATGCAACTTCTCCTGGAGAAGATACATTTATCTGTAGGGGGTGGAAGCCAAGTGACCACTTTGCATCGTGGCTTTTAACCATACTTTCACATAACTACTCCCTCTAATCCAAAATAAGTGTCTTTCATTCCCTGCAGAGCTTTCAGCAACTGAGAGCTGATCTGTCATCTGGAATGCCCTCTCTCCTTTCCTGCTTCTAACCCTCAGCTGGTGAGTCAGTATTTGGCTAAGGGTGAAACTGTGTGAGGTGACATTGCTCAAGATAATCTGGAAGAATAACAAGCTCTGCTATTTTAGTTCACGCTGTGAGCTGGATTTTTGCCCCAAGAGTGAAAATTGCCCCCCCCCAAAAAAAGGGAGGAGGGACCCCCTCTGCTCTGAAGTCATCAATTCTTCTGCCTCAGAATCATTGTAGTAAAAATTGTTGTTAACTACAGTTGGTTCCTGGAGCTGGAGGTGAAAACCTGCTCAGGGTTTCACTCTCTGCTGTTGTGTCATTGATGGTTGTATATTCATAACATAGACCTCAGTGAGGCAATTTAGTTTGAACAGAAAGGTATATCTGGAGGTAGATATGCAAGATAGCATTTCACTCTGTGCATGAGATATTAGATGGAGAGAAAAGGACCGCAGAGCCACACGACCCCTACATACAACATCAAAGAGGGAATGAAGAAGTTTATTTAGAAACATCCAGAAGGAGAAAAGAGAGAATGGAGATTGGAACCACTGAGATTTCTACTCCATCCTTGAGCTCAAAACAGCATCACTCCAGATGCACATTTGTCCATCCTTTTCTTTGAGATCTACAATCTGAAGATTTCCCAACATCACTCAGTTCCAGTGCATCATTATTCTTAACATGAGTATTTTTCCAATATCTAATAAGCCCTATCTATTGCAACTGAAGTCTATGATTCCTTGCTCTATGGAGTATAGGACAAGAAAGTATATTCCCCTTCTCCTTTTTAACAGCCTCCCAAGAAGTCAAAGGATAAAATTTTGAGAGGAAAAGCATGTTGCTAAGCTCTGGCATCAGGAAGGTTATTAGGGACATTGGCAAAAGCAGTTTCCATGAAACCCAAAAACCAATAGCTAGAAAAGGGTGGGTCTGTGAGGCAAGTAGTGGAGAGGACACAAACAGCGATGAAAAGCAACACCATCAGTGAGCTGACAGGTAGAAGGAAGAGGATGTCCGGCAGCTGAAAGCAGGAGGCATCAGGAGAGAGACTAATGGAGGCTGAAGCAGTTTGGTTTGTTATGGAGAGAAGCCAGAACTAAGCACTACAGAGAAGGGTGAAGAAAAAGGTAACTGATGTGGTGCCAAGACCTCAGCAGCTACAGGATTATGATGCCAGTGAGCTCATTAGCTGAGAATGTGGCTCTGTGTTTCTAGAGAACAAGTCATTATACAGAAACCAGGTGCTTTGCGTGTTTTCCTTGGCTGTTAATTGCAGTTTGCACCTTTCCTACTGAAGCTTAATTCACCCTTGTGATATAATGGAGTTTGCTTTCCCATCTCCACGTTCTTCCTCAGTCCATAAACTAAAGGAAAACGTTGGAATTCCAACAGAGATTTCCATTTCTTCTGGTTTCAGAGGGCAAGTGTTTGTCCACTGTTGAACTATGCATGCTGCCCAGTTTGTTCCAACTGTCCATGTCAGGTACGCTCAGTTCAGTTTGCCTATGGCCGTAAATAAAGCTATTTTTGGTAAAACATCTTATAGAATTGCCTCACTACTCCTGGGAAAGATCATCCCAATTGGTCTGGATGCAGACACTGGAAATTGTCAGGAAAACTGCAGAGATGTGGGAGATAAAAAGCCAGTGGCAGATTTATGTCCTGCTTCAGCAAAGTCCCATTTGCTCCTATGCCTGTTTTTATTCCATCTTCTTAACTCAGTCCTGAGAAATGAGGTAAACTATACATCTGTGCTACTAAGAGATGATCTGAAAAATATTTTGCTACTAGCTGAGTCTCAGCAATTAGATGACATAGAGCCGGGAGCAAGTGATGACTGGCAATTCTTAATGCGCATATGCCCAATACCTTTTTTCTTCAAAGGTGGCCACTAGATATGCCAGCACTTCATTCTTCATTGACTGAAAATCTGAAAAAAAAATAGGGAGAGAGTGAAAAGTGAGGGTCAGGAGGAAAAGGGTCTTTTACAGATTAAAGTCTATACTAAGGAAGAAACAAGCTGACTCCTATAGGCCATGCCACCAAGTCGGAATAGTCAGACTGAGGGAGATGCGAGGTTTTCTCTGAATGCTTGTGACATACCAACCTAGTTCTGTGCCAGTGAAAATTCAAGGGGACCAATGTCAAGTCCATGTGGTGAAGATGCGTGGTGGTGACTGGGAAAATGAGCTGGAAGGAAGGACATGCTGTGACTGGAAGCTGCTAGGAGGCAGGGCTGAGAGCTACGGGCTGTTTATGGAGCCTCAAATCAAGATGGAGGAGGATGTAGGAGAAGCTAAAAGCCAGTCAGGGAGAGAGTAACTGAAGAAAAAGCACTGAGAGAAGAGGGGACTGGACAGAGAAGGAGCTGGGTCTGAGAGCCAGTGCAATGGCAGAGAGATTCAGTTCACTGATCCAACAAAATACTCTGCTGTCTGCAAGAAGTGCTATCTCTAGTTTTTTGAAACAACTCACCCTACACTTGCATCAGCACTAGATTTTGTACAAAAGAGCAGATAGATGCTCACAACAGAGTTAGGAGCTAGAGGCCAGGAAGCAGCTCCACTAAATGAGAACTTGTTCTTAGATGATCAGGTATCATGTGAAATTGCATTGTGGACCTGAGTGGGCAGCAAAGCAAAGGAAGAACAACCCATGGGGTACAGACATGCAGCACAGTTGCTGGAAGAACAAGGAGAGGGAGCAGAACTGATGGGAGATTATTTTCACTATCAGCTCAGAAATGACCTGGGATTTTAATGCATGGATTGAACTAGGCCAGACTACATCCAGCACAGCCCTGCTTGCAAAGTCAAGCATGCAAAAGGTACAAGCACCAGCATTCAGCTCACAGCTGAGATGGGTCCACAGGCTGTCAGCAGGGACAAATACATCCCTACAGCATCCTCCACTGGGAAGGCAGAGCCAAAAGAGGTGAGACAGGCAGCAGCCACCCATGAAAGGAGGCAGGCAGGGGAGAGGGAAGCCGATGAGGCTGAGGCACTTGGAAAGCACTTCTGTCCCTGAAGCCTCTCTTAACCACTCTGTTAGTCACTGCATAAGCTTTTGCTTAAGCAGGCTTCTGCTATTGGAAGAACTCAGTAGTGGAGAAGAGACAGGTGAGAACTTCAGCTACCCTCACAACCCTCCTCAGTGGCAAGTGAAACCAGGGCAGGGTAATCTTCATCACTGTGCAGGCTTCACCCCTCTCTAGTGAAGCAGCCCATGCACAGGGATCCTGAGGGAGAGAAAAGCTGCAACTATGTCATCCAGCAATGGATCTCATGCCCATGCCCATGAGTATGAGAAGAAACTGAAAACTGTCCAGACCAGGTAGCTCCTTGCAAGTCTTGTTTTCTGAGCATCTGATTAAGGGAAGAGACTAGGGAGGACTTTATAGAGATGCATGAATGGGAGCTATCTCTGGATTTGTCAAGTCCTCTCCCCTGTCTCAGGAAGTTATGTCATTATAGCCTTCCCTGTACTGCCAGGAACCATCTAAAGCATAGATTTGGGAGTCTGTAGTCACTGCTGGTACTGGAATGCTGTTTCCTCTTTGCAACATTGAAGTTCAAGAAACAATGGACCACCTAGTGGAAAATCCCCCACTCCCCAAAAAAAAAGAAGAAAAAAAAGGAAAAAAATGATCACCAGATAGAAAACAAGTCTAGGATGAGAGGCTGAAGAAGCCAGAATTACTTGGCCATAAAAGCAGACTGATAGAAAATAGAATAGATTTAAAAAACAAGCAAGCAAACAAACAAAAAAAAACCCATAGACATGGTTTCAAAAAAAGAATGGAAAGAGCAGTTCTGTGGAAAGGCTGCAATGACACACGAAATGTAAATGCACCTGTGTGGAAGTCCAGGGATCCTTCTAACAGTGAGAAGAGTGCAGCACAATGAGAAGAACCAGCACAAATTGCCTGGGGAGGCTGCAGGAGTCTCCTCACTAGATGGCTTTCAGAGATTAGGCATGGTCCTCTCAGGAGTGACATGACCATCCATCACTCATTACACAGCAGATGTACCAAATGATGGTTTCCTCATTGGTGGACTCATGCCTTGTCCTGCTGAAGAACTTCATTGCTTTGCTTAAATTTCTTTTTGAGGCCCAACATGTCTTGGCTATTGGCCTTTTTTGTTTCACTTCTGATTCTCCAGGGGTTACCTCCCTTTGTTCCCCACCTCCTTCTTCTCTTAGCTGTTCCCTGCTTAGTCACAATATGCTTTATGACACCATCATTCACCCAGTGTAGAGAAGCGCCCTGAAAGAAATGAGACTAAGGGGTATGTGGTGAAAGAGAGAGAGAGAAAAAAAAACATTGGACCTTCAGGCAGGCAGAGACTGTTCCAAGTGAGGGCATAGAAAAGGCATAAAGCCAAGAGCCAGTGAGGGAGATCTAGGCCCTGGTCCAAAGCTCTGCAGCCAACTGGACTGATTTGAATGGGCTTTGGACCAGACTCTTGGAGAGCAGCTATGCAGGAGGATACCAAGGGAATAATGTGTATTGAGATTTCAGAGTAGAAGAGTGAGCACGAATGAGTTGTCCAGCTATTCAACTGTTTGTTATGTAGTGCACACAATAGCTTTCTTTAGAGCCACCATGGCTCTCTAGAGGGTGCCGTAGATATTTGTAGGTTCTACTCCATGAAGAGTTTTACTTAACAGCTAGGGATGATGTCTTGCATTACTGCAGCAACAAGTATTTGAAGAAGGAAAAAAGAATGTAGAGGAAGGAGGAGAAGCAAAGTTCTATGGTGCTGCTCAACAGAAAAATGGATACTGAGTAGTTTCAGATTTCCCATGCTGGGACCCATTGGTACAATGCTGGGGAAGTGAGGGATGCTGTGCCACTTGAGACAAGTCTTAATGGGAAGTAAGGCAAGCACAATAATAGCCCAAAGAGAAGGTCATTGGCTACTGTCAGTCCTAATTTCTATTATTCACCTTTGCAGGAAGATGTTCACTGCAACAAAATAAATAAAATGTATTTGGCCAAACTTGCACCTGGAAGGACTCAGCAGGAGCTGGATTCTCCTTTGTCACTTCCTTATTGAATGCACTGGTGGCCTCACTCAGAGGGATTAAGACCAGCCTGTCACCCCTCTGTGGGTCATTTACAGGGCTGCAGAGCAGAGGGTTTCCCTGGCCGGCACCGAGCTGCCCGCCGGCATGGCGGGAGCTGCCTTCGAGGGGTTGCTGCCCGCTTTTCTCCGCTAGCCCCTGAATAAGGAAGTGAGGCCACGGAGAAGAGAAGAGGCTCCCGGCACCTTCCCGGCGCCCCCGAGGCTGCGGCCCAGCGGCCCGGCCCGGCGCGGTGCTTCCGCCCGCCCGCCCGGCGCCGCGCGGCGCCTCCGCGGCGACGCTGCCACCTGCTGGCCGCGCCGCGGCGCCGCAGCCCCGGCCCCGGCCCCGGCCCCGGCCCCGGCCCCGGCCCCGGCCCCGGCAGGATGGAGCCGCCACGGAGGGCAGCCCGGCCCCACTGCGAATAACGAGCGGCCTCGGTCAGTTTTTGTTTGTTTGTTTGATTGTTTATTAAGAATTTACATTGCCTCAGATCCCGTTGACTTTGACCTCAAAAAGCAGGCTCCATCCATCAAGCAATTACAGAGCGGAAGTGTCACTTACATCTCTGCAGAGCTGGGAAGTGAAGGCAGGCAAATGTGGCCCAGCAAGATCAAGCTGGGAGTGAATAGGCTAAATTGGTGGGGTAGAACTTAGCAGGACCAGGAGGAAAAGGGGAAGAAAAGGACCACAAAAATCATCAGGCTGGTCCAGTACAATCACATGTATAGTATATACCACTATATTTTCCAAGACTTTAATGTTAGACCTAGAACTCTAAAGACCATCACTGTAGAACAGTATGTCTGTGAAGGAGGGGTCAGGGGCATCTCCTGCCTCCCTACAGCAGCAGAACACTTTAAGCAAACTTGTTCAGAGAAAGCTCTAGAAGTTGAGATATTTTGCACCTAGCAACATGTAATTACTGAGGCTGACCATGGTATATGCCATAAACATGGGAAGCCTTTTGCTCAGATAGCAGGTGACAGAGTCCTGAGTACTGTAACAGGCCTTAGTGGCCCAGACCAGCCTCACCTGGGGCCTTCTCTAACACCCTGCCCATGGGACTAAGGCTGGAGGCTTCATTCAAGATCAGGCCTGAGCTTCAGTCCCTGCCTGAGCTGTGTTATAGGTGTACCCATCTCTTATCCTTACTCTGGCCCTGCCTCCTGGATGAACCTCAGATCTATACATCTGTAGAGTACACAGATAGTCTATGGGGGGTAGGTAGCTGTAAGTAACTAGAGCTACAGGTAGCTACAGTTGTAGGTAGACTGTCTCCAGGATGGATCCCCTCATACATATATTGTAGCATATTTACAGTCCTGTATTTGGCTCTATGTCTCATGAATGGGCTTTGGACTCACATTGAAGCCTTGTCTCCTGTCTTGTCTCTGGCCTCATCTCCTTTTTGTTTCTGACTGGACTCACTGGATTGCTCCTGGACCCATTCATTGCTTGCCTTGCCTGGGATTGACAATGGATCCTGTTACCAGGAATCAGCTCTGCCTACCATGTTCAGACCCTGTCGAGCTGCATCCTATTGGTAAGGGCATGACCCACACTGGGGCCACGCTCAGCTCCCAGCACATTTTTCCTTAGGGAGCAGACAGCCCTTGGTGTGCCCTGACAGAGAGAGCGGGAAAGCACTGTGGAGTTGGAGCTTCATTTATTCACTGTCAACCAATAGCTGACTGGCCACAGTAAGCTGCAGGTAAGCAACCTTATTGCAGATCATTCACTGTGCTGTGTGTAAGTCTTACAGGCTGCTGTGTGCTGCCTGTTAGCACACTGAAAATGGCTGAGTTCAGTGCAGTCAAGGAGTCTGTGGTTCTTGTTTCTGTTACCAGGTATAAGGCTCCACTGATGACAATATGAAATGGCCCAAAGTACCATTCAGATACAGCTTGTGCAAATATGGCTGCCTAGGCTGAAGCAGAGTCTCACCGGCATAGTGGCTGACACCCAGGGAGTAGCGAGATGCCTCAGTTCTCCGAGCAAGGGCATTGTCTGCTGGGATGGAAGGTGGGGGACAAGCGGTATGAGCTTCTTGGGCTCTAACTCAGAACTCTTTCTGTTGTTTCCTGGTCCATTCTGTCATGTCCCTTTGTATATTTTGTTATAAATTTCAACCTGTCCATCACCTCAATAAGGAAACTGGCAGCTGAACAAATTAATGGTGATCTCAAGTCTTGTTGGGACATAGCACCTGGTTCTCCTGAAATGTATCCTGCAATCCAACTAGGTCGACTTAGGTTGAGGAAGGTGATCCTGCCCCTCTACTGAGCCCTGGTGAGGTCTCATCTGGAGTACTGCATCCAGTTCTGGGCTCCCCACTACAAGAGAGACATGGAGCTACTGGAGAGAGTCCAGCATAGGGCTACAAAGATGATGAGAGGGCTGGAGCATCTGCCCTATGAGGAATGGCTGTGAGAGTTGGGCCTGTTTAGCCTAGAGAAGAGAAGACCAAGAGGGGATCTTATCAATGTCTACAAATACCTTAAGGGAAAGTGTCAAGGGGATGAGGCTGAACTCTCTTCAGCAGTGCCACGTGACAGGACAAGAGGCAATGGGCAGAAGCTGAAGCACAGGGCGTTCTATCTGAATATGACGAAGAACCTCTTTACTATAAGGGTGGCAGAGCACTGGCACAGGTTGCCTAGAGAGGTTGTGGAGTCTCCTTCTCTGGAGATATTTAAAACCTGCCTGGATGCGATCCTGTATAGCATGCTCTAGGTGACTGTGCTTGAGCAGGGGGGGTAGACTAGATGGGCCTCTCCAGAGGCCCCTTCCAACCTCTACCGTTCTGTGATTTTGTGAGCTACCTGAGGGGCTAGGGAAAGGCAAAGTGGAGAAGGGCTAGACAAAACAGTAATGAGTAGAAAGTGGAAGGAGTTGCAGGTGTTTGCTGACCAGCTGCGGTTGGACTGGGTATGGCCAGCTGCAATTGCAGATCTTTCTAAATGCAAAAAAAAAAAAAAAAAAAAAACCACACATGTCCCTGGAGGTCCCTGGAGGTCCAGCCTTGTAACACAAAGATGCTGAAATAAGATTAGCTTTGGCTGTGAAAAAACAGGTAGAAATTCCCTACTGGAAGCATGAGACTCCGGTTGCTCTGGGTCAGCATGCCAACGAGATGGAATTGGCAGAGGAGTTGTGACAGCTGTCCTCATACGAGGCTGTTGGTCCTACCAGCAGTACAGGCTCAAATCTGTGCACTTTGCTGGCAATAACAGGAGAAATCAATACCATAAATTCAGCCCAGGTGGAGCATCTACCCTGATTCTTCTACTTTTGCCTTTGTGCTGATGAAGTAAGCAGAAAGGAGCCAATCCTCTGGGACATTTTGCTAAGAGTAATAGCGTATATTCACATCTACAAGTATCCAAGATTTCTTGCAAAGGTAAGAGATAGAATGTCTTTCATGAACTGGTGTATGTGGTTTTAATATCATCTATGAATCTGAGACTACATCTGCACCAGTATATTGATCATGCCCCAGATAACACTGAGGCCAAGTGTCACCAGATGATCCATATCCAGATAACTTAGACCCCAAAACAGCCTAGCTGCCCCCAAGCTGCATGTTGGGAATAGTCTCTTGATTGTACTGACTCTCAAACTGTGCCCCAGAGCTGTTTGGTGAACAATATTTGGCTTGAGCCAAAAGCTAGTTGAATGACTTGCAATGCCAAGGGATATTCTTGGCCTTTTTAATTTATTAAGATAGACGTATGTGCAGGATCCCAGCCTACCTCATCAACTCTTCTAGCTCATCAGCCAGCCGTCTGGACAGCAGCGAAGAAGACTTGTCATCTAAGCAGGTACTGGATGACTCTGTAACATTTCTGTTAGACTGAGAGAAGAGATGCCACTTCATGAGCCAAATACTCTGGTCTTGTTTTCAATATTGCATAGAGAGTGTCATAGCAGTGAACAGTTGGGTGCCTGTTTGAGAACTGTTGAACAAAATCAACATTGGCTTGAATCTGAAGTGTATTGTTGTAAGGATCTGAGTGTGTGCTGATTTGGGAGGAAGTAGAGTTCCATAGGACAAAGCATATAAAGTACGATGTTCACAAAGGAAAAAATATACTGAGCGAGATTAAACGTCAGAGATGTTTCTAGAAACATTTAAAGTCAGATAAAAAACTTGCTGCTTGTTCTTCCAGCATGAATCATCAGTCTGTGCTGACGTACTCCAAACAGTTCCCAGTAGTCCTTGCTTTTCCCCGAGGTGCACGTGTGGGCACCCTGAGCAGGCTGGATGGCCAGGTGAGGGAGCGGCATGTTGGCACAAGCATGACAAAGCTGCCCAGAAAGGTACAGAGCTGTGGCAGTGTCAGTTTTCACTGTCTTGTTCTTGTGGTTCTGCAAGCTGCTGGGGTGCATTTACTGATGTCCCTCTGGGTTGCTCCTGTGTGGTCTCTCTTTGCTTTCTAATTCAGAGATCATATATGGCTGTCTGGGCTGTCCCCAGCCAACCACAGGCAGGTTCACAGGGCACAGAGAGTCACTCTCCTAGGCCAAGGAGGTAGGCTCTGAGGTGTCCTAGGCCTGGGAAGGGATGTGTGGGAGAGGAGGCCATGTCCCCCCGGCCACTGTGCTGCTGAGCTGGGATCACAGCGTGTGTTGCTGAGGGATGTCTGTGCCCTCACCATGTCAGCCCCAGGCTGTTCATCCTTGGGGAGCTAGTTTAGTTTGACTCATGTCAATGCGGTGTTTTCCTGCTCCAGTTAAGGAGTGTGTGGCCACAGGCAAGGAGATAACGTAGAGCGTGTTTCACCATCAGAAGCTGGCAGCAGAGGCCAAGCTTATGAGAATGGAAAACACCTCTGGGGTCACAACAGGAGCTTGGCTAGGAAGTGACAGAGAATAAAATAGAGGGTGCAAAGCAGTACTGTGGCTTTGCAGAAGCAGAGTATTATTACTGGGAATAGAAAAAGGATCATGTTTCTAGATCAAAATCCTGGAGGAAGAAATACATTTCTGATAAGACAAAGTAACTTTTTCTTCTGAGTCACTACATTCCTGGGAAAAATTGTGCAAGATGTTTTTAGAGAGCTCATTTCAGCTCACTGTAGTTACCTATACATAAATAGATGCATATACACATATTGACGAGAGTCAAAGAGGATCTAAAATAAATGAGGATTACTGCCACAGAAAGAATATGCTATACTTACAATATCTGGAAAAGGAGTGTTCTGAGGTCTTTTTTTTCCCTTTCTATTATTGTAATGTGTGATTCACAAAACATCAATATTTATTCCGAACTAGAATATAAATTATTTGTTATTGCTGATAGGAGGTGATTCTCACCAGGAATTAATGTAAATTTCTTATTTTCTTTAATTTTACAAATGATTATAAAAATGCCTAGATTGGGTGAGGACTAGAGTTTTCCTAAAGAAATTGAAAGTTTGAGTTATGATTAAAGAAACCCTGATAGTTAGCAGTTACACAGCTCTTTACATCACTTGTAACAATCTCTATGAGAGGAATTGGCCCATTTTCAAACTGTAGAAAGGAGGGGAAATCTTGGATTCTACTCCCTCTTGGTTCCTCCTAGATTTAGGAACTTAAATGCCTTTGAACCCTCAGAAGGACTCTGTTGTCCATGTCTGGACAACATGTCTGAGATACCTAAATACAAAATTGTGATCCCCAAAATCCTGAGACCCAGCTAACCATAGAGGCACCATAGGATCATCAACTCCTAGTTTTACATACTCAAGTTTTATAGCTGGAATTTAATGCTTAACTTAGAACTGAGCCCTTGTTACAAGCTATGAACTAGCCTTTCTGTTGCCTATATCCCTCAAAGCACTCCTCATGTATCAAGCTTCATGTAGAATAGAGGGGACAAAAGAGATGGGGTCCCTCAGCCTTTTATATGGCTGCTTAGTGACTCAAGCATCCTTTCCTTCCCAAACCCCATGCCAGAAGCTTAATCTTCCCCAAGCACTGAACTGGGAATCCAGATACCTCATTCAAGGAGGCAGGGAGTAAGCAAGCCTTGAAGCCCTGAGAGATTTTTCTGTTTTCATGATCAGATTATGGTAGAAAAAGATTAGACTGCAAGAAATATTGGCTTCTGGGGCTGAAAGGTTGTCTTATTTGCCTCAAGAACAAGGAACATTCTACAGAAAGTGGAACATCCCTTTCCAAAGAATTCCAGAGATAAGAGAGCTTTTTTTCTTACAAAGATCTTCAGTTCTGTGGAAGTTATCTGAAGGACAAGCCATGACTCCATGGAAGGCAACAAGACATGTCAGGGGAACAGGATCTGATTCAAGCAAAATTACAAGAGCTTGCGACAGCTGCCAAAGAATACCTGGATGAGTAAGGGAACAGGAATGCTTAGAGCAGGAAAGGTCTGTGTGCTTGACTTATTTCTCTGCAACGGTATTTGCTGTTGCAATGTTTTCTCTGTTTGGTTTGTTCTCTTCTTTTCAAATAGTTTAGGGAGTGCTTTCCTTCCAGTCCTGCCTTTACTTCTCAGGATAGGAGTGCGGGAGTCAGATAATGAGTCTGGATATTATATATGGAATGTGTCTAGTTGTTTTTACTCCAATTCGATTACTAGGGATCAGCAGATTATAATGAGCAATTAAAAACATCTAAGACCTTTAAGAAAGAAAGCGATGCACTTTGGTTAGTTGAGAGAACGGAATGAAAGTCTCTGCCACAGCCAATATGCTAGATATTATGTTTTGACTAAGGAAAATTAAGAACAAGAGGAAAAGCTATTCTTATTAGCTACCATCTTACCAATTGTTAATTGGGCTGGAGTCTGATGGCTGCTACAGATTTATAGCTAGACACCCACATGAGCAGGAAATGAGAATCTTCTGGGAGTTTTTTTCTTTTCTTTCCCATATTTGTGATGCTTTGAAAGCATCTGCAGTGGGATCAGTGTGGTGTCATCTCAAAATGGACGATGCTTTGATTTAGAAATATAGGACTAGAAAGAGATTCCTAAGTCTTTGAGTCCAGTCTCCTGGCAACAAACTGTTTGTTTTGGTGAATAGCTTAAATGTTTTCTGTCCCTTGGCAAGGGAGTGTCCATCCCCCTCTTTCAAGGAAGGTGAGCTGGGCTTCTGAAAGACATGAAAACAGGGAGAGGAATCAGGAGTATTACAGAAGCTAAGACAGTAATTAAAAGAAACCACATAAGTTCACCTCAGTCAAAGCACTGCAAGACATGTAGGCAAGAAGGAAGCAGCCCCTCCTCATCAGTGAGAGGAGAGGGAATGTCCTACCCTCACTGAGGAACTCAGCTGGAGGCCTGCACCAAGGGTTCTTTAGATTTCTTATGGGGTTATGGCCCCAGTTGTCCCCGGAGGTTCAGGGCACTTCTATTCTGCAGTGGTTTTTACCCAATAACCAGAGCTGTTTCTTCAGGGAGCAGACTGGGCTGTTTCTATGGATTACGTATGCAGCTCCCTGGCGCTCACCCTCTACTTCATTAGGCCACCATGTCCTCTTGTAGCAAAGTGTCCTTATTTTCTCCCCGAGCTACCTGCATAACTGGACATACCCTTGCCAGATTCATGTTCTGCTGACCTTCCTTACTGCTTATGAGCTGTTCACTCCTGGAAGGCCTCCAGCACAGCTTCTTTGGCATCAATTCAACTTTTGCTTTTGATTATAACTGCTCTAAACTTCAGTATGTGGCTCCTCTGACTGCCAGTTAGTCTCAGGTGAGATCCAGGGCAAATACAAGGTCTTCTGATGTAAATTTTGGCTATGAAGCACTGCATCCAGTAATGTTGTGTCAACTATAAACTCCATGATTTCCTTTTTGATGCCTGCCACCGATGTACAGAACAGAAATCTATGACCCTGTACAGTTCTCTGGAAGCAGAAAGTAAGTCTCCTACAGCAAAATTCCCCTCAGTTTACAAAGGATGGGCTCTGCTTTCTGTCACACTGCTGGGGCATGTGCTTCTAGCCAATGATTCTCCTGCTTCACCTGTGAGTGGAAACAACATGCCTCACCTGGGCCACCTGCATGTGCAGAAAGCAAAGGGATTCTTCAGAAATTATTGCTTAAATTGTTGCTTACTGCTGACTAGGGATTTTTCTTCCTTTTTATAAAGTCAATTGTCTTCATACTACAAACTCAAGGTGCTTGATGAACTGCTTAAGGGCACAGAACGTGTGCTCGGGAGATGCTCAGGATTCAAGGAGGCATTTATTTTAGATATCATTGAAGTCCTCTGTGTAAGTGCTTTACAATTCTCCCCATGGTAAGGTATGATGCACATGTTCATTCTTTATCCCAAACACAAAAAGCTTTCTTGGGAAATTCTTGTTTCTGAATAAGAGCTAAGCCAAGGGAAGAGATCCTATATGCCTTCTTAACATACTGTGATGAGAGCAGGAGCATCTGCCAAGAAAGAGCAAGGGTCTAATTCCACTCTCCACCTACCTGCACTTTTGGGGCCAAACCCTCTGATTTCTTGGATTTTGCCCCTCTGTCATGAAGAGTAGGAACTGTGGTACTCCAATCATGCAGAGGAGACCCTGCAGAGGTTCTCCAGAGACATCTGCTCCATCATTTGCCAGGCAGGCAAGGTGCAAAGAGTTCTGATCCATGGAGCCCCACCAGTCCAGCCAGGCTTGGCTCACTGCTGCAGGAATGAGCAGTGGGGAGCTTCCTGGGTTGCAGGGCTCAGGCAGTAGGTCACTGCAACTAGGTTGCCTCTTCCGTACGGTGCCTACATGAATCATCCAGATTCACGTAATTATCATCCCTGAATGAACAAAATGGCTGGTTTGTGCCTTTCTACACTGCTTTATGGTACACAAGGAATACAAAGGAAGCTAGAAGGTTGGTGATTTAATTGTTTGTGGGATGGAAGAGGAGAAATGTTTGAAATGGTATGTGGATATTATTTTTTTGGTTGTTTCCTTTTAGTACCAAGAAATTTGAGTTCTGCATGGCCTGGAAGATGCAGATGACTTAGAAATCATCAAGAATCTGAGGAGAATTCAGAAAATGAATGTTCAGCAGCAAAGAGGGAAATAGATCTGGAATAGGGATGTTTAAACATGTTGGGTTTGTTCATTCATCTCTAATGAACATTTTGGAGACAAGAGACACTGCACATTGAGCAGTCCACTTCAGACAAGACAAGTAACTCTCTGGAAAGTCCTACAAGCAAGAGCTGGAAATCCTAAAATTTTCAGTGTTCAGGACAGTGGAGAACATGCTGCTGCTGCAGGAACTGTCCCAACCCAGTGGGACCTGGCTCAGGCAGGTGCAGGGAGCTGTTGCTGCCACTATTGCAGTGGGAAGCCCCCTACCCTGCCAACCCAGCTCCATAGGCATGGAGAAATGTCAGCAAAATCATGCTAAGCAGCACCTATTACACCCACAGATCCATTGTGATTAATTTACTTATTGACGGCCTTTCATAACTCTGTGATCATCTTTTTTCACGTTGCCATTAATTATTCCTGGAAGCAAATAAAAGGGCCCACCGATATCTCTCCCTCCCTCTTGCTACGGCCAGCTTTTCCTTAGGGAGAAAAAACTTGTACTCATTTGCAGTGGGACAATGCCGACTTTTGAACCTCTAACCACTAAACAAACAAACCTTGCGCTCTGCTCCACAATCCAAACAGGGTTTATTGACAGGCGTATCACAGCAACGCATAGCAACTCAGGCAGCAGCAGGGCCTGGAGCTCAACGCTGCGGGGGCGGCCCTGGGCACCAGAGGGCATCCTCGAGGGGAAGTCACCCAACTGGGGCCTGCCCATGCCCTTGCTCCCTGGAAGCCCTTCTGTGCTGCGGGGACCGCTCAGAGGAAGGAGTACATTACAGTGCCTGTGAAACCCTATTAAGGTAGTATTTTGTCATCCTTCTCCTTCCCTACTCTCGTCTCTATGGTTTCAGGTTTAAGGTACAGAGCTGAGGCCCTTGGTTTGGGCACTGATACTCTTCTGTCTTAGACATCCCTGGGAAGCAGCTGCTCCAGAAAGACCCAAGAACTTTTTAAAGGCAAAGGAAAATTGGCTTAGTTGTTGCTGCCCTCTGATCTACAGTGAACCACAAACATGCTGCTTGGACCTAGTAGAACATGATGTGTGTCAAGGAATATGGCTGCCTCAAGTGCTGCACCCACTCCCTTTCACCAGACCTGCCTTGAAGGCTATGCACAAGGCAGAAAATCAAGTAGGTTTCTTGCACTGGAGATGCTGAGTCTCACCATGGCCTTCCTCCAGACACAAGAGCCCTGATTCAGGCTTTGCACAGCCATGCTGATGCCATCAGCCTGCCAGCCCAGCAGCACCCAACCTCTGGCCCAGTTAGCCTCAGAGTGCACGCAGCGCTCACATGCAGCAGTGAGCGTATGTGAGCCTGTTTCATGTGCAGCAAAGTGTGCTGCAAAGCAACTTTGCTGCAGGTGCTCACCACTTCCTTGTCCTCTCCCAGGTCCCCTCCTTGCTCAGTGGGCAAGGCCCTGGCAAACTAATACCACCTTATGCAGTCTTGCCGATCACGCTGGCATTTGGTTTTTGCCTTCAGCAAAAGGACGAGAGGAGGGTCAACATGGGAGAAAAAAAAAAAGATGCCCCGAAGAAGATAAATGGAATCTTTTAAATAAAATTGATGAGAAAAACAGAATGACATGGGGCCAAATGCTGAAGAGGTCAGAAAAAAAATGATAAAACATTTGCAAATGTGTCTGAGGCTGGATAGTACTCCCATTCCTGGTGAGGTCCAAGCCTATGCCCATGCAAGCTGGTCTCATGCTCAGCCCCAGGCACTAGCTGTAGTGTGGCCACTCTTGCCAAAGCGCCCTTGTTACAGTCCCCAGCCAGGATGTAAGGCCACACTTCCCAATGGGGTTTCTCCTGGCTGTGAGTAAGAAGTACACATAGAAAAAAAAGCCAAGGCAACATGGCCAAACCGATTAGATCTCTCTTATTTTCATCTGTGGCCAGGACTGGTGAGTTGGTTCATATTGCTATGCCTTGTCCCCACCACTTATCCAGAAAGTGGAAATGTGTTACAGCATAGGACTGCTCATGGTGAGGCTGTGATCTACAAAGCCTATATAAAGCAGCTAAAACCAAGAAGACTTTTTGAAATTAACAGCTGGAAAAAATTCCAAATAAGCTGAAAAGCGTAAGATGAGAAACAGCACATAATTTAAATGACAGGACATTACAAGCGGTGCAAAAGGGCACCAGATACTTTGCAATAGTGCTCAGTACACACAAACAAGGATCCTCACTTCAGCACACAATTGGACACAGTTTTCAGAGGAGACTTCCCTTCTTCCAATTTCTCCGCATTGTGGCTAATTAATCTGGCTGGATGACTATCAGCACTGAATTTATGGGCTGTTTTACAAGTATCTAACATTAAGCAATTCACTTCTGAACATTTAAGCACTGCCTTATCTTGTCTGCCCTGGCCCTTAGGGCAGGACGAACAATTTGCATATTTACGGTTATCAGAATAAAATAAAATAAAATAAAATAAAAAATGTGCTTTAATTTTTTTTCCTATTAAAATTCATTGTTAGCTCAACAACATTTCTAAGACCTTTCGGACCAATCCCTGAGATTCATCGGGGGGGCACTGACAGGCAGTGCCCGCGTTCCCCTGTTATCTAGCAAACTCCAGGGTAAAAAAAAATAATAATAACGAAACGGAACGGAACAAAATAAACATAATAATAATAATAATAATAAAGCCACGGCCACGCTTCCCCCGGACGACGAGACACAGACACTGTACACTCTGTACACAAGGCCGCGGCCGGCCCCGCGGGGCCTCGTAGTGCATAGGCGGGGGTCTCGGCTCCCGCCGCGCCAGCGAGGCCCCCGGCGCGGCCCCGCGGCGCGGCGGCCGGCGCCCTCCAGCAGTCCCCTGCGCTGCGGCTGCGGCCGCGGCCGCTGTCACTGCGGGGCGGCGGGGCCCAGCGCGGCGGCCGCCCCCGCCGCGGGGCCCTGCAGCGCGCCGCCGGGGCTGAGCGGCTCCGCGCCGGGCGCCCCGCCGGGCTGCGCCTGCTGCAGCTTCTTCTTGTTGATCTTCCTCTCCTTGGCCCGCCGGTTCTGGAACCAGATTTTCACCTGCCGGAAGGGAGAGCCGGGTTTCGGGGGCTGCCCCACAAACGCCTTCCCTCCCCTTTGGGGCCGGGAAGGGATTCCCCTCGCTACCCCGCTCCTGCAAAGCGCCCCTCTGCCCCCCGAGGGTGCGCCCGGCCGGGGAGCGCGGCCGCCCCTCCGCGCCCCTCCGCGGAGCCCGGCAGCACGTGGCCGGCGCCGGGAGCCCCGCTCGAGGGACAGACCTGCCTCTCCGACAGCCCCAGGTTGGAGGCCAGCTCCGCTTTCCTCCTGATGGTGATGTAGCGGCTGTAGTGAAACTCCTTCTCCAGCTCCAGCCGCTGGTGGTCCGTGTACACCACGCGGTACTTGTCTTTCGTCCTGGTTTTAACTGTGGAGAAGAAAGGCAGGGTTAGAAAAGCAAACACAAAACCAAACGGATTGACCGCGTTTCTGCCCTCGCCCGAGCAGCCCTCTCCATGGTAGCTTTTCGCCGATGCAGGGTGCGGGGCGAGCAGGATCAGGCCACCTCGTCTTCCTGCTCGCCTCTCCCTGCACAGGGCTTTATTGAGAACAGCAAACAGAGTGGAGAGTAGCAGTTAAACAGTTCCTCAGACCTTGGGGAAATATTGCAAAAACTGCAGGAATGTCATTTGTAATCACAAGACAAGAGCGGGCTGCCAACCCCGTCCTCCACAGCACTTCCATTTATTTTGCTTAGGACACCTTTATTTTGCGCGTTTTTTGTTGCTCGTTTTTGCTTTGCCTTCCCTACCAAGGACAAACATCTACAAAAAGAAGGTAAGGGGAGGGTAAAGAAAAGAAGAAAAGCCCTGCTTTGGGCATGGCGGATTTGACGGGGGATTCGTCTCTCAACGAGAACCAAGAACCTCGATGCTGAAAACCGGGAGCAGCTGGCGGGGGCCTCTCTGGGCCCGCGGGGTCTCGTCTCAGCCCAGCTCCGGCTCCAGCCCCGACGGGGCCGGGGCAGACCCCAGAGCACCTTTTCGGTGTCCCCGGACGGGCGACATGCAATAGCAACACTCTCAAAAAAAAACCCAAATAAATAAATAAATAAAACAAAAAGATAAATACGAAGCCGAATGCAAGCGAATGCCCGTCGAGTATGCATTGCTGCATCAACTGACCTTCTTCTGATTGTTTCTTGTTTAACTGGTTATATCCCCGGCTCTCTCGTTCATCAGAGAGATCTGAGGAGTGGGGAGTTTCTGCCCCCTAGGTGCTTAATGGCTACCAGGCTGACTTTGTTCAGGTAAACTCTCTGCAAACCACAACAAAAGCACCCTGTAAAGATACAAGCCTGATCAGAGCAAACTCCCCAGAGCCACTGAATAGGGAACACAGTCCCAAACAATGCAGGACAAGGAGATCTTATCAAAGAAAAAACCCTTCTCAAAGCCTTAATGACAGCCACATTCTGTTTGAATTACCACTACTGAACAAATGGCGGCAGGCGCTTTCATCCCCCCAGCGCTGCACATTAACATAAACACTGGCTCCAAAGGCAGCATTTGAATGGAGACAAGGCACCAACCACCTCAGTACAAGCCCAAACTGTGGGAACGCCACAGGCCGCTGTAGGAAGGGAGAGGGGTCCGGCAGAGCCCCGGCTCCGCCGCCGTCCCGGGGTCGCCCGGGGCTCCCGCGCCGCCGCGCTCCGCGGAGACAGCGGATGGAAGAGGAATGTCAGAAGTCATTATTTACTGCGGAAGTCGCTTTTTTTTTTTTTTTTGGTCACTAATAAATAAATAAATAAATAAATGCAAAGGCGGGGGAGAAGAAAAAAAGGAAAGGAGACAATAGCAGGGGAAGGTGTATATCAAAGCCGGGCACGCATCTCCGCGCCGCAGATGCCGGGGAAAATATAAAAGAGAGCCCGGCTGGTCTGCGGGGTATTAACATCACAAGGGAGCGCGCCGCCGGCCCCGGCCCGGCCGGGCCTGCCGCCGCCGGCAGCCGCGCGGGCACGCCTCCGCGCCGCCCCACGGCCCCACGGCCCCACGGCCCGCGTGGGCTGCGGTGGGCACCTCACGGCCCGCGGCGGGCGGCAGCGGCGGGCGCCGCACCGCCCGCGTGGGGCCGCCGCGGGCGCCGCACCGTCTGCGTGGGGCTGCGACGGGCGACGCGCGGCCCGCGTGCGTGGGGCCGCGGCGGGCAGCGCACGGTGCGCGTGGGGTACGGCGGGCATCGTATACGGGGGGGAAATATAAACCGCGGCCCGGCCGCGCAGAGACGTTAATAAAGCGGAGGCGCCCAGTGACTCAGAAACAAATGCTAAGCGACACCGGCCGATGATTTATATGACTATAATTGGTTATAAAAATCTTTTAAGTGGCTATAAGTGGACGAGCGAAGCAGAGAGAGGAAGAGCGAGCATTTCCCCGGGATCCCAGGCAGTTCTGCCCTGCTTCGACCACTCCACGAAAGCGCAGCCGCGGGTCCTCTCTTCCCCGACAGGGCGCACGGCCTCCGCCGGCGTCCTACCTCCCCTGCGGGGCCAGGCGCTGCCCGCGGGGCTCGGCGCGGCTGGCGGCTCCCCGAGGACAGCCAGTCCTGCCCCTGCCCCTGCTCCTGCCCCAGCCCGCCTGGCACAGGACCCCCGGCTCGGCAGTGTCGTACCCCGCTTGTGGAGCACGCAGCGCGGATCTGCTGTCAACTCAGCCCAGAAGCCTTCGCTCTTTTCCAGCAATAGCCAGCAGTGAAATACCACCGGGACTCGCGAAAATCGTCTCTTAAGCTGGTTTGTTTCGGGGTGTTTTTCTTTTTTTTTCTTTTTTTTCTTTTTTTTTTTTTTTTTTTTCCGACCCACTTTTCGAAGGCACCAGCAGACGGGTCCACCACAAGCAAATCCAGGGCGGGCAAGCCCTCGGCCGCCGCCCTAAGCGGCGGCGCCCCGCGGGGGCCCCGACACCACCCACCCGCGCGGCGCGGCGCCCCGGCGGAGCTGGCCGCGGGGTGCGCAGCGGCGGGCCGGGCCAGCCCGGCCGCGGGCGCGGCCCCTCGCTCCCGGCCCGGCCGCGCTTACCCTGGCTGCTGAGCGGCGGCTGCGCCGGCTTCCTCATCCACTCGCAGATCCCGCGCCGCTGGCCGCCGGGGGAGAGCGGCTCGGGGGCGGCGGCGGCGGCGTTGAGGGGCTGCATGACGCCGGCGGAGCAGTGGGGCGCGGGGCCGGCGTGGTGGTGGGCGTGCGGGTGGTGGTGGTAGTCGGCGGAGCTGTAGGCCATGGCGGTGGCGGGGGAGCCGCCGTTGAGGCCGTGCACGGCGCTGGCGGCGGCCGCCGGCGCCCCTTGGCCGTAGGCGCCCCAGTCGTCTCGGAGCGGCGCGCCGTAGGGCGCCGGCCAGGCCGGCCCGGGGGACTGGGCGCTGTCGAGGTTCACATGGTATCCGCCGTAGTCCGCGTACTGCGGGGCGCCCACGAAGTTCTGCGCCGCCAGGTTGAGCCCCCCCGAGTGGCGCACGGGGCTGGGGTACATGGGCCCGTCCTTGTCCAGGAGGTAGCTCACGTACATGATGGCGGAGCCCCGGCGGCAGCTCTCCACATACTGCTCGGGGCTCTCGGAGCTGCGCGCCTGGTGCCTGCGGACGGGACGGGCTGCCCGGGGCGGGGAGGGGGCAGGCGGAGGGGCCGCGGCCCGCGCTGCCTCGCCGCGGGAGCGCTGCCTCGCTCCCGCGCCCGCTCCCGGTCCGAACCCAATGGCCGGCAGCGCTTACATGATTAACGATTGTTTACAAGGCTCTATTAGTAATGGCCCCGACACACCAAAGGCAGGTGACGTGGAGAGGCGCTGGGTATATAGCTACTACCCCTAAAAGAAGATTTGCATTTAAAAAGATAAGGAGAGGGCAGCGACCTGATCACAGCTAAATATTCAAGCCTTTATTGTTTAAGAGCTTCCTCCTTCCATTGCAACCTGGCGCACTTTAACCTCCAATCACAGGTTCAAAGGATGAAATCAAGAGACTTGCAAAAGACAGAGAGGGAGATCTAAGGGCGAGGGTGGGAATATGGGAGCCGTGTATCACGGGCGATCTGCAGGCAGCACTTTAACCAGCTCTTCTCCGTGCTTAGGGTTGGGGGGGGCGGAGGAGGAGGGAGTTTTGATTAAAAATCCACAAAGCGATTTTGTCGTGGTCGTTTGAAGCAACAAACCTCACCGCGACGGCCTACTTCCCCTTCTAACGCTCTCCCTCCCGCTCCCAGTCGGTTACGGGCGATGGAAGCGAGGTAAGAGGAGAAACCCACCCTTTCCAAGGGAACAGCTTAATTTCGCTCATTCGTGCCAGCAGGGCTTCGAGGCTAGTCGCTGCCCTCCCTCCCACCCGCCCCAGCCTGGTCCCGGTGCTGGGCGAGGACGAAGGCTAGGGACGTCCTTTGCGCCCCAGGCGGCCCCGGCAGCCTCGACGCGCGCCTTCGCCTGAAACGGCGCCCGCCCGGCTCGAGCGAGGCCGGAGCATCTTTCGGCCGCAGAAGGAGCCTCACGGGGGCCTCCTGGCCCCGTCCCGGTGCCGGATGCGCCGGGGACACCGGAGCCGGCGGAGCTGGGGCACCCGCGGAAGCGCTTCCCCCTCCGCCCGGCCCCGCCGGGGGGAGGAAGGGAGGCCAAAGGCAAGCGGAGCTCGCCGAGCCCCCGGGGAAAGCGGCGACCTGCTCCTCCCGACATAGCCCTTTTTTTTTTCCCCCCGTGGAAACCCACTCGAAATCCTGTCCTTGGAGAGCGGCTCCCGGGCGAGGGGCAGACGGCTTCCCCGGCCCAGCGAGCCCTCTTTGAAGAAGCGACCCCCTCTCATCTCCCTCCGTCGCTTTTATGCCTTAACTTTTCACCCCGACCGGGGACAATTCAAGAAAACGCTTGCATATTTGCATGTCTTTACTCTGACACAGCAACGAAACGTTTCGCCCGCAGAGAAAAGTGGATGACGGTGGGAACGTCCCCCCGTTTTCCCACCACGTTTCGCCGGAGCCACGCAGCAGCGGCCTTCCCCGCCGGGCTCGCCCCACGGAGCCCCGCGCAGTGCCCGGTCCTGTGAGGCCCGCGGCCCCTCTGCTTCCCTGCAGAGCTCGAGTTCTCTCCGCCCTAAGGGTATTTTTCCTCTCCTACCGGCGACTGTTCTGCAGGAAAAAAAAAATACTCGCGAAGTCATTTTCACTGGGAGGTTTGAGGGCGACTTTCAGCTCTGCAGCTGCAGGTCTCCTACTTTAAAATCTCCGTCTTACCTCCCGCCTTCCCAGGGCTGCCCCGACGGGTCCCTTTGGTGCGGAGCGTGGGAATGCTTCATAGATTTCTTTTTTTTAAATGTGAGTGGGAATAATTCAGCAACATTTCGCGACCTGACTCCCAAAAGGACCTGGGAGAGTCCTTTGCCAGTGACTCTGTGGGCTCACTAAGGAAGCAGGGAGCACTCCTCCCGAGGGGAATACCACGGAGCAGCCCCGTCGGAGCCCAAGTCTCCGATCTGGTGTAGCCTTTGCCCGGATATTAGAAATGTGATACGCTCGCCAGACAGAGTCTGTACAGATTTATTGTATTTATCGTATCGCTGGCGAGTATGATATATATATATACACACATACACACAAAAACATATATATGAGTATATGTATATAATATATATAGTGAATTTAATCCATGCACAATAAATAAGTGTTCACAGAGTCACATATCGTTCATAGTCTTTCGCTCACGGCCGTGGTTCTGATTCTACAGTATCGACGAAATAACAACACATACGGGGGAAATGCCTGACAGCTACTTTCTCCGGAGATGATTTCTCTCTCTGCTGCGGATTTCCACGAACAACCCTTACCGACCCCCTGCAGGAGGGAGAACAGGGAGAGGGAGTGGGGCTTGAGACCCCCAGCATTCTGCCTGCCAGTGGCTGAAATGTAGGTTTGGAAAAGAAATGCTGTGTTCCTTCAGTGTAATCGCCTCTCCTGATAAGCACCGACAAAGCCGATCTACGCATATGTGAATTTGATGAAGCCATAAACGGAAGAAGGGGCCATTAAAATGACAAAACTCTGAGTACGTTGTATGAAAACGCACCGAAACCCAGCCAAACGCCAGAGCAGCTCGGGCCGGTGCCTGAGGCACATGGTGGCCGCGGGGAATGGGCTCCACCAGTGAACCCCCGGCAGGCAGATGGCAGCGCTGCGGGGATGCGACCCGAGCTGGTGGCGTCGGAGCACGGGGGACGAGGGCGGTGGGGCAGGAGGTGACGGAGCCCGGAGAGGGGACACGGGCAAGGATCCTATGGGCAGCAGGAGATCTAGCACGGAGCGGATCAAAGCCGCGGGGCTTCTGCAGAGGAGCTGGGCAAGGCTCCGAGGCGGCACCGCAGCCCGTGGCCTGCGCGGGGGAGCGCCCGGTGCGCACCGCTCCGCTCGCCCGGTCCCTGCTCCGCCTTTGCCTGCTGGAGAGGAATCCCCGCCGTCCCCTGAGCTCGGAGGGCAGGGACAGGCTCGGACACCGGGTCTTGCCGGCCGCCTCCCCCCGGGACGCGCGGCGAAGGGGCGCACCTCGCCCGGCCCCACGCGGAGGTGCCTCGCTCCTCGCTCGGCGCAACGAGCTGCCCGCGGGACCGGGACGGAACGGGGACGCTCTGCCTTCCGACCCTGCTTGTTAAAATAAGAGCTCCCCAGTCCCGCACAGCCCGAGCAGGCTGCCGCGGGGCCGAGCCTGCCCTAGCCCGCAGCCCCGAGCCGTCGAGGAGAGCCCACGGGGTGGGGGGTGGGGGTCAAGCTGGCCTGGGCAGGACGCGGCGCACTCTCCAGGCCCTTGGATCCTTTCTGAAAGCTGAGGGACGAGGTATCGACCTCAGGAACAGCCTGAGGGGTCTTTTGCTCCCTGTTCCCTTCCCTCCTCCGCTGTCTCCCTGCCCTCCGTGTCCCGCAGCACCTCCGCGAGCCGGGCGATCGCTCTCCATCCTTCCCCGTGCGGCTGGGCGCTCCGTGGGCTTCATCTCCTTTCGCCTGGGGCAGGATTGTTCCCCCCCGTCCCTCCTCCCTGCTGCCATCGGTGCCTGCGTCTCCTCCAAAAGAGGAGTTTGGGGAAGGGTCTCGAGCCGCTTCTTTCTCAGCCGGGTTTCCCCCTTTCCTCCCCGCGGTTCCGGCAGCGGCGGAGGATGTTTGGCACACGACCGAGGCGAGAAGCCGCGGCGGTGGGGGTTTCTTGAGCCGTCCTTAGCCTACCCGCCTGCTCCTTCACCAGCTCCATCTCGGGAGTTTCCGCCGGCTCCGGCCCCAGACCCGCAGCCCCAGCAGCGGAGCGCGTCCCGTCGGGGAGCCCCGGCGCGGCTGCACGTCCCGGGCACAACAGGCAGCGCCCTACCAGTCCCACTCCGGACCGAGCCGGGCCGGGCAAGGCCAGCCCGCATCCTGACGGCGGAGTGCAGGCGAGGGCCTCAAATCTCGCTCTCTGCTTTCCTTCCCCATTTCTATTTCGTTAGATCCTGAGTGGAGAAAAGCGACCCGACACGTACGGAGCTGACAAGTGCCAAATCGGGACGGCTGCTTGCAGGGAAATATATATATATATATATATATGTATGTATTAATGCTAATTCAAGTATTTTCACCGGACTGCTTTTTCACCCAAGGATCTGGCCCCAGGGAGATGTGGGCTACCTCTGCAGTCACTGCAAACCCCTCACCCGGTGTCTTCGGTTACGGCAGCGCTCAGGCAGCCGGGACGAGGGGCGGTCGCCCAGGAAAGCGAGTGAGAGTCGAGCCGGGCTCTCTGCGCTCCCTGCAGGGCCGGATCTTCGAGAGGGCGCCCAGGGTTTTCACTGGGGGCTCCCCGCCTTCCACCCTTCAGCCCTAGAGTTAGTTCTTGAGCTAAAATAATCGATTATTTCCGAGGGGATCTGCCTGCCCTCGGGTGGAGCCCTATGACCGGTGCGAAGTACCGGGGGCAGGGGGGAGCCGCAGACAGAGCTGCCCGCTCCCGGGGCCTCGGGGGAGCTGGGCAGGAGGTGCCCCGTATGAAATAGAGACCTCGGGCTCATCATTGCCTCTAGCCCCGGGAGCTGCAAGCGGACTGCGGGATACCGAGGAGAGCAGCAGCCGCCTTTCTCCCAGCAGATTCCGGGGACCCCCGTCCAAAGATACCCCCCATAAGCCTCAGGAAAGGGAGAGAGCCGCGCAGCCCCGAAGATCGCTTTCCTCGGGCTGCTTTCCCTGGACGACTGGACCCTCTCAGGGAGGTGGATTCACTATTTTTTTCATTTCCGATTGTTTTCATTTTTTTAAAGATTCCCCCCCCCCCCCCTTTGGAGCTCGGAGGAGGGAAGAGATCCTCCCTTTCCCCCTTCCTTAACGACGCGGAACCGGGAGCTTTGTTTGCAAGGTTAAAAAAAATGCCCGTTTGAAAGCCCTTTGGTGGCCAAGGAGAGAGAAGGGAAAGAGGAATCGTGTGTTAGTTAGTCCGACCTGTGGAATTTATGACTCCCCCTAAGCACAGACATGATAAGGACTTAGAAAACATCTTGGATCTTTTCAAGCCGGCAGCCCCCGAGGCTTTGATGTAGATTACGTTGCAGAATAACCCAATACTTTTATCGTGGGGTTGATATTCGGCTTGTTTAAGCACATGCCTCTAGGAGCGGGTTAGATGCTAAACGCTTGCTCCTGAGCGGATTCGCGTTGCTGGGGACGAAACAGAGACGGGGGGGGGGGGGGGGGGGGGGGGGAATGGCATGTTGTGCCAGGCTCGGGCCCCTCCGCGGTGTAAGCCCCGGTCGCACTGAGGGCCGCAGCTCCCGGCGCCGGGTCCCGCCGCGGGCTATTCCCTCTGCCCGTCCCGGCAGGAAGCAGCCCCGCAGCCGCTTCGGACAGGTGCTGTAGAGCCTGAGCTTGGATCGCCCCGGTTCCCCACCAGGAATCAAGGACATAAAGAAAATGTGTTGGGGGGAAGAGGAGCAGAAGGGGAAAAAGTCAAAATATTTGCTAGAGGTCTCGTTCAGCGATAGGACACCTGGGATTTTCCCCTATCGCTCAGCTCTTGTACTTAAGCCCCTGTCTGAGAAATGCTCCGTTCGTCCTAGTAGGGGGGGTGGGGGGGGACGAAGGCTGATCCAGTCTCACTCCCTGAGCCTGTTTACACGGCCTGGGCGTTGCTCTACTCCCTTGGAACCGCTGGTGTACGGATCACTGCTACTGGAGCCCCTTTGGGGCATTAGCTTCTGGTTGGTGAAATCCAGTCTTTGCCTCTGAGCCACTTTTTTAGAGTGTAAACGGAAAGGAAAGTCGGCTGGGTTTAGGTTGATGGGAGGGGACACAAGTAAAATGCATAGCAAGGCGAACGCACCCCTCATCCTGCCCCACTCAGGAGCACGGGAGATCCGCTTTTACCCAGACAGCATCTGCTTCTGCCTTCTGGACACTGGAAAAACAAACAATCAAACAAACAAACAAACCAAGACCAAAACCTAAAATATTCTCCCCCCCCCCCCCAATTCCTAGCAGGGAGCGGAGAGCAGCACTGCTGCCCCTCCTCGCCCCCGGCGCAAGGCTCAGCCGCCCGGACGGGCGCTGACGGAGGAAATGCCCCCACGGCCCCGAGGGAGCGGCCGGCCGGGCGGAGGAGCCCGGGAGCAAGGCGCCTGTGCCCGGCCTCTGCCGGGCTGTCCCGCCCGGGAAGGCCGCGGCTGCTCCGCTCACGGGAGCCCTGAGTCACCCTGCAGCGGGCGCCCGCGGCGCGGCCCCGTCGGCGCGGCCCCGCCGGCGCGGCCAGCCCTGTCGGCGGCGTGCGGAGGCAGCGGCGGGCCCGCTGCCGGCGAAGGCGGGGGCTGCCGTCGGGCAGCGGGAGTTTGGTCGCAGGGAGTGCAGGGCTCCGCTCTTATCGCCTCTCTGTCCCGTCCCCCCCCCCCCCCCCCCAGGACACCCACCCCTGCACGGACACTCCTCAGAGCACGCAGGGTGGCTGTTATCTCCCCCCTGCGCGGAGCCCAGCCCCCTCGGGGCTCCCCGCGAGGCAGGGTTTGGTAGGAGCGCGGTGCTTTTCACCTGCACGCATTCAGCTTTACAGGAAGAGAAAGCGGGTCCTGCCTGGGAACACTGAATCCTGCAGGCAGCCACCGAGCTGCCCCGTCCCTCGCCCAGAGCGATGCTGCTCCTGGGGGAACCACAAGCCCCAGCTCACCTGACAGGATGATGTTGCTAATGTTTGTGTTGACTCCTTCCCCAAGAAAAACACCAAATTCCAGCTGCAGAATGATTTCCACACCATCACCACGAGCAAGCCCCCCAGCCAGTGTCCCACCCACCCACCCAACTTAGGGGCAGTTTAAAGGCTGATGTCCTCATTGTCTTCCTAACTGATTCATTTCCTACATCTCCTGGCTTTGAAATGCAACCTTCACAGAGAAGTGATGCATGTCCATGACCATGTCTTCCTACACCTCTTGACAACACTAGTACTACTGTTTCATTTTTCCCCAAGATTTGGGATGGCAAGAAGCTATGCAGTGTCTTCCCCATGACACCTTGCTCAGTCCATGCTTCACAGTGGGCTCAAGCTAGCAAACCAGTACAGCCAGCATAAAGTGACTATTGCCTGTGCAGAATGTCTGTGGGGCTGAAGGTTAGAAAGGTGGAAATTGCACACAACCTTGCAAGTCTGTGATGTTTCACGAATAAGAAGCACCAAGTCCTCCTCGGCGGTACAGGAGTCCAGGAAAGCTGACTTCAGAGTCCTTCCTTGGCTTGATGGGGAGCAGGCTAAGGATCCCATACAGAGTGTTGTTGTGGGATGTCAGAGGGGTTCCCCTGGGTCAACATTTCCCAAAATATCCTTCTTGGGACTGCACTTTTTCATGCCATCATCCTGTTGTCTTTTCCTGAAAACAGCCTCTATTTATTCTAGGGCTTTAAGAAGGCAGGAGAAAACTCTTCTTGCTGTTATCTCCAAACCAAAACCAAACCAAAAACTCCACTTCCCTCCAAGGAGAGACCGATGTCTGGCTGCTCACCACCAACTGCTGTTTGATTCCAGCAGTTTTCTCGTGGCCCCTGGGGCGTAAGTAGAGTCTCATCTCATCTTCCTGGTCTGGAAAACTGTGGCCAAAAATGGTTCAGGATGCCCTCGAAAGAGTTAAAGGTAGGGCTGGGCCCAGATCTCAGGGCCAGGTTCATAGCTTTGGCCCACACTGCCCTCCTCTGGCTGCTCACTTCATGGGCTGAACTATCCTGGCTCAGCCTTGGCTCTCAGCAGAGGGTAGTTCAAACAGGTCACAGTCTCAATATCTAAAAAAGGAGTTTGACTGTGTTTAGTTTAATTCCTTAGACCCTGTGTGCCCAGGCCCAGGCTACCTCCAGTCTGATTCCTTTGGCACAGTGACTCTAGAGGCTTTTCTGAATGACATTTTGGTCCACGTCATTTAACTACTTATTTTTCTATGAGAAAAATGGGGGAAGCTCTCTGTGGTCTGAAGCCTCTAGCCCTCTTAGAAGTAAATTCTGGGCTTTCTTCAGCTGGAGGGTAACCATGTCCCTAGGGAGTGGTCTGTTTACTAGACTAGGACATGGTGCAAGGAAGACTGCCACCAACCCCTAGGGAGGAGGGGGTACCCTTGTGCATGCAGGAATGCAGGAGTCATTGGGCTGGAGAGAGAAGAGGCAAACACTTGCCTAATTTGACTCTAGTGACCAGGGCATTGACCGGGGAAGGAGTTTCAGACTTTCAGAAACAAGCCCCTGGACAGAATTTGTGTTTTACATTACATTACATGGAATAAAAGTGAAGACAAGCCTGAGAACATGAACTAATTCCCTAGTCTTGTCCTACTTCATTCAAGTATGAGATTCTGTTAGGATTTGTTTCTCTCTTGGCCTTTCTCCCAGGCCCACAGGACGCCCAGGCTGTGTTTCTCAGTGGTCAATATTGAAAAGGAGAGTGAGGAGTGGTGTGTTGATGATACACCATGGCCTGGGGCTTTGGGTGTCTCAGGAATTGTGGGTCACATTTATTTAGGCTGCAAAGCACCCATGTACCCACTTACTGAAGGTAAGTGATTCAGACGAAAGTTTATTACAAAAATATCGAGCAGCACTTAGCTGTAGTCCTGTCTGTGCTGTTAGGATTTCTGCAGGGACTTAGACTATTTACAACAGCTTGAAATTCAGCAAAGCCGTGGGGCACAGATGACTTATCTTTCCAGAACAGGTACTTTGGGGCACATATGGACAGCTACAGGTAAGTGACAAAGCTTAGGAACACCTCTGGGTCTAGGCAGCACTCAGTAGGAGTGGGTCACAGTCAGGAGCTTAGGTTTACATCCCTGTTTGGCACCATATAAATGAATGGAGTTCTCGTCCATCTGATGTGCCTTTGTGGAGCTGGCTGCAGAAGCACCACCTTATTGCTACAGTGAGTAACCCACTCCAGAACACAGGTCTTAAAATCCCTGTTCAGCTGTGAGCCAATACAGACCATCTCCAACATCCCAAGGCACCTTCATTTTTATTAGAAAAAAATTCCCATGTACCTAAACACCATTTTTTAGGCACATGTCCAATACCTCTAAATCTTAATGTGATATGATCTGTAAGACAGAATCTTGGGTACAAGCATCTCTCCTTCTAGCTCCTCCAGAAGATTGGATTCAGGAAACATCTCAGAAAGCATGTATCAGATCAGATCTCAAAACTTGGCTGGAAAGGCTTCCTTCCCCATCATTTAACAGCTCAGTAGTCAGGACACTCACTGAGGGTGAGCAGTTGGGCTCAGTTTCCACCTCTTTCTGAAGTGATTTGTGGATGCTAAGCAAAGGTCTGGGTGGGTCTGGGTGGGACTTTTAGTGCTTCTTTTTAAGCTATTTTACTTTGCATGGCCTAATGAATTAGCCATGGAGATAGAGGGGAAGAGAGTGGGAGAAGGAAGGGAGGGAAGGAGAGAGTGACTCACCAGCATAGCAGTGTATTCACTTTGGAAGAGAGGATCCTGGCGAGTGAGATGCTCTAACTCAGCATCTGTGAGAAGGAGCCGAAATCATGTGTGTCCAGCTCCAAGAGAATGATGACTTAATCCAGTTTTCATCCTGCTTTGATTTCCACATCTCTAAAATATTTCCAGGCAGAAGTGTGGCCTCTTCAAAGCTATCGTTTCTGTACAGATGTACAGCAAATAAGCAAATCTGTACTCTGCAGCAAATAAGACCTTGGATTTTTAAATCATCTTTCACAGATCCCTCCATGAACCTCTGGACTGAAAGCCACCACTAATCCTTATACGTGACAGTCACTTCTTCTATTCCCTTCTGGTTCAACACATGTTCAGTCTCAACTTCTCCTAGAGGGACATCAAAGAGTCCACTCCAGGTACCCTGAACCTGACAGTTGCACTTGCATCAGAGGAGCACATCCAGATCCCCTTGGGCTGAGAAGAGACGCATCTTCTGGATTTTAGTGTGTGCTTTCAGTGATACATGGGCAGCACGAGAAAAGGGTCTGCCTGGTCAGCTAGTTAGTTTGCACTGGTGTCTGATTCATCCTATTAGTGCTATGAGGATCCTGAATTTCAGTGTTGTGTCCCTGGATTCCCCATAATTACAAGACATGCTGAAGTCAGGCACCATAACCTCCAGCCTTGCTCCCTCAGGTTTCTTTTAGATCTGATCCAGAGACCTGGATCCTGGACCTGGATCTTTTGTTGAGCCTTGTTTGGTGCCTTGTTTGCTCTCCATCACCAGCTTCTTTGGTGGGAGTAAGGGGAAGCTGAGCTCCATACGAGTGTGGCCAAATAGCCAACTTGTAGGACCCAGACGCAGCTCTCAGGAGGGAAAGAAGGCTGAGCTTTGGTTATCTCAGTCACTCCTGATGGGGAAGGGGAAACACAGGAGCATTGAGACCCCAGCCCCTGGCTGAGGGCAGCAAGCAGCGCTTCGTTGCTGCCCTCGGCAGTGGGACGTCCAGGCGTCCTCCAGAAGTCCGCAGCAGGCCTCCGAGCCGCCGCGGCTGCCACTGCGGGACGGGGCGGCGCGTCGGCGGGGGCTGCGGGCTGCGCGCCCCGCTCGGCGGTCGCGGAGCTCCCCCTAGTGCCGGCACGGCGGCGGCACGGCCGCGGGGAGCGCCAGGGCCGCGGCCACGGCCACGGCCACGGCCACGGGGGCCGGCGCGCTCCACACCGCCGCGGGCGGCGGCTGTCCCACGGGCTCCGGGGCTCGCAGGTGTGCTTCGGCCTCGCCCGTCTGCCGGGAGAATCCGGGAAAACTGCAGCTCAGAATTTTAGGATGTATTTTAAATATTTTGGGATGAGGAAAACTTCCATTCTGATGCTACATACACTTTCTCATAGAGGTATTTAAAAGTCTGGTAAACTTGGAAAGGGCCATTGGGTATTTTCTCTTAGCAAGTCACAGGTAGGGATAATTCCTAAAGGCATCTTGTCTTTTAATTTAGCTTGTAAATTATTTTTATTTTTTCTTCCTTCTTTCTTTTTTTTCCCCTTTCCTCTTTCCTCTCCCTTCCCTTCTCTTTCCCCTTCCCCCTTCCCCTTCCCTGTAAGTGTGCTGCCTTTATTGATTTAGCAGTTTTAGTTAACCTTTTTTACAGCTGTTAACTGCAGCTGAATCCTTTCTATTTCTGCTATTTTTGCTTAATGAATCTGAATCTTTATTAGTCTCTGTTTGACTTAATGTGTCTAGCTTAGGCTAATAGCATCTCAGTTGGAGGTCTTCAGGCAAGCTCACCTCTTTCCATTGACTACAGGTGGGATTTAACACTTTCTCCAGGGAAGCTGCTCTGAATCTTAATGAGAGAAACATGGCCATTTTCCTGCAAGAATCGCAAAGCCATTCCTTAAGCAATGCATGCTATGGCTCTGCAAAAACATCGTTAATGGTCTAATGCTTTGCTAAGTTGTGTTTGAAGTGGCCCGGGAAGGGAATGTACTCCTAGAAGATATTATTTCCCACTGTGCCTCCTGTAGCTTTGTTCCCCCCATCTCTGCTTAATGGAGAAGCAGACACACAACCCTCTGCGTGTCCAGGCAGAACAGGAGGTTCTTTCTCCTCTTTGCACTTCTTCATTGGTCTTGCCTAAGTTGCCTTTTTTTTTTTTTTTTTTTTTTTTTTTTTTTTAGCATGTGCATCATGAGTGGTATGTGTCAGGCTTTGAAGTTCTCTATTTGTTATTCCTGAGTCTCAGTTCTGTAGTGATGGTGGGGTCAAACGACCTCTGCCCACTCTATTTTTTTTCTTTTTTTCTTTTTTTCTTTTTTTTTTAATCTTGTGGAAAAACATTTGACACAACTCCTTGGCTTGTCTTGGAAGCCCTCTGTTCCTCCACTGAGGTGTGAGTCAAGCTCTCATCTGCTTAGCTTCCAGGGCCAACTTAAACTTGGGTGCAAACAGTTCAGCACTGAGATTCTCTAGCTCTGAAGGCTAGAACAGCTGAAAACTTATGTCTGCACGAAACACTCAACTCTCTCTTTTCAGCTGCTGCAGGCACTGTGCTAACAATACTAAACAGAAAGATCTCTTTGCTGAACCTTTTGAAATAGTGTTATAGGAATATGTTAAAAGTTCATATATACTTTTCAGAAAATGCAGTGTTAAAGTACTATTTCTATTTTTATATTTGCAAATTATTCTTTAGCAATTTATGTCTAATAAAAAGCAATGATTTATTGATGATTCAACAATGTTAACCAAAATACACAATTCATAATCGCTGTTTTAAAATATTAATTATTTTAAACATTAATTATTCAGACAATGTTACTAAAGAGTAGTTTAATTTACGTGATAGTATATTCCATACAAACAATAATTATTATTACAGTTGCCACTGGAAGTCCTAATCATGGTTAGCATTTGGTAACATGTAATAGAAAAGAAAACCGTTAACCGGTATATTCTCATCTTGATTCAATGGGATACAAATGTATCCTGTTAGTCATTATGAAAGCTGTATTTATAAATTCCCCCAAAATCTTCAGGAAAATGGGTCTTTTTATCTAAATTAAAAATTGTCAAGCCTCTGATGATTGTCATGGGAGTCTAAGAGAAAGTTAGGGAGGCATACTGTCATCTCATTGTAGTGACTGAGACTTCTAGGAGTTGGGAGTGATGATGTTACATACCTAAGTTATTATTGAGGATAATTTCTTTAAAATTAAAAATTTGTATTTGACATTAAAACATGCAAAGCCCAAAGGATAGAATTAGCTGTAACTCAGTGGAAGTGAGGCTTCCAGTCAGAGCCAGTCATCTGAATTTTCCAGATCAAAGAGGTAGAATGTCATCTTCAAATATCATTCCTCCTGCATTTTTTGGATTTTTAGATAGAAGGAATCACTCCCTGAAAGTGTCTAACTCTTATCAGTGACTATAGAATAGAGCCCGGGTGACAAGAGCCACCCAAGTACTTAAAGCTAGATGAAATCAACTCACCTGAACTGGACATTTATCAGGCACTTTACAGGAACTGAGATGTTCAGGATAAGATGATTATGCACACTCACATTTGTCAAACCTTGAGAAACAAGGCTGATATTTTAAAACTTGTGCATCTAGAATTAGCTACTTAAATAGAGTTATTTCCAGCATTCACTGGCATCTGGAGATCAAGACTTGTGTAGCACTTCTGAAAATAACACCATTTTTCTTTAGCTACATAGTCCATGCTTGTACATGGTGATTAAAACACCATAGCTATTCAAGTTTTTTTCTTGCAGTTTGGCAGGAACAGTATAAATTCAATACATTGATTAGAATCAATTTACATAAATAGAATCTATTTTACATAAAACTAGAAATAAGAAATTTCAGTTGTAAAGACACACCAAAAAGATAACTGCTTTTGTTCATCAATGGATGCATTTGCTGAGCTCAAGAAATGGTGGTTTCGTGGTTTCTCCTCAAAATAATAGACTGGACCATAATAATATGGACTGGACCATAAGAAATCTGGATACAGCAGCAGCTGATAACATTTTCTTTTCTTGGTGGTGAAATAAAACATTTGTGCTACACAGAGTTTATGAAAATACCAAGATAAATCCAGACCCTGGATTACTGTTCAACCTGAGAGTCTTCATTCAAGGGCAAAATTGTAGATAGAAGAGATTCCTCATTCCTGCTTACATGTAGTTTATTTTTATAACTGGAACTGTGTGCAGAAACAATTTTCTCCATATTTTGGTAAACCTACAAATTGGGAAGAGAAAATAAATAGTATTTTCTGTTATTATATGCTGTGCTTGAAGAACTGTTTTTCTTCCTGAGAAGCCAGCACTTGCAAGGTACAGCCTATCTCCTCTTGAAGGAAACATCCCTGCACACTGTTGAAGAACCACACACAGACCTGCCCATTACTTCTTGTTGACTCTAAAGGCAGCCCAGACAACTCGCTAAGTGAAATGGCTCTTCTCTGGCCAGAAAGAGTGGAGTTGAGAAAGGACATGAATTGGCAAACACTGATTTTGTTTTAACTACAATGCATCATCAAAATTGCCCATCATTTCACAAGCAAACCAGGAGCTCCTTAGTATTACCAGAGTTGATTGACATTGGTCATGGTCATAAGGATGGGAGTGCATGCAGCCCCTGCCCAGCACACAAACTCTGTGTGTCTGTTGGGAGGGAGAACAGAAGAAAAGATCCTTTAGAGTTGACAGCTTCTGGCAGCCTAACAGGCTGCAGAAGATTAAAGGCTACAAAGACCAGAGTAATTTATAATCCCCACATGCCAAAAGGTTAACAAGGACACTGTATGCTGGGATATAGTGTGTATAGCCCAGAGCAGACAACCAGAAAAGAACCTATAGTTTTGAAAGGACAAGATGTGAGTTCAGGAAGGACAGAATATGGGTCCTCAGATCTTTCTTATTTTTTAACCCTCTAGTCAAAATGTGGCAGATGGTAACATCTGAGAATAACACGTGGCCCTCATTCCCTAACAACATGGGTAGCACATACCTACAGTGCCCCCACCTCTGGGATCCCTGGAACATGACCTAGGCTCAACTCCTCCTATCTGGTAGCTATCAGCATTACCAAGGCCAACTGCACTGGCTTCTGCAGAAAAAAAAAAAAAAAAAAAAAAAAAAAGCAGAGTTCTGTGGGCAGGGGGAGAGAGATTTTAGCTACTCAGAGTCCCAGTGCAGACAGTGGCAGGAAATAAAACCTCATCAGGGATGTCTGGATTCCTTCTGATGGCAATGCACAAGTGCTCTTGCAGAAGTTTCCCCAAAGTCTTAAATAGACCCACGCGGAATAGTTTCACAACATAGTGGTGCACTTTAATGAAAACCAGAAGACCATTCCTCCTGAAAGAGCCAGAGTTTGGGGCCACAACTTACCAATGTGCTACAGCAGCTACTAAAGCTCTCTGTGGTCTATGAGGCTACAAAACATTTTTATTCTTTCCGTGTTTACTTACTGCTCCTTCTGCCTCAGCCAGCTGACAGACAAGTGAGAAAACCAGCCAAGAAAAAGAGGGTCTTTCCCAGAGTTAAGGGCCCAGCAGGACTGCATTATGTAATAGCTACAAGAGCAGACAGGTGATAAATAGAAACATATTAGCTGTTGGAGTCTACAATGACTACACAGAAAAGCGGAAGTTTGGTGGGAATTATGAGGCACCAGAACGTTTTATAAAAAGAGTCCAGATTAGTGTGTTGCACCTAAGAAAAACAAAAAGAAAAAAAAGAGGAAAAGGGATCAAATTAAGAATGATGCTTTGCTGGAGCCCCTAGCAAAAGCCTGGTAATCAAAGTAGGGCCAGGTTTTCACCCTGGCTGGCATTTACTGGCATGCTGATGTTGTTTTCCAGATATCGTGTAGAAAATAGTTGGAAGACAATTCTTGTCTGAGACCAAATCTGCTTCTTGTAGGCTCCCTCATCTTGTGGACAGTAAAATTTCTTTATAGAAACACTGTAGGGAGTCACTCTTTCATAGTGAATCTCGTTATGGAATCTGACCTTGCAAAAATCTTTCTGAGGTTGAAATACCACCTTAGAGATTTTACAGTTCCAACCAATACAATGCCTATCAGCAGAAGTCCTTTGCAAACTTATGTCAATAGACTCTCCAGTATTTATGGCCCATGGCAATCCTTTGTGGGTTTCCAGGCACTGTCAGACAGACCTACGCCTTTAACGACATTGCAGTCTCCACATGGAGAGCCTGAGAACATTACAGTGTCACATCAAGACATCAGGTCTCTTGGTTGTTTCTGAAAATGTCTGCTAGAAGAGCTCAGAAAGCCCAAAGTCATCCCCTTTCCTCAATGCTCCAGGTCTCATAGCTCCCTGGCACCTCCTCTTTCAGTTTGTCCCCTGTGAGTCTCCCTCTAGGCAAAACCCATGAGGGTAATACAGTTATATAGATACTGAGAAGCAGTCTGGAAAGCATTTCTGCACTGACAGCACAGGAACAACATCTCCCTCCAGATACTCCTTCCTTGTTCTTTTTTTCTTGTCCTTAACAAGATCCCTAGCTTCCTGGAATTAAATATAAGATGGTAAAGGAATTAGAAAAAAAAAAAAAAAGAAGAGAAAATTTACCAACGATTTTTACCAATGATATAGTTGATATCTAAAATAAATATGGTATAACATCGCTTTTGAAAAAAGAAAAAAATGTAAAAATTCTTATTTGATCTGAAAACTAGAGAGTTCCCTGAGAAAGGAAGGCACAACTGAACATGAGTAATAAATTAGTCCTTTCAAAGACATATAATCTTTAGTGTTAATTATTTCTACTTTAGGACAAAACCTACATGATCAAGCAGCCTTTTTCAGAATCAGAAGAAGATATTCTCAACTTCTGAAACGTTTTTGAAAAGGCTACAGTGTATAATGAATAAAAGGTCATAAAAATAATGATCAAGTAAACCTAAATCCCCATGCTGTTCACTTTTCAGAAAATACACTCACATCTTTTGTAGCATAATATAGTCGGTCCATTTTAAATCCATTTTGAATTAATTTGTAGAAGTTGTTATCAACCTGAATACCAGGGTAGGGATTTACATCTACGGAAAATACTGGAGAACATCATTAATTCGAAAGACAAAGACAAGCAGAGTTCTTTTGCTGTTTTACAGAACATACCCAAAGAGAATATTTCCCATAGCAATGTTCCATAGGACCAGACATCACTCTTTGTTGTATATGCCAGTAATAGGTAGAATTAATAACAATAACAGCAATTAATCTCTTATCTTCCTCAGAATACAGCATGAACCCATTTGATCCAGAAGCCACATTTATGTTTTGACTTGGTTGTGTGATTCCAAGGTCATCCTGTTTGCAGAGTGTCATATTCACACCATATGTTAGTGGAGTTCCATTTCGAGAGGGAGTGACACATTTTCAAACATTGCATATAGTGGATAACACAATCCTCTAAATGTAAACTGTTTTACAATGAAAAGCATTATCAGATATTTCTATTAAGAGTCTGGGCGCAGACACGGGTCCTCTCAAAACTGGAAACATAAACAAGAGATTTCTTGTCTCTTGCAGTCGAGCAAGAACTTCATCATAAAGAAGATCAAATCTCAGTTCCTCCCTAGGCCTTGGTTATTGAAGTTTATAAAGGCAGCTCTTAAAGAATTCAGTAATTATACCGGTTTATATTAGAACTGAGAACAGAGCTTCAAAAGTGATAGTTACTTCATGAGCTATTAAACTGTTGCTGAATGCTTTACCTGGAGTTTTGATCCAAATGGATATTGTGGTAAAGGTTGAAGTTGTGCTGTTTAAAGATATCTGCCAATGTCCAATGAAGTTTTTCTCTCTTGCTCTGTAAGTAGTTCAGAAGATCACCATAGCAACAGTATTCAAATATCAAGTAGATTGGTCTTGAAGTAATTTGAAATGTAAATGCCTCCTACTATGTACAGCAGTCTTCCCATTAAAGTCCTAATAAGTCCTCACCTTCTCCTAGGATGAATCTGTGTTAGACATCTCAATCATCTTCCATTTCCAGATGGATAATCTGCACTGATCAACCTCTGGGATGTCCATTTGGAAAATCTGTGTAACTGAATGTTCTCTGTGGTGCATTGACCAGGGTGGGTTGTTAATCCCTATGAAAGCACATAGAGACTTCCCCAAACTAAGGGCATGGGGGAGGGGAGAGCAAGGCTATGAAAATGCACCAAAATATCTAAACCACTCATAGTCAGAGCAAAAGATAACACTCTGCTAATTGAATTAGTGGTCTGAATTGGCACCATTTGACTTAAATTAATCCCTTTCATTTATCTGCATTAGCTTAATGCTCTAGAAATATTCTTTTCTTCCTGAAGGCCACTTAGGACTTGAGTGTTTTTGCTGACAGGATCTATGGGGGAGAAGGACCTTACAAGGGGATGTGTCCAAGCAGAGAACTGATCAGGTCACCTTCTAAAGAAAAGAAAAGTAATTCCAGTTCTCTGGCCAGACAGGCCTGGAAGCAAATCATTATCAGCCAGCAGAGTGAAAGGCCCTAGAAATGCTCAAAGTGGTCACACATCACCCTGCAAAGTCTTATATTGACATCAGTGCTTTTGGCTGAGAAACACGAAGTTCAGTCGCAGACATTTCTGCCAGAAGGGTCAATGTCAAGCAAGGTAAGGCACACTAGGAAAAAAATGTATTTTTTTCAGAGGAAGGATAACAATGTAAGTGTTTTTGTACAAGGGATTTGGACGTGGCAGAAAGCACTGCTGTCCTACCCTGCTAGAGTGAGTACACACTCCCTGCAGCTCTCCAGCCTACACGATCACATCTTGGAGGGTGCTCCAGAAGGCGGTATCAACTACTGCCTGGAAACTTGCTATATAATTTCAACATAGTCATGATCTAGTTGTCTGCTTTTCTCTTATGCTTCATGTGTCTTTGCGTGACAGTATCGCTATTGATGCACACCAGGTAAACAAGACTTAACTGACATCTTTGCTCTTTCTGATTTAATAAAAATCTCTAGCAAGTATTACAATCCATGTCATGGACAAACCCTGAGTAAAATCCTAAGACCTTCTCATCTTCTCCTCCCACTCCTGTGCACTGCCAACCAGCTAGACTGCGAGTTCTTGGGAGAGGAACTATCTATGTTTGTACATTGCTTCAATGATATGACAAGAAACACAGTAACTAATTAATGATAATATCCTGTTGCTTTCCTCCTAGCCCTTCTTTTCTCAGTTCTGCCCATCTTAATTTTATTTTTACCCTCAGTCCCTTGTAAAATTGTCTCCTTTTCATTATTCTACTCCCTCTTATTTCTTTCTCTCTTTTTTTTTTCCTATTCTTTTAATTTTCTTTCCATTCATGTCAATCTCTTGGACATTTTTTTCCATTTCTAACTTCAGTTTGATAAGGAATGTGATTTTGTTTTCTTTTTTAAAATATGGTTTCTTATGTGAACAAAATAATGTGGGTACAAAGGTACCTTACACAAGTGGTGTTTTTCTCTTAAAGAAGTGGTCTGTACTAGTGCCATTACCACTGTTCAAGGAAAACCTCTTTCACTGAAAGACTTGTATCATTTCATGTCAGTACAATTAGAAAGGATTTATTTCTGTACACACACAAGGCCTTAAGTTTGCTTTCATGTCATCCTTATCTTATTCTAGGCCAGAGAGAACAACAAAATTGTTTGGGGAAGAGAGGGGAGCAGCAGCCCGAGGATACATATTTTATTATGACTTGGATGTTTTTAACACTGCTGTCAATGGCCAATTTTTGACACTTCTGTACAGGATTCCTCATTAGTTTGATGATTTTAGTTGGTACCTTTCCACAATTGCTAGTTACCCAACACAGTGCAAGCTCCTAGTAGGTTCGCAATGCTTTTATGGCTTCAACATTTTCAGCTCAGACATTAGAGCTTCTTCTTCTGAAGTGTCAGATTTTTCTGTTAAGGTAACAACATCACAAACTATTAAACCTCCAGCAAAGAATTCAAAACACCAATTATGATGCTTTGTCACATACAGGACTTCATTTCAAATTAATTGACCTGACAGTAGGTTTAGGAACATCCTAAAAAAATTATGGTATAGTGTAAAAATTAAACCAAATACGGAAGATCAGGTGGGCAGTGGATCTTTTTATGCTTGGGAAAGCAATTCTAAAATGTTAATATCTGTAATTCTTAGGCTGGCAAGGATAGCATAAGTAAGGTTGTCACAAGCACACAAGCAATGTCAGTGAAGCCTGTTGGAGAGATACGCTAAGGGAAAAAGGATTTCTTCTCAGTTGTATGATACACAAGCAGTTGTGTTTTAACAGATAAGAAGGCCATTCTGTTTTCACTAATAGCTTTAAGGTTGTTTTTCAGTAAATAATCAGTTTTTATGCTCTAAGTGAATTGGAGATATGGGCCAAAACGATCCAGATGAAATTCCATAGAGACAACTGCAAAGCTGTGGATGAAGGAAGATTAAATTTAATGTACACTTACAAAGAAGATACCAAGGGGTGGCAAGTAGGGCTGGCAGCAAGGAACTGCATGGGAATATGGATCACCAAAGTACTGGTGCTGCAGCAGAGGCTCAATCTCCGACGTATTACCAGGATGGTGGTATGTGAGATTCAGTTGGTAACATTCCTGTTCTTCTTGGAGCTGGGGAGGCTCACTCGTGCACAGTGCTTTTAAGAGAGGTGAAGACAGTCTGGAGGAAGGCCGGAGCAGAGCAGGAAGGAGGATTAGAGACTCAAGAAGCCTGACCCACAGGGAAGGATAGAAAGAAATTATTTTGTTTAGCCAAGAAGAAAAGACTGCAGAAAGATGTGTGGGAAATGTTGCAAACAAGCTAGCTCAGATAGAGGAGGCAAGATAACAGTGTTAAGTAGCTAAATGGAGTGCAACAGCTGGACAGCACTACAAGAAAAAGAGATCTTGGGACCAAATCTGTAGAGACACCAGTATAACCCCCCAGGCTAATTCGCACTACAAAGTGCCATTCTTCCTTTTTAGGTCAGCATAACTTCAGCCTTCCCCACATAACACAGATCTTCACTGAGGTGCAGGACAAAACACAGCATGTTGGGTTTCCAGCACTGCTTCTGCTTCAGAGCCACTAAAACACATTACTGCTTGTGAAAGGCAGAGTTTACTGTACCTTTTGGCATTTTGACTGCAGCTTGGACTGAATCTCCCACCGTGCTAATTCCATTAGCTCTTGTGTTCACCACTTTCCCCAAAGCCCCAGAACCAAGAACCTGTAGTGAGCTTCAGGAGATGAACAGGAGCAAACACCAGGCACCAGCTTCAGCTTCAGCTTTTTCCAAAGCTGATGTGTCTAAGTTTCAGGCAAGTAATACAAAGAAAAAAAATAAAGAAGCAGGCCCCAACTTTGCCATTGCTCCATACTGCAGTTCCTATTCTTGTGAAATTTCTGCTGGTTTTAATGGATGAGACCTCTGCTTTGAGAATGAAGAAGAGACAAATATCCATCATTCATCCACCATTCCACATGTTGTATTCACAGTGCTTGTATTTTGCCTATAACAACCATTATGTTGTCAGCTAGTTAGCCATATAGATGTTACTGTAAGTTCTCTTTTATCACCTTTAATTACCTTGAGAAAGCCTGTGCTAAAACACTGGCTTACAGTGCCTGACAGGTTAATTAAACTCTTTTCACAGGCTGAACCAACAGAACTGTTTGCGCAGCACTCTGTAGAGAAGGTTGTTGCTGTCTCCTTTGTATCTAAAGTACTGCTTGAAATCCATGACCTCTTCTCTGGTAAGAAGTTCTGAATCTCCTCAGTGATTTCGTCTGCACAGCTGAAAAAGAAAGGAGTCCAGTTTGGATTTTGAGCTCATATTGGCATTTTCATGAGGGAAGGTGAGTAGTTAAAAAAGTGTCTCTCATCTATGTTGGCAGTATGGATGGATGGGCTTGGGTTTTATTTTATATTATTAGAATGAGATTTAAGAATAGCTGCTAGTCTCACTTTTAATTCCCTGGGGCCAAGGGCAGGTGATTTGGAGGTATTTTGGGTCGAAGGCTCAGCGGCTGCAAACCAGCAGATCTCACCAGAGTTATGCCAATTAACGTGCCTCGGAGTCTTGGTCAGTAGCATACATCAGGGGGAGCCCTGCCCGTCACTGCTTAAAGCCACAGGTCTAGTTCCTGCTGCGGCTCCTGGTCTGTGTGAGAGCATGACGGGCAGAGCAACTTGAGCGGGGGTGAAATGGGCTCCCATCCATTGAGCTACTCCCATGTTAAACCAGTGTCTGTAAGTAAATAAATACAATTCATTCAGCTCTACACGTAGGATTAGCTTCTACAGATGGAAGTTCTTTTTTTTTTTTTTTTTTTTTTTTTTTTTTTTAACAGAAGGCCGGTTAAGGAATATTTTAAATTCACAAGTTGGATGTTTTCCTTCATCTTCCATTTTTGCACAAATAGGTTGATGTTAGGAAGACTTTGCAGAAGTATGGATGAAGAAATTGTCCTTTTTAAAATCTATTTAAAATACTTGAAGACTTATTCATAATCTTCAAAAATGACTTAGTACTTTTCTACAACTGTGAGATTATTATTTTTTGATGTATCTAAAAATAACAACTGTTTAATGCATTAAACAGCTTGAAACCTCCTCAGCCTCTCTGAAATACTGGGGCCTGATTCATTGCCCCAAATAAATAGAGGAAATAGAAACACTCTCAATAACTTTATTGAAAACACTCTCACTAACTGTGCTGTGATGAACTTCAGGTGGCTGCACAGATATATCACCTGAAGCTTTTTGATACGTTTTCTGAATGTGCTATAACTGTGACAGACAAAGAGAAAAACTTACATAGGACTATGTAACCCCCTAGACCTAGTGTGGTTAATTTCAATATAAAGAGCCTAAATACACATCTATATAGATTTCATTTGATTTCAACAACAACAACAAAAGAAAAGAAAAGAAAAGAAAAGAAAAGAAAAGAAAAGAAAAGAAAAGAAAAGAAAAGAAAAGAAAAGAAAAGAAAAATTGAAAAATTTCGCTTTGGTGGGAAAAGTTTTGGTTTGGTTTGGAAAGTTTTGGTGATCTAGTCCTCCTACAGTGGGCCACAGCTTCCCATTTTACAAGTGAACAAAGGTGCATTTTACACCTAGCTTGTCACAGGCCAGTCTTCATTTAGTCAAGGATAACTCAGATACAGTCCTTGCAATGAAGTCAAGGGAAAGAAAATTATTTACTTAGATGAGTTCAGTTCAGGACAGTTCCTCCAAATCCAGGATGAGGCAGGGTAACTGTTAGAAATGCAGGAGATATGCTTGAATGTTAACTGCGTGGTTTAACTGCATGGTTACTTTAGGTTTCCCTGCAACAAGGTAATACAAGACGGTTTCCATCAACACCTCAGTGACTAGACCCATAGTGTTTTTGTATAATGATGTTACATCTGCTAAGACCAAGATCTGCCCTGTGTTTCCAAAATAACCCACATACACATCAGTGTGAGAGCTGGTACAGACCTCAGTCCCACTGCTTCCTCCAGCTGCGGTGCTTTGGTTCTGTGGGACGGGAGTGTGGGTGAGCCAAGGAGAGCACCCACTTCTCTATATGAGCAGCCAGAGCAGAACAGTGGCAGAGCCAAAATTAGAAGTCCTAACTTCTGTTTTTGCAGCTCAGAACAAGAGCTGTGCCCTGGGACTCTGCAGAGAGCCAAATTCTGTCTGTCTTGCTAATACAAAATGTGCATAGGGGATCGCTGCTCATTAACCTAAAGGAATGGCAAGATGCTGCAGTCAGAAGAAAATGAGATAACCAAGAATGCTGTACAAGGCTGTGTACATCTGCAAGTCATGGGCAGGAGCACACAAGACTTAGCATATGTATTACATGTCAAAAGGTCTGTAGACTAACTGAATTAACTCACAAATGTCATTAGGAAAAAATGCCACAAATGGACTACAGGAAGCTAACACCTAATGAGTATAACCATTTCCTCTCACTGAATATTTCCGCCATTCATGTGGTCACCACAGCAGTCACACTTTGTAACTCATTGTAGCCATGTCACTGTATTTCACAGGCCTCCTAGGTTTTGTGGTTTTCTTAAAAAATGCTCATTTTCTCAATACATGACTAATTTCTCTTACTCTATCTTCACTTTTGACGGCAGATTAAAGGAAGGAGTTAATAAAAAAACCAGTAACTTCTTCCTCAGATTTGGTAAGGGTAGTCTTCCTTGGCATTCCTCATTTTATTTACATAATTTTGTTATTAAAAATGGAGGAACACCAAGTAAAAATGTGATTCTTTTCATGCCTACACTGCACAACTGAAATCCAAGCAGTGGTGTTGGAGAAGGATGCTAACTGTTTATGGGTCCTACTTCCCATGTTGGTCAGGGATTGAGAACAGGCTTTCTGTGTGAGGCTGCGTGACCGCAATACAGGCTCCTGCCTAAGAGGGTATGGGATGGAGACTGCATCCTCAGCATGGCATTATTTATCCAAACCCAGCATCTGGTCTGGGACCAAGTCTGGGACTGAGATGTTCCTCTCCCCTGGGACTCCTTGTCTCTTGCTCTCTTGTGGCAACTCCTGGGGTCCACTGGAGAAGAGTAGCCAGGACAAATTCCAGATATCAATGAAAACCTGGGAGAAAATAGCACCCCAAAGATCTTCCTCAACATTCTGGGACAGATCCTGTGCTCTCCTCAGGCAAACCAGGACCAGGGGTGAAAGAGGCCCTGAGGATACTCATGAAGAGCAAAATTAGAACTGCTAAGGTTGCAGTGGCTCCTGCACCAGAGATACTAAAGCCAGCAGATCCCTGCCCTAGTTACCCCTGCATGACACAGCATGCTGCAGTGTGCACCCCTAAACCAGAGGCCGGATGCCAGCTAGCTGGGTTAGCCCAGCTCAGCACAGCTGTACTGAAGGCAACCCAGCTCAGTGACAACACCGTTCTAGTGCCAGCTCTGTATTCAGACCCGATCCAGGCCTTGCCCCGCCAGCCCCGTGCTCTCTAGACAGTAGTTGTGGCTGTGGGCTTGTCCAGGCACAGTGAGAGCAGGTTTCTCTGCACCTACCAGACGGACTTTACACCTTTGCCAATAGGCTAGAGTTACTTTGCCTTTTAAAACCCAAGCCTCAACCTTTCTCTCTAGGAGTTCACATCTTATTATATTAATTGTATGGATATCTCAAGTGATCTAGCTGTATGCATTAAATTAGGCTATCTTGCTGCAACCTGACATGCAGTACAGGAAAGTCAAAAAGTCTCCCAGATAATTTTTACAGAGAATATGAGACTTGATTATTAAAAGTACAATTCAAAGCACCTAAATGAGAGATGTTAGGAAACTGCCTTACTCTTGGTGAAAATAGATATCCAATTGAATGCTCAGATACTCACGTATATAGACATTTTTAAAAACAAAAAAATAATCTGATTCAATATCTAGTCAGAGATCACTCTGGAACCTACTTTCAGAGGGCTGGAAGACCCTCAGTCCAAAAGGGTTGGAAAAAACGAACTTTTAATTACTTCTCCTCTGTTGTAAGACACAGCAAAAGGTAAGATAATACATGTAAAAACAACATATTAGTTCCATTTACATCAGTGGTAAAAACCCTAGTGAGAGACACCAAAGAGATTAAGATTCTCATCCCCAAACTTTGCCAAATCATTATAAGGATTTTTTTTGCACTTACTTTTCCCATACAAAGTGATCTTTTTGTCATGACTGTATCATCATTTTCTGCACAAAACACATATACCCCAGGCTGGTGCTGACGGTTGCAGAACTTCGACGAAATGCTGTGGAGCAAAGAGAAGGAAGGAAAAGGACAAAAGATTCTCTTGAGAGTGATTTTAGATGCAGTGCAGACTGCAGTGAAGATATGTTTGAAACAATTCAACATCTTCTAATGAAGAAGCCAGAGTAAATTATTTCTAATTAAGCAATATAAACCCTTAAATATTACTCTCTTACTGAGAGGATATGTTTTTCCTACAGTATCAATTTCATTCTGCAATTTGCCTTGTAGTTCCTGCAGTGCCTCTGGGCTGTAAGGTTGTGATTTTGTAACAAATCATTTGGAAGACAAGGTCTAGAAGGCATCCTGGCACAGATGCTAAGGGTGGCAAACACACCACTCCACAAAAGATTTTGATGTGAGCTTCAAGCCTACACGATAAATAGTACTAGGATATAACAATGAAACAGAGAGGCTTATGAAGGATCAGCGTCTTTGAAAGGAAAGAGCTGATGGATACTCAGAAATTATATCTTCGTCAGAAGTTCAATGTCTATAAGACAAAGCACCAGCAGTCAAGTATATCTTAAGGAAGAAGGATAGCCTTCTACTGACCCCTGTGGCTTTTGGCCAGATGGATGGTAGCAAACCGAGACCTAAACCATACAGGAAGAGGCTTGCAACAATCAAAATGGTGAGGGAAGGGTCCTAACGAGTCCATGGGCAAAAGTTAGAGGACAAGGGAGACTTAGAGGTTCATTCATGACTGATCTTTTGGATTATTGGGTTTGGGGACAGGGAGGAGGCAATGTATCATCTTATGGAGAGGGCATCCTATTTCCATCCTTTTTCATCCAGTTATTTTTGTCAGGAGTGCTGTCAGATTTAAAAGGCAGTTTTAAATTTAATTTGACAGTTCATGGATATTAGAATAGCATTTAAGGAGAACTTTGTTGCTGGCATTTTGGGGGCAGATATTTTGGTTGATTGCATAGGGCTATAAAACCTTCACTAGCTTTGAGTGTTAAAGGCAAGCAGACACATCAGTGAGTCTGTAACAGGCAGAAAAAAAGAGAACTTACACTGGTAGTCTGTGGTGTAAGAGAAAGCCCTAACTAGCACTGAATAAGAAACCTAAAAACAGGATGATTCCTATTAAACAAGATACATTTGAGAGAAGAAAGATTAAGAAACCAAGCACCATCTTGCCTTTCAAAAGGAAGAAAAATCACTTTGGAGTCACTGGGAATTTTACCTTCTGCTTAAGGCAACACCTCCATACATTATTACTGACATTTGAATGTCTCCATTTGGAATGGCCTTAAAGATGTGCCTGAACTCAGTGATTTCTTAAAATCAGGTCTATTCTAAGATATCTTGAAATGGATACCTAAGACAGGAGAAACCACAAATAATTCATCACTTGAAATCCTAATTGACCATGAGCCAGCAATGTGCCCTTGTGGCCAAGAAAGCCAGGGGTATCCTGAAGTGCATTGGGAAAAGTGTTGCCAGCGGGTCAAGGAGGTGATCCTGCCCCTCTCCTCAGCCCTGCTGAGGCCTCATCTCGAGTACTGTGTCCAGTTCTGGGCTCCCCAGTACAGGAGAGACATGGAGCTACTGCAGAGAGTCCAGCATAGGGCTACGAAGATGATCAGAGGGCTGGAGCACCTGCCCTATGAGGAATGGCTGTGAGAGCTGGGCCTCTTCAGCCTGGGGAAGAGAAGCCTGAGGGGGGATCTTATCAATGTGAACAAGTACCTGAAGGGAGGGTGTCAAGGGGACGGGGACAGACTCTTTTCAGTTGCCCCATGAGACAGGACAAGAGGCAATGGGCAGAAACTGAAGCACAGGAAGTCCTGCCTGACCATGAGGGGGAATTTCTTCCCTGTGAGAGTGACAGAGCACTGGCACAGGTTGTCCAGAGAGGTTGTGGAGTCTCCTTCTCTGGAGATCTTCAAGGCCCGCCTGGATGCAACCCTGTCTAACATGTTCTAGGTGACCCTGTTGAGCGGTGACCCTGTTGGACTAGATGATCTCCAGAGGTCCCTTCCAACCTTACTGAGTCTATGATTCTATGATTAAGTCCTAATGAAATACAGACAAATTTATTTTATGAAAAGTGTCACTGGTACCTGAAGACATAGAAAACATGAGAGGATGTGGGATAACAAGCCATATATTTAAAAGAAGTCATTCTGTGTATGGAAACTCATTTGCTCTCAGGAGAGAAGTGAAAATCAACAGTGTCCTGAAACACACAGACAACAAGAGCACTTAGAAAATTCAAGTTCTGAAGGAATCTCTGATAATATGTAGGGACACTGACAAAGATGAACCCTTGAAGTTAAAACCTAAAGAAGGGGGCAAAGTTAATTAATGACATTTAATATGATCTGTAATCAGGAGGAACAATCTGACAAGGAAAGAGAAGAAATCAAAAAAGGAAAAGAAAACAGGAAATGAAAAAGGATATGAAAGGAATGAAGTAGAAGTGTTGGGACACAGGATTACCCAGAAGTGAATCAAAATATGCAAAGTTAGAATCATAGTATGTTAAGATGTCAATTTTTTTCTTTGTTTTGAGAAACTGTCTGCTTTAAAATCATTTCCAAATCTACATTTGTGCTATAAACGTAGAGTGCTATATTTTAGGCAGAATCTTGTCACCTTACTACCCAGTTTTGTGCCTGATAACATTATCAAACTGAATAAATATCTACCCCTATCCATTTTCTCAAGTGAGATATGTCTATAAAATGTTAGTATTTAATCAAAACAGGATAGCTGTGGAGAATAGCTGTGTGTTGACTAAATAATAACCAAATTCATGTACTTTTCTTTCTAGCATACTTTTCTATAAATTAGTACAACGATATTTACTTAGTTGCCTAAACAGATTTGAAATATTTAGTGCTTTGAAAATGTAAAGTGATAAATAAATGCAAAGTATAACTACTAAATGAATCTAAAACAAAAAAAAGTGCTTAATCCACACCATAGTCAGATGGATGGTTGAGCTGAAGATGCTTTCAGGTCCAGCTCAAGTGATGCTTTGGGTGGTTAAGAGCAGGAGCCTGGTGCAGGCTGAGCCAGCCCAGGCTGTGCTGCACTAGGGAGATGCAGCTGGACTTTCCCCTGCCCGGCAGGTGGTGATCACCACTCAGGGAAGCAACAGTCATTTCTGTGCTGAAAAGGCTATCTGAAGTGACTCATAAATTCCAGCCTGTGCTGCAACTGCACCTTACTGATTAATGGGGGTTACCTAAGCTATTGCAGAGTTCCCAAAATTGTTATTGTTGGCCCGTTCCATAGCACCTTCTTCTTATCTGGACTGAATTTCCACCAGCTGCCAATCATCCAAGCAAAACTCTCTCCCACTCATTCAGTGAAAAGACAGTCCATACCAGCTGCAAAGCAAATAAACTACACATTATCAGCTTGACGGAGGTACCTATTGGACAAGGATGAGCGAATGCTCATGACTGTCCTGTGACACTTCACTTCCAAAATCAGATTTGACCACAAGGACAGATCTGCCTAGCCTACATCAGCATTGCAGATTAGTTACCAACACCCAGTTATCAAGCACAATCGAAGTTTGCTGACAGGCCTTGCTTTATCAGCAAGGACAGAGTTCCTGTGTCCATTGCCAGGAGATGATAATTTGCTAATCTGAACTGAGCTGTCTCTAAACCATGTGAAGGTCTGACTCCAACACTCCACCTGATCCAGATGAAAAGGCCAGTCTTTTGCAAAGATGACTTGACAAGCTAGCAGATAAAATCAAGTATACCAAAACACTAAGAAAACACAAAAAGTGCTAGCAAGGCATAGTTTTAAGCAAATAACAAGAGAGGTTTAAGAATATGCGAAGGAAGAAATCTGTGTAGACGCGTTAAATCCTGCCTATCTCTGCCTAGCTTTAAAGCTAAAACTTTGAAAGAGCAGCTTGGCTTTATTTTCATTAAGGTGAACTAGATCTGTTACCTTGAAAGCCATGGGACTACTCTGAAAGAAACTCTGAAGGAAATTAGATAATGTTATCAAGAAACTAGAAAGCCTAGAGAATGGAGAAAACATTAGCCTTAAACAGTATTCATGCCAGAATTTCATTATAGGAAGTAACAGAAAAGGTAGATAACTAACAGGTTTATTCAAAACATGTTTTGCAAAAGCGGAAGAATACATGACCTGGGTGATTAGCAGAACGGTATGTTTCTGTGGCACAGACAGAGCCTAATAGATTTACAGAGGGCCTGGGAAACTACAGGGCTCTGGATTTGATTTTAGCTATTTGAAAGATACTGGGAACATCATCAAGAACAGGATGACAAAAAGGGAACAAATAGAACCTGTGTTTCAGGCAGAGAACTGCAAAAGATCCGTAACTGCACAACTGTGTCAGGGAGAAAGCAAATAGCAAAATGCATATAACATAAAAATGTTGCAAAATGCATAACTCATAAAGGAGTTTATGATCACACAGAGAAAAAAAGTGATTCTATAAGTTACCTATACAAACTGTCATTGAAAACCAAATTAATGTTGGAGTACCCTCGGTAACCTTGCTTCGTCTCTTGGCCCATCCACTTATTAAAAATATGAATAGACTACAAAATATGGACAAAAATCAGTTCAAAGGAGAAAAAAAGAGGAAATATTGTGAAATTTTAGCAAAATATTCAAGTACCTGAGTCCATCCACACTGCAACTTTGCTCACGTGGAAATGTGTTTTGGGAAAATAGCCACATGCACCTAATGGTTGGATATGCTGTAAGGTTAACTTCAAAGCAAAACTCTTCTTCACCATTTTCAAAATCCTCCCGAGGTCAGTTATGTTTATAAACCTTTTTTTTGGGGGGAAAAAAAGGTATTATGTTACAAACACTCTGTTGTCTAATGGAGCAATTTTGACATCCATGTGTTTTTAGCTTTAGTTATCACAAGCAAAAAAAAAAGCGCTGTATTACATCATGAAAAGGCGTCCTGTTTATCAAAACGAAGGTAATGCTTCAAAATAGGATTGAAATGTTGTCACTGTGTTCATCTCCAGACCAATGATCCTAGCCTGTGTAAAATCTGCTAGAGTTACAGATTTGGTCAGACCCAGAGCCCTCAACCATTTCTCCCCTGCCCACCCTCCAGAGCCACTGGGCCAACAATTCCACCATTACTTTGTTTTAGGCATGTGTTCCAGGGGCTAACACCTGCAACTCCTGGCTTTCCTTTAATAGGGAATGAAATCATGCAGCGCCACCAGCATAATCAGATGTTGACTGTAGTTATATCTCCTTCCCTGAAAAGAGCTGAAGATTTTGCAAAACTTCTCTGAAGATTTTACAAATGAAACTTGTAGCCACTCCTTTATTTCTCAATCTAAATTAGAAGTATTTGATGAAAGACAACAGGAACATGGAAAAGTGTTCTGAAAATATATGAGAATCATGAGCCACTGCTACTTCCCTTGCCAGGGTGGAATTAGTTTCACCTATTGGAGATGTCTGAAGTTCAGTGACCCACCAACAAGCTCTTTGTTTGGACCTCTGCTGCACTCTGTGGAATGAGATTAGCATGGCTGAATTTATCTAATCCTAAAATAGACTCAAAAAAAAAAAAAAAAAAAAAAAAAAAAAAAAAAAGACGTACTGAAGCATTCTCTGGAAATGTCTGTCTCTTGTCACTGACTGCTGAAGGAAGTTAAGTCACTGCTGGGGCTAGATGACTCACCAGGTGAAATGAATCTCACCTAAAGAGACTGATCAGCACACAAAAGTAGAAGAAGGCCTTTCTAAAGGTATCAGTGGGGTTAGGATCAGCTCTGTTAAAATCATATAATCATGTAGGTGGGAATGGACCTCTGCATGTGTCCTGTCCGGCCCTTGCTCTGAGCAAGCTGGACTAGATCAGGTGGCTTAGCGACTTGTCCAGGTGAGTTTTGGGTATCTCCAAGAAAGGAAACTCCATAACATCTGGTCATCCCATGCCAGGGTTTGGTCAGCCTTATAGTGAAATACTGCACTATAAAAACATTGCTGGATTGAGTTTATTTTGGGAGTTTTCCTTCTGTTTGTAACTATATTATTTGGCATATTTTTTCTCTAACATCTTGATTTAAAAAATACTAGGTGGAAATTCCTGTAGAAACCACAAAAAAGTTCAGTATTTAAAAATATGAAGCAATTCTTTTCATGTCTATTCTCTTCCTTTTTGATATTAAAGGCTTAATGGTTTTATAATGTGAATCTTCATCTTTAAAATGTTCCTTTGGACCTCATCTTTCCAGGCAGAAAGTCATGGGATGTGTACTATTAGCAAAGCAATCTGCCAAGTGTAAAGGCTTTTTCTCCAGAGTGTGTAAAGAGACCTGGAACATGTATGCTGCTTCTTTGCAAAAGAACTCAGAAAGAAAAGTAGCTTCTTTATGAAGCAGAGAGAAAATAGTACACTTTTTTTTTTGCTCAATTGACCATTTTTTGGTAGGTTTAAGTGTTTTTCTACCACAGAAATAGTGAACATGCTTACTTAGTAATGATAGAGAGGTGAATTGAAATTCCTGAGACTGGAACTGAAGTTTTCATATCCCTGTGTTTAGTGTATTTCTTTGTTTGTTTTCCTTTAAACTTTACAAATTATTTTGCAATATGTTTATTCCTGAATAAAGATTGGGTAGTACTAAGAACTCTTTGTTCCCTGCTGGTGGAAACTGAACATGGGAACAGCAGACATGAAGAGCCTTGCAGCTGCAGCTATTTGCAGGATCTCTATTGCATTTTAAAGTGGGCTAATCTCCCTGCCTGATGTAACCAATTAAAGAAAATGAGAAAAGTTGGTGAAATATCAAGTGCAAAGAGAAAATCAGAGCGCTCTGGCTGCAGGGCATTGTTAGGCATTAGAAGACTACCTGTCAACGTACTTAAGTTGGCTAACCTCCTTAGGCAACAAGGGTAAACTAGCAGACAAAGTTTTCTATTAGTAAAGTTGTATCACCTTCATTTCCAGTGAAGCTATGGCTGTTGACTGATGGACAGTGATGGTTTAAAGTTAGGGCAAGGTGGTTATGACTTCCATCTGTCCAGCCAGTGGTCATTTCAGAGACTGCAACCCTATGATAAGAACAGTTGAACAAAACTCATATCACTGCTGAAAGTGAATCTGAACCGTTAGCACAAATCAATACCAACAAAGGGTTAAGCCAGTGAACTGATCTTTTCATCAGCAAAGCCAATGAACGCTTGCAGGTTTTGTTGACATTTTAGGGATGATACAGAAAATCACCACGGTATCTTAGTCAAAAAAAGTTAAGAAGACAGAATTGAATGCTGCTGCTTGAGAAAGACATAGCACATATAATTTCCAAACCCTTCAGTTATAAATGCCATCATTCAGAAATATAACCCTCCAGAGAGAGAGAGAGGGATTCAAACATCTCCTGTCAATATGATACCTACTCAAGCTAATTATTTAGTAGGGATCCAGGAAGTCTGAGCTGTGATCACTAGTATGAAGAAGGAGGAGGATCTTGCCCTAGCTCTGCACAACCCTCTCTTGCTTGCCCTCCTATTTGCTAATAAACTATGCGTAGAAAACAAGGCCAGGTATCATACTTGGCTATTGTGAATTGCTACCCAAGTTTGTGCTCTGTGGTGGGCAGGAGCTGAAAAGAGGATATTGCACTGTGAAACTCATCTCTGGAGAGACTGTGGTTAAGTATTGTCACTTCGTATCTCTGCCTAGATTAGGTGTTGTAAACTCTAAGGACAACTACATTGAAAGTCAAACGTGTGGTGAATGCCTTGGAAAGCTCGGTTTTCAAGGCTGCATGTCCTGACTCCTTGCATGCCACTCAGAGACCTTGTCACTGTGCCTAGTTTAGCAGCTTGGCTCTGACTACAAGCTTCTTTTTTATGTCTTATTGCCAGGCTTTGGGAAAGGTCTGGAAACGATATGTTTAGTATATTATTTTTCATCTGAGAAACAAGGTTTGCTGCTGATACTGGTCTGGTCTAAATTAAATACTACTTCTTTTAAATTATTATTTTTCCTAAAGAGAATGACATTTTCTTTGGTTTGCTTTTGATTTTTTTAAATTATAAGGACTTGTGTAGCTTGGTGTTAAGAAGAATTCTCTTCAGTGTCTGGAAAGTAGGAGACATGTGGACCAATCAGTAACACTTGAGTTATTTTCTCTATAGTTTCAAGTTTTCTTTCATATCTGTCTCAGCTGTAGCCACACTTCTGTATAGCAGTTTGCTAAGTCTGTCATCACTAGCTATTCATAATCTCCGTGCGCTTCTATAATTAACACAAATGTTTGTATTTTTTTGTTATCAGTTCCATAGTTACTGAGCTAGAATTCTTTCCCAGATATACTTTTCCATAAATAATTTGACTTGCAAAACTCAGATGGCCATTTGTCAGTCTTTCCTTCTCCATAAGAAGAAATCATGCTTTCTCTGGATCCCATTTTTCAAGGTTTTGTGACAAGAGTGATCCTATTTAGTTCTTTCTCAGGTCAGGCCTGATACAGATCTGTTCTCTCATATGTTACAACAACTAGCACACAAAAGGACCCTACAAAACTGCAGAATGGGGGATAGAGGACTGTGAGACTCTCTGTATTACATCTGCACTACTAGAGTCATAACAGGACAGTCCTGTCTCATGTTATTTGTCAAAAGTCACTGGTCCTTCCACACTCTGGACAGACTAATACAAAGAGATTTAATAGACAAAAATGTAGGGCAGGTCAAACATTTTATATGCTTGATCAGCTCCTGAAAATGTGTTTTCTGCAGTGCTTTCCTCCAGTTGTTTGTATCTGTGCTACGGCTGCCTACATGTGGCAGCTTAGTTAATGGCCTTAGATACCTTCAGAGAGGAGAGCCACCTGCAGAACACAAGCAGCTTCAGCCCAAGGAGAGGCATGAATTAGGGCAGAATGACACAGCGGCTGGACCTTGTTGTGTCCACGAATCCCAGATTGCTCCCAGCCACGCACCCCAGGAGATGCTGGAGTCACCTACAGAAATATGAGCAAAATCTCAGCCTGATTTTCTAGAAATAACATTGAAAGAATCACTAGCCTTCCAAACCGTGCCATTGCAGTCCACTTTTAAAAGCATCATCTTCAGGTACCCGAATAACCCAGCTGAGTTTAGTCTCTTGGCTTCCCTAGACTGCTAGCAAGTGGAAACAGGATTTTTTGTTAGACATCACTGTAAACATATGCTGCATACATGCAAGCAAAGAACTCACACACTGAAAACAAAGCAAAACAACCAACCAAGGGACAAAATTAACTCTCGGTATTGGAATTACCTAAAACTGTAATCAGAGAAGTTTGATTTGGTTGTACTGTGGAAGAACAGGTGTAACATCCACTATCGTTTCCTCCTGCTGCTGAAGCAAATGCATACTGAATCCGAACCATCGAGTGATCTGTTTGATATTCTAATCCTTCAAAACAGTGGTCCTAGTTTTCAATAGAGGTTTGCATTTAATCAGTTGTCAGTGCCCAATAATACATATTTCAAAATAAGCCTTGTCTTTTTACCTGCTGTAAATCTTTGTTTTTAAACGATAATTGAATTCTGAATCTATAAGGATATCTATTAGGATAAATCTATTTATTAGATATGAGTATATCTATTAGGATAATCTATTAGGATAAACAGCTCTGCCTCTGATCAGAAATGGTTCTCCGACTTTTAGAAGTAATTAATTCAGGTAAAGGTGCCGCATGTCTTTCATTTAAATCTACAAAATGAATATATAACCAGTGAAACAGCAACTGCTGCTCTCTCTAGAAAAATACTCATTTAGATCAACATTTTTTCTTCAAACTCTATCCATTACTATAATGTAAAGTTACTTAGATGTTGGAAAATTACTCACTAAACTTGAAATCAGTAAATTTGGTAGACCTAAATGACTCAAAACAAATGTTTACAAGTTATCTGTAGGGCACAGTTCATCCCGGGTCAGGTTTATAAAAAGACAAATAAGCCAGAATTTACGTATTTTAAAAACATTTTGAAATGCATTTCACTATAAGGTAGTCCCCAAAGCATGAGAAAAAAAATAGCATGGATGTTTAGAAAATGTAGAAGGGCAAGGTATTTTTCACAGGGGTCATAAATAGCTACTAGAATTTAGAATTTAAATGTGAGACAGAGCAATTACATGCACTGCTAGATGGATTTGTTCCAGTGATTACAAATGAATAGCTTAGTCCGGGAAGCTTACTCAGATGAGTAGTGCAGCTAACTTCAATGATAGGATTCACCTCATATGAAAGTAAACCTTAGAGGGAAGTTGTCTATTGTGAACAGGCTAGTGCATTCTCTGCCCAGTTCATTAACTGCACAGCACCATATGTATGTTTGAAATAATTCATCCTCAGGTAATCCATGTTATATCTTCTGTTTGCCATGTATTTCCCCAGTTTCTTCATGCATTTTATTAGGGTCACTGAAATTACAAGCATAATTATTCATTGACTCATTTGGTTAACCTCAAGCAAATGAATCTGATAAATCTTCAAGCCATGAAAATATGCAAACAATAGTGGGAAAAACTGGATCTTTCGTAGTTGAATAAAAAGGAACTAGGAAAGATGAAGATAAGAAAATAAAAATGTCACAGCTGTGAAATGAATGAAGATAATCTAGGCAGCAGAATGAGTAGGAATGACCTGAATATGCTCAGACTGGCTCATAAACAGGTAATTCTGTGGCTGAAATCCGGAAAATAGTGAAATCATAGGTTGGGCTTTCACATTACACCTCTGAATTCCTGATGGTGGGGCTATTGCAAATGTAGTGGCCTTGTGCGATCCAGATCCTCAAGCCGCCACACCACAGAGGAAAACACCATCTGTGGACGCTGAACACACTCAAGACCATATTCGTGGAGCTTATTTGCCGAGCACATTTGAGCACATTCCCATTCTTAATACAATCAGTTGTATGTGTAAACATACATTTAGCTAGGAAAAAAAGATTTCTTCTAGCATCTCCACAGGTCTAAGGTGCCCACATTTCCAAAAATGTGAAAACTATATTTGATTCGCTTTGGTGATATCATAATACTAGAATCTGGAACAATTTTTTCCAAGTGAAGAGCTGAAAGTTTCAGAAAGAGCACAACAGCCAAACTTTCTAAGAAAAATATGCTGCAGTACTCCAAAAGTGAGTCATGTGGACACAGGTTTTCAAACAGCAAGTGGATGTGCAACATAGCAGAGGTCACTGCATGTTCCTCCCCCAAAAATATGACCCAGGAGCTCGAGCTCTTCTTCAATTATCTAGTCAAACCACTAGGCACACTAAAGAGTACAAAGCTTCCCCCTACTTATTCAGAAGATGGTAAGTTTTCAATCATGAGCTTCAGAAAGCAAATAAATACTTGCTTTACCTTTCTTCAGGTGTTTTGCAAAATATCTGCTCCAAAGATGGCTGGGGGTAGCTCTCTGATATGCACTGTACAGCATCAACCTTTTTAGTTTTCCTGAAGCAGGGTTTCCCTGGTTCCTCTACTAGAGATCATGCAAATATCTAAGGATTGCTGAAGTAGTTTTGAAACAGAGTGCTTTGCTCAGTAAATAGTATATTAATTTACATGGTTGTAATTTATTTCACGTGGTTTCAGTGCTCAGGGAAAATAAAATTATTCTTCCCTAGGGATATTGTGGGTTGGTCTTATGAGCTTCTCAGCCTGGATTGTTAAATGTAGAGCTTCCCTGATATCAAAGGCCTGCCTCTGTACATCAGAAGGTGTTCTTGAGGCTGATACGCAAGGTGTTAATTTGCTGTGGCTCCTGTTCACTTCACTTGGCAGGAGTGCACACACCTTTAGAAATCACATCTGTTGAGACTGCAAAATAAGGTTGTTACATGCTACTCAATCAGACCAGATACACAGTAGAAAGGCAACAGGCGAAAATGACTTTTGATAATTAACAGACTTTTCCAGCATGTATCTGTAACCTGAAGGTGAAAAGTTTCCTAGATCACTCCTCTGACTCTGTCAGACTCGTACGTGAGCTAAATACAAAAATTTAACATATTAAAACTGCACAAGAGCTGACTTAAACTGAAAATTACCAAATTTATTTCAAAGTCAGCATACAATTAAATTACAATTTCCACCAAGAAGACTTGCATTTTCTTTGGATTCATAGTTTAATTGCCTAAAAGGTGACATGCAAAGGCAACAATAATACTTTCAGCTTTTGAATGTCTTTGTTTGTTTCTCTCTTATAAATTGGGCCTAGAGGGTTTTCTCAGCTGTAGAGATTTACATTTCCTCTAGCCTGAAGGATTTGATGACAGATGGAATTATGATATTAGATTCACAGGAGCAAAGAGAATGAAATCCAGATAACTCGTGAAAAAGATCTTTACTACAACTGTTGTGAACTATCTTGCTTGCACATGTAGTAACACTTCTTACTTCTGAAAGCTCACTGATGTAGTAGAGAAGGTACATTTTTGATAAATACTTAGCACCGTGTCCCCTCAGTAAAGTTATTAAAATTATAAACAAGGCATACAATAGGTCTTCAAATAAAACAAGAAGAAACTGGAAATGACGCTTCTAACACTTGAGTGAGAGAAAAGTCCAGCACAAATGCCTTAAAAAATAAGGAATTAAAAACTTTCGTTATTGACACTTTATTAAAAACAGGGCAAGTTATGATGCTTGTTGTTAAACCTGTTCCTCTTGAAGGGCTTGGTCCTAATTACTTTGCCAAGCTCTTAACTGTTTGGATTAATTGTTTTTTTTTTTCCCTCCTTTGATATTTATTTATTTATTTTATTTTTCATTTTAAATTTGGCTATTTATAGGCAAAGAATACGGTATTTTTCCACTTTAAAAAATATGTCAATGCGTGACTTTTTTGTTGTAAGTTCTTGGACACCCCTAATTAGAAAGAGAAAATTGAACTTTGTTGTGGAAGCTGTCTTTGTGTCAGAGATGTCTCTTGTGTGGTCCTTTAAAAAAGTTCAACTGAACTTGCACATACCGTGAGTCTTTCAAAAAAATCACACCTAACATATGCTCTGCCATGATTTTCTGAGTTCAGCAGTTAAAATATGAACTTCTTATGGACCTTCGTGCTGAGCAGCTGTAGTACAGATGCACTTTACTGCTAAAACCAGAGAGCACGTCCCAGCTCAGGCTCCAGGGGAAAAATCAGAGCGAGCTCTACTGGCTGCCCTGGGCCGTGAGTAAACCCTGGCGCTGAGCAGAGACTGTGTCTCCCCTGACAGCGTCGTCTCTCACCAGCCCAAAGAAGTGCGAACGGAAAGGCTGTGCCAGAAATGCAGAGAGAAGTGGTGGGGTGGGACAAAGCAGGACCCCAGGATGCTGGAGGCTAGAAAATAAACAGAACAGCTTAATCTGATACAGAGAAAAGCCTGGCAGGCAACATGGAGAAAAATAGGTTAAGAGGCAAGCAAACAAATCTAGCCTGCAGCATTTGAGAGCACGTAAAAGCCATCCTTGATTTGTCCCTTCTGGCACAGAGTGAAATCCCTCATAGGAGAGAAGGGGATTGACGCACATTTACATCTTTATTTGCTCATTTTGCATGTTTTATTGAGTAGTGAAAGTTGGGTCTCATGCGGTAACTCAAACTGTGGCTTTGACTACAGTCTCTCAGGACAGCTCCTAGTCCTATGCAAATCTAGGAAGAAATGCAGCACGCAAGTGAAATGGTATGTGATGCGGGAAGTGAAAGGCAGAGATGAGAAGTCTTGGGGAAGACAGAAGAGCTATGGCAAAAACAGGGAGCTTCAATGCTTTAAGTGAACTCGAGCCTCTCCCCTTGAACTTGCTGATGGAGTGACTCCTTTCTTCTGAGAAATACTTACTTCGGACAAGAACAGTAAATATTATTGTGTAATTACTATTTTCGCTTATGACCAAGAGAGTGTGTTTTCCAGCTTGTGTTTCTCTTATTTGGGAAAAAGCCAAGGATGTAACGTATGTATAAAACAGAAAATAATGTTGTATTTGTTGTCTAGAAGGCAGTATGCAGTAGACAGTTGGCATTGTGCTTGGCAGCATGAAAATATCAATCAGAGATACTAGTTTTCACTATTTACATAGTACCTTTCAACCAAAAGTGTTTTCATGTATCTGCCCATACAAGCGGCACTTAGGAACTTACCACCACTGGTGCTGAGCTATCCTCAGGATGGATGGATTTCTTGAGCTTATGACAGTTGTGGAGAGTCACAGGGAAACACTTTAGCTGTAATCTCATCCTACATGTCCTGTGGCAGGAGGGAATAATCTGGCTTTGGGTTTCACTTCAGTTGTTTGGTTCTGAGAACTGGGGCGCTGCTGCTGGTGCTGTTACTGATTTGCAGCGTGACCTTGCCAAGTCACATAACTCATGTCTCAGTTTCTTTGACTACAAAATCAAGACATTTGCCTCACGTGCATATTACAAAGCTTGGATTGATCCGTGTCAGTAAAGTCCCTGGAGATACCCATCACATGATGCAAAATAAATTAAAAGAATGAGTTCATTTGAAACTATTCTAAGTTTAAGGTTCTTATGTGTAGATGCTCTGTGTACATTTATTTACATGTCAGTCAGCAAAGAGCAGACCAGTGACAACAGTTAAGAAAGATGAGAAATTTTAAGAAGACAATGTGTTACATGAAATTATACACAAGAGTCCCACAGAAGATATCTCATTTGCATCCTAGACAACATGATCTCTTTAAGGTTTTTGGATTCAGTACATCCCTCAACTTACAAATTCTGAGTCCATTGAGGGTTTACAAGCTTGTTTCTCTTTAAAGAACCAAAGACATGAAATGATCTCTGAAACGTTCATCATCACTCTCAATTCAATATCTTTACATTAGCTTCCACATTTTTAGTTGGTTCATAGATGTTCTCTGTTCCCTGAGAATTCAAATACCAGACAAGATCTTCCAAAATATTTGAAATCTGAAATGCAAGAAGATTATTTGCTACTAAGTACATAGCAATCTGTTTTGTTTGTTTTTCTTCACATCTAAATATTTTCAAAAGATGCTCTTCTGGAAAAAGCCTTCATAAATCAATAATGTCCCCTAATGCCCAAATCACATCAGGACATATCGCATTATGATATAATTTCTACTCTTAATAGAAATTATAAAAGTAACATCTCCTCACACTTCCCCGTTTGTTTTCTTTTCATTTCTACTCTCAAACTTATTTAACAAATATGTTCAATTCTACTGTATGAAGAAACACTATAGGATTCCTTTTGAATTAGTTCATTCTGCTTTCCAGGTAGACATCAGAGAACAACTCCAGCCAAGATCATGATCATTTCCCTTAGTGAAATATGCTGTCTTTTACTATCATTCTTATTTCCTTTCATGTAGAACCATAAGTAGAGACAAAGAAGAACTCTGTTATAAGTTTTGTTGTTGTTGTTGTTGTTGTTTTCTGAGACCTCAAACAAAAGGCAGGGCCAGAATGTTTTTTAGCATCCCGCTGCACATCACTGTGACATCTGGGTATGACATCCCTCAACTTTGGGTATGCTTTACCAGGTATACAAAGTGTAGGCTCAGAGCCTGTGTATCTTTCGTTTCCTCACTATCATATATGGCTAAAGGAGAATCGCAAGCAAGAAGAGAATATTCTACAATCATTCTGAAAGCCATTGAGGGATAACTTAGTCTGGGCTTAGTGTGAGCAAAAAGTGGCATGTAAATAACTTCATCTGAAGAGCGGCCCTAACACTCTTCTCTTATTTGGAGGGTGAAATGTTTCTGGTTAAGTTTATGAAATGATTCAGTTCATTTCCTCCTGTGTCCCACACGGTGCTTGGCCTCTTGGCAGTGAGGGTGGTGAGGGAATGACATGATTATGGTTCTGCTCTTTCCTTGCTCCTTCTTTTTTTTCCTTTGTTCAATCTAAGAAGTTTCTAGGGGTACAGCTTTATTCTGTACTGCCAGATACAAGGAAAGCATGCTGGTGTACAAAATAGAAATAACACATCAGGAATTCGTTGGTTGGAAAGTAGAAAAGTATTTTGCACAGGCAAAATCATGAAAGTTGGTGAAATATTGCATAAAGCACAATACCTCCAGTGGAAGGAATATGTAAAATGACAGAAATAAAACTGTCAGTCCAGAGAAAGCCAGGAGATGTTCACACATATGGCTTCAATGGCACAGACTATACTATATTCTTACATTTAAAAGACCATTAGAACAGCCTGAAGGGGGGAATCCATCTGTGATACCATGCATGTGTCACTCTGCTTTTTACATATCAGAATTATTGATTATTTGCCCAGGAATGAGAAAGATTTTGTAAGACTGTCTCAGAATGTCAGTCCTTGGGAGATATTTTAATTGTAGGTCTCATTTTCTTGATAATTATTTGTACATTTCTTTTACTCATCTTCTGCCATTTAGAAACTTGGAGTCACAGGAGAAGAATGGAATTTCTTATTTGATTACTCCTGTAGCTTTGGTGTCTAAGCCTATGTTTAGCTCAGGCAGGGATTTCTGAGAGTGTGGTGGTGGGAAGAGAAGGATGTTCAGCTTCCTGGTCATCCCTCGCAGCTGTGGCAAACACACTCTGTGTCAGGTGTTCAGCTGGGCTGTATATGGCCACCAGTTCACATCATGGTGTTCTTAATCCCTGCAGAGTATTTCTCATTTCTCTTTTTGATGAACATAGCTTTCTAAATTGATACATTTCCAACAATATTCAGCAGTAATAAGGCATGATGTGAGACAGGGCAATAATTAAAAGATCAATTTTAGAGAAAATCGATACTTACCTTATTTCTAGTTCAAAAGTATTAAATGTGGCATGCATTTCTGTCTAACTTTTTGAAATCATATTTGACACAACCCTTTTTATTTTGATTGTGACATCCCCATAGCCTAAAGATTCAGGGTGTTGTAAGCTTCTGGAAAGGTATTTCTGGAATGGACAGCAATATTTTATAAGCAACTCATTCTCTATTAGTTCATCTTAGAAGATACTGATGTCTTCGGTGTTCTTGAACCTTCATTCTCCTGGCTGATAAATACATATGTAACGTCAGATATATTTTGATTCGTTGAAGAAGTGAAAGTTAGTGCTGTCATAATAAGAACTGTAGAACAGAAATAGAAAACAAATATAATCATCTTTAGTCAGGGAGAATCATTTAAATTAAAATAAAACATAACAAAACTCTAGAAAGGTTGTACCTTTTTTAAAAAAAGGCAAAAGGAGTGTATAAACATATTGCAGGCATTTGCAAACTCTGCTTCTGTATACTGAAACTGTGTGAAAAAGCCATTCAGAGAACCTCTCAAAAGCATACTATTTGGAAGTATGTCTCATAAAATATTGCAGAAAATGTCTAAAGACAAAAAGCTTCTATGTGTTATGAAAGCTCATTTAGAAACCAGCCTACAAATCAGAGGCTCCCTCTTGCAGCCCATTCTGCAGCCAAATCTCAGAGAGGACCCTGGGCAGCCAGGCAGGCACAGGTTAGATGCTCCTTCCCTTGAGCAGGCGTTCACAGCCTTGGGTTCTTTCACATCTGGGAAGCAAACAGGGTAGCGATTCTCACTCTTTTGAGGAAAGCGGATACAGAAACGGGAGGCGGGAGGGTGAAGAAGTGGCCTCTGCTTGTCTTATCCCTCCTCTCTGCTTTCTTGGCTTTGTCACACCACCATAGCCTACACAGTCTGGCCAGCTCACTTGGCAGCTACCAGCATGGCTTGCCCCAACGGATGCAGCAGATGTCATTCACCTTACGTATAAAGGTGCAGTGTAGAAAAGCTTCTGCTGCCTTGAAGGCATAATCTCTCTGGCAGGGCTTCATATGAGCCTTTCTGCAGGCACTGCAGCTTGAAAAGTCATCATTTAGCCTTAAAGGAGCAAAACAGTAACCGTGCACCCACTATTGCCTATAAACAAGAAAGAGAGAAGTAAGACTACAGAACGGGCTGGCTGAAATGTGTATGTTTTCTATAAGCCTCTAAAGCAGGCCCTTAACAGTACAAATAAATGTTGAATCACAAAATAACATCTCTCTGTTATAACTGAAAAAATTCCTGCCCTTGGGTCTTGATTTTTTTTTCCCTGTTCAGCTAGCAAGGGCAGAGTTGAAAGGAGGAAAAAGGTAAATAAATCAGGAAGTACTTTGGAAGGGTGGTGTCATTGAGTACCTAAAATTAAGTTTGTATTAGGTCCCTGAATGAGAAAGACTGAATCTTAATCCACATTCGCCAGGAGGGCTGAAAAGAGGTTGGCTGAGCTGTTGTTTGGAGCTCAAGCCCTTCCGGTAGGCACAAATTTCAAAGAGACGGCAGGAACTCTTTTCTTCCTTCTCCAGTTCTGCTACCTCCATCATTTGCAGAGGTGGTCTCAATACTTTCCTCCTTCAAGCACTTCTTCATATATTTACCTGTTAAAATCTAACAGACTGACAGGGGCTCAGATGATGGAAACCAGACAAGGTCCACTGACTTCAAGGATGCACCAGCTGAAAACAGCTGAGAATATGGCCTCAAAAGTTCAACTCACATGGCCTATTGAGCACTCTCTTGAGTGAGTGTTCTGATCTAAAAATAGCTTTAGTTGCTGATCATACAAGCTGAGCCAATTTATCCTTGGCATTACTCCACTTTTCTCACAGCAGTACCTCTTTGCTAGCAGAACGCCTACTGTCGATCTCAGTAGTAAAGCAGAGGAGATACTTAAAGATAAAAGCCAATGGGGAAAACATTTTCAGCTAAGATGTAGGCAGAAGCAGGCAGATGCAGTAACCAAACTGTGAGAGCAACATGCAAACTAGATGTTTCATGAGCTGGAACTGCATCTGTAAAGGAGGGTATGCTGGAAGAGGGTGTAGTGTGGATCCTGAGACCTGGTGTATAAGACAAAATGAGTCTCCTTGCCCTTCTGTCTGCTAGAGTTTGTCACTGCTGTCCTCTACCTTTACTTCTGTGCACTCCACCATGATACAGGAGACCTGGAGCAAGTCCAGGAAGGTTTTTAGGGTAAGGAAGGGTATTTTGAACATTACTGTCTGCAGGTCAATCATCCTCCCTAAAGCCCAAAGTAAAAAATGCAGAGATATAAAGTATTGGTACAGTGGGCAAAGAACACCAAATCTATAACATGTATAATCATATCTTGCATTGCTGAACTCTATGGAAAGTGAAATAGAAATAAATTGCTGCCCCTAAAAAATGTTTAATCATGTCCGCTTTTCTTCCTCATCCTCTTTTTATAGGTTATACACAAGAAATACAGTAGGAGAAATTTTGTTCTCACTGAAGTCTGACAAACCTCTGTTTGCCACAAACTCAGGACTTCATTGAGAAGTACAGGCACATACATAGGGAAATGCCCGTACAAATCAAAAAGAAGGCTTATATATAACAATGCTGGCACTGAGAAGATGGGCATAAATCTAATGGACACGTATCAAAATAAGATGCTGTATTTTAAGCAGGTTAAGCTGTCAGATGGTCAGCCTTCAGAACTACGTATGCAATTTTACTTTCAAATGAGGCAATGACCAAAGTAGCCTTTGATAAAGTGAGAAAGTCACTCCAAAATAGATTAACAGTCTGAAGAGGGAACTTACTGAAAGCACAATAGCTGAGAAACTGGAGCATGTTGAAGGATGAGAGAACTTTTCTCTTCACAAATGCATCTTGTATTTGTGTTCTGTTCAGTGTGCTTTATATTTTAAATTGCAATCAAATACTTCTCAGACTGAAAAATCTCCCACTCTGCTTTATAGGTGAGAAGACTTACAAAAAGCAAACAAACTGCATTTTGTTTCTCATTTGGCTTCAGACTGTTTTCTCTGGGTGAGAATCTCAGGATCATCTTTCCAAAATCATCTTCATGATAAAGGAAAGTAGAAATAGCCTTTTTTTCCAGGAAGGCTACAGTTTTTCCACAGTCCTGTGCTCCCAGCAACTGAAGGTTTAAAAAAGAAGTCACCAGGAGTCTCTAAACGTGGCAACACAGATGAGCCTGATACACATGCATTAACTCTGAGAAAACTACAGCTTTGCATGTGTACTCACCCTCATATTACCCCCAAAGCAGTGGATCCAGAATTCAGTGTTTCACTCAGTAGAAAAACGATAAAATACAGAGGGAGGTAGGATAGGTAGCAAGAGCTATTCTTAGCCACCAAATTTCTACTTTTTACCCAAATGATATTTCTCTTTTTGCTCACTTTTAAGCACACTGTCTTTACTAGTCCTCTTCATCATTGCAGCTTAAATAACTCCATGGTTCCCAACAATGCAACTCTTGTGAGAATTTATTCTCACATGATGATGGAGCAAAGTGTATTGAAGAATCATATTAGAACAAGGTTTAATCAACAAGCTAGGGGACAAGATGCCTCCATTGCAGTTCATGCTAATTGTGATTAGCTGTAATACTAGATGAGATACGTCCAGGTCAGGTCATTTATCTGGTTTTACCAGTTAATTACAGTAAACAGCATGTGAAATGAATTAATTATTTTCGGTTATATTCAGCATGATTGGGATTTGAGGGGAAAATAAAGATCTATGGAGTGCAATTGCCCTTCAGGAGGATTGAGTGGAAGGGTACAATGAATCCCTGAACCTGCATCACTATCTGAGCAGGAAACGAGTGAACAGAGAGAAGACGGGGAGGTCATATGTTTTTAGAAATAGCCTAATTAGGCTCTGTGCACTGAAACAAAAATGAATCAAAAGAAACACTGAGATGGCACAGCATCCAGGAACGCGACAGTCATTTCCCAGTCTCGGTTGTTTATAACAGCAACCCTCCTTGGCGTTTGCGAAGAATTATTTCTCCAGCTGGCACCATTCTCCCTGCTGTTTCCACGATCTGAGGCCGCTCAGGCGGTGACATTCAGCGCCGCTTTTTCTCCAGACTCCTGTTGCCAAACTTCTCTCTCCTGCGAGACTTCCCGCCCGCGTTACAGCTCCCCGCAGCCGCGGCGGAGCGGCGCGGAGCGGCCGGCGGAGGCGGCGCGGCTCCCGCGAGGGGGAGCTGCCGCTCCGCGCAGCGCGGCCGCCCCGCGGACGGCGGCGAAAGCACCGCGCAGCCTGCGAGCAAGGGCCCCTCGCGCCCTCCCGCCCCGGGACTGGGGCTAGGCGGGAGAGTAAAGCACTAAACCCACGGCTCGCCCTCCGGGCCCGGGGGAGCTTTCCCAGCCAGCAACCAGCCCAGCCAGCTCGGGCTCCCGCTGACTGCTGCGGAACAGCATTCCTATTGTTATCATTATTGTTGTTGTTGTCATCGTCATTTTATTCTTAGTTATCGAAACATGAAACATATATTCACTGAGAAGCGCAACTTCTCTCTTAAATTAATCCGATCTCTGATGACAAGTAACTTTTTCTTTCACAGTGGTGTTTGTACCTAGTGGTCTCCGGAAAACATTTTCTGATATTCTAACGAAAGTTGGAAATCTTAAAATGGTGACCCTTTCTGTGAAGATCTTTTAATCGTTCGGATAGGATTCTGACTCAACTCTATAATTTTGAATAAAAGGAGAAATGGTATTTTTTGCACTAGAATAATCCACATTCAGTAAAAATCTCTGCTTAGCAGAACATCTTCAGTTATGCTGCACCCCCATTTATCACACTGGACTCAAAATGCTTCTTTTGAAGAGATCTTAATTCATTAATCACTGCCACAGTGAATAACCATTTCTAATCTGTCCAGTGCAAATGCCAACAAGCGGATCTGTTCATTGACAACTTGTCCACTTCATGTCAACTTCTGAATTAAAACCCACTGCTTCTGCCTAAGAACTTTGCTTTCCTCATTCTTCAAAATTTCATCTGTGCCTGAATATAGCAAATTTTCTTTCAATGTGGGTGAATAAAAAGGAAAAGGTTTGACCAATCTACCTCAGGAACATAATTGTCAAGACTACTACAGCCTACTACAGCATGGTTTGCTCCATGTGACAGGTAAGATACTGTCCACAAATTAATCTTCTACATTTTTAATTCTTTCTTCTCCTCAACCTTCCCAGCAACCTTCTTAGGTCCAAGATGAAAACAGCTGAAAGGAAGACAAATTTATTCTCCCACATTCCTTTTACACCTAATGACTTCTCTTCCAGGCCACTATTTCCAATATATTGTCCTCTATATTGTTATGTCCTAACATATTTTTGCTACAGATTTTCATCAGATTTCATTATTCTGGGATAAAATTATGCCCTTAAATGCTAATATCTTTTCCCCTATAGGAGGATGGATAGCAGCCTTGCCTATGGCTCACTGAAGCTGGGTTTTCAATTATGTAGAGATTTTAATAATGAATAATTGAGATGGCTGAAATTTTCAAATCGAGTATTACACTAGGCAGGTATTTTATGCTGTTCTGTAAGCAGAACCAAACAGAACCCCCTTTTTTCAACAGAACAGGTAGTTGACAGTCAGCAAAGCTACTTCTGCTCTTTTACCGATTGCTTACAGATCACTTTCAGTGTCTTGTATAGTATAAAGAAATTAATGATGGCATGAAGTCCAGGCATATTTATCACTAGACACCATTACATATCAAACTTTATTGACTACTTTTGTATTAACTTCTATTGCAAATATCCAGTTCATGCTCTGTCATTAATATTGCTATTTCATCACTCATTTAGCCCAGAAAAAATAAGAATGTGGTTTGAATTATTTTTATATTTGTCTCAGTTTTCAGTCATATTCCTGCCCGCCTGGGTACATGAGAATTGCTATTCCTCTGGGAATCAGAGCTGCTTTTAATGAGCAATTGTATACACTCATGATCATTTCAACTGCTTTAGCTCTTTCAAGCTTTGATAAATACTGACTGGTCTCACTATCATGTCACTCCTTAATCTATAGATTTGGCTTGAAATTTCCTCTTTGAGTCTTCAGTCCCTGTCAGTAATTCATGGTTTTGCCTGGAAACAATGCACTTCCTTAGCATAAAGTAACTGCTAAAGCCTGAAGCAAACAAGATACTTAGCTCCATTTTATCTTCCTGCCCTGCCTCTTCTGTTTCTGGTTTGCATGAGGAAGGACTGCAGAGCTGTATTCAAACCCTTATTTGCCTTTCCACCAACTTTCCCTACGAGTCCCATACTAAGACATTGCTCAAACAGCTGAACTGCTATTTTGCTTGTTATCCAAACAAGCTTTGCATGGGCCTGAGCTCTTCCCCAGTGCAGAAAGGCCAGAGCTCCTGGCTCTCAATCCCACGCTGATTTCTCTGTGGGCAGCTCACGTGCTCAGGGGAAACCTCTGCTGTTCCACCCCCGGCTCGCACCACACCAGCACCTCGCAGCCCACCTTACTGCAGCAAAGAGTAAGTGATGCTGCTGAAGATACTCCAGTTTGGGAAATGGCTGTAAGGGCAGTGAACTTCAGCTGCCATGGCAACCTTGCTTTCTGAGGAAGAGTCTACACTGTGGCTGGTTCTTCCGCTTCTCACCCACACCCCCTCACAAGGGAGCTTCCTTCTGTCTCCCACATCAACCAGGCCTTTCCTTTCCATGGAGTACAATGGCCAAGGGGATAACTCTGTGGGCAAATGAGCACTGATGTTCCCAGAAGTGTAATGGCTGTGAGGCCACCACGGAGGTCCCTGACTAATCAGAAAGGAGCATTGGGCTGTCTTGTTCTTGACTGTCCTCTAGAGGAACAAGACAGCCCAGTGGTCCTTTCTCATGGGGATGACACATGCTTGTGTCATAAAAAAAAGTGGGTAGATAACCCTGAGGCAAAGCGTATAAATAGATCCATCTCATAAAATGGCATAAATAAGTTTGCTTTGTTTAACTCCTTTTTTAACTGCTCTATGTTTAATCGCTCCAGTCTTATTACCTGACATACTCTAGCATGGCTACTGAGACTAGTGGAATTATCAATTTTTTATGAGCAAGGGCTACTTTTGTTCAGCAATTTCAGGAAAAGATTCCTGGTAACTGATCAACAAAGAGAAAAGGATCTGCTCAAAAGAGAAATGAAAATAGAAGATTGCAGATAACAAAATGATCCTTCTTATCAGCTTTGTATTGTAAAATTTCCCTTTAAAATTAAAACAACAGATTCCACAATGGGGTATATAATACTATCCTTCATTTTCTGGAACGGAAGGTGGGCGGGGGAAAGAGGGACAGAAAGATGGAGGGTTGGGGAGAATGGTTCTGCTACAAAATATGAAAAGACAAAGAAGAATCAAAAGATTATAAATACTACTGGGTGCCAATTGTATCATTATAAGGTTAAAGAACAACTGTAATTCCTCAGTGGTTGCATAAATGTAAACTCCCCTATACTCACTCCTCAAAGAGTACATTGCAACAACAAACCAGTCCTTGTATCTCACTCATTCAAAATCTTATCTATACAGTTAAGCTCAGACTACAAAGAAGGGGGTAAATAATGTCCTACTTTTACAACAGTAATACAACTATCTAGGTAATACGCTGGCTTTTGTTTTTGCTTCTTTGTCTGTTTACCCTGTTCATTTTTTTCAGCAGTTTTTATGGAAAGATCTTAGAAAAATAAGAATTAGAAAATTAAGTTCCTTCTCTTGAACAGGAAAGAGGCATGCAATGTTTATTCAGGTATCAGTCTACCTTTGTTATCGTCTTACGATATACAAAATACAGAAAAGTCTATCCTTTAAACATGTCACCAATTTTTATGATATTGCCTGTGTTTTAAGGGTTACAGATTCCTCAAGCAAGCATTTTGCACCATGTTTCTATTTAGAGTCTTAAAGCAGCTTTTAAAATGTATTCCTATTAACAGGGTTAGTGTTAAGCCATATGGGAGATAAGATCTTCCTTCCCAATTGAGAAATGGTGCTGTTTGTTGGCCCTGGGCTAATTTTTTGATCTCCACTTTCATTTTAAAAGTGTGATCTTCATGACTGAAGATCTTGTCCTTTCCGAGTGTTGATACATAAAACTGAAATTGCTTTCTGCTTTCATCTGTCATCCACTCCTACTCTTCCACATTTTTGCTCTGTAACGGTTTTACTCTCCAATTTCATTTCCACTTATGTTTGCTGTATTTTTTCATCCCTGCGTTTTGTAGCAAACATCTCCATGAAGACTTTCAGAAAACCTAATTCAACTTACTGAGGCAAAATAGCTCCTTGGCTAACAGTGCAGATCCTAAACATATGGGTGAATTTAAGCTATGAATTTTCAGATCTTTTGAAAACTATATTCTGGGAACTATGTGAATGAGAGGCGATGAGGGAGTCTGGATTCAGCTCAGTGCTGTATTATCTTTGAGATAATAAAGACGGGCCAGGCTCTTGAAGGGGGTGCCGCAGAGAGGAGCGTGCAGCCTGGCAAACCTGCCATTGCCGCGCACAGGCACATGGCACGCACTGCTGTACCGCTGTGCAGGCACGCGGGAGCTGTCCTGGCAGTTGGTCTGCCTGCTCTGGGCACCTTCCAGCTACTCAGTAGCTTGAAAGAGGAGTAGCCTGAGCAATTCTCTGCAGAAGAGGGGGGAAAAGCAAACGGGGCCAACTCACAAAAGAAAGAAAACATAAATAGTTCGAAGTTGCATTTACTTCCACTGGAATATAACCCTCTTCTTGAAGAACCTTTCTCCTTCAGAAATCGTCACTTCAGAAGCTATAGCTTATCTTCTGAGCCATGAAATACGTGACAACAGAGGACCACGAAAATATGTTCTGCTGGGCATGACTGTGTTTCCCTGAGTAAGCAGATCGCATACATGCCTTATCCAGCGCTCACAGCTGGTTCACACCAAGGTTTTTGCAAACTTCAGGAAAGAGATTCTGGTCAGGATCAAACTTGATTTGCCCTGGGGTGCTCATTGATTTCACCTTTCTGCCAGCGGCAGGGCTCAGTGCCTGAACATGCTCTGGAATGCATGTTGGCTGGTTTGCTGGAGAGAAATCAGTGTATTAATGTGAGATGGACAGATCCCGCACACAGCTGCATCCCAAGCATTTCTGGGATTCCCCTTATAAAGTAGAAATGTGTTGGCTCATATTTTCTGGCTGTCTGCTGCAGGAATGTGACAGGCTTGTACTTTTGTTTATCTGTATGTTCTCTGAGGAGTTTTTCAACATTATTGTCCTTTAGTTTTTGTGCAATTAGACACTCTGCAATCTAATCCAGAGCTTGTTTGGGCCTGAGTTTGCAGTCTTGCTCAAATTCCCTCTTATTTATCAAACACACTGACATCTCTGTCAGTAACTCATAACTTGATTTCTCTCAGGTGCTCTAAAAACACAGGTGACCCATGAACAGCTCTCAATAAGAGTGGGTGCAACAAAAATAAAGGGAGTAAAGGCACTTGCTAAAGAAAAATCTCCTCCTAATGAGACAGGTCACCAAAAGCCTCTGTTCATCACAGAATTCTCCAATTTGTAAAGCATGAAACTAGGACTGCTCTAGTTCCCAAGCCCCCTCTACCCTCTCCCATCCTTTCCACTAAAGCTAGGCTTTAGTTGAAAGGTACTTTAGATAATATTATTTTTAACCACAAGCTCTTGTTTAGAAAAAGTAAGAGGATGAGGATCTGGAATAATGCTTTTAAAGTCTATATCTCTATGTATGTATATATATATAATATTGTATATATTGGTTTCTAAAGTTTCTGGGATTATATTCCTTGTTGCTGGGGCTCAGTTATTCCATCAGAGGACACAGGAAAGATGCTTTTCCTGTCCTGCAACTTTTGCCATTCTAGGCTTGTAATTTAAGGACAGAACTGGTATGTTAAGCCTATATATATTGCGGATATTCTCTTCTAGATGTTATTGTATTTTAGCTTTTCTTTTGCTGACTGAGTATTGCAATTTCTGATGATCTTGGTTCATCATCTGGATAAAGTCTTTCTGCTTGCATTACTTTTTACTGCATTCTACCTCTGGACAATAAGTGACTTCCTAAAGGAAACACTCTCCTTTTTAAGCAATTACATAAATTCATTAAATTCTAAACATTTTTACAATAAAACTACTTTAAGGAGTAGAAAGCTGCTAGAAAGAGATTTATGAAGGTAGCAGTCCTCAGGATTTCTGATGTCAGCTATGCCTCTGAACTTCAAAATGCTATCCAGTTTGTATGTCCAAAAGCATCTGCCTTTTCCCCCTGCTATTTCAGATGGCCTTATGAGAAATATTACCTCTCCCTTTATACCTCATCTTGGCTAAATAATATAAACACATATGAGTACAATGAACAACAGTCCCTCTGGAGAATAAGTACATCTTGGTGCTCACACTCTCTGTGCTCTCTCCTCAAGACCCTCTAACCCCACGGAAGATGATTCTTCGCAGGAGCTTTGGGCACTATCACATCCCAGATACTAATCATTTTTGTTTACTTTGTTATGCAGTCTGCAGGACTAGCAAAGCTCATTCAAGAAGAAAATACAGAAATTCATCTTTGACAGGGTTTGCTTGGTAGTAGTATCAGTAGTCATGCAAAGCAGGAGATCATAAATACTCATTTTCATTTTTACTCCACCTTCTTCTTCAAATAGACTTTCAAATGGACTCATGTAGACCTTCAACCACGAATGAATAATATCTAACAATTACTCTTTGAAGTAAACATTATTATCCCTGTTTACAGTGCTGCAACTGGACCACAAATTGTTAAATAGCTTTCCCAGGAATGCATCAGAACTACTTCAGTCAGAAAAAAAAACTATTTCTTTTTGTCTCAGTCTTGAATTTTGAAATAGTAAGATCCTGCTTGATAAGAGCAAACCACTTATTTTAGAGCCAGAAAAATATAGTTTCAGGCATATGAGATGGAAAATAAGTCATTTCATTTTCTCTTAATAGTTAAGATGTTGGGAAGTCTTTCAGAAAAGGAAATCAAGCTTTAAAATCCAAAAATCTTCAGTCTAACAAGAACAATACAGAGGCACTTTCTAAATGTTATTATCATGCCATCTCTTAATTAGATCACTAAGCAACAACAACAACATCAAGTAAGGCACAAATGCCTTGTAATATTTCACTCTACTACGGTACTTCATTCACGAATTATTTCCAGAGAGACTGCAGATATATTCTTCAAAGTGATCAGATCAAGCCAGTATCTTCTACATTAGGAAAAAGCAAAACAAAACAAACAGTCATTGTATTTTGATACCTTTTGCCTCAAACGTGAAATTCCTCAGGTGCAGTGAGAGCAAAAGCCAAGCTGGGCTGGGCAAAAGAGAGACTGATATGATGGAGAGAAAGGAGAGCATACCCAGAGAAGAGGAGAAAGGTAGGATGATGAAGGAGAAGGAAGTAAAGATGCAGGAGAAAACTAACAGATACTAACAGATAGGAAGTCCAAGGAGAAAGAGAGGAAAAATGTAAGGAGATGGAGTGAGAGAATGGGAAGCAGAGAGGAAAGGGCCCAAGCAGCAGGGAGAAGAGACCTTACCCAGCAGCTGTGAAGGTCTCCTGGAGGGGCAGGTTGGGGGGCAGTGCACTGCTGTGGTGGCCAGGCAGGCTGCATCCTGCCATCCCCAGACTCAAGCGAGTGAAACTCAGCAGTGCAGGTGCTTGTCTTAAGGGTGTGCGTCACTGCCTGGAACGAAACCACTTCTTCAAAAGTGAAGACCTGAGACCTGAGCCTGAAGGAAATGGCTGTGACAGGGGGAGAAGAGGGGCCTCTCTTGAGGTTGGGGAACGTCTTCTTCCTGCTGAGATGATGACTGTGCAAGTCAGGCTAGGTAGTCCTGTGCTGATAGCTCAGGCGTTTTTGCCTCTTTAGTCCTTAGCTCACACTTCTATAGAAACCTATTTTCTTGGGTAAATCAGATGCAGCTGACTTTTTGCTGTCTCACCTCAATTATTATTTTTGAAGCAGTCATAGTTTCTGCTTTTGCATACTGGCTGATAGTCCATGTAATTTATCTTGGCATCTGTGAGGGGAACAGCAAGAGGTGGTACCAGCCTGAAGAGGTGGGTTAAAAAAATTCTAATGTGGGAGTACCCTGCTGGTTGGTCATTCTGCATGAAAGGAGATTTTTAATGCTGGATAAGAGCTTGATCCTCTGGTGACCACCACACATGGGACTTCAGTGGCCCCAGCAGGGGATGTGCTGCATTCATAAGGGTTGTTGAGGAACCAGCCACCGCTGTTCAGAAATACATGACTTGGAGGGGGAACAAGGATGCAGCAGGAGGCAACAAGGAACTAGCACTGTCCATGAAAAGGTTCAAACTTAGCCAGAGCTGCCGTGAAGTTGTTTCACAGATGAGTTTTCCAGGGGATAAAAATAAAGGCCACCAGACCGCAGAGGCAGGCCTCTAGGGACATGCCCACGTGCCCTCATTTTGCCTTACTCTGAGTGTGGCACTAGCATCTGCCCTCATACACACTGCTCTTCTTTCTCGCTGTTTCCTGTTTGTTGCTATATCAGGGGTTTAATAGACCAGCTCTGTCTAAAGTTGCTTGCCTCAGAGAGGCCTCCTGTTCTATATCACGACAGGTCACTACAGAGGGGAATCAAATCTTCTCAGGTACCACAACCATACTCATATACCCAGGACACACAGTGGATCCAGGTGTAAGGGTTGATCTGATATATTCCCAGATTGAACCTTCTGAGGAGGGCAGCTATAACTGACAGCTGAGGGAAGCAACTGGGGTATGACTGTAATTTTCTGATTTCCTTGACATATTGGTGCCAGTTGTGCTGGCAGAGGAAAAGGAGGTGCTGACACAGCACCAGCAGAGCCAAGGAACTGTTATGGTCTGAAGGAAACTCAGATGTTCCAGCAACTTCCCTGGAACTGTCATCTGGCGACACCAATGCTCCTTTGCTTTGCATCACTAGGATATTCTTCACAAATATTACCATCTCTTCCTCTTCAGCATCATGGCTGATTAGCTGCAGGTAAAATGGCAATATGATTCCAGGACTATACACTGTTACTCATTCAATTGCTGTATTTTTACTTGCTAAACACTGAGATTCCACTCTGCAATCACGCTGATACAGAATATAAACAATCTCTGTAAGAGCTTAGATGTAAGCAAATAGCTTAGATGTAAGCAAATAAATTCAACATCAGAAAGTGTTCTTAGAAACTTGCCTGAGACTATATCTAGAATGGATCTTTTGGTATTGATACATGTTAAATGGCTTCTTTTGCATTAGGAAAGATTAAATAAAAGTGTAGATGGACCAAAACTAGACGGACATGTCACATCTAAAGAGAAGCTGTAGAAAATGTCTCAAAGATAGTTGAAGGAGAAACGAAGGAAATGGCATTGAGACCAGCATTGTCAGTTAAGATGAGCACCTGATCTCTCACAGGACTGCCTTAGAAATGTAGATTGAGGAAATAACATTGTACTCCGGTGCTGAAGACAAGTTTGTATCTAACGCAGTGCAAAAGGAGCTGAAAGGATTTGAGACTAGTGAGTGACACCTTTGGAAAAAGACACATAAAACCTGAAAGAAAGCCCACAAGCCTTAAAGAAATAATTGCAAATAGAGAAATGCTGTGCTGAAAACAAGCTTTTAGAGTTCTTACTTTGTCTTTGCTTTCCTGGCTGGCAGGTTGATTTTTCTTTAAACTTCAGTGGTATATTGTGTTTTGCTTAAGCAGTAGTCCCATCTCCTTCAACACACCTACGTATAGGTTGTGCCCTTAAAAACCAGGGTGTAGACAGCTTGTGCTTCTACTCTGAAACTATCAGAAAGCTACCCTAGTAATTTATTGCATGTTGGCAGGCAGGTGGCATGGCCATGACCTGCCAGAGCTGTTGCTTATGTATTAAACAGCGGATGCCTGTCCTCTGATTTAAAATTTAAAATAGCTTTAAAAAGCTATTGGGATTTCATTTGTTGTATTTTGCCTTTTTGTGGTTCAAACAAGTCAAAACTGACATTAACTTTCTTAATCATAAGTATCAGAATCTGCTGCTAGTGATTCAGCTGTTCCAGTGTCAGAAGTCTCAATGTACATGTGATATTTTCAGCTTAAATGCTGCTGTGAAAAATGTCTTTAATTCAGATATTTGATGTTTCTTGGATGCAGTCAAAATAAATATGTAAAATCCACCATATTAACTTCTTTCTAAAGATGCTGGACTAGAGGTGGAGGACTAAACTTGTAAGACAATAAAGCATTCTTCTGAGTAAACAGTTTTTTTTTTCCCTATTGGGTAGTGGCTTTTGTTACTAAGTATTTTACCCTTGTTATATCACATTATGGTTGGCTTTTACTGCAACAGTCAGATAAACTCAGCTCCAGTGGGAGTAACCACAAGGTAGAAAACGCTCCAGCTAAATCACATGGCTGGATTAGCAGCACACTGACACTAGACTAAAGTTTTATCAGTCATGCTAAAATGAACTTTAGCCTAAGAGTAGACCTCCCCACTCCATCCCTCAAAATATTAATAGCTTAGCTGTTAGCAGGAGCACTCCAGCATCAACTCCTGACTTGCTACTTGATTTGAATTCAGAACTTCACTGAGTCAAAGTGAATTTCTTTTTACATGTTAATGGGTACCTTGTTAAGAACATTTGGTTTCTACCACATACTTTTAGCAAAGACTTGTCTTGTTACGGACCCACAGGTATTACTGCAGCAGGTTGCCCCATTCAATCCAGTATCCTGACTGCATTTTTTTTTTTTTTTTTTTGTCTAATGACACACTGTAATGGTAATCTTCAAAAGCTTAACTACAGATTATATGGAAACATTTTTTAAAAGGTATTTCCTTTGGTCTGTTTCTAAAATATTAAGTAAGGCCAGTTCTGTAAGTAGAAATAATATCTATTATTAGACCAATTGGTATTGTTAGAAAAAACAGTGCTTGGGCATTACTTTTTCCAGCTACTGGTGATTTAATGAAAGATTTCTACCTACAAAACTTGTCCTGCCTTGTCTTAGAAAAATCACAGTTACTCTATCACTCAAAAAGTATTGTTATTCATTTGTATTATCTGATGCCAGCTTGCACTGCAGACTCTGTTTCCGCATGATTTACTAAATGTGTTAATTTTGGGTCAACACAAAGAGAAACTGTCACTCTCAACAGCAGGCATCTTTCTCAATGTTGGTTCTGAGGTAGGGGAGAGCTATTTGGCAACCTGACTTGGCTGGGGAAAAAATGGCACAGCTTTTCACCCCAAGGATTTCCATTTTTCTTCCCTCTCCCCTTATTTTTAATCTCACAATGTTTTGGCTCTGCCTTTTTGTCAGAGCTCATAAAAACCTTGCCACTTGGCTATGCATATGTATAGGAATATTTCCCCATTTCTGGGTCCAAAAGTACACCACAGTTATGACTTGAGTCCAAAATAGGACAAGACTCAGGGACATCTGCTTCTCCTAATTCTTGCTCCTTGGATTTTGTGCAAAGTAAATCTAGGTACATGCCTCAGAGAGAAGCTGCAGTGTTGCTCATACAGCTGCCAACCGCAATAAACAGGAGACCTAGTTTTGTTAAAAAAAAAAAGATAAAACCATCAGTTAGTACTCTGTAGGGATCCCCACTAAACCACTGTGAACTGCATGAGGCAGCCTAGTAAGTCTGAAAAGCCATTGAACTGTCAGTAGGACTCTGCATTCTGCCTGCCCAGTAGGAGCAGGGAACAGAAATAAAATTCTGGACACGGACACTGTTACGACCAATGAGCAAGTGCCAGGCTCCCATATATCAAATCAGTCTTCAGCTGAGTCCTTATATACAGTTTATGGAAATGAAGACACAGTAGAGGCAAGAGCTTGCCAGAGCCAGAAAAAGAGGCTCATGTCATCTTTAGCCTTTCCTTATTATCAGTTCTGCTCTGTTGGCCAAGAAAACATAGAAAAAATGAAAGATGCTTCCAAACTGATACGATGTTCAGTGGCTGAGGTTTGGTATTACGCTGAATTCCTTGAGGGAGAACCCAAATACCCTTGGCACCATACCGTATCTCATTGCTCATATGTACTTGCAGCCTGGCAGGATAATCTGTGCTACTGTCCAGGCCACTATCTCAGCTCTGCCCACATCTTGTCTGAATGCTTCCAACCTGAACTATATGCAGACAGAAAAAATGTGGGTAGTGTATGCACAAGCCCATTTGTGTCCTTGTTCGTAACCTCACTGTATATAGTTAATATTAGACATATGCATGGATCAGCAAAAGAGCTGTGGGAAAAGCAGATTCACAGGGCTGAAAACACAGGTTAGAATACACTTTAGCGATGGGAGTGGCTACACAACTGGAAGGCTTTGGTTGGAAGAATTTATTTCATGTTCAACCTGTTTACCCAGCAAAAGTATTTCCCTATGTGTATCATGAAATCTTTTGTAAGATAACTTGATAACATTAAATCCATTAAAGCTTTGGATGAAAGATCCATGGGGCTTGGGAAAGCTCTGAGTGAAAGTTGAGATTTTTCTTCTCCCGGTATTAACATCTTCCTGCTGCCTCTTCCAGCCTCCCCACATGCACAAATACTTTATGCACTCAGATCAATCTTTTGTTGGGAAGGGACTGTTTCCAAGGGGACCTCACCCTGCGATAACAGACTTCAGCAGAAGGTGATATTGGGTTATTCTCTCTTCCCACAGACCTAGCCCTCCTGGAGCACAGAATCTTCCACCTCCCATTCCCCCCTATGAATCCAAATACTTCCCTCCACCTGTCTGCCTGAGAGCCCTGCTCCACTCCAGTATGCTCCCAGGGCATGGATGAGCAGGGTAAAAGGAGAGAAAACACCTCACTTCAAGACTCTCCGTTTTCCCACTCAGCAGCTGATACATATGTTGCCTCAACCCAATGGAAGCTGGAGCAGAGGAAGAGGACAGCAGTGGCACCATCTTATCGTTGTAAACTTCACTGTTCAAGCTCCCTGGTTTCACTCCTCTGAGACAAAATTTTAATGACAGTGGTTTGAGCAATATGTAATTAGGTAGTGCTGTGAGCACCTTGGCTAAAGCAGCCACAACCACCTCTGACTGGTGTACAAAAGCGAACTGATTTTGTCTGAAGTGGCACATGATCTGACTAAAACATTTTCTCCGTTTATGAGGGCTCCCTTCCCAGCAGAATGTGCTGTGTTTTATGCTTGTGCTCCTAATGATAGATTTTAATGGAGAAACTTCTACCCTATTGGCCGCTTTTCTAAACTTGTAGGACAGATCTGTGAGCTCTTTGCAGAAAGTTTTAATTTGTTGGGCAATAGCAGAAATGATACCTTTCATCTTGTTTTCTTGGGATATCATGCTAGAATTGGAGTCCTGATGCTTCTAGCCTTGCTCTTCTCTAGTTTCCTAGCCAGTATCTGTGGCAAAGTAACTGTTTTTTTTTTTTGTTTTTTTTTCCTCGGGTGATAAGTTTGGAGAAGTCATGCTTCCGAGAGCAAAACGGTGGTCTAGAGACTTCAGCTTAAGACATTATTATTTTTCAGTCTTTAAAGACATTAGCTGATAGAGACTTTGTTTCAGCGTGACACTTAAAAGCCCACTCATTATTTTTTAAAATTTCTTTTCACACAAACTGTCAAGGGATCTTGGAGGCAGTCTACAATTTTCTTCTTTTTTTCTAAGATAGATGACTAAGATTGGCAAAAAAAGCAATCTTAATTCTACAACAAATGTTTTTCTTACAAATACAATGCCAAGTATGCTTTAAAACACGAGGATTGTTCTACTACACGTAGCGATTCAGTGATTGTACCAGAAGCTGTGCCAACAATTTGACTGAGGAAATTTTTGAAAAGTCTTGAGTGACTATGTAAATGAGTCACTGAAAATGTACACAACAAAATTCTCCATGCTCAGGGAAAAACACTTCAAACATCCCCTTAAAATGGCAAGCCTGGCAATTCCCACTCATCTAGGGGGAGAATCCCTTAGCTTGCATTCCTGTCAAGCCAGTGGTTACAGAAAAGCGTTTTACTCTGTGCATAAAGAATTTGTTCAGTGTTTTTCAGCAAGAAATGCAGGCGTTACTTTTTGGAAAGTTATTTCAGATCCTGCTGGGAATAAGCAAGCAGCCTGATCTGCACCCTCAGAGAGGCGGAAAGAGGAGAAGGCGGCAGATACTCTGCCACAGCTGTAGCCATGTCTCGGGAGAGCCGAGGGGGGAGAGGCGAGCGCCCTGGTGCTGGGATCTGCCTTATCTCAGGCCAGGTAACACCGGAGACAGCAGCGAAGGCAGAGAGGGAGCCGGTTTCCCCCTCGGACACGCGAGACCCGTTTTTTTTCTAAAAAAAGGGGGGGAAGGAAATAAAAAAAAACCAACAAAAAACCCGAAACTGTATTAAAAAGGCGGCTTAATGCAGGGCTGGCGGCTAAAACGGGACGTCCCGGTCACTCCCCGACGGCGCGGCTCTGGCCGAGGTGGGTCACGCCGCCGCCGCCGCCGCCCCCGCCCGGCGCTGTCCCCGCTGCCCCCCGCCGCGCCCGCCCCGCCGTGGGGTCGGCAGCGCCGGGCCCCCGCGGCGCCCCCGCCGCCCCCTCCTAGGCCGCGCCGCGGCGGCCGCCTCGGCCGCGGCGCCTCCCGGCGCTACCCACAATGCCCCGCGCCCGCGCAGGCGCGCCGCGGCGGCCGCTCAGGAAGAGGAAAATGGAATAAACAACCCCGGGAGCCGGGACCACCGAGGCGCCGCTGCCGCCCTCGCCGCGGCCGCGCGGCCCCTTTAAGAGCGGCGCGGGCGCCCCCGCCGCCCCCCTCCCGCCCCGCCGCAGCCGCAGCCCGGGGTGACGGCGGCTCCCGCGCCCCCCTCCCCCCGCCCCGTCCCTCCCGCCCTCCTTCCCCATGGTGCCGACCCCGGCGGCGGGGCGGTTGCCATGAACAGCAGCGGCCTGCCCTGCCCGTCGCCGGCGGCGGGGGTCGGGGTGGCGGGGCCGGCGGCCGGCGGCGGGGCGGGGGCCGCCGGCGGCGGCGTGAAGCTGAAGTTCTGCCGCTACTACGCCAAGGACAAGACCTGCTTCTACGGCGAGGAGTGCCAGTTCCTGCACGAGGAGCCCGGCGCCGCCGCCGCCGCCCCGGGGCCCGCCGCGCCGCTCGGCGGGCTCCCGCTCGGCATCCCCGCGGCCGCCGCCGCCGCCGGGCCTGGCTACCCGCCGCACGGGGCCAGCGCGGGCCCGGCGGCGGCGGCGGCGGGGCCGAAGAAAGCCGAGCTGGGGGCGGGCGGCGGCGGCGGCGGGGGGCTGGACGGCCCGCGGCTGGCGAGTGAGTGCCCGGGGGCGGCGCGGGGGCCGGGGCGGCGCGGCGGCGGCGGCGGGGAAGCGGCTCCCGAACACGCTGCGGTGCTACCGGAAACGAATGAGCCGAGCCGCGGCGGCGGCCGGGGCGGCGCGGCGCTGCAGGTGCGCGCCGGGGGCCCGTGGGGCAGGCGGGAGGGCGGCAGCGTCGGCCGCGGCGGGGAGCGGCGCGGAGGCCGCGGGAGCGCGCTCGGGTGCGCTCCCTGGGGCCGCCCCCGCGGAGCTCCAGCCGCTGGGAGCTGCCGCAGCGTTCCCGTTGAAACGCCTAAACCGTTAACGGCGGGGAGCGGCCGCCCCGTAAAGTGCCCCCGGGCTTCTCTGCGCTCGGTCCGCTGGCCGTCGAGCGGCGAGAGCTGGGGGTGGCTGCGCGCCGCGCGGGGCAGCGCCGCGGCCGCGGGTCGGTGCGCGTCGTCCTCGCGCGGGCCTGGGCGCACTTGATGCTTGCAGCGAACTGAGAAGAAACTAGCTAAAGCAGCGCTTGGCACGGCCAGGTGTGGCGGACTGTAGAAGCCCGTTTAAAATTGTCATGCCCCTTTAAAGGAGGATATTAAGCTTGATTGCATTATTGATTTGTGTCATAAACCTCATATTCGTCTACGTTAAACAACTCTTAACTACTAAAGAGTCACAACCGTACTTTTTCGGAAATTAAGGCGCAGCCATGCTGAACATCCTGTTACAGCTTTTATTGCTTGATACAGGAATTGGTAACTGCTTTTTGCCAGGTTTCAAGGTCGCTTGTGCTTGGTGTGGTGAGCTTTTGCTGTTGAGCAGTGTTGTCTAGGTAGTTTGTAGCTTGTCAGTGTCTTAGTATAAGACACTGCTGTCATGTCTGCCCTTCCAGGAAGAGCCTATAGTATGAAATTGCTTAGTGCTTTCTGTTATAAGATACTAAGATAAAAGATAGTATTTTCAGGTTTTTGATCATTTTGTCAGACTTTAATTGTGCACGCTGAAATCTTTCTTGCCTTTCATCTTTTTTTACAGGTAAAAATACCTTGGAAAGATTCAGCAGTGATCGTTCAATCTTTGCTTGCTCTTCTTTTGAACAGAGCTAGGCATGAAATGCATATTCCGCCCTCTTTCTTCCCCTCAGCAGAAAGAAATAAGTAGAATCTGTTAGCCTAATGTATATAGGCTTGAGGAGAATGTGTGTAATTTGACTTGGGGATAAAAGCTGCTATATGAAAACTGTTTTTTGCTTGAGCCCGTAAAAAGAATTCTAAAACAAGCTCAATTCTCGAATCTAAGAAGAAAGCCAGAATTTCTGTGTGCTCTCAGGGTTGATATTGCTGAAGTTAGAAATTGAGTTTTTTTTTTTTTTGAAAAACTTTTTATTTATTAACTATGTATCAGCCCGTCAGAGGTTAAAAACTAAACAGAACTCTCTCTGCAGTTGCTCACGTTGAGAGGGATGAGGGCACCAAGAATGGACAAACTCACTCCAGTGCAGTGTTTTCGGTGATTCCCTGCTGAAAAAGCCACCTCATTTGAAGTTACTGGAGGCCAAAGTTTGGACTGGTAGGGGAAGATCTTATAGGAGGGGAGACTAGCTTAGAAAGAAGAGTAAGGAAAGGAAGGAGAGAGAGAAGTTGAGATGAAGTGCCTGGCAGTTTACTCAGCCTCACTTTTAAGTTTCTTTGCTTCCGGAAGAGTTTGTGAAACAAATGAGTAGAATATTTGTACGAAGTCTAAAGTCTATCAGTATAGATACTGACAAGCTAATGTCTAAAATTCTTACCCAGTTGATGACATACAGTGTTATCAGTATGATTTCCAAGTGAATGGGTGAAAATTTTGTTTTTATGGATATAGGAAACAACACATGAAGTTTTATTTAAGGAGTAAAGTTTTGAGGTAAAGAATTCAAAACTAGGGAGTGCCAAAAGGTAGACTGCTTATACAGTCTCATTGACACTTTTTCCTAATTTGTAAGTAATTTGTAAGTAGTACGGTAATCTTCAGTTACACGGTTATGTATTTTTTCTTCTCCCTCCTTCACTGGACCCCAGCCTCATTCAGCGCATGGGGTGGATAATGCTCATTGAGTAATTAACTGTGTAGCCCTCTTTATTATTAAAAGTGGGTCAGTGCCTCATTCTAACATACATGTTACTCTAATCCTGATTTGAGTACAGGATTATTAGTTTACTTATAGCTTTTTCTGTGGTAATCACAAAGGCTCCCCAAATACTAACTATTTTCACAGCATAGGTGATAGGAATATGGAGTGATAAGGAAAGATGAACAGTGAAAAACAGTAGACACTGACTACAGAGTATACCAATCCAGGAAGTATTCCAATATAATGGTATCGAGTGAAATGAGCAGATGACATATTCAGGACTAGCCAGGAGAGAACTTTCTTTGCACAATGAAGTTATCCTGAAGTTATCCTACAGAATTCAGTAGCTTGTTTTAAATACGAACATCTGATGTGGATTCCAAAAGTGAAAGAAAACTTAACTTGAGGTTATTAAATGCAAAAAAAATTCTCACAATCAGACTGTTCTACAGCTAAATATGAGTGAGAGCCTTCTGGGAAGTATTCCTGTATGCTTACCTCATGCTTATGTTTTTGTCTCCACATCCACTGTCGTCAAGTGTCAGAGATGATATAGTGGATTAAATGTGTCTTTGGCCTGACTGGTTGGCCTCTTTTATGTTCTTGGGAAATGAGACTGATTATACCTATGAACTATGTCCACTACCAGAAGTTAGGATAGCTATCCCCCTGGCCCTAAAGCCCTTGATATTTGGAGCACGTATGTTCAAAGTACCATTCCTACTTCAGTTGGAGCTGTAAGTGCTCAGCTTTCTGCATCTTTCGTGTATCATACTTTAGGTGTTCAGCTGACCATCTACAAAACAAGACACATAGTTGTTTGCCTGTCTAAAGTTTGATTTTTTTTTATCCTTTTCAAATAGGACCTCAATGGCAAAAATAGATAGAAATCTGCTTTCTCCTAGACTTTTTACCTGCCAGAATCTGCACAAGGCTTTTCTAAATGACGTGTCCCAGATGCCAGTGTACGTGTCAGGCTGAACAGTAGTGGCAACAGTATGTAATGTGAGAAAACTTTAGAAGGAGCACGGATGAAGAAATTACTGCTTGGCCTTTAGGAGAAAGATTTAGTTGATTCTTAGGGTTGTAAGGAACAGCCCAGGTAAGGATGGGATGAGAAGGGCATTACTGCATGAAGAATTCTCCTTCTTGTGTCTGCTCTGTTTCTTATGATGCCTTCCAGCTTCTGTAATGAGCAAATCACACGGGCAGCAGCCTCCCTTGCTGCATGATGGTGACTCATGCCTAGAGCACTGTCCATCCATGGCGCTGAATGAGGGAGTTATTTAAGGAAAAATGTCACCGTGTTATTGAAATGTATCATGTCTCTACATAAATTGGCCAAATTCAAGTTGCACAGGCAACTGTAGGTTGTATTTATTAACTTCTGAATAACTTAACAAATGTAATATTCCTCTACATGTAGCCGTTGCAAAAAGCTACCTTATATATTAATAGATGCTAGCTGAGGTATTGCTACAAGTGTTTGCTAATTTTCAGCATACTTTTTGCTGTAAAATGCATAACGGTTACCCTGAATACGCTATCGTCTTGTGTTTGAATTCTGTAAACGCAGCCAAAACAGAGGCTTAGTGAGCTAAGAGCTACAGGTGCTTTGTGAGCTGAGCGGCAGCAGCAGTGCTTGCGTGCTGCTGTCCATCGCGCAGCGATGTGCGTGTTGAAGGAGCTGACCACAAGAGCAGTGGTGCTGCTGCTGCTGCCGCCACGCTGCTTTAGCATGCTCTGATTCTTATGCCAAAGACTAGTTCACCCTGTCCTTGCTAGACCTTTTTGTTTTTTTCTCTACTAAAAAGGCTTTTATTAAAGTTTTCCCTAGGAAATCCGAAGTTAAAGTAGGCTTTTGTTTCGTCAGCGTTCCTGTGATACTTCAGTTAGCAGTGTTGCTGTTTCTTCATAGCTGATGAGAAAGCTTCTCTCTGAACAGGCTTTGTTGCCTGTCCGTGAGAAGGCAGAAAGGAGTATGAAGGCTTGGGTTGCATTGGGTTAGCCTAATAAAAGCAGTATTGCTCTTTCCACAGCCAGCAAGCGGGACATTAGAAGGCCAGTCGAAGTGGCAGGGGTTATCGGCTGCCGTGCAGTAACTCTGTGTGCAGTCCCTTGGTGGTTAGCTTAGTGAGAATTACAGATCAGATTTTGTGAAATCCATAAACAGGCTGGTGGTGAGGCAGAAAGACCTTATACATTTAAATGTTTTTTGATTTTTTTAAAGGTTTTTTAGTCTATACCAGCCCATTTGTTTTTAAACAAAATAAACTAGTGGGTACCTGAGACATGCAAGATAGGCTATTCAGCAAAATAGATATTAAAGGCAATCTCTTGGATTACAATTCTTAATGCAATGAAACAATGGCCAGGATTATTCTAAATATGGATGTTTTAAATCTTTGTTAGGTTTCACTATTTACAGCTTGAAATATTTCAACACAGACAGTTATCTCAAACTTTAAATATATTTTGTGGTATGTCACATAGTGGTCATCTTTCCTTTGAGTTTTTCTTCTGTGCTGAAATACAGAAACAGGTCTTGTGGTTAGCCTATAGGGTTCAGTATTCTTTTTTTTCAGACCTGTTTGCACTTTTTGCAGGTACTACTATGTTAGTTGTTTTATACCTTATTATTATTATTTATTGGAAAGATGTTTCCCCTTTTAATTTTCTGGACACTTTTTCTAGGAGGTGCTAGGCAATGTGATTTTTATCTTTTTTGGCTCTGAATATTTTTAAGAAATTGAGAGAATTCAGAGAATTGAAGGGGCACTTGGAGACAACTGGGAATCGAAGACTAAGAACAATAACAAGTCAATGAGAACTAAGAAGAACAGTAATGAGTATTGCAGAAGGTGAAAATTATCCAAGTCACTTATCTCATGTCAGCTGTAGAAATTATGAAATGATAGATGTGGATTTTTTCTTTTTCCTTTTGTAGAACTGGAATAGGGAGGAAAAGCTAAAACTAGTTTTAGAAAAAGGAGGAAAGAAAATCTATGAAAGTGTAAAGTTGTGTGTGATTTTTTTGAAGGGCAATTTTAGCATCTGAAACTTTTACCAGATATAAAATACACTATTGATTGGGTCTGAAATTGATTTTTATTGGTTTATATACTCTTTTTAACTGTGTGGAAAAATTGCTCAAAGTCTAAATATTCCACAGGAATTATGAATACCTCAGGAGTACTGATAATTATTTGTTTCTGGTACTGCCCTCCATGTGTTGGGTTTTAAAAACATAAAGAAGGCGCTATTGCTGTTGTAATTCTTCTTCTTCCTGTTTCAAAGACAAAGATGAAAAGGGGGGAGGGATAGTTACAGATATTGTATAAGTAAACTAGAAGGTAATATATGCTATATCTTAATATGATTTTTTTGACATTGTTTTATTATTAAAGATACAGAGTATCCCTATTTAGTTTTTATCTAGCAGTTATTAGATAACTGATTTTTTGTAGGTATCACTGTAGGAGTGGGCCTTCAGGAAGGATTTGAATGCACAGAAACTAGTGACCTTGGGGACCAGCTCAGAAAGAGTTCCATGTGTAAGGAACCACCTAGAAGCAAATTTAGACTGCTGCGGGAAAAATGGACAAATGGTAAGTGAGGGTGGGGTGCTAAAGTGAGGAGAAGCAATGCTGTTGGACCTCAAAAGCAGACAGAAGACTTGGTCTTGAGGCAGCTGAGGAAAAGGGGGTCAGTGGAGGGATTTAGATAGTAATCTGATATGGCTGATGTTTTTCTTATCTGTTGTTTTTGTAGCAAAATTGTTGCACAGGACACCGCCAGAAAAACTCTATCTTAAAAAACTGTATATTGAAGATGAATCAGTAGATCACTATGCGTGTTTGCATGTGTGTGTATGTGTGATCAGTCTTTCAGAAGTTAATTCTGATTACATGATTATTCTGTATGGTTGATCATCACAGATATTTTGTGCTTAATGCTTATTTGTATTTTTTTTAATCTGCTTCTTTACAGCATCTTACTCATATTTGTTTTCTTTGAGACCTGAAATTTAGAAACAAGTACATATATACAAAAGTAGACATGCATGGTACAAGCTGTAGTCAAGTTAGCTGCAAATCCTGAATTCCTGTAGCCTGTGGGTAGACTCCATCATTGAAAGGCTGCAGTATTCTAACATTGATGAAACTGGGAGGAAGGTTTTTCTTTTCTTTTCTCCCTTCCCCCCCCCCCCACTCCCATGGAGAGATTCCTGACATCCTGCTCATGTCCTATGCATGTTTCATACAACTGTGTCTTATATAAAATTTGAATATTAGGTAAAGGACAAAGGTTAATAAAAATAAAAGCTTAAACATGAATGTTTTCATTCGATGAAAAATTTGATGCAATATATTCAACAATTTGATGCCATACATTGAGGAGTGGAGAAAACTTTTGGAAATGGCCTACTCTGAAAGCTTTAATGTTAAGTAGATTACTTTAGCTTGGATTACTGTTTCTGATAACTGAGTACTTCTGATGATACTTTTTACAAAGTATCGTATTTAATTTGTATTATCACAGTGCTTTTGGACTCGGTCCATGACTAGGAGTCCTGCTGTTCTAGATGCTGTACGAAGAGATTTTTACAGAGCAGAAAGATGGTTCCTATCTTAGCAAATTTACAGCAAAGGGAAAAGTTGCCTGTGGTCTAGGGATTTTTCAGTCTTTATCAGATGCTTTAATTATATGTTAGAAGGCTGAAAAAAAATTGCTGTCCAGTCATTTAACATTACAGTGAAGATTGCTGTTTTTCTTTGTTTGACCATGAATATCTCACCACTTAGTGGGAGTGTTTGTAAATAAGGCAGCATTTCCCAAACTATTTTGCTTCCTGTCTGCCTTTCTGCCAACTTGGTTCATTTGTGCTGTCTGCCCTCCAACTGCACTTTGATTCACAGCACTGTAACCCAGCAGTGCACTTCTACTTTTGCTCCTTATACCTGGAGGATTGGTTCACGGTTTCTTTGTCTGTTGTCTCTATTTCAGTGATTCCTAGTGTGATTTTGAAAAATGTTGCATTAAATGAGAGGCATAAAATAACACCGGAGAATCCACTTTTCTCTAGCAAGTTGTAACAGTAGTAGTGGCAGTGTAAAGAAAGCAGCATTCTGAGATGCACACACTAGTAAGTACAGCGCTTGTGAACTATTACAGTGTACGAGTGAGGCTATTAACTCGAGCATGTGGCTTTCTGATACAAACATGTCAGTACAAAACAAAGTAGGACAAGCGTAAGTGCCTCTGACACCGCAGGGCTTCTATGATACTAAAACCAGTTTTGAGGCTTAAATGATTTGCCATAGATGGCCTTTGTCTAAAAGTTTTGTTGTTCCTGTCTCAGTATTAGGATAGCTGTCTCTGTAAAATTCCAGTGGAGATAAGGCAATGCTGTTTTTACTGCTTTATATCTAGTTGAGATAACACCTTTTCCTATGTATGTACATGTGTGCCTGAGCATATGATTCAGTTTACCAAGCTATGTTGAGGTGAAAGATGCCTGTATTGTGGTTGCATTATGGTTGCACAGGTAGGTTAAATCAAGATTACTTCCATATATAACCCTCTTTTCAGCATAAATATAAGGATAGCATATTTTTTTCTAAAACAGAGATAACAGATTGAGACCATTCATTTTGCTATGTATTATTACCTTCCCAGAAATATTTGTGGTGGTGTTTTGAAAGAATTGAGTGTGGAATTGCTGATGACGCATTAAGATGTCGTCTTACTTTAGCCCATTTGCTTTTGAGGCAATCTGTCACATTACTGCAAAGATTATTTTATTATTATTATTATTGTTATTATTATTTTAATTGGGAGCAATTTCTGAGGCCAGCAATGCTGATACCCAGTTCATAAACGAAGCAGCACAGCATACTGCAGAATTTGTTTACTGTTTTGGATGAAGGTATCAGGTATGCTGTCTTTCCAGATAGTTTTTAATACTCACCTTGTCTAATACTATATACTAAAGCCAACTGAAACTCACTGATTCTGATGAGGCATTTGTGTTGAGTTCATCACAGCAGTATGAAGCACCTAGGCTACGATGAGACCCTTTGTTCCTGAAATAATTCCTTGAAATAGGGCAAAAATAACTATCTGCTTTTCTGTTTGGTGCCTCCATCCAAATGGAAGCCTACTTTCTGCTAATGTTTTTGTGGGGGGAGAATTATATAAGAAGATATTTATTTTTAATTGCAGTTGTCATTAAACTGCAGTGCTACTCACCAAGCAAAAAAATGGAGATAATGTGTGTATAAAATATTGAAAATGTCTTCTGAATTTCCCAAGATGCTTTTTAATTTCTTTCCAGAATTGCTGAAATGCAGCTTCTGGCTTTGTTTAATTTTGAAGGAGTTCAGATATTTTGTCTTGTTGTCACGTATGTACTTAATATGTTAGCAGTTTTTTAAATAGAATTCTTAGTTTACTTATTATTTGCGTAATTTAGTGGTGCTTCTATGAAGAGACTAAGCTCTTTCTGTTTCCTGACTCATCCTTTTCTTCTTAGACCTGCCTAGTCAACCTTTCTACTTCTTTGAGGAAGTTGTATGATTTCAAGAGGTCCCTAAAGTTACTGCCTGAGGTTGCTTCCCTAAGGTTGTAATCAATACTTGAAAAGAAAAAGCAAACACAAACCCCAGAAAAAAAGTTTTAGCTTTGTCATTCTAATAGCACTATGTGCTAAATGTTTGAAAACGTGTATTCACAATAGTTATATAGGAAAGCTCCGGACAAATTGAATGCAGGGTCTGATGTAGCTTAATAAATAACAGTAGAATAAAAGAATCTTACAAGAATTAAAATGTTTTTTCTCTTTCTAGTTTAGACTTCCACTTTTTTCTAAACACCACACTGTTCATGTGTGGTGAAGTATACTTACTTCTGATTGAAGACTCTCCTATTGACTGCTTATGATAAAACCACTTTTATTTTATGCTCTTGACTACAGTGATCTTCCAGGGGCAAGTGAAAACTTACATTTGCCAAATATTTGGCAGAAGGGAGATCAACTTCTACTTTTCATGGAGAAATACAGTAAAGCTGTCTTGGCTGTTTAGGTAGCAGCTGAGCTTTCATTGCTGTAACAGATGAATGTCCCTTCTTTGAACAGAAATGGGTTACCCAGTGGACACTTTTTTTGGTTCTTTTGGCAGAACGGGAATTACTTTTTTTCTCTTTTTAGCTATGTAAACTGCATCTTTTCTCTGTTAGTCTACATTTTCTTCTTGCTATAGGAAGAAAATTCAGTTTAATGAAGCTAGTCTTGAGTTTTCTTTTGAGGGCAACAGTTATCCTTATGCTCCTATTCTCTAGAACAGAATTTTATTCTAGCTTAGGCTACTGCCAAAACCTAACCTCCACTCTAGTAAGCTTAACTTTTGAGGCTGTTCTTCTAATTGTTCTTGTGCAATATGTTTTGTGGTCTTGGTTCCTTAGCTAGAAGTGTTTCTCTAGGTAGTTTGGAACAGGACTATGGAAGGCCTAATAGCTGAAAGATATTTTGAAATTAATATGGTTAGTTTAACAAATGGAGCATTGGTAGAATTCAGTGGTGCAAGAGGTGTATCAGCACTTAATCTCAAGTGCAGCAATTTGTGGTAACCCAGCAAGGAGGCTGATCAGCACAGCCAAACTGTTGGACTTCGCTACAGATACAGTCTTCATGCAGATAGATAAGAGCAAATGTTCTGGGGTAGCTTTTGCTGTCTTGAGTGCCCAGTTATATATCAGTGTATCAATTAGAAAGCCTAAACTATAATTTTGAACAGCTTTGTTATGTGGCCTGGACTGGCTTGTGTAGCAACAGGGGTAAGGCAGCAGCATTTGGGCAGTGTGAAAGATAAGTTCTTAATTCACAATAGATTTCACAGCATTGCTCAGCTCTGAGGTACATCGTGCTGCTTGCAGCTTGAGCTGATACTGAAGTTTCGTGGCACTGAGGATACAGCATCTAGGCTAGGAGAGAAACATCCTAGTGCTGCCTGCTTATTTGTGCCCTAGCAACTACCTACATTGGCTCTGGCAATTTAGTTGGATAACCAGTAACTGCAGCTGTACCAGCTGTCTTGAATTAGTAGAGTTCAGCTGTTGGGTTTCTTAAGGCTATATGCAAATAGAGCTCCCCCCTTGCTCTGCTGATTGTGGCAAAATAACATTCATTTGACTTCCAGTTTTAATAATTTCATGTGTTAACTATGTGTATTGGATGTGTTAACCCAATAGAGAAATATAAGTTAAATGGATTCTCATGGATTATAGTGTAGTGAAGAGCAATGGGAGAAGTTGAAAGAATTGGCTATTTATTAATTCTTCAATAGAGGCTGAAGTATTTGGTGCAATCTGAGACATTAACTTGCTATAGATTGCAAAGGTGGGATATAGTCTGAATTTTCTTACAGTAACGTAAGAAGTAGCCAAAATACCACTAAATTTTTATCGTGTGCCTTGAAATGGCAGCAGCTCCTGAAAACTGAACATTTTTTCTCATGGTCTTTTCCGGTCAAGTCATAGTATAAAATTGCAGCAGTTTTTGGTAGTTACTGAAATTTGGGCAGATAGATGCTGAAATTCAGGCGGAGACAGTTATTTTTGAAGCACGTTTTTAAAATAAGTAAAATCTCAATGTGAACCCGAAATTTGTTGGCAGAATAGACTGAAACTGCTTATCATTAAGCATGGATTTGATACCTTTTAGGCTTTTTTGTCTGAACAAGTCATAGTGTTTTTCTTGATGCTAGAAAAAGGTTGTATTAAAATCCTATCTTTTATGCTATGAATTAGGGACTTACTGTAGCAGGTAGGATGAGATGATAATAATTGACGTTACTGCAGGCTCTAGTATTTTCTCTGATGCAATAGTTCAATGAAAAATACTTTCTAGTCACTTGAATGCAAATTTCCCAAATGAAGATGGAAGAGAGATGGATTATTTAAACTGAATGGCAGCTTTATGTTCTTTTGGGTAGTAGCAAGGTGTCTTTTGAAGTTTCTGCATGGCTGTTCCTTTGAAGTTGTAAAGGAAGATCTAGGGCACATGGATGGTGGAGATGGTTTTATTTTCCTGTTCTCTTAGTTCTGGAACTTTGGTTCTTAAAACTGGATTTTGAAAAATTTAATGTTGTACTTCATTATTAATTAGCATCTTTAAAATCCCTTAGGTGTCTCCCCTGAACCTGCAAAATACACAAATAAACGTTCCAATTCTAGCAGCAATGCTTTATATAAGAATGTTTTGACTGCAAAGCTGATCTGTATTGCAACTGAAATATTTTGTTTACTTGATCTCTGTCCACATATAGCTCTTCATTTCAACTGCTCTTGGTGTTAACCCAAGTTGGCTAGTTCATGCAGCTAGAGTCTTTGTGAGCGCAGTTGGGTAGTAATTTACATCTGTCTGTAGTATGGATGCAGCTAGTGTTTCCAGTCCTCCAGTCCTTCCTATGATTTAATCTGGCTGTATTTCTTTCCTTTTTTGCTGTTTCCCCTGCCTGGGGAGGAAATGGCTTATCAAGTTATATAGTCTCTTTTGGGGTGAAAATTCATGTTTCTCATGCACCTTTAGGGGTTATAAGCTACATTTCTGTAGCTCTGGTACAAAGTTCCATTTTATTTCCTTTGAGAATTTGGGACAGGAAGTTGTTCCAGTGTGTTACCAGCTGGCTGGAAGTCCAAGCAGAAGTTCAAGTTGGATGATTTGGTACAGGATGTTCTTCAGAGTTGGATATGTGCCTTTCTACCTTAGAGCTACCAATTACTCATGCCTTTTGGCTTGCAGTGTCCTGGCCATACTGATCAGTGTCTTTATAATTTGCTGTGGGTGATTTTGCAGAAGTGTAATTTGAATTGCAACTTGTATACAATTGTAAAATACTTGTTTTTTGCTATATAAGTAATACATACTTGAGTGCTTTGTATAAATTATGGCTGTTTTTTGTTGTTATTTATAGTCTCATAGTAGTGAGTTCATTCATCTCCAGTTGAAGTACTGTACCTGTATATTGAACCCTTTATTTTTAGACAAGTAACTAAAGAAATTGAATCCTTTTAAATTTGCATCTTTCATACTTGCTTTTCCAATTTTCATAAAATTGTTGCTACTTTATGAAATATGAGCTAATGAAAATATTGTTAGGCTTTTAAGGAAGTTGTAAAATGCTTGTACCCTGTGTGTGAGAGTACCTAAGATATTTTTAATGTATGTTTGCTGTGTGTTACCTTTAAAAGAGCAAGTATACCCAGTACAAAGCTGTATTTGACAAATATATTTCTAAATTCTATATGCAAGAATATAGATTTCCTTGAGATAAACTTGTCTTACAGTTTTTTTTCAGTTGAATATTTTTTTGATATCGCTACTTGCCTTGCTACTTTTGTTTCTAAAGTTCAGACTTCTCATCATTTCCTTCAAAACGTTTCATTCCTCTGACCCTTCTGCATTATTGCTGTAACTTCATGCTGCATATGTTATAATTTAGCAACCTCTTTTGTAACTTATCTTTTTCATTCTGTGCACTAGTATGTTTTTAGTTGTTTTGCTGAGAACATAGGTTTAAGACATAATATTACCAACTTTCTTTTCCTCTCCCCCCTCCCTCCAATGAAAATGAAAAATCTCATCAACTAGGCACATGGTAAACTACACATTTTTGAAATGTTTTTTTTTCTTTTTTTTTTTCCTTTTAGTTCCTGGAATAGATGGCGGTGGGTTAGCTGATGCTAGTCTCTCAGATTCCTACTTTAGCACCAGCTTCATTGGCGTTAATGGATTTGGAAGTCCCGCTGAAACAAAGTATCCCATGATGCAGGTAATAGCAGTGAATTGTATAGTGTTTCATTTGTTCTGACTGGCATTACACCAAGAATCAAACTGTTCAAGAGGCAGGAAAAATGCAGCTCTCTGGTATGTTTTACCTTGTGGAATACACTGACTAGACTCACTTTAATCTTGCAAATGGAAATGAAACATTGTTGCTTTAAAATTAGCCTGTTTTTACTAGCACTTACTTCAACTGTTTTCTTGGGCATTTTCACATATTAACTCGTGTGTGTTGAGATTTCTTCTTAGGCTCGTATTTAATTTTGATAGCCTTTTACTAAATGTATAGAAATTACCTTCTGAAACATTTTGAAGATCAAAAATCACTAAAACAAAATGGTAACTATCAAATTTGTAAGTTACCAGGCAAAAATTTCAGAATTCATAAACTTAATCTTTATTGGCATTCAGTGATGTTGACTTTGCATTTAAATCTTATGAAATGTTTTCTTACATTTATACTGCTCTGTAGATGTTGGCACAGGAAATTCCATGAGGTAGAACTTATTACATAGGTAACTTTATACAGAATTTACAGCAAAAGGCTGTCATCTTTAAAACCCAAACGATTATCTATTGCATTAACAAATGCAGTGCTATAAGAAATCCCTCAAACTTATGCTTTTTAAAAACGGAAGAGAAGGTGGTCTCTTGCTGTACTCAGAAGTTTAATGAACCAGTTTCTGGTAAATGCAAGAGTGCAAGTCAAATAGTTCTCACTGAGTCCTGACAACAACTCTCTTCTTTTATATCAAGGAAACTGTCCTTATGAGCTTACTTTGATCTCAGTTGTGGCTGTATTGTGGATTGAAAAATAACTCAGCAAAAGGTGGGAAATGATTAGGTGTATTCTCTTTTTTGTTTCTCGCTGCATGTTGTCAAGAAAGCTGGATCTTCTTGGTTCAACAGAGTTGGTAGAGGCAAAGTTATGGAAATACTTAGTACTGAGTGATGCATGATTTTAAAAAACAGACAAAAGAACCCAACTTAACCTCTTATCCCAAAGTATACTGTTAAGGCTGAAAGTTAAGAAATTGTTTTATAATACATACAGTTACAAATTCAAGTGTCATGGAAGTGTTAGAATCAATCCTTTTAGTGCAAGGTGATTTATTATTATTATTATTATTTTTATTAAAGTATATTCTGCAGCAACACTGGTCTCTTTCTAAACAGAAAAAAACATTTGTAACTTTGTTTCTTTTCAAAATGCAATACAGCATGCATCTAACCTGAATGCCTGTAGGATTTTTTTTTTAATGTTTTTAAAAAACTTTACTCACGTCTATGAGGTTATAGTCATGGCATTATGCCTCTACTGTGAGGAAAAGGAAGAAATTGTTAGTGAAAGTAAGTTACTTGTGAAGATGAATTTCATTATTGTTGAAACAGTGCTTGCAGACATTAAATTACAATTTAAAGATCATTTTTATATCAAACATTATGTATTTTTTCTTTGAATTTTGTAGTAAAATCTTAGTGTCTTTTGCATTAAATAATACTAATGCTTTATGGTTTGGAAGAGGCTTTAAATCTTATGGATTGGTGGTTACGTCAAGGATGTATCTTTTGCTGTCTGTATGAAAATTTACCCAGATTTTGTCAGTTGATAAACCTTTGCAAAATTAATTTGTGTAGATCCATTGGAGGCTTTGTAGATGTTATCTAACTTCCCAAAGTTTTACTCTGTGTTAGCATTTTCCAACTTGAGTACATTCCTGCAGCTACCATTCTGGTCTCTAATCTAGGCCTTGTCTGGATGTTGAGCTGGGATGCTCAGCTGCTTCATTTCCCTTTTTTCTTTTCTTCCAGTTTGAGCTGAAGCAGCATGGAGTACTTAATGAAAGCAAGAACTGCAACTATGTTAATAGAAGCGCAGGGGTCTATAAGGATAAAGAGACTTATGCTGTGAGCTTAGTGAAACTGAGTTGGAGTAAGGGGCTAAGAGAATATAGCCAGGAGCTGGATGGAGAACAAGACTGGTGTCAGATTAGGGAAAGGAGGTAAGTTGTCCAGGAGAAGGTGAATTTGAAGAAGAGCTGGAACATACAGCTGTGCAAAAACTTAGAAAGATAGATGGTAATATTGAATGGATTTGGGAGAGTGAATTGATGGACTGGGAGAGTTGGGAATCCAGTCTAGAAGCAAGATGACAAGTGTTCAGGTTGGAGCAAGATAAATGAACAAAGTGCTCTGAGGAGAGAGCTAGGAAAGAGTGAGCTGAGAGACTGTAGTGGGGAGAAACTCAGAATGGAGACTGGAATTGCAAAGGTGAAATGCATAGAACTTGGGACCAGAAAACTTGTTGATATAGTGCAAAATTTGGTCAAAATGGGGGGAAGAGAACAAATTCACGTCTGTAGTTGAGCATATATGTTCCCAGATCCTCGAATAAAGCTAAAGATACTAGTTCAATTGTTCTGCTATCAATGAAACATCAGAAATCAGCTGCAGAATGTCTTATCAGCCTTCATTTTTGTTTGTGTAGATGAAAACAGTGATTCTATTTATAAGCAACTCAGTAATCTCTGGTGGATCTGTTTGTGCAGTTCACAAATAGATACATCAGTTACACTATGAGGATTTTCTTTTTAACTGAAAATTGCATTAACTGACATATAAGCACATTGTTAAAAGAATACTAGTAAGATCCAGTTTAGATGTTAAGAAATATCAAGTTTAGGTTGCCCATGCAACCTTAGGACTATATGTTGAGGTATATTCCATATAACATTGTATATTTTTTCTGTAGGATTTGGACTTATTCAGGACACAGGATGTGTGGTACATGCTTAGTGTATCAATTTGATAGAGTAACAATGAGTATCAATTTGATAGCCATTAAAGGCATGGAACTCTTACCATTCCATGCCTTATTCCTGTATACAATACAAATTCATCTACTGAAAACTATTAGTTGGCAGTGGACTGTCCTGTATGATTTATTGCTATTGTACCTGAGTTTCATAGACTTTCTTCCATATGAAAGAAGATAGTAGTCTGTATTTCATAGGAGCATGGGAAGAAAAGGATGATAGTAAGGATTTTTTTTTTTTTTTTTTTTTAACATTGCCCAAACCAGAGACACCAGATTATTTGAATGTGCTTGTTAGCGATGAATTTCTCTAGTTTCGCATATCTCTCTCTAGGATTTAACTTGTACACCTGGAAAATGAGGAACAGATTTAGTGACCTGTAGAATGCTTAGTTCAAGTGACTTAACTGGTCTCAGTGCAGTGTAACTAGTAAAGATAGGAACAGAATCAGTTTCTCATGGGTAGCATCTATTTTCTTTTACTGTAAAATAATTTTTCTGCAGTCTCTTCCGTATGCACTAGATACCTTTGAGTCAATTTGGCTCTATTATGCGTATCTATATAGTAGCTGTCTCATAATACATGGTCACTGCTCTTTTTCAACAAATTGTTTTATTTGCTGCACATGACATGCATTCTGGAAAATAATTGGGAGTAGTCAAGAAGATTTGTCTATTGAACTCCTGCTGTCAATGCTAGAGAAGGTATTTCTGAATTTTGTAGTCATAAAGTTTTTGTGTACAATGCCTGAATTTGTATTACAGAGTTAAGTAATCAGCATAAAGAAGAGAAATACAAGTTAATTGTATTGCAGTGAATTGGGGAGTGGATATGCTTTTTTGATTGTAAAAAATGTAGGTGGCTGGTGATCAGGATTTCTGCAGAATGATTATTCTGACTACTAAGATTTCATTTGTATGTGTTGCAGAGTATTTGGGGAGATTTAGGACATTTTTAGTACTAGACTAGTAGTGAAGACCACTAATGCTCAGTTTAATGCTCAGTTTGCAGTGACAAGAAGATAGAGTAAAAATCCTCAGAACTGCTTAGAAGACACAATTTTTGAAGTGGTCATCGTTATAATTCATTTTGTTTGTTTCTTTCTTTCTGCAAAATAAGCCTTTACCTTATCCTTCCATTCCTCTGCTCTTTGCTATGAGCCAGCCTTTTCCAGCCTTCTGTTTGCCTCTTCTGTTGTTACTAGCTGATAGTCCCCTGTCCTCCATTTGCCTTTTCCTGTAATAGTTCTGTTTTGTGTGTTTTCTTCCTTGAATCTGCGTATGCTTTCATATACTACATAAGCAGTGTTGCCTTCCAGCTTATCAAAGTGTTCTTCTGTTCTCCTGTTCTCTAAAAAGTAACAGGGCAGGCCTGCACAACACATGGCCCGTAGGCTGCACGCTGTCCCTGAAGCTGCTGTTCTTGGCTGAGCAGAGCAGCCGAGAGACAGTCTGAGGTGCAGTTCAAGAAGCAGCTCATTATTTTTGGCTTTCCTAGCAGTGAGGAGGTAGGAGCTGGCTGGTCAGGATGCCTCTAATGCTTGGCAGTATGTTCAGTCACTATACATCTGCCACTTGGCTAGCTGGTGTGCGCCTTCCTTTTGTCCAGTTGCATTAGTTCTGCCACTCTTCTAGCGTGTGGGTTGATCACAGATACAGGTGTTGTGGGAAGGAGTTTAGATAGTATTAGGATGGTATAGAGGCTACATGAAGAACCTAGGAGCATTTATAGCAGGATGAAGCAGAGCCTAAGCACCTTGGTGTTTAAACTTCTAGTACTTTCTTCATTCACTTGGATTGAGCAATTTGATTTTAAGAGCACAAAGCAGTAGAAGACGTCTTCATGCAATGTTAGTTCACATAAACTTTTCTTTGTTTTGATATGATTGACTTTTATAAATAGAAGACTAAAGTAGGACTCCAGATTATTTGGAAAGTAGAATCAGTTTTTCAACTAATTATTTTATTCAAAATAAAAGAAAGAGGGCATAATAGTCTTCACTACTAGAGTGGGCAGGGCCAAGCAACAGATGATAATTAGTCTTGCTTTTGCCATGCTAATACTAATATAGGCAGAGTTTTTGAAAAGCATAAGAGGTAGAGATCATACTCACCTCAAAGCCTTGCAATGGAGTAAACACAAAGATCTTTGCTCCCAGTGTTACATCTGCCAAGAGCTGAAGAATAAAGCTCTCCTTACAGCACAGGAACTTGTATCTTTCTTTATTTTTAGTATTTAAGAACAGAGTGGAATTATAGACATAGAATCTTAAATATAAAATTATCCAATTTTTTTTTGCATGATGCTTTCTGATGAAATCCATTTGCTTTAGTTCAAATACTTGTGAGTAGGATATGCTGTAGGTAGCTTCAATAAGCTAACTATCCAAGTCAAGTTTTGAATTGTTTAGAAAGGAAAGCAGCTTTTTGTGTTGTTGTGTTCTTGCTGTGTACAATCTGAGAAGCACTCCAAACACGAGGCATCACCATTTGTAGGTCACAGGATGGGACAACTAAATAATGATTTGTGTGACTACAACTTCATTCTTCTGCAGGGTGATCTCTTTTGTAGGCAAATTAATGCTATTCTAGTTACTAGAACAAAGAAATAAGAAAAAGTCCCACAGAACAGTATTCAGGTAAAGAGTGGTTTGTGACAGACCACACAAAATATTTTGAGATAATATACGCAGCACAAGAATGAATCTGAGGAAAGCAGTTATTCCTTTGTGTTAGGGCTAGGAATATGAAGACAGGGTAAACAAATGCTATTTCTTAATGTGTTTTGGGGAAAGAAATGATGGAAAAGGAAGCCTTTACTTAAGCTTAATGTCTTGTAACAAGCTGTGTAAAATAGGTCTAGTTGTGTATATCAAAGCTTTTTCATCACCTATCTCAATGAGAATTCTGTAACTGGATATACTTTTTGGTGGAGGGGGATAAAAGCACAGCAAACTGGTCTGAAGTACAGCCATAGTTTTGGATTTCACTGCTGAACAATACGAGGTGTGTGTGAAAGGTAAGACTGTATGCACCTCTGAGGTGTATACCTCAGAAGGCTGAACTATGCCCAGTAAAACTTTTCTTCCTTGCATAATGCATCAGAAATGTATTGCAAAGTGATTAATTGTCCTCTTCCTCATTCTGCTCAAAAAAGCAACTTAATATGGGAATTATTTTTATGGTGATACTGTTGGTCTGCTTTCAGTGTTGTGTTAAAATATGTGTCAAAATAACCCTTTTTGAAGACATTGACTTGCAGCTGTTTTGAATAGGAAGCTTTAGTAAGCAATAATGTATTATGTCTAGACAAGATAATGATTCACTTTTACCAAAACTTCATCTCTGATACAATCTTCTCACACAGTTGTTTCCTGAGAAGAGTTAGATTGACTATTCCAAGTACCTGAGGAACGAGTTTAAAATAAAAATAGTAACAACTCTTCTGAATGAGCATACTTCCCCATATCTTAATTGCTTACATATTCAGGAATTAGCATAGTATTCTGAAAATTTTTATTCCTCTTTTTTTTCTGTGACATTTAAAAGCCTTGTTTTTTATTTTTTCCTTTTTTCATGGATGGAAGATTAAACAGTGGCAGTAGCATGAAAATTTTGAACAAAAGCCTTATGTTAAGTCCTTTGACAAGGATGAAGGAGACAGTTTTGTGTTGAGAGAAACGTTTTTTGAGACATGAACAGAAATAACTTTTTACTCCCTTTAAAAGGAGGAGGGCAGGATACATGTCAGTCAGCCTGGCTGAATTTTTGGAATTGGAACTAGTGCTCAAAGAACCTCAGTAAATCATAGCAACAGGCAGGTACAGAAAATGAAATTATGTGGAAATGAGCAGCTTCACTGTGGCACTTAATTTTGATGAAGTCTTTCTATGTTAGCTTCCATATGGTAGAAGTCAGATGTATTAAAAAGTCTGAAGCTGTCGTATATGCAAGCAATGCTGTAAATCCAAACCTCTTCCAGACTGTCTGCCTGGCAGGCTTAATAAGAATGAATAGTTTATTTTCTTCTCCTATTAATGGTTGCTTTTACCTTTCTGGAGCATTTGTCTTTTGGACTGAAGTTCCTTATGCCTGGATTCTTCTCAAAAATAATTTTGTGTGGAAAATCAACACTACTAAAAGACTGAAATGTTATTAAATCCAACCCATCTTTCAGAAAACAAATAAGAAGTAGCACTGATCCCTCCCTCCTTTCCTCCTAAGGCAAAGATCAGTGGGAGGTTTTGTTTTATTGGAATCGTGGTTCATGTAAAACATACTTGCTTCTTGAAGGCTTTACTTTTGTGAAGGCTCATTTGATGTTGATAGTTTTTTGTGCTATGCTATTGGAGTACTGAACAATACATTCTGTTACAATCTGTAATCTCCAGTGCCCATACCATATGATTTTATTGATTACATCGGGACTGATTTTTGCCACGATAGCCACCTATTCACATTCCATGTCCAGCCCCTGACTGTTTAACTCTAACTGAAGCACTAAGATACTGATGGCATTCAAGTACTTGCTTCCAAGTTTAAGCAATGTGCTTTACTGTCTTTGATACCAGTACAGATTTCAGTGTCATATTTATTACCCTTTCCAAAGGTCAATTGCCATTGCATTGAAATTGTTACAAAAATACGAGTGTCCGAAGTAGACGTTTATAATATTTTCATCAATACTTTTGTGCAAAACTGAAAGGTTTCCTTTAGGAAATAATTTAAGTATCTAAATCACTTCCTCTTGTAAGAATCAGATCCACATCTGATGTGCTAAGAAAAGATAAGCAACAAGGACACCTTTCAAATATTTGTGAAAGGCTATTTAACACCTGTCTGTTGCTTGGTCAGGAAAGGAACATGATGTGTGAATAGTTTAACTACTGTAATCCAGAAATTATTTATTTTGATGTGTTCTTACTTAGTATAAAATTTCTTATATACTGGTATTTATTACTAATATTTTGTACTTATTATTCTTGTTCTCTCCACAGTCAAAAGCGTAATTTTCTTGTGAAAAAGACACTGTAAAGATAAAATTTACTGAAGCAAATCTGTGAGCCCAGTGAAATACAAGCTTTGATTCAGTGTTAGAACATACTTTCTGGACTACTAAATGTCTAACTCTGATCATCCAGAGACCCACTGTAACCACTGAGATGCTTCTGTTCTGTATTTCTGTGAGAGCAGATGCCTAACATGACTGATAATTACTGTAAGACAATTGCATTTTTTGTGCAAGACGGCTTTTCTGCCAAAAATAGTAAAATGCCACAGCTAACTTGTTAACTTACTATCAGAAACTGATTGCTCTAGCCAAAGGATACATATGCTAGCTATCAAACTCTGTATGTTCTCTAGCTCTTTGTACATCATTTGTCTTTACACTTAATGTACTTGGGAATGAAAAATATCACAGCTGTTTTTCAGCATCTAGTAAGTAAGTAAATTCTGTTTAATGCAAGGAATTTATCAGTGCTACAGAAATGTTTGCGTCTGGTGAGACAGAAGATAAAAACAGTATCTCTAGAGACAGCTGATGAGTTGTTTGCTGAATACTATACTAAAAACAACTATTAAAGAAAAACTAATGTCCAGAAGCCTGCTGTTTCAAGGATTTTTAACTGTAATTTTGTTCTTTTGTTTGGGGGGATAGGGTGAGCATCCCTGATCTTGGGCAGGATTGTTAACTTAACATTGATCTCCCAATATGTTGCTTTGTTTTGTAGTAGTAAGTAAATCTTGTCGTTTCACTGGAGGAATCCCTATTATGGAAAGAATTTATTGTTGACCGCTAACCTTTTACTATGAGTTATATTTTGTTGAAGTTTGTATCTTCAGCAACATGAGACACATGGCATCAAAACAGGGAAGGAGGATATCAGAAATAGTTCTCATTTTAAGTCTTGAACAATCTAGTAGGAGGTTTATATTGTATATATGTATGTACATACACGTGCACACATAGTACTAGTACCTGTGCTTGTACTATAGTACTGGTGTATTATATACATGTACTGAATGAAGCGTTGTGTGAGAGAAGACCAATGGTAATAGAAAGTTTGCTGCAGTAGTGGAGCATAGACTAGGGAAATAGTACCCATGGAAGTAAAGGAGATTAGCTTGTCAAGTGACACTACTGTCTTGATTGAGGCTGCCTGTTGAGAAGGCAACACCTGAAGATCATCTGTTTAGGTACCTAATGATTTTACAGTAACTCTCAAGGTTGCTTTTACAACAGCACAGACTATTTTTTAAAACTTCCTCCCCCTCCCCCCAGTAAAGTACTTTACAAAGTCTATTCATTCTTTTAGATACTAGTACTGAAAGCTGAGACTTATGGTGAAGTCAGTGGTAATGGGAAACCTTCAAGTTTATGCAAGATGTTGAAAAAATTTTGAATTGCTGTAGGTTTACAGTTCTACCATCCTGAATAACTCCCCAGCTTTTATAGATACACATATTTTTTCCCCTTTTGTTCCTTACACAGTTTGCTCCAGAATATTGTTCTATCAGGTTGAGAATTGGATGAAATGGCATTGAAGTACTATGTAATAGGCATCTTACCTTGTTGTCTGCCCCCAAAATTCAGCCTGCCAGTGGAAAAATAAAGAACAAATCCAGTGACCAGTTTTGAGTCTTAGTCTGTGTCTAGACTATTAAGTTAAACATGCCTGGAAAATTTCCTAGGTGCTTAGGGCCAGCTGGCATGGAATAGGCTGCTTGTGCTGGTGTACGGTCACCCATGAAAGCGGGGTGGCTGCATGCAAACTGTCGATTTGAAGGGATCCCTGGAACCTTTTCACTGCTGAATAGTGCCTGAGAATTGGCCAGGAGACTCTTGGTTGATGAAGCCAAAAGCATGCCAGAGTATGTTTTAACAATTTACTGGTAGTCTCACTCAGTGATGGAGAACACTTCCTGATGCTGTTTAATATACTGGTAGAGATGTAGCGTTACTTGTTGTCTTACACCACTTTTTCCTGTGGTCAGGGTGCTAGTCAAAGAAGACAGTAAGTAGGAGTAAGGAGAGAAACTGCTATATCGAAGCAGAGGTAGCTTTTAGAGTAGCACTGTCTCACTTAGCCCAGATTATTCTTAGCTGATACTCCTAAGGGGATGTAGGGGAAGCACGTGGGGTCTAGGGGAGAATATCAGAAAAGTTTCAAATGTCTTACTGGTATGTGACTTTATGGAAAGGTCTACTTTAAATATATATATATATATATATATATATATACACATAAAAGAACAAACACGCACTTCCCCCCCACACACACAACCAAATTCAAATCATACTTGATGGATTTTCAGTTGGAAAAATTTAATATTCTGATGATAATGTATAATAAAGGGAGGAGTTGTTTCAGAAGTACAGCGTGAAGGAATGTTTAAAGGAGATAATTGGCTTATCTAATATTTTGACAGCATACAGAAAAAGAGCCATAGGTTTAATAGACCTCCCAAGTTAGAAGAAACTCAAGAAGATAGTGCTTCGTTTTAGTGTAGAGTCATTTTTGTTTGCATTGTTCTCATGGGAAATATTTTGTTTTACTAAACATTTTTGTTAGCTATGAACCAATATCTTCTTAGTATATATATTAAATGGAGAATGAGTATGGGTTTCATAGTCTCTTTCTGTAAAGAAATCTAAATATTGTTCCTACTGCCCTCATTTACTCCTTTTATAGCTGTCTTTTATATGTGCAATTCTACTTCTTATTTTTGCAGAGGATGACAAATAGCAGCAGCTCTCCTAGCCTTCTCAATGACAGTGCCAAGCAGTATGCAGGCCATGGTAAGAACTTTTACAGTAATATGCTTAAAGGAAAAATTTAAACTTAAGAAACTGCCTTTGGTGAAACTTAAGTTTAAGGTAGTTAACTTTTTCTCTGATTAGAGACGATAGAACTTTGCAAAGCAGTAGTGTACTCTGCAATTACTTCTTTGTAATCCAAAGCCAAAACCAAAGTCTGTAGGTCTTGTCATTTCAAGTGAAATGCTGGTTGGGATATCTTCTATAAAGCGTTGATAGCTTAAGCAACTATTTCCATTTACTGTGCTCCACAATAGTATTGCTTTATATTATGCTTCTAATTAAGCTGTTGAGTGAAATGAATATATAATTTTACTATCTTAAATTGAAATGTACACAGATTCTTTGTATCTTTTTTTCCTACAAAATGAGCTAAGTTTGTTCTGTCACTTAAAGTTTTACGTTTCTTCTAAAATCCAAGCATTGTAGTAGTCACAAATAATAAGAATTAGCTGTATAAGTTAAATAATAATTTTGAGGTGCACATTTTTTTGAAATATATCACATAAATCAGAAATATTAATTGATATTCAGCTTTGTGCTGTCAGCAGTACTTTACTTCTTACAATTTTTTCTGTGTTAGTGGGAGCATTATTTTCAACCAAACAAAATGTCTCTATAGTGTAGGGGTACTTTTTTTCTGCTGTTGTGATGATACTAGTAATTAAAAAAAAAAAATCTATTTTCGTGAATTCGGTCCATAAATTCATAGCTTGGTTTATATTCCAACTTACTTGCAATATTGATGTCTAGAAGAAGACATATATGGTAATATGGAAAAAATATATCACTGTGGAGAGTATACTTTTTAGAATTACTTTTCACATTTTAACAAACACTGCAAGTCAACTGTTGCTGTCAAACTGACTTTTTTAAAGAAGAGTTTACTACTCTTGTATGGCAAGGACATACATTTAGAATATATTTCTGCTCTGAAAATTGTTGTGTAAATGCTTTCCTAGAACTCCATTTGTATGTCTGACTCTACAGCTAGTCCACTTACTAAATTTATAATTGTAAAAGTATGTTGTTATCTATTCCTGTAAAATTAATTTTCTTTAAAGTCAAAATTTGTGGGTTTTTCTCTCCTAGTTTATTTTCTGTTATGAATTGTGTGTCTTTTGTCACACAGAACAACTAGCTATTCATATCAGTGGAGTTTTAAATGCAATCAGTATTTGACTGTGTGATAGGCCAAATAGTTATGGTGATGCTTGTGAAGGTGAGAAACCAGACTGACTTTTGGAAAGAAGTTTAAAGTCTCTGTAAGGAATTAATGAGGTTCCACAGTTGTGGCTCTCAGCTCCCTGTGCCCCACACTCTCCTCTTTACCCCCCCAACCTGTTCTTCAGTTGTTGAATTACCCTTTCAAGGTGTATTCATGGGTGCCAAACTGTTCTACAAAAACATTGTTTGCAGAAGGCATTCATCTGGTAATTTATGATTTAGATCTATTGAGTTTGGAGTTTCTTCTCATTTGAGATGCATCTACAGTTATTATACAGTTCTGAGTGTATAATGCTGGAAGGAATGTGAAGGGATAAAGACAAGCAATAAAAAGCTACTAATGAAATCTCAGACTTTTGTTGCCTTTAGTTCTGATTAAAATTGTGCGTGACAGTTACAGTAGGATAGGTAAGATCCATATAATTTTTTGTAAGACTTATGTGATTACTAATTTCAGATTATTTGAGATAAAGGCTTTGAAATGTTAGATGTACATTAATCAGTGTCAACAGCAATTAAAAATGTATTAAATTCTGTTAAGGAGTGCCATTTCAATTGAACAGTTGCATGGAATCTAATAAATGTTGTGTTTTTAGCAGTCTGGTTGCTAAATTTAGTTTTGTCAAAAGGATTTTTTTCCTTTCAGAAATAAACCAAAATATATAAGAGATTTTTAATATTGGAAGTGTATACTAACATGTTTTGCACTTTTTGAAACAGATCCACTAACTTCACCAAATTCATCCTTGTTTAATGACTTTGCTGCCCTCAGCCTGTCTCAAAGGAGGAAGGTATGCAACAACTGAATCTTAAGCATATCTGTATATGAGTTGACAAAGAGGAAGACCTGGAATAACTTGAAATGCCAGTAACATTAGAATAATCATCCTTATTTCATCTAAGTTTATTTTAATATTTCACTGCCAATTATAAGTAACACTTAAAAAAAAAAAAAAAAAAAAAAAAATCTGCTACACCAGATCAGCCTGCTGTTGCTAGTAGGAAATAGTCCAAGTACTTATAAAATGAATTTTGTAAGAATGCTTTGAATATGAACATTAGGACACGGTACATTGAATTTGAAAATATTTTTTTTGTTATACTAAGGCTTGTAGGTGGTTTGTCTTGTGCCTTCATGGTAAAAAGATTTTAAAAGCAGTAAGAACTATTCTCCCCACTTGTACATGATGCAGAATAAACTAAAGGAATTTCACTCAGTAAGAATTAACAAAAATGTATAAAATTATTAGAAAATTGGGCTTTTTCTTCCTATTCTGATTTGTGTTGCGAAATCTTTCTTTTGCTGAGGGCTAAATAGCAACTTCAAACACTTTTGGCTGGCCTGTGCCAACACAAGTCATGGTTTTTACAGATGCATGGGCATGTGCTGGATACAAATGTCTGATATAATCAGAGTTCCTTCTCATTTTTGTGAACTGTGGCTTATCTTGAAAGGCATTAATCTTGTCCCAAACAGTTAACAGATTTTACTTTCACTGATGAATTTTGTCTTATTCCTTCATTAGCCACATGATCCTAAACTTCTCTGCGCTCAATAATGCGTTTTCTTGCAAGCATGTTACGTCAGCATGCATGTGACTTTTCATAGAGCTTTATTTGTGTGTTGGCAATTGTGAGCTTTGTTTATCATTCCTGCAGGTAAAGATTGAGCTTAAAGATAATTACCATAGTTGGCCCATCAGACTAATGATCCTTGAAATAAAATGCTGTTGTAGAATGTTAACTTCCCAATTTTGTTATTTACCCAAATTGTATTGAATCTCTGAATTGCCCTTTTCCTTAATGCCAGCTATAATGTTCTGAAAGTTTGATGTAAATAACTATGTGTTGTTTAACTGCTTACTGAAGATGATAAAAAAGAAAGTAAACATACTTTCCTCTCTAACTTGTCCCACAAATGCTAAACGTATATGCATGTATGGAAATGTTTAGGTATGTAAACATATATAACACACACATGCACAAAAGAGAATGAGCTTTCATACCAAAGTATACCAGAGTGATCACTGCCTCTGATACTAAAAATTAAATCAAAGTTAATCCCACAATACAAATAGAGGCAAATTGCAAACATTTAAGAATGTAAAGCTCAAATAAATTTCAGACTAATGTAGAATCTTTTCTCACTTGGTCCTTTTTTCCCACAAGAAAAAATCAGTGAATTAAACTGGAAAACTGATTCACTTTATTTTTTTTTAATTAATATTTCAGAGATTAAAAATTGGCATTAATTGAAAGAGGTTTCTGTTTTGCTTGGCATGTTAATAACTTAATATTCATTATGACTGCTATTTTGTAAAGTATGTTTGTGCAGAAGGTTGTTAAACAATACAGTAATGGTGAGATTTTTCGTCTAATATGACTTGAGCTGTCTAAAATGTAGACATCCAGGCTCCCTCTATAGTCGGTAGAGTGCGCTGAGCAGCTTAAAGAAGCATTCAGCTCTTAAGTATATAGGAAAAGTATATAGGAAAAAGAAGAAACCTGGCTGCTTTAAGTGGATAATACTCAAGTGTACGTGTGCATAGATAGATGGATATGAGAAATTAATTTTACCTCTGCTGTCAATTGCTGTTGATTTTGGTCACCAGACAACATTGCAAGTAGTCAAGAATGTGATTTCTTAATATTTTTAGTATTTTTGAAAATATAATATTAAAATATATTAAGTGATTTGATCAAAAACACTAAATGGTCTAGTGTAAGATATTTAAAAGCTTTAGTTTATGCAGACCTTGGGGAATGTGACTCATTTGGCCAATACTTGATATCTGCTTTGACATAGATAGGTCACCTTCTAGAAGTGTGTGTTTCTGCTCATTGACTCTAAAGGGAGCCTTGGTGACTAGCTCAAATGTAGGTGTTTGCAACATCTACTATTTGAAAAAAACGTTTCCATTTTCTTGCTAAGAGCCCAGGGCTAAGGTTTTGTTTGTTCTGAACTAGCTGGCAAAACCAGCATTTCCTTCGTTTATCACTGACTTGGAGGACAGATATAATACGGTCTTGGTAAGTGAATAAAGAGTAATCATTTTGCTTTACGAATTAGAATTGTGATGTTTTAAATATTTAGAACTGTTTTTTGTTATATGCAGTTTTCTAAAAAACTAGATGCTTGTGTGAAATAAAAGCATAGTTTCTAGAAAAGCATGTATTATGTAGCTATCTTAAGCAAGGAAGTTAAGTTTATTAAACATTGTCTCTGGTATTACTGATCATGTTATCCTGGCAGCCCTTTAACAGTGGGCAAGCCATGTGGACTTTAATATTTTATTGTTATCAAATACATAAGATAAGTCTTGATTATCATAATTCTGAATATCCTTGCTTTTTAACTAGCCAAGCAGTTTTTGAAACTGGTTTGTGTGATTGGGCTGTTTAAGTTACTAATGGATATTTTTGTGTTTGAAAACATTGGTTACACCTTGTAACATGTTCAATCAATTATACTTTTTGCTTAAAATAAAATCATAGACTTTTAATTTATATAACATTCTAGAGGTTATTTTTTTCTGTCTAGAAATTATTAAACACTGCATTTCAATTTTAGATTTCAGGAAAGCTAAGATTACTATTTAAAGACATTTTATAGGATACTTAAGTGAAATCAAAGGAGCTAAGTATTTCTGTAGATGGAGCCTTGATGGAGGTTCTGTCAACTGTAAACCTGTCTGGATATACTGTCCTGTTGTTGTAACTCCACATGCAGTAAGACAAGCAACCTTAAAGTGAATTTCCTATAAGAGATTTTCAGGTAAGTATTAACCTACAATGCACAATTAGGATTTGTGAAGCATGGAACAAAAGCTAGAGTTAGTAGTAGACTAACCCTCTTTCCTGAGAATATGTCACACTTTTTTTTTTTTTTTTTTTTTTTTTTTTTTTTTTTTTTTTTTTCCTTCAAATACATATTATGTGTTTTTAAAAAAGGATGGCATTCTGAATTTGGATTTCTTTTTTTTTTTTCTTTTTTTCCCCCTCCCTAAATTGACTTTAGCCATTATCTAGAAGAATGTTCCTTTATAAACCCTGAGATAATCTGGATGGAAAACTCCTTGGATTCTTTTTAGTGCTTCTGATAAACAGGTCATAAAAATATGTGCAATGTAACTGATGAGCGCCCACTGCCAAAGGGATGACAGCTTATTGCAGTTTATATTCCTAAAAAAACAAAACGAATCTATAAAACTGTAGTTTAAATTTGTTCTGAGACTGTTGCCACCAATCCAGACTAAAGAGCACCACTGCTTTTCACTAGTCAGCCTTATAGGACAGCTGAAAGCGTTGCCCTTTTTTAGTTTTGTTCTGATTGTTCGTACCTTCAAGCCTCATTGAAATCGAACTCTTCTGAAAAGTTCCTGACATGGGTTTATTTCTGTTTTTCAATTGTTTAGTTAAAGCTAGAGGAAGACTACTATTAATCCACAGGTTGTAAGGAGTGAACCACTTAGCTGTAGCATGCAGAATTTCTAGTACAATTTTAATGCTGTTTGTGAAGTTTTCTTGAGATATATTTCAAAGAATGATTTATTTTGTTTTGAAACTCCTTCCATTGGTTTTAGGGGCTAGAAAGATTCTGAACTTCATTAGAATGGAAGATATAGGAGACATTATTTGAAGTGATGTTCACTCAGAAGGTGTTGCTGCAAGTCTCCAGAGAGCACCAAGTAGCGAATTAAACTGGACAGCAGACCTCTTTAATCTAGATACTTTAATCGACAGTAATAAATGTGTGAAGAAAATAATTTTGAAACAAAAGATTGCCTGTAAGCCCAGTCAGTATAAATGTAAGCTTTTCTAATGATGACAAGGAGGTTTCCCTGTAGAGTTGCAAGAAGACAATAATGCTTCAGTTCCTCTAGAAACCACGTTCTTAAGACCTACTCCTAGGTTAAGTGTCCTGTGCTTCATTTAATTTTCTTACTGTTGGGAAGCTACATCTTTCTCAAACTTCCCATCTCCATTTCTGTCTTGTCACCTCTAATACCTGATCTTTATATTGTTCAGTGGTGTTCCTTGAAGATCAAAGTGTTTGGCCTTGCTGTATTTACCTTTGGAATGTGTGCTGAGACAGTCATCTCATATTTAATAATCTCCAGAGTTCAACCCTCTCAGAAATATAAAGCATGTTCTGAGTAGTTGGTGGGTTGCTACCAAGCCCTGCTTTGTGTCACTGTGTTGTAAATTGTGGCTGCACAGACTTTGTAATATATCTGGACTAAACCCATTTTAAAAACATGCAACTTTCCTCCTGAGATTATACAACTCTACCACAATAATAAAACATTGCATTTTACAAGTGATGCAAAAGAGTTGTTGCAGGAATATAGAAAAAGAGATTACTGTTGTAGAGAAAGTTGATAATGTTCACATGCAATATGAAGTTTGCCTCTCAGTGTAGAATGCAATACTATCTGATCTGTTTTACAATTTTCTCTGGAACTGTTATTTAGTGAAATTGTTCATAAATAGTGTTTTGTTGCTGTCTTAGTAATTAGTACATTTCTTTTTTCCATTTTTGGGTACAGCGTGAGGGTGAATATTGTATTCACACTGAGTTTTGTGTATGGATTAGTGAGCCAAATTATTAGAGCATGTCCTTTTTCCTTCCAGAAATACGTACTGTTTTTGTGTTAGTGAGGAGTCATATTTTTGTTACTTACCTGAAGTAAGAGTCAAATAGTATAATTGCACAGTGCAGCACTTGTCTTAGAATTATAATTAAAAAAAACCCTTTGGTTATTTGCTTTTTACCTAAGCAGGTCAGACATATTTTATGATCTATGAACACTTTAAAATTTTTAAGCATAATTTTTCAGTTAGCACTTGGTCTATCCTGGGTGTGACTCACAAGCTGAAGCGGTTAACTACAAATGTAACTTTAATGTTCAAGATGTCTTTGCCTATATTTGGAGGCTTTATTTGGTTCTTTGTATGGCAAGGTATATGTAATCTGTAAGTAAAACTAACTTTCAATTATTTAATTGGAAGATATTTCTTGAACTTGTATAAACAGTTGTTCAAGATTCTACCTAAATATTTAAATATTCCAATCAAAAAAATTACTTCTAACCTTTAGAAGTTTAGATAAAGTAAATTAGTCTTGTCAGCCTCTCTACCAATGAGAGGTCGTAATGAAATGGGAAGTGGAGAGAGGTTTAGGTTTTTAATAACAAAAATATACTCAAGGGGTCTGTAGCTCTATATTAGCCAAAAGGTTTGGAGGAAGGAAAAAAAAATCTCTTTTTATATGATCAATTTGTAGAACTGTTAGGATGCTTCTAGCAACTATAACTAGGGTTTGGGTTTAATATTTTCTGGAATTGATTACTAAATCCAGTTGTGCGCTTACATTTACAACTAAGAGTACTTCTTAAGTAATTGTGCCTATCAGTAGTTGCTGCCCTAACTATTCTTTTCCTTTATGAACATACTGACGTTCATACTGACTGCTGCTTCCTTCAAATGCTGTCTTATTCCGGCTAATCTGTTATGGGTATTGGATGAAGATAACTGATAGTAGTTGTCCTAATGATGGGGGGAATGTTCTGACTTGACAGAGCGGCCAACTTTTCACAGCTCCTTTGTGAGCCCTAGCAAGTGAGCTCTTGATAGAGCTCGATAGTTAGCTTTTAGCTCTCAAGAGATAATACACCGAATATTTAACCTCTTTTTCTTTGCTGCTAATTTTTATTCAAAAACAGAAGTCTTGTAAGTAAAAAATGTAACCTGAAAGCACATACAGTGATTAATTTTGTTCTAAGTAGTGCAAGGAAACTAAGATATTGTATGCTCAGTCTCTTCTGTCTGCTATATTTTTTTTTATCTGTTTATATACACAGATACAGTCAACATAACCAACAGTACAGTAGATGAGCCCTATTAATACTACTGTGCTGGCTTTTAGCTATGGCAGTTTAAGGTAATGCCAGTTAATTTAGCTTATACTGGAGAAGGCTGAAGATGACTTGGCATTTGCTTTGGTCCAAAAGCACTTAGCCAGCTTTACTGTAGCTCAGATTATGCACAGTAGTTTAAGCCATAATAATAAGCTCCAGTGTTTGAATGCTAAACTTAGCCCCTAAACTGGAAAGTGTGGCATTGCCCAGCATATGTTAATTGCATTAGTTCTGTCCATGGAACAGCAGGAACTAGAGGCAGTAGCAGTACTACTGCGAATAGTAGGAAGAAAATAGACAAGTTGCTAAGCATCTGCTCAAAGATCTTGTTGAGTGAATGGGAAGCAAGTTATTAAGAAGCCAAATTGAGGAATAGTTGATAGCATGGGCTAATTAAGTTACTCATCTGTAATAGTATTCTGATGTGATGATACTACTCTCTTAGGTCCCTGTTGTTTTTACAGTAGATTTCTTTTGTCTCGAGTGTAATGTTTCTTAAACTTTAAAGATTTATCTTTGAATTCAATACCTTGCCTGTAATCTTGCCAACCAATAGCTTTGTACCATCAGTTGCTGGCAGCAGCCTGGTTCAGGAGGGCAGTGGATGTAATTATTAACAATGGTTAAAAATGCTTACTCTTCTCACCCTGGGGAGCCAAACTGTTGCTAGCAATTAAAGGTAGTTAGCTTTTCCCTGCCTCATGTAAACATTTGCAGCTAGTAGTTACTACTGCTTCTCACTTCTCTGCCCTGGAGGAAGTAAACTCTTCCAGTAGGGCTTTGGAGTTATTCAATTTGGTTGTTTTTAGTTTTCTTTTCTTTTTCCTTTTTTTTTTTTTTTTTTTTTTTGTATTTCATTTTAATAATTGATTGTAGTTTAACTTGATTTTTCATTCAAAATTACTGGATTTTTTCTTTTTCTTTCTTTCTTTCTTTTTTTTTTTTTTTTTTCTGACGTTCGTGGCAGTTGGCAGTTATAACCATCTTGGTAGTTGCAACCCAGTTAAAGAAATGCTTAGGGCTTATGAAGTATTTAAATTTTTTAGTCACCTTCCTTAAAAGTGCAGTGAGTTGAACTGTCCTTTCATCTGTATGGCTGAAGAAGAGTTTTTATCTCATAAAAAGACTTCAGGGAAGACAAACACAATCATTTTTATAATCTTACAAGACTCTTGTCAGTGTACCAAGAAATTGATTTTATTCATCCAGATTAAGTCATACTTGTGTAGTATTCCTTAGGTAGACATGCTCAGTCATAAAATCATCAATGAATGTTAACTTACTGCTTTTGTTTCAAGATGTGCTATTCTGTCCCTGACACATTTGCTGTTCTGTGTAGAGGACAGATGTAGCAATCTTGATGTTCTTAATCAAACAGCTCAGTTTATTTGACAGTTATGGATGTCTCCTTTGACAGAAATCCTTTCTGTGTCTTTCAATCTGCTTAAACTTTGGCTATCTGAGTCAGATGCCTTTTTGCTCATAGAATATATAGAGTGTAATTAAGAATGGTTTCAGTGCAATTTAATTGATATTTATTTCCAACTGCTAATGTGTATTGCCCATTTCTTAATGTCTCTTTTAACAGTGAAACCTTGAACTTATAATCATTATTTATCATCACTCAAAAGAAAAAAAATAATTTAAGCTCCCCCACTCAAGCTTTGGCATTTTAATTTGAAGGTTGTTTTCAGGAAGGCCATGAACTACAGGTATATGAGTTCAAGTTGGCTCTATGTTGCTTTATGGGATAGAATTGGCTATTGTTTCTCTCCCCTTCCTCCCTGATCCCCATGCTGTAGTATCTCGGTAAAGCCTAAAATACACTTTCGTTCTGCTGCTGGAATCTGAATCTCAATTTAAGGGAAATAGCCTCCCTCTCCATTGGCTTGGTTCCTCTTTTGTTTTAATTTTCCTTTTCAAAATATTTATAGATCATCTTTTCTTATGAAAGATCCAAAAAACCTTTTATGAATAGAAGTGTGACTTAACATTGAACTGTAGTCCAGTAATCTGAGGCAGACTGTGCCTATGCACCTGATGGGACATTGAAGGAGATGGAGAAGCTGCCAAGGAAATGGTGGTAGATCTCTTCATTAGCAATTCAGGCTAGGGAGATCACATACTGCATTCAGGCTTTACCATAATGTCCAACTAGTATTATTTGTGTATGAAAGGTATCTCAGACGTTATAGCTCTATAGTTTGGAGCTTTATAGTGAAATTAGAGCCCTTTTGAATTAGTAAGGTGGTAGGTCATCTAGTGACTCTCCATACCAATTGGTTGACCCTCAACCAATATTTAGCTCTACTGTGATCAGTTTGCACTTGAATTATAGGAGAACCAATCACACAATTAGGACACAATTGGTCCTGCAAAATCTGTTCTTGTTCAGTGTATTGCAAACTGTTTAAATTGAACTTTAGGCATTTTATTGCCTTTGTAATTCATAGTCAGGGTTGGGATCTTTTTGTTTTTTGTTGTTTGTTTGTTTCTGTTTTAGGCAAATGAGCTACTAATAATTCATATCAATTTAAATTCTTCCCAAAATCTTCAGTCTACAGGATACCAGGGAAATAGATCAGAGAATCTGTTTTGCTTTGGTTTTGCAACCATTTCATGGTAGTCTAGTTGTTTCTTATGTTTTGTGTTTGTGTGTGAATGGAGAATCATCTCTAATTAGATTTTTACCTTATTTCATGAGGACAATCTTTAAAATGCATATTAAGGTGCATATGTTATTCAGATTTCTGAAGTGCCAAAGAAGTAAGTATCTGAATAAAGGTAAGTTAAGTTTTAATTAATGAAAAAGTGGTCTAAAGCCAGATGATGATGCATTTTTCACATCAAAAACCTAGTACAAGGAAAAACAAACCAATCCCTGCAATTTGGTCCAATTTTTCCCATATTCAGCATAAAAAGTACTGATCTAAATAAGGATACATGTGGTAATGCCTTAGTGGTATTTACTATCTGGGAAGGTACAGACTGGTTTCAAAGCATGGAGAAGTTCGGAGAACGTTTGTACTTTACCTGTTTGAAAGTCTTTAATATTTTTCTCATGTGTTTTTTACTTTAACATTCATATCATACTTTTTAAATAGTTTCTTTTGTAGCGTTCATTACTAGTTTAATAGGAATGTTGCTTCTTCTGAAGTTCAGTGTCTCTTGCATGGTCTCTTCTTAAAGCATATTTTATCTTCTCAAGTTTGAGTCAGGTTCTTATACATTTATTATGGTAAATCTTGTTTTTCTTCGCTTAAAACACCAGCTGACTGTTTTAATATGAACTTGGAACAAAAAATAATTTGATGTTTAAAATTTTCATTATTGAATTCACCAAAGTCTTAAAGAAGATGAGTCTGGGCAAATTTTAACTTTAAAAGAAAAATAAAAAAGCCAGTGTTAATTCCCTGTTTGGAAATAAAGAAAAGTGTTAGAGTTCAGTATTATGATGTGGTTGAAGGTATCTGTTAGCAAGAAATCTGGACAGAATTTTTTGAAGCAATTTCTCATTTTCACAAGATTCAGGGGAAAAAAAAAGTAAGCACTATTTTGATGGCTGACTTGTGTTACAAAGTTTTGTTTACAATTAAGTAGTGGTTCCTGAAGTTTATTTTTCTTTCTTTCTTTTTTCTTTTTTTTCCTTCCTTTTTTTTTAAAAAAAAAAAAAAAAAAAGTATTGTTAATTATAATCAAATAGTCAGGATTGAAAGGAAACAGTCTCAGATAAATTTACTTGCAAATCGTTTCCTACTCCACCAATCCAGAAATCGTATCACAGTATAATACCTGATCTAGTATAATTTTAGATGAGGGTTGTTAGGAGTGGCCTGGTTTCTCTCCTTCTTTTTCATAGCCCAGGAAGTATCGACTGGGAATGCTGGATGAGAGAATAGTTCCAGTGGGATCAAAAGCAAGAAAATCAAAGAACCCTATCGGCTCTCTGGCTGACAGGTGTAAAACAGGAGTACCCATCAATATGGTTTGGTGGAACAGAGCCACAGAAAACAATTTACAGGTAAAACTGTTTTTTACTAGTCACTTTTCCAGTATTTTGGATGCTTTATTTAAAACTTTGGAAAATGTTAGAAGTAGTTATTACAAATATGGGTTGGGATTGGATCAAATATTTATTCTACAAAGTAGGCGTAGTGGCCCTCAACAAGAGTGACACTACGGAATGTTTTATTCTCTTTACCCACCACCGTGCCACGTACTCTACTTATTATGTCGTATCCTGTGGAGGAGGAGCAACAATAATTACTAACCATGTTTTAAAAGCAAAGAAACACAACATCTTTATGTTAATTTTCATGTAAGGAAGATTTCTATTTGCAAAGCTAATGATCTTTGACATGATTGACATTCAATGCAAAAAGTTCCCCTGAACAGGGAATTTGAAAATGTAACTGTCACAATCAAAGTGTAATTTCTTCATCTTTATGTTGGAACAGTTTACATTTCTCAACTTGAACTTTGGAAACTTGTGCCTATGTTTTCTGTCTTGTTTCTGAATTTACTTTGACTCCTTAGGAGATGAGATGCAGCTGGATTTGAGCAAAACTCATACCAAAGTAGCAGATTATCCTTGGGATGTTAATGAAGGATAATTCTTGCCTGGAATTCAGTCAATGAGAATTCAAACTAAATGTTCCTCAAGATAGGATTTGGATGGAAATTATTATAGTAGTTGTAACTAGAACACTGCTATTATTATTATTTTGCACTTATGTGGTGCTTTTGCCTTTTCAGAGACTTTAGTCTTTATGTGAGGGTTATGTACTTTTTGACATTTTAAAAGTGATTGACATGGGTAAATCAATGATAGCCTTACAACTAAAGTTGTGTCACCTTAACATTTTCTTTCAGTTCACTTAATTTCTACTGTATAAGGGACAGTGTGAAGTTCATACCAGAGTTTTCTCATAGCTGTGCTATTTTTGCATTACTGAATGTCTGGACATCTTTGAAATTGGGAATCTTTGAAATTGACAGTGTGATGCAGGCAAAATGATGTTATGTTGCGTAGCATCACTAAGGCTTAAGTTTATTTCAACCTGTGTGCTGCTGAGATAGCAGCAAAACCACTGCTAGGAGCGAGATGAAGGAAAACATAAAGGAAACACTGGTGGACCGTAAGGTTGCAGAGGAGTAGCTGGAGTTAGTAAAGTACCCTTCTCTCAAGTAAGAAAGGACTCAAGGCTTGAAGATTTACTGCATTGTACCTTATAGGAGTACAAAACTTAACTAGTAGACAGTTGCTTTGAGAAGAGAGAATATAGAGACTCAGTCTTCAAGTTTTAAGTGGATACTGAAGGGCAAGAAAAACTCTGTTCTCATATTCTTCACTGTCTCTTCTCTTTTGCATAAAGATTTGTCTTTTTATCTATTGCGCTTAATAGTAAAGCAGAAAAATTCAGTCTTTCTAGAAACTGGAGAGCCTTTAGCCTGAAACTTAGAGCTTCTGAACAGGAGCAATTATCTTGTCTGTACCTGTGCCTCCCCCCAAATTTGTATTAAAATTGGGGCAAAGGAAAGCTTTGAAGTCTCCTAGTTTCCTGAAGCAGAAGTGGCCATGGCTTTGGGTTCTGCTGCAGAAAGTGTGGCCTTTAAAGAGCGAAGGAACGTTTTTGCACAATTGCAAGTTCTTTTATTGCACCAGAATTTCAACTACATAATTGAGTTACAAAATCTTATGTTGTACATAGTTTGTTATACAATATAATCATGTAGTTTCCCAGGAAGACATGGGTTTTTAAAAAAGTGTATGAGTGCATATCTAGTGGGGAAGAAAGAACAGAAAGCTGTTCCAGCCGTAGGAAGTACAACTGAAGACAAGGTGAAGGGATTGCAGAGAAAGTGGAGTTGGGGAAGAATGAACAAAGAAAGGCATAGAAACAGGCTGTGGGTCAGATCGTGAGGGCATATGAAGTTCTGTGTAGATGAGAGGCTGAATTTTAGCGTGACAGCTTCATTCTAATAACTGTAAATCTTTGCACGCTAGTGTAAATATCAAAGTTACTGTTAAAACGAAGGTTAAAAACTGTTAGAAATGTTAATTGTAAAAACCTAAAAAACAGCTAGAGATACTGGGGATGTTTGGCACATGAAACTATTTAAAACCTGTAGTTCGAAACTGAGATTTCAGATTGACTTTGTTTTTCTACTTCAGGCATGTAATCCACAGATAAACTTGACTTTTTTATTTTTATTTTTTTTAAGATAGACAGTTCAGAGATGTTTTGCAGGTGTAGAGGTGTAGATATAGACTTTGCTGACTAAATTTAGGCTGATGGTGAGTGCTTAGCAATAAGTAGAAAGTTGCATTTTGATAGAAGCACATCTGCTGAGGGCATTTTTTTTCCGCTTTGAAGATGAGAAAACAGTATTACATCTCAAAATTGCTGAAGGCTTGCAATGTTGTCTTTAAGTCTTAGTGTAGGTGTTCAAGTTCATGTGTTTATCTGAATGCCCTTCCAAATACATGTGTTAGAACGTGGGAAGACACTATTTTATGCTGCAGTGTTAAGCGCTGTCTTTAAAGGTTTAGAAATTTTTGTAGAAAAGTGGCTTTTTTATGAAACAAGATAATTCATGAAGTATCTTATAAATTCATAACCACGCATGAGAAATGGTTGTGTTGTTTTATAAACAGATCTGTTTACTTTAAATACTTTGTCAAGCTTACATGATAACGATAGAGCTGTGTTAACTGAATTCTATTGTGTTGCATGTTTAAAAAAAAACAACAAAAAAAATTATTTTTTTTCTTCAATTGTATGTCCTGCTCTATATTAGGAAACATCCTGGGCTACTACAGCACCATACAATACACATTTTAATATCAAATGCTGATTCTGTTTAAAATATTAAGAATAGATACCATTTTAATTTTACAGATCAACTCTTGAGCACCATGAATAATTGAATTTTTTGTTTTTACTTGACTAAAAAGTTCTTAGTGAATTTTTCTCAAGTATTTTGGATGAAAAAGATGGATTTTTTTAAACTATTCAGTTTGTGTAATACTTCAAACTATTTTGCTGAAGAAATGTAGAAATATGCTGAATCTTTATAAGTTTAGTTTTTAGTGAGATCTACCTGCCAAATCTACCAAATTTTGCTAATAGATTTGCCTGAGCCTTTGTCCTGATGCTGAAAATTTTCAGCCAGGTTCTACCCACTTCTAATGAATTTGCCTATAACTCTTCCAAAAGAGCACTAGAGTAGTTCAGTTAATAAAGCTGATCTTCAAAGGAAATTTATAGAGGTTATGATGGTATGCGTAGTGTGGTGACTCGTCACAGTAATTGAGGTAAGGAAGCATTTTGAACAAATTCAGTAGTGGAAGGGGAAGAGATTTGTTGTGAAACGCTTAGCAACCTCCAGCAGTCTGATGGGCTGCTCTGACATCCCAGAATGTATCCTTCTCTGATGTCATGGTTATCAAGGAATCCAACTGAAACTGAGAGATAGCTCTTGCTGTTTGCATAATGTGAACTTCGTTATATGGCGTATCTGACTATTAAATTCAATTCTTGCATGTTTTTGGATGAATAAGAGACATTCTGAAAACTATGCCGAATAATTAAAGTAGACTGTCAGAGAACTGCCCTTCTATAGCTTGGGTATAGTTTAGTGGTGGCTTTCTGTGACCATTACAGGATTATGCAATTCGGGATGTCAGAACAGATCAACATGAATTTGGAGGTGAAGGAGAACATAAAAAGAGGACAAAAAGGCTTGTTTCCAGTTTTTAGCATGGTAAGTACATTAGCACGTTCTTCTGAAATAAAATGAAATCTACCTTTAGGTAGCTGGCTTTGATTGGGCTTTGGTATACTGTATAACTAGAACTAATACAAATTAGGAGTGTTTTAGCCACAGAAATGGAGGCTGTGGCTTTGCCACTCCTGTGCAGTTCTGTTTGTGTGATAAAGTACTGAACTGGAAGAAAGAGAGAGAAGGCCAGTTTCTATAGTGCTGCTGGGGGCTCCCTGCATGACCTTCAAAAAGGCTGTCTAATTTTTGTGTCTCGGTTTCCCATCTGTACTATAGAATACTTCTATACTTCAAGGCATGTTGAGGATTAATTCACAAAGGTACTGGGGCATTGGGTGTTTATCATTATGGAGGGTAGAGAAAATTCTTAAGTATTGAAATTGATAGTTGATGAAACAGAAATTTTCATCTCTTTTCTGGATACAAAAATTTATTAACCTAAGCATTGCATGTTCCTCTCCAGCAATGGCCGAAGTCAGTGGAGATCTGTATTTTTTTATTCTTGATCAGTTACTTTAGGTTCTTTCTTTAACTTCACTTGCAACTTCCTTTAAGGAGTTTTCTGTTCTTTCTGTGGTACCCACAGTGTATCTGTTTATATTTTAACTTTATTCCCTTTTTTATATGTTTAAAGGCATGATAGTCACCAGACAGATAATGGTGAAATTGAGCTATTTTAGTTTCCCTCTCTTGGACTTTTTGTGGTTTCATCTTTATCTGCATCATGTTTGAGTTTAAGTCTGAATTTAGTCTAAATTTGTGTGCATTTTATAACATACTTTGCATTTTCTTACATGCAGAAGTAATGCTGAACTTTTATTTGTGTATAGAGTTGAATGGACTGTTGGTGGGTTTGGTTCGAAAGTTTTGTTGTAAAACTGACTGAAAAGACGTTCTTGTGCCTTTAAGACAACTCAAAGCTGAGAACCTGAAAATAAAGTGATTTTTGGTGAAATTTGTTCATGGAGTCGTTCAGATTAAGAATGCATGATGCAGATATTAATTCAGCTAGTGCTTATTGGGGAGGAGGTGTGTTACCTCTCCCCCCTCCAGCACCCCAATTCAGTGTGACAATGTTTTCAGGGTATGTGAGAAGCAGAGGGATGACATTTAAAGTTGACAAGCTAAAAGGAAAGATGAATGATGGCAATTTTAACAAATGTATGTATTTGAAGTTACTTTATTTTGATGTATTTTTTAGTAAAATGTAACGTAGCTGACAAAGCTAGGTTTGTTTGTTTAATGCAGCTTGTAAAAAACATGTTAATTAAAATACTTTGAAATCATTTTGTATGCACCTCTCTAAAGATTCATAGAAATAATGAGGACATTTGCAGTTGAAACTGAAAATAAAATTTTCGTTTGTTGACTTGTGTAGATAGTAGTGATGGTAGCTGGCTTTTTGATTTTTATTTGGATTTTAAGAGCTTCATTCATTTCTTTAACATCACAGTATTACATTGTTCATTGTGTGCTTTAAGTATTTATTCTATATCCTTTCTTTTAATTTCTCAAAATGCTTTTTTTTTTTAATATTAAATCTGAATTGGTTAAATTTTAAACCTAGTCGAGTGTAAAGAAGTTACTTTACTCTGAAATGAGGAATTAATGGCCAATTACAGGAAACTTGTCTATTTTAAAAGACTTTGGAGCACAATATAGAATGAAGATGATGTTTCTTCCTAATTATATACAGATTTCAACTGATAAGATTCTACACAGAAAACTGAAAATGATACAGTACTAGAACTTAAACAGAGTTATCAGAGTGAAAGGATGATGTTCAGGATTAGAAACATCTTATTTGGAAGCACTAGCTGTTAAGAGCCTGGCTTCCTAATTTTGGCATACGTGCCTTGCACGTCTGGCAACAAAATATGAGTACAGAATATGTTGTCTGCAAAGTTTGAAGAACAATGAAAAGGCCAGCATTAAAGAATTAATATCCATTCCCCCACTTAGGTGGGAAGAGTCCACATGCTATGGATGTGTTTGGGATGTTTAATATTATTTCTATTGAAAGAAGTATATACAGAAAAATTAATATTGTGGTTCAGGTTAAAACGCTTTCGGAGATGTTCTTAAAACTGCAACTTCACATAAATGTAATACATATAATATGTTCCCTGTAGTGTAAGCTTCATATTTTCTGGCAAAATATTAGCTTTTTCTTATTGTTACTTTTTTTTTTAATGACAAATTATTGAAACTTTACTGGTTCATTTAGTTTGCTCTGGCTAGTGAGTTTGGAGCTCAGATACATTTCTGATTTTAGAAAACAGCTTGAATGTTAAGAAGAATCTTTTAAAAATTGGAACTAAAATTTAACTTTTTTTGACAAATGGGGAAGGTCTTGGGTTACAACTTCATTTGTAATGTCACAGAGAAGTTAAACAGGCTTTTATAATAGAGGGGCTAGTTATGCAAATCAAAGCTACTTACCCATAAGAAGTGCTTACATTAAAGTTGCATAGAAACAACTCACCGTCTTTTCAGTTTTGAAGGAATGAAAACTGAATTTCCTTTGGATTCATGAGCTAATTTTTTATTCATAACTCTACCGCATAACAGTAAACTGCCTTAGCGCTTTTATAGTTTGGGCTCTTTTACTTGGTTAAGTTGGAGATCTCAAGCAATTTCATTTTAAAATGATAACTGATAATAAGTAACTGTTTAGGTGTCTGAACTGGTCTATTAACATTTGCAGAATGTCTTTAAAGGTTAAAAGCAGTCCTGTTCTGTAGGTACTGGTTGAATCAGTTATTAAAAGTGTGGGTAGTGTTTAGGGAACTCACTGTTGTGCTACTCGAGGCTGAGGATATCTTGCAGAAGGTGGTCTTTCTTTACAGTTGCACGTTCCAAATTTTTTTGCCATTTCCTGCTCATCTCCTAATTGACCCATTATTTAGATATGGTAGGTCTGTGGATGTGTCATGGCTACATTTAAAGGTGGAAAACATAAATCTCATGTTGTTGTTTGAAATGTCGTGGGCTTGATAAGACTATACAGATTCTTTGTCCCTTGTTCTCCTATTTATTTTGTTTGATGATTTTCAGCAGTATCACTACTTGGGCAAATTCCAGTCAACTCTCTACCACCTCTTTCATTTTCTGCAGTTTCATCGCAGAACTGGCCAAACTGTTGCATGCCAGATTTTAGCCAAAGCATATTCTCTCTTACAAGTATTCTTGTACCTAAAGTTCAGATAGATCAAAAATGGTACCTTTTGAGTCTGAATGTGTTAATAAATAAACATTGCATTATACAGACAAAAACCAAGTTTTTATTTTGCTGTCTTAGTGTATACTTCAGCAAATTTCCCTTAACTAAATGTGTTTAAATCATTTTGATTCTTATGAAGTTTTTAACCGTTTGTGTTTTAAATCACCAGTCTGCATATTTGGTTATTACTCTTCTTTAATGTTCAGACATGCACACACAGAGTGACCAATATGACATAAACCGCCAAGTCAGTTCTAACGGCATTATTAAAGTGGAATATATAGGGTTCCATTCTTGATCTATTACAGGCTACATATTCTTACTATTTGCTTTAAACCTGAGCATCACCTTTAAGTTTGTAACTTTTAGAATCCCCTTTCCTTTCCAGTACTTTGAAGTACATTAATATTAATGATATCTGGCTGAAGTTTCCGAACAAAAATGTTAAATCCATACAGAAGAAGAGTACTTTTCAAATACTTTACTGTCTAAATTAGTGTTTTGTAATCACAATTCTTTCTAATATGAGACTAATTTAAAATATCTGATGTTACTTTATTCATATTGGTGGAAACTCTGTAATTTAACTAACAGTTGTTTTTTTTATTTTATACCTACCTAAAGCCAAAGTGAGCCAATATGGTTTGCTTTAAAAATATCAAGGATTATTTTAACAGCACTTTTTTTCCCCTATTCAAAGTTTTGTTACTAGCTTTTAATTTTACGTCTTTTGTTTAGACAGCTTTGAGAGATACTCTTGATGCAAGTTAATAAACTTAACAATGAGCACATAATAATACTCAAGCTCTTCTTTAGTGTGTTCATGTACTAATCAGCTTTATTTATTGTCTTAATTTTGTTTTTTTTCTTCCCTAATATCTCTTAAAACTTGCTGTCCATAAATCAGCTTTTTGTCCTTTGAGCTCCAATTAGGATTTTTTTTTCCTATGGAAAAGAAAAACCTTTGCACAGGTTTTAAATTCAAAATTAACTGTGATGTATTTTATATAATAGTAAATGTTTGATAGTTAACTTTGATATTTGTTTCCATGGTATCAAATTAAAACTTGTCAGTAGAGGTTCTATGTAGATGGAGTATCTCATTAAGACAGAAGCTAACCTCACAGAAAAGGAACATACAGGCCTATCTGAAATAGAGGCAGAGATGATCCTCCACTAGTAGAAATGTTTTTTGCCACTTTGAAATTGCTACTTAGTTTGAGATGACTTCTCTGAAATCACATGGTAACGGTCTGTGCAGCAGTGGAACAGCTTCGTCACTGCCAAATGTCAGTAGGTGCTTATGAGAAGCCTTTTGCGAAGTGCTCGTGTGAATTCATACCTCAGCTGTTCGTACCAAAAGCTTGCTAACACTGTATTTCAGATGTAAGCTAGAGAGAAACATTTACACGTTTGTGCAGATCAGCTTCCTGTATCTACTGTTCTTGTCAACAAGCTGTATGTGACTTAAAATGATTCCCCTAGCCCCCAGTAGGCTTGCCTGGAAAATATTTTCTACCAGATAGGTATTGTCCCTGTCTTTGTACTTAAAATAAACATTTAATTTACATTTGTTTTTAAACAGACACCAAATCCTACTGCGAGTGAGTTTATTCCTAAAGGAGGATCATCCTCCAGGCTGAGTAATGTATCCCAGTCAAACATGTCTGCCTTCTCTCAAGCCCTGTTCTCTCACCCCTCCATGGGAAGTCCTGCTACTGCTGGGCTAGCACCAGGTAAGCTGAGAATAATGTTTTGCAGTAAATTTGCTTTTCTTAATTTATAGTTATGTTAAACATAACCCTATAGAGCTAGTGATCGGGTTAATCATATATAAATTTAGACACCACCTATCTTATCTCTTAAAGAAATTCTTCAAGAATATAAAGGGCAGTAACTTGGATTTTATATTTTAACTTTTATATTTTAGTAGTATGGAAATCACACTGTAGGCCATGAAATCTATTCAGCCACAACAGCACTGAAGTCAACTGAAGCTGACTTACCCTGTCAGCTAGGGGCAAAAGAGGTTTTGAATTACTACATACCATACTCTGTGCTGTCCTTGCTGCAGCAGCGTCTGCTAGATTTAAACAAGCTGTGATCTAGAACTAAACCACATTCTAAAACCAGTGTGCTCTGATTACAATGTTTGTCCATTCTTTTGATTTGTTTCTAGCGTATGTAATCTAAATGTGATTATTTTCAGTGTTAATAAGCATATATTTAAATAAATCTGGATAATAACCAAGAAAGAAGACAAACTTATCCTTAAAATCATTTGCCTCGCAAAGTATTCATTAATTGTTATGTCTGTCATATCAGGTAGTCTCACTTTAAAAACTGATTTTAAAATATTTCTCACATTTAAAATTCTTATCTGAATGTGTTCCATGCAGTCATAGAATTCTGAGTTAAAAGATTGACTTTTTTTTTTTCTTTCTTTTTTTTTTTTTCTTTAAAGGCTTAAGCTCAAGCTGTTCATACCTCTTTTGGAATTGCAATCTTAAGTTAATTTGCTGTGTATGAAAATGAAATAATTTAAGATACGCAGTTCTGGATGTTACATATCCTAGATTCCTTAGCAAGTTTCCTTACATAGTCTTTTGTGATGAATGAAAATTGGACATCTGCTGGAAGACTAAAAATGGCAAATATTGTAAATATTTGGGGATTTTAAGTAATTTTGGCAATTACCATCTATTGACCATTACCATCTATATGACCTTCAGACTCTCCAGAAACAAGGAGTTAGGCATCAGACTGTCAAAACTAATGAAGCCAGCACTTAAATAGCATAATGTTATACTTGCAAGAACAAGCTAGGAAAGCCTTTGATACTTCCACTGACCAAATTAACATAATGCAGTACTGTGTCTGGTTCATACTATGTCGTGCTGCAGTCTTATTGGAAAACTGTTGTGTTTATATGCCTCTCAGCCTTGTCACCTGGATTGAACAGTGTAAAAAGGATTAAGTAAAATACAATAAAATGATCTACTTTGGGGAAGTGTCCAGTGGGATCTCAGAGGGATCCTTCACAGTCCAATTTCTTTACTATCTGTAAGTAATATTGAAAGGATAAGTAACACTATTGATGGAAGAAGTATTTACAAAAATTAGAGGACTTAGAAACATAGATACGAGTCTATCTAGGTTCAAATAATATTGTTTGTTTATGGAGGAGAAGGGGTCGGGGAATATTCACAAGAGTAAACTTTAGGAAAATGTGGCTTGTTTCCTTGCTTTTCCTGTAAAGTTAGTGTAGTGAAAGTAGTTCAGAGCAGGGTTCTGTGCTGGGTGCTCTGAATTTCTCTAAAAGTATGTTTGCAGTATTTTCTGGATCTAAGTATACTTATATGTTTGTGTTTTATTTATTTAATGACTTAGCTGTCAATCATATAGATCCACAGAAACTATTATCTTAAGGTGAATTAGGAAGTATTCTTTCTGGAAAAAATAGGCTCTTAAGAATGTTGCATGGGAAAACTTCATCTAGGTCGTACTATATAACAGAATAAAGAATTGTTAAACATGTTGTGTCATTAAAAATGATTTTGGAGGGATCTGTTACAAAGTTACCAATAAGCTGAAAAGAATTCACAATGAAAACAGATGTTAAGTATTTGTAAGAATTTTCTTTTAAGCAAACCTAAGTCTCCTTCCACTTACATGATGTATATTCTCCAGTAGAATAACTTTCAGGAAGCATGTAAAAGATTTATGTATTTGTAAGAGATTAAGATTGCTTATAGTAGCTTATGGTGTAGTGGAGGAAATCCTTATTTCAGAAGTAATAATGAATACTATAGGAACTGATGTGTTAAAAGTTCCATAGCTTAGTTCTTCTGTTACATAAAGGATGAATACACTCCTTTGATTTGCCTCTTGAGAACAGAAGAATATTAACAGTTCTTTTATAACTCTAATTCTGGAGATTTCACTAAAGGTAATTGTAAACCAAAAACAGTTTGTCAACTAGTATTTGCAAAATAACTGTTAACAAAATGGGATGTTCCTGGAAAATATATGTTCCACCTGTCTTATCAGCAGTGCTGCAGAAATACTGAAAAATGACAGATGAAACCAAACATCCTGTGTTAGACGACAACTTGTTTCCATATCTGACATCTCTATTATGGCACAGCATGGAAGAAGGCTAGTCTTGCTTTCACATGTCTTATCTGTTGAAGTGCTTTATGGCATAATGTCACCACACAGTCACTTGTTTTGGTCTCCATGGCTTTTAATATAATACTAAAACACAATGAGGAAAAAATGTCATTTACACAGATAGCTGGAAGAAGCTGTCCTACTAAACAGTTTTGGACAGGTCTGTCCCTCTTTTACAAGCCCTTTTTCCTTAAGCTCCCCAAGATAATACCCTGTGCTAGCTCCTTCCATTCCCATACTTGCAAACACTCCCTGTTTAGCAGCTGCATGTGAATGTGAGTTGGTGACTTTCTTCAAATATTACTTCTGCCAAGAGGCTTGCTATACAGGTCTGTATAGCAGTTTCAGAGTAGCCATGCCGTTAAAACATGCTACAATCTGTATGAAAAGTTCAGATTTCATTCCAGCGGTAAAACATTATCTTGCTAAACTTGAGAGAGAGAAGATACCTCTATAGCCCCAAATAGAGAAAGTCTTTGATGTGTTTGCTTAAGCCAGGTTATAGCTGAAGAGTGATGCCTTTGTCATCAATTTAAATTACAGCAGTTTACTGTTTCCATTGCTTCTGTATTTAGTTCAAGACAGGCTCTGAGCTTATGCAGAATGCAAGAGATCTTGTCAGTGGTTACCCATACTACCTCTGCTTGCCAAATGTGTTCCCATCCTACTCACTTTTTTTCCGCTGCCTATTGAGACCTGCAGGCTTAGGAACCAGTGGTATCAAGGTGATGTGCTTGTGCTCGGCTGACACATCTGCAGTCGTGGTTGGCTTAGAGAAGTCAGTGAGTAGGAGAGTGTAGTTCTCGGAGCTCATGACCCAAGCTGGAAGTGAGTGGTTTCAGCTGAGGAGATTTATCTGGGTAAAGCACATTGAGGTACAGAGAGCTTGTTCTGATCTCCCCTATCAAATATGATGCATTTTCTTCTGTTGAGGAAGTGCCACAATCGTACCAGAAAAGAAGCACAAGAAAAGAAGGTGGCAAAGAGACTTAAAAAAAATCAGCTTTATCTCAAATAAAATTGAGGAGGAGGAGGAAGAACTGATGACTCTGAAGTTGTTTAGGGAATTAGGCAGGTCTAATTAATTTGGAAATACACAATTAACAATGCTAACCTGAGAAGGGAGTGTTTTCTGAATGTAAAGATGCAGCTTTCAAGAAATTCTTGAAGTAGTCTGACTTTATTTACTTTGATAAGTTCTTTCTTGAAGTGGACCTAGTAGTCTACAATGTCTCTAAAGTGTAGAATGCTATGTTGATGAAATGTTAGTAATGTTAAATGCTTATCTCTGACCTCTGAGTGTTTTATCGTTAGTGGCCAATGATAAGATTGTGATGAGTACATTTGTAGGCAAAGGTGTGTGAAAATGTGTTTAGAACACTTGTTTTATTCCTCCATTTTTTTTTAAATTATGTTGTAGGTCAACTGTTTTGCATACACATAAGCTTAATGAAATCCTACTTCACTGGCTAAATTTAAAATTTTCATTCAATGAAAAAACCTAGAAATTGAATCTATAATGAGAATTCATTCTTTATGCCTGTCCTTCAGTCCTGCTTATCTGTATGCATTCTCAAATTTGAAATACAACTTAGTTTTTAATTCAAACACATTATATATATTACAAAGCTTTGTTAGAAGCATTATGCCATAAAGTATTTTTGAGCACTGTCTCAGCTGAATTTTAAAGTGTGCTACTTCCCTTTCTTCAGTCACAATCAAACTTCAAAAATTAAAACAATGCCAGAAGTGAAAGTACAGCAGTAAAGCGGGGCAGTTTAATTTTTTTTAATGTGAACATGATCTCTTTCTCTACCTAAAATGCATACAGCAGCAAGAGATTCAGATATATTTAGATGACTTGTATAGTGGCTATTAACATTAAAAGATTTTCAAAGACTGCAAAAATGATTTTGATATTAGTATGATACCATGACAGTCATCTTTATTCTTACTGGATAAAACCTCCCAAAACGTGTAGAAAAATAAATTGTTAAGACAAACGGGACCATTTGCATTAATAATCTGAAAATAGTATATGAATAATGCTGTGATATCCTTTAAAATACACTTGACGTTTTATCAAGATACCAGCCCCTTCCCCAAGTTATTTCAACACAAAATGTAAAACAGTTCTCGATTTTAATCTTTGAGGGTTTTTTTTTCCCAGCATTACAGAAGTTGAGAACTATTCTAATGCCACAAAAGAGAAAGATCATAATTTGTATACTTGCAATTTGGCTAACAAATGAACTTAACTATTAGAGAACTAGTTCTGTTTAGAACTATTTTTTGCTAAACTGTAGTAATAAAATTATCAGATCAGAAATAGGAATTTTTCTGTTTCAGTACTGTGACATAGCAAAGTTTTAAAGATGTGAATAACTGAAGTGAAAGAAGCCCTTTCTCCTTGTGGCTCACCTTGCAAGATAGTATTTGACTACTTCATGAGGGGAATAAAGATTCACTGAAAAAGAGAATTGGAAGCTGTCTGTCTTAGTAGATAAGGTTCAGGAAGGACAATCTGAAGCAGCCTTTTTGGTGTTTGTCTTAGTACTTATACTGGCATTTGAATTTTAATATAGGGGAACTTCAAACACTAGCTTATAGAGAAAGCTTAATTGTTATTTTTTCAGGGTTAGTGGCCTGTTTCTTTTTAAGGAAAAAAGAAAAAAAAGGAGAGCAAGATAAAGTATTACTGTAATTAGAATAGGGAAGCCTGATTTTTTTTTTTTCTTATACCTTCATGTGGAAAAGTATCTGTGTAAATTGTCCATGTTGAAAACAGCTTGTCTAATTCTGTGAGGAGAGGCTCCACACTCACCACATTGTTATCAGCTCCATATTCAGGATCGTCTTTTTTCTTCAATAACTGTCCGTAGGAATATACGTTCACTTTCTAATACAACTGGCTTTAGTTTTTAACCACTTCTCTCGTTCTCTTTGTTGTAGTAATTTCCAATTGCTGCTTATCTCGGATATTCATGTTCTGACATCTCATTTTATTTCATTGTGGTTAAATATTAATATTAGTAAGGCTTTAAGTGATTACAGTCCCAATAAAGTTGGTGAGAACTGTTTTGAGTTTGAGTCCAAATTTATCTACCTCCATCACTACCTAGTACTGCGTCAGTGTCGCTGTATTAGATGAGTATTTTTTCTTGTTTTTGTATCCGGCCTTGGGCTTTTAAAGCTAATACTTGTTAATTCAGTCTGTTCAGCATTTAGTGTGCAGGGGTCTCGAAGGATCTATCACCTCAAATATTTGCTGCTTCAGCCTATTGGAATCCACCATAGCACTAGCAGCAAATTTCTTGCAGTCCATAGTGTGTTCTTCTAGTAGTGTAAAAATAAACTCTAGTCAAAATTCTTTCACATCTTATGCTTATGATAGTGGCGAATGAAAAGCCCTTGTATCCAGTCCACCAGTTGATCTTCTTCAGACAGTTTAGCTGAGGCTGGAATGGCATTTGAAGTGATTTGCAAAACTCCACAATTATCTTCCTCTTCTTTCTCTCTTGCCGTGCTAATCAAGAAAAGACATTAAGGGTTTGTATGTACAACTATTTCTTTCTTTCCTTTGGCAGGAATATATTAAAGTCTTATGTTGGAAATTGTTTGAAATATAAAAGTTGGAAGTAACAGTGATTTTCTGAGAATTTTTTCGTTAAATTTTTAAATGATTTTAGCAAGGTTGTGAGTTACTAGTTTTGGTTTATATCAGAGTTGTACAGTATACTATAACTTTGTTTTACATACAGTTTTTATTTCAAAGTAAAACAGATTTCCATTATTATGTTCATTAGTTTATATGATGACTGCTAATCTGTTCTTTTTTTTTTGTTGTCTTTTCCCCCTCTGGTCTCTACAGCTGAGCTTTCTATTGAGACAAGTTTCTTGAAGCACAAACCTCTTAGGTATAGATTACGTGCTTGTAAGCATTCTAGTTAATAGTATGTTTTATTGTAGTGGAGTAAAATAGACATGGCAAACTTTCCCACCATCAAGAGAATCGCTTGAATGTTGTAGACACAAATTATAGGAGAAATATTTCAGTTTTATAATGATTTTAATTAACCTTCCTTCAAATTTTAGTCATTAAAACCCTTTCTAAAATTGTAGCCATCTGTACCATGAAATATTTAAGGACTACTCAGTCACTCAAGGCAACATTTGCCTGAAGAAGAAGTTTTCCTTTCTTTTGTAGCATAAACATGATATTACAGCAATTCTTGTATAACTCTATGGTCATACAGTTAATTCGTAAACAGATTTTTAGGAGACATGTTTTTTCCATTCAGAAAAACTTAAAAAAAAAAAACAAAAACAAACAAACAAACAAAAAAAAAGTCATTCAGAAATACTTACTGTAATTCATATTTTAATGAGTAATTATGTGATGCACTAATTAGTAGTTATTCTGCAGTATTATTGCTGATATATGCTTATGTATGTATACATCAATATAAGGAAAATACAAAAAACAGCAAAAACTTTCCTTTATGTTTTATTACATATAATATATATATATAAGTATGTAAAATGTATTTTAGAATAAATAACTGAAGAAGCTCAACTAAAAAGAAAGGCAAAAGATGGCTTGTTTTATGTATAAAACTTATATTTTATGTAAGAAACATTTTGTGAGAACTACTCACTTCTCATGAACAAAATAAATAATTATGCTGAATTATTATGCATACTATTTGAAATTAAAAACTCCCAAATTGTTGGAATCAAATTGAGGTTACAAATATTGTATTGATATCATTAGAATAATGTAGCTTCAGAATCTTTTTTCTCTACTTAAAATCTGTTTTTTAAAAAAACTGCAGTATTTTACAATAAGTAGGATGAAACATTAGTTTGTAGAAATCAAGCTTTTATTAGTTTCTGACAACACTTTAAATTCTTATTTCTATCTGTTGTATTGTTTCATTTATTTTTGTTTCCACATACTTAGTAAACTATTAATACTAAAATTATTAGTTGCTTCTGTGGTTTGTTTTTTTAAAAAAAGTAAGCGTAGATGATGTATCTACTGTAGAGAAGAAATAAAAGTATGAAAAGTCTTTTTATATGTTACTGAGTTACGAATGTATTATCCCTTTGTATATCAACCTATAAAGACAAATCAGAGCTTATAAACAGAAGTAATTTAAGCAGATATCTAAGTAATAATAACCGAATACTTAATTTGAGAAGAATTCTCAACTATTTGTATAGCATTAAGTATGAAAGTTGTGTATCTTTTCTCCTTTTAAGGAAGGAACTTGATGTAGCTAATTTAATTTTGGTTGCTAAAACAGAAAGACATCCCAATCTGAACTGAGCAAATTCTAATTTCAAAGATGCTGTCCTTTATATTAATCTGACCACCTAAATATTTAGTATCTGGTACAAGTAATTCTAGGAGATTTCTGAAGAGTAATTTATTTTCTGTAATAATCTGAAAGGCTTGTTCTTAGACTGAAACTGAAGCATTTATAAATAGTATATCTGTCTATGATACCTCTTGAATGAAAAAAAAGTAACCTACTTTTTGATAACTGGAAGGCTTGTCTGCAGTACAGGTTGCCCGTGTTTTTCCCACAGCACTATGTTTAGACGCTAAGCTTCTGAAGTTTCATATTAGTTACCTGTCTTCTGTTGTGCATAGTAAGCATCAGTCAATCAAATCATTTTAAGTAAATTTGAAAATCTGAGCACAGATACCTAACTGATCATGTATTCTGAAGTCATCTGTTGTCACATAACAAATTGATTTTTCTGGGGGGGAGGATGAATTTTGTTGCTTACTAGAAGAAAACAGATAATTTCTCCCTTAAAATTATTAAAATAGCATTTTACATGTTACTTATTTGTGGGCTGTTATCATCGGCAATCCAGCTCTAACAACATATATTCATAATTACTGTTTATGTTATAGTTAAAGGTAGAACCTGCATAATAGCTTGAACGAGTTATAGCTTGGCAAGCTTCACTTATCATGAAGTAACTGTTCGTGTAACTGTTATGTAAATATTCACTTATCATTTAGTCATTAATATTTTATCTCTGTGCCATTTAATAAACTCTTTTCTAGACACAGCGTTAATTTGATTTGTCCCCCCATTTCTACTGCTGCTGCATATTTCATTCCAATTTTTTCGCATTTGTAGGTCGTAAGTTCCCAAGACCCCTTCCTCTCTGAACTAAGACAGACTTTGGGAAAATGTATCTGTTCAGTTTTGCTCTTACTACATAATCCCTTAACTCTTGCTAAAGAAGTAACAATCATTCTGCCTCTCACTTGTGCAGAATGTTATTCAGTTCTGAACAGAGTGTAGTAAAGACTGTTTTTTTTTTTCAAGCTGCAAATTAGTTTTATTTGATGCTAGAGATTTGATGAAGAATATCTTCTTGTGTTTCTCTAAGGAATGTCACTGTCAGCAGGATCTTCTCCTCTTCATTCCCCTAAAATAACTCCTCATACATCTCCGGCTCCACGAAGAAGAAGTCATACTCCTAATCCAGCGAACTATATGGTGCCTACTAGTGCCTCCACTTCTGTTGCTAATGCTGTCTCTCAGCCTTCATCTACTGGCCAGGTGATCCAGAAGGAAACAGTGGGTGGAACAACATACTTCTATACTGATACAACTCCAGCACCTCTCACAGGAATGGTATGATTGTTTTTGATACAAAAGTATATGGAGTTCTGAAATGCTGATTTGGTTAATATTATTTTAAAAATAGTGCTCAAGATTACTCTCTGAAACCTTTATGCTGTATGAATATTTGGCATTTTATGTTGTAGTCATCCTTTAAGATCACTGAAATGTAAAGACTAGGGAAAACACGAGTGTGGTGTTGTATACTCTTTATTCCCCTATGAAGAATTTTATTTTTTACATAGCAGTAGAGAAAGCATTTTGTGTATGTCTCTGTGTCATATATCCATAGAGAAAACATCAAATGTTATTTCAGATTTTCATTCTTGATACATTGAATCTTAAGTTTACAGCAGAGAAGGAACAAAGCAGGTACAAAAATGTGAAAATGTACACACACACACACAGACATACATGCACTCTTGAAATTGTTATTAGTGAATATCTCATGAAGAAATTGTAATGCATCTGGCAGTATATTCATAACGTCCTGTGTCTGAAGACTTTGCAGTTCAGTAGTTGAAATTGAAAGGATAATAGATCTCAGAATTTTCCCAATCCTCAAGGGTTTTAAAGTGATTTTTAAAAATGTTTTGTTCTCAGGTATTCCCAAATTACCACATTTACCATCCAGCTGCACCTCATGTTGCTTACATGCAGCCTAAAGCAAACGCACCTTCTTTCTTCATGGCAGATGAACTCAGACAGGTAAGACTATAGAGAATATCTTAGGGAGAACATAGACTTATAGAGAATATAGACTGTATATCTTAGAGAAAAGCAGAAAATCACCAATAGTAGAAGAGAAATAAACACAGTCTGCAGTCAGTTTTCCCTATGGAGAATTTAAAAAATCTAGTCCTGTGGCAAACAGAGTACCACAGAGGGTAAGGGCAGGTTACAGTGTACATGACTGCAGTCTAAACTGCATGCTGTAGTTTCCTATTCAAGTAAATACTTTTGATGTATGTAGTACCTTAGTGTGTTTGAATTCATTTATGTAGTGTTCCTTTAAAGCTGTAATCCTATTCAGTTTTAAAATCTTTCACCAAAATGAAGGTGTATGCAGATGTTATTTGCTGAGTGCTGCTTTGACCATTGTTTCAGTGTCGTAGTATTAGGTGCCAATGCTAACTTTGGTTAACACGTCTTCTGCAGCTGCTTTCTTCTGGGGAAAGAGTTTGTGCATTCTAGGATTTTTTTTTTCCTTTCCCCAAGCTAGTGTGTTTTATTCTCCCCCCCCCCCCCCCCCCCAAGACTCTTGCATCAACTAGCTATTCTGGTACAAGTAGTCTGTCTTTCAAATATATAATTCAGTTATCATTCTTGATAAGCTAACAGTATGCTAACCTGTTTCAGTTTGAAACCTGACATAATTTATTCTTCAGGAACTGATCAACAGACACTTAATAACTATGGCCCAGGTTGATCAAGCTGATGTGCCTGGTAAGTAAGAGTTTCTTATAAACTAAGCTGTGATCATATGCACAGTTGCAGAGGAATATTTAATATTAACAGCATTTTTTTAAAAAAAATAAATCCTGTTTTTAATTTTTTCATGAGGACATAATCATCAGCCTGGGCTGAGGATAACCTGATGCAGTGTTTTTAATATGTTGAATTTCAGAGCGTTTTATAAATATTAAATTTGTTTCTTGTGCCTAGCTTTTTTTTTTTTTTTTTTTTTTTTTTTTTTTTACTTTTTATGAAAATTTTAATTATCTAGAAGGGAATTATTGAATCAGGGAATATAGCCTTGTGAAAACATTGTATTATTTTGCACATATTAGGTGTCCCTTTAAAGGATTCATTTATTTTCCAGTGCTACGTATAAAATTAGCAAACCAGGTTGTTTTTAAGTGGATCTATTGATACGGTGTCAGAGAAGGCATTGTCTGGCAAGAGAAATAAATACAATTCATTGTGATTAGGTTTTTAGAGAGTTTACAGTTGACTGCGATCATCTTTGTTTAAACAGATTGCTTGCTTTGGGTGCAGTGTCCTTTTCAACTATGTTTTAATATGACAATGATACAGTCTGAAATGTGGTTTAGTTTACTAATCTAGATGAGGTACAAGTGTATCTCTTCCAGGGGTAATCTGTTAATCCGATTTGTAAACCTTTCAGCCTCTCTCTCTCCCCTTCTCTCTAGCTCTCTCTTTACCTTAAACAGTTAAGGCACAAAACAGTATTCTTATTTATTCTTTTTGTGATGAAAACAGGCTTTTAAAAAAGATATTCTGGAAGCCTGTATGGAAACCGGTGCTTACCTGTGAATTGGGCTGGGGGGAGAAGTTAAGGTGATTCAGGAAGAGTAAAATTTTAAGGAAAGTGAGAATCATGGAGAGAATTTTTTTTTTTTTTTTGAGGAGGGTATGCCACTTCTTCTGAAGACAACTAGTGAAACCTTTATACTGTCTATACATTGATATCAAAGCAAAAATACTGAATTTTGACTTTAATGCATCTAAAAGATGATGCTAAGAATTGACATATTAATGACTTAGTAGATTTAATCTTCTCTGCTACCACAATTTTCTCAAAATTGATATCTAATGCATTTCTGTATACAAACTGATTTAGCAGTTCCTACAGAAGTGGACAGCTACCACAGTCTCTTTCCTCTAGAACCACTGCCGCCGCCCAATCGAATACAGAAAACAAGCAACTTTGGGTACATTACATCGTGCTATAAGGCTGTAAATAGCAAAGATGACCTGCCATATTGCCTTCGGAGGATACATGGTGAGAAAAATTGAATTGTCTTTTTTTTTTTTTTTTAAAAAAAAAAAAAAAGGAAGTGCAAGTTTTATTTAAGCCTAAATATGTATTTTAACGTTCTATGTGAAAATCTTGAACTAGCTAAGAAGAGCTAAGAGAGCAAGAGAGTCCTAAATTAACATTCTGTTCTTATTTAGATATGGGCTTTTCAGTAGTTTCAGAAGAAATATTAAAGTAAAAAATCCCTTTCTCTCCTCAGCTTGTATCTTAAACTACAGGTTCTCTTGTTTTGTCAGGTTTTCGTTTAGTTAACACAAAGTGCATGGTATTGGTTGACATGTGGAAAAAAATTCAGCATTCAAATATAGTAACCTTGCGTGAAGTATTTACCACTAAAGCATTTGGAGAACATTGTAAGTGTGTTTTTTGTTTTCTTGTTTTTTTTTTTGGCGGGGGGTGGGGGGTGAGGGAGGAAAAGGTCTCTTTGAGATACCTTTTCTGAATATGTTTTAGTTGTTAATTGTCACATGTTTCTATTTCTAAGCTCTTGTGTTTGCATATGATTTTCATGCTGGAGGAGAGACTATGATGAGCAGACACTTCAATGACCCTAGTGCTGATGCGTATTTCACAAAACGAAAATGGGGTAAGAAAAATACATTATCTTTTCACTCCTATAAGCTATTTCCAATACTTAGTATATGTGTAGGTGGTCATAAATCGTCATTTGTTGGTGGGGTTTTTTTTGTTTGCTTGTTTTTTCCCCTAATCAGTTCTGTCATAAGTTGATTGGTATCAGAGAACAACTTCTTCGCTTCCTATTTGTAAAATTTCTGGATGTAATTTTTTGAAATAAGCAAAAAGGTTAACTAAAGCTAACAGTTAAGAAAAAGGTCTAATGATGAACAGCTTACCTTTCACATTTGGCTTATGACCAATTTGTAAAATTAAAGTCAGTTTGTAAGGGAGTTACAATTTGTTTTTGGCAGGTTAATCTTCAAGTTTGAACACAGGACTGGGGGTTGAAATCTCTGCAGTCATAATTAAAGGTTTGTCACAGGATGACACCTAATACTTACTGGAGATGCTTTCAAAATCACACATGGCATATGCTTTGTCACCATGATATTTGTTTAGATGTCATCCACTTACATAGTTTTTTTTCCCCCCTTATTCCTAAAGTATTACAAGGACTAATTAGTGTTTTATGTAATGTTTTAAGAAAGTTAAGTAGCAATTAAAGAAAACAAGAAGTGGATTTAAAAAACTTCGTATTATGTGAATTCTTTTCAAAATTTTCAAAAGCTTCACATCATAAATTTTTTGAGATTCATACTCTGACTTCAAAGGAATCACTAAGGCTACATCTGCATTCATAAAATTGGTGGCTATGCATGCAGGTAGCCCAGCAGAGCTCATATTCATACATTTAAACTGTCGTCTTCTCCAAAACAGAATGTTATCAGTTGTAATATTGCCTGTCGGAACCAGTTCTTCACCCATGCAGTTCCACAAACTATGCTCAGATGTTAGCTGAACTCTAGTAAGCCAAAACTATCAGCACAGGCCAATACTGCACTGAGTAGTACTCTAATAGCTGAACGGAATGAGAGAGTGATTTAGGTAGGACAGTACCTTTTGAAGGTCACCTGGCCTGAACTCATGCTCAATGCAGACCAATCTGAAGTTGGACCCAGTAGTAGGGATGAGCAGGGAACGCTGAAGCCTATGAGCCGGCCTTGTTTATTTTATTAGCATACATGTTGCCTAAGCATCTTTAGGTTATCAGCATTTAAAGAGATCCAGAAGCTAAGATTTCTTCTTTCTTCTATTTTTTGAAAATAGAGGCTTTAGTTGTGAACTTAATCCATTTTAAATGTTGACATGGAAAACTGTTTAGCTGTCTGGTGGGTCATAGCATAACGGATTGTTAGTGTGTGAATATGTTCAAAGGCTTGCAGATTGCTTGTATACTGAATGTTTTCCTCTGGATTTGCAATGGGCTGATTAGTATTAAAAGGTTGGAACTTGAGTTCCTGTATTGTTTTTGAAGGTGATGTGTTGGACAGAGGAAACCCTAGCTTGATTTGTCATATTCCATGGCAAGTTAAAGAATGTAATAACAAATTCAGTGAACTTTACATGAAAATTATTTGGAAACATGGAACCCCTTCCGCTAGGTTAATCACTGTTACTTGCAGAACTATACTTCTGACTGTCACCTGCCCGTGATTTTCAATTCCCATGTAAATCAGTCATTATTTAATTTTATTATACCTCTCCAGAGCATTGTATACAGAAGATTTAATGTCTGTTCTAGATAAATTAATAGAAGCTCTCATAAAATTATTGGTAATATGTATTCATTTGTCATACTGGAGAAAAATAAATTTGGCTTCTATAAAGAGAAATAATGCCTATTATTTTGATGGAAGATCCAATAGATGCAGTCTTTGATTTTCAAAGTCCATCATCAGAGACTCTAAAAGAAACCAAGCAGCCATGGGATAAGAGAGAGCTCTCAGTTAAGTTAATGACTGGTTAGAAGATGAGAAATGGAGGGTAAGACTAAAGAGCTGATCATTACAGTGAGAGGAGGTCACCGGTGGAATATCACAGGGATATGTGCTGGAAGTTGTACTTCTTAGCACATTCGTTTATCTGTGTTGAAGATGGATAATGGTCTGTCAGAGTTTGCTGGTCCAAGTTGTTTGGATTGGTTAAAAACAAAGGCTAATTGTGATGAGTTGCAGAACGATCATATAAGACTGAATCTTTTAAAAATAAAGTAGTAGGTGAAATTCAGTGTCACAAATGTAAAGCAGTGCAATTGAGGGAAAGCATAACCCTGACTTTGTATAAAATGATGTCTTCTGACCTGACTATTACCCCTCAATAACAGATGTCTGGCTATAGTTAAGCAAATCAAGGAAACTATTGACTTGTTGTTGAACAGCAGTAAATAGAAAATTGATTTTTAGGGTATTAAGAAAAGAGTAAGCAATAAAATGGAAGAAACATGAATCTATGATGCATGTGAATCCTGAATGCCATCTGCAGTTCTGGTCCCCCTTCCCACTCTCAAAGGGTACAGAAGAAGAGCAAAGAAGTTGAGAGGAGATGACAGGGTTGATCAAAGACACGGGTCAACTTCTTTATGAAGAACAGCAAAGTGGAATAGGGTTCCTTATACTTTTAAATATTGTGGAGGATATATGCTGTAGTAAAAAAATAACTGGAATGTAATAGATATCAGAAAAATCATCACTGATAAAGAGAAGATGAATAAGCAAGAATTGCTTACTATCAGATAGCAGACTTTCTAGCCAGGTAGCAGGTTCAAAACTAATGAAAAGATATTTAAACCATAACAACTTGCAACAAAGTTTCAAGAATCCTTAAGGTTTAGTTGGGTTCAGGAGGAAAGTGAACACACTGGTGGAAGAGAAACACTTTGAAAACTGTTAAGCTACATAGTGCCTTTGCAATTAGGAACTCTGAGCTGCAGATCACTGTCAACTGGAAGAAAATTCTATTTGTTATGTGCTCTTAGGTATTTATTTCAGGCTACTCTTCTGATTTTTGTACGTATGCCATTGACACAGGCTGGTGGACTATCTCTACCTTATATTTGACCTAATAAAATTTTTTTCTATAGATAGGTATAGTCTTTGAAACTGAAAATAGGATGCTTATTTTTCTTTAGCTAAAACAAAGTATTATTTAATTTAAATGAAGTGTTGTGACAGAACTGAAAGTGATATTTAGGAAGAACACTCTTTCCTGCCTGTGGCACTTCTCCTAACCTTATTTTTCAGTCTTTTCATTAGATAAATTAGAAAACAGTCATGTGAAATTCACCAGTTTTGCCAAATCTTTCTGCAAATCGTTGCTCTGGCCTTCATTTTTTTTCTTTCTGTTTTGTGTTGTTGTTGTTGTTAACTGCTGCTTTTTAGTCTGGGCTGCAGTAGAAGGAGCAATTTAAAAGAGGAAAATAAGATTGCATACCTATAACTTGATTTCTCAGAATTGCCTGCCTTCACGGATCCTTTCTCCATCCCCTCACAGAGTTTCTTGGCCGTCTGCCTGCCTAGAGGAGACTCCCAAGAGAAGCAGGGGAATGGATGGAAGTTGGGTACTCTGCAGCATGAGGCCCAGATTAGTGCAGTTGCTTTTAAAGGTTTTAGGAGGCACAACACTGTGAACCTGATCAGTGAACTCAGAGAATTTGATTTCAGGTATGCAGCCTTATTTATGTTGAACACTGCAGTTGGCAACACTAGACTTTGACAGTTAAAAAGACAACGATTGTGGTTTACATAGCTGTCTTGCATGTCACTTTTTGGTGTCAATGTGGTCAGTCTCAGGTTTTTTCTATTGACATGTTATTTACAGGCCCTGTTGCAGAACTTCATCAAAGGGAATTGTTGTGAAAAAAAATTAGTAGCTTGTGTTTGATTTTTATATTGAATACCTGTAAACTAATATCCTTGTTAGTTCCTAATTCTATAGAATTTATTCCTTATGTTGTTCTTTATACAAAGAAATATCCTCTTCAGGCAGTACAGTGTGATAATCTGATGCTGTTTTGTCGTATTTTACTGAATGTTCACAAGCTTTAAAAACTGGAGTGCTGACTTTTAGTTTTTGACAGTTAAGTATTAGTCAGAATACATTTATTTCAGTAGTTTTTCTTTGATTTGCAGTCCTCATTTGTCAATACACTTTTATTTATATCAAGAGAGTGTAAATTTAACATTACATCTATTGTTAGGGAGCTTTTGTTAGCTTTTCCCAACTTAATCAATTTCAAGTTAGTACAGCCAGTGTTAGTGCATGCATCTCTGCAGAAATGAATTTCTCTTTAATTTAGCAAGTTATCCCAAAAAGACCTGAAACAGTTCTATAACAAATAGCATTCAAAATGGTTCAGTAACTAATTATATTGAACAGTAAACACCATTCTAATTGCATATATATTAAAACAATATCAGCTAGAAAAATCCTGGCAAGTTAATAATAGCTATCCACTGCTGCCAGTAAGGTTTTCTCTTTTGTCCTGATGAGTTTTCCTGATTGGAAGTCTTTTGGTCCATTTATTAAAATAAGAATATTAATCGTAGTTTTCAGAAGCAATGATTCTGCTTTACAATAAATAAGGAATAAGGAATTATGAAGGAATTCCTTCATAAGGAATATAGGCAAGTTTTACTGGACCTTATTTTCTTTTTGGACACATCAGCAGTTGTGTTTATTGCACAAAAGTGGACTTCATTTTTGCATTTTTTTTTTCATTCCTAGGTATTAAATGTGTTTTTAGAAAACTTCATTTCAAAATTAAACTGTGTTTTTAGACTGTCTTGGAGGAAGGAAAAGAGTATATGAACATTAAGAGTTGGTATGATGTTATTCTTCTGTATCTAAAACTATTCTGAAAACAAGTACAGTAAATATATTAATTTCTTAATGAGTTCATGAAGCTAACTCTGAAATCTAGAAGTGTAGTGCTTTAGCATATACACTGTTTTGCTCATTTTGAGCTTTTTGAGCAAAACATATAACTAGGAATAATCCTAAAATACCTTTGCTTTTTTCCTTCAAAAAGTAGTGCTGCATTAGCAGCATTTCTTGTATATTGAAAACTGAGAAAGGTAAAACTGAATGAAGCCCAGGTTTTCCTAGAGAAGTATGGAAGAAATAAGGCTACTCACATTTATCTGACTTTCAGTACTGCAGTTGAGCACCCAACAAATTCATGGTTTTGAACGTAAAAGGATTTACAGGCTTGATAGGTTCAATTAAGTGATCAGCTACATCATTCATTCGGCTTTTTTCCCCGCTCCCTCCCCCTTGCCCCCTTCCCTCCTGGCCGCCTCCTCCTCCTTCCCCCTAGAAATCTTTGGTGAGAATTGACTGTCTGTTACCATTTTCCTCACTGAGCCCTTAAAGCAGGTCCTGCTACCATCTGCACCTTCCCATCCCTGAACTGTGCCCAGCCAAAACTTTGATTTTTTTTTTGAAGGGGGGGCAGGGAGAAGTGGAGAAGGACATATGTTGCTCAGCTGCGAACCTTGTTGTAGAAAACTTCAAAAAAAATGATGACAATGAGCTTATTTTAATTTTACATGGAAAGTAATGGCTTGCCTATGTAAGAATTGCCATTCTGAAAACACTTTCAATCTTCTCCATCATTAGTAATGATGTGCTACATCTCAGAGGGATGCAAGTAGTGAAAAATGAGTCTGCCCTGCAATACAGATGGGAGAAGGGTAGCCTGAAATTCTGCATGCTGTGGCTTTGGAGTCAGCCTGTGATAGGAAGCCTCTTTCAAATCAAATACTATACATTTGAAATACCACTACTTGGAGTAAAGCAATTCTGATCATTTCCGTAACTTTTTCTTATATTGTGAAATTTTCTACTGTATTCAGCACCACTTCAAAAGTTTTACTTGGGTTTTTACCTGAATAGTGAGTGTCTGGATCCACCTCTTTGGGTGGCTGCTGCTCAAGTGCAAGGAGCTGGGTTGCAAAGCTCGCCTCGAGCATCCGATGACCGTGCACTGAGGTGCTGCCTGTCTGTGGCAGGCCTCATAGCCCTTCACAGGACAGACTTCAATAATTACTTGTTTTAAGTAGATATACAAGAGGGCATTGCAAAACAAATTCTTCCAGTGTTTTCAACTGTGCCTGCAGCGCATAGGAAGGAAGGAGGGGTGCAGCTGACCAGCATGAAAGCAGCAGCCTAGATTCAGCTGTAGCCTCAAGCAAGCTTTTCTAGTAGTAATATAATGTTGCTACTTAGTTGAGACTTTCTGATTGAGAGAAAGGAGCAGTTGAATTCTATGGTCTCTCTCAACTTTTCCACATGCGTTGAATGTTCTTTGCTTTTATCTGGAAATCAAAGGGCATGTACTATTTTTGTTAAATTTCATGTAGAGAAATAACCCCTAAGTTTTGGCTTTTTTTTTCCTGTTGGAAATAAGAGCAACATTTCTGTTCTAGACAGAAATTTAGTTTGTATAGCTCTCTTACAGTGTCTGTATGTGGTCCTAAACGTATCAGACATACTGTTATTTGCCAAGTAAAATGCATATTCTATAGCAAATAATAGCTATAGAAGGAGCTTTGATTAATAAAGGAGCCTATGTCTCCTCAGTCATTTTGTATAATCATAATTTTTATGCTAAAGAAGGGAGACTCATGAAGGAAAACTCTGTTAAATGAAATGACTGGTTTGATGGTTTGTGGGAAATGATTTGCATAATGGCTCATCAAGAGGCCAGAAAAAAAAAAGGAAGAATATCTCATTATCTTCAGCCATCAGTAGACATGCCAAGGTTATTGCTGTTTAAAGGAGGTAGCATCCTGACTGTTAGAATCTAAACCAAAGCACCTTAAACCAGCAAAATGAACTAAAATTAAAAAAATAAACAGCAGTGAAAGCCAAGAACATCCCCAGCCCATCACCATAAAGTCAGTAACATTTCTAACAAAAATTGCTTCAGTAGTGCATTTTAGTTCTTAATGTACACACAGAGATAGATAAAAAGATATATAAAAAATACATATTTTTTAGTAAGTGTCTGAAAATGTCAATATGCTTCTGCAGGGTGGGGAGGAGAAACAAATGTTTGGAAAGGAATGCAGTCTGTTCACAATTGAATTAGATGTCTATGTGATTGCACTGAATAGAGATGATATGTTACTGGTCCCAAATTTAGCTGCATTACTACTGAGTCTGCCTTATGAAGTGTCTAACATTTTCTTTTAAAATTAAGATGCAGTACCTTCTGGGAATACTCTCTCCTCCCTCCTTCAGCTTTGTGCCACATAAACAGTAGCAACTTGTTCTTGTTAAATACATTTTAGAAAACAAACATTATTTTTACTATACCTTACTTTTCTCATATCCAACTTAGTGTTACTCAGGAATAGTTTGCAATGTAGAGTTTGAGTGTTGCTTTATAAAGAATTAGTTTTACTTTTTGAAAAGAGAACTGTAATTTCATTTGGAAGTGATTTGATGCGTTGTGTTCCTGTAGCCCGTGAAACACGGATCTAGCGGTGATGGTTTGTCAGCGAGCTGGGTCACAGCAGAACATACATTCTGTTCAGTGATACTTAGGCACAAAATCTTCTATTCTGATTTACCATGAAGTTTGAAATTAGCTTGTTACTTTTTCTTCTTTGTTTTATCAGAGGATATAGAATGTTAATTTTTATGCCTTTCTAGCATAAAGGAGGCAAAACAGGATCTGTTGCAGATACATTGTGGTTATGATACCTGCTCATTGTTTTAGAATACTTGCATTTTTGCTTCTGGAGTGTCTGCATATTTTGGTGCACTACCACGCACTTTCTCTAATTTTTAACCCGTGCCCTTTTTGTAATGAATATTCATCCTAAATTTAAAAATCAGTCTAGGTTTTCTGAATGTGAGAGTGAAAAACAATAATAATGCCTAAAGGATTGTCAGTGTTGTATTATCATCTTTCCATGATAAGAATATGTCTTTCAGTGACCATTGATTTAGGTTCATTCAATAGGATTGAATGAAATGAGTATGTCAGCTAATTGTGTAGTTCAAAACATACTAACTTTAATTGTACATAGTAGCCTTTAGTTGATGCTTATAATGTTTTGCCTCTAGGTCAGCATGATGGACCTCTGCCACGGCAGCATGCTGGATTGCTTCCAGAGTCTCTGATATGGGCATATATCGTGCAGCTCAGCTCTGCGTTACGGACTATTCATACAGCAGGACTGGCCTGCCGAGTTATGGATCCCACAAAGATTCTAGTAACTGGCAAAACAAGGTAAGAAGAGCGTTATTTTTAGGTCCTTCTCTGTGATCGGTGTTCATTGTAGCTGTTGTCCGTGCACTATTGTTAGGGAAACAACAAAGTTTAACTAGAAAGTTCTTTGAATTTAACTGGCATGCTAAAATGTTTGAGTTCTGTTAAACACAGTTCAGAAGGACATGTGTGTTATCTTCAAAGTCCTTTTTGGATTTGCTACTGCCAATTTAGAAATGTTGAATTATTTCCAAACTGAGGGCTGTCACATTACATCACTTAGTAAAATTAATATGTTCTCCTTCACAGTAGTTTGCTAAGTACTAAAATGACTTCTTGTAGTAATAAAGCATTTGATATTAAAAATATTGGAGAAAGAATCAAGTAACCAACAAGATTACACTTCTTTTTCCACCTTGTTCCTAAAGGTTACGAGTTAATTGTGTTGGAATCTTTGATGTTTTAACATTTGACAACAGTCAGAATAATCCGCTGGCATTAATGGCTCAGTTTCAGGTAAGACAACAGAGCGTTGTTAGATTGGTGACTTGGGGTGAGGAGTATAGAAAACCAATACGATTCCTTTTAAAAGACTGGACTATAGTTTAATTAAAATATGTATATATTTGTAAATAACTGTTTTTCTGTCCTGGTTTGGTTTTTGTTCCTCCATGCTTTGAGTTTGTTTGTAATTTATAAATGTGAAAGCTGATTTTGCTATCTTCTACTTCTGAAATTTCAGCGAACTTACAGAACAAATTATATTAGGAGTTAGCAAACTTGAATGAGAAGTGATAGAAATCACAGATTTCTTTCCTAAAGGAAGAGGAAAAAAGTCTTAGTAATAGAGATACTGGATTTGATAGGTACATGATAATATCACAAAATTGGGTTCACATTTGCAGTGAACAGAATTTGAGATCAATCAGTTTTTATTCTGCCTTCTTTGTTATTTTAACATGAATAACTGAGCAATAAATGCCTCTTCAGAGGATTAAGAGATATGTTAAATAACTGCATTTAAGCCTTCTTCACTCCTAAAAGTATCTAGTGTATCTTTTAGCTTTCTAGTTTTTCTCTGCTCTCCTAGTGTTCTCTGGACTGTGGATTCTGCATAACTTCTGAATTAAGAAGGACCCCTTTAGAGTTGACAAACTGTCTCAGTCATCTGGAGTATCACTGTGTGTAAGAGTGCCTCTCTCCCTCGCTTCCCCTCAGGGTGAAGTATACTGCTTCAGCAGTCCTCACATACCGTGTCAGAAATGGGAGTGAAACCCCACAGCAGGGAATTGGATTTAATTTATTTTCATTAATTGAGCTTATTCACTGAGAAAATTGCTCATTCAGATTCTGCTAGTAATAAATGAAATGTTTGAACTTTGGCCAGGCAGAAACTAGCTTATTCAAGACCTCATCCCAGAATGCAGCAACTTTTTTTTTTTTTTTTTTTTTTTTAATACAGTAAGCAATTTTCAGTGTACTTTGAGTAGTGCATCAAAGAATGTTTCCCCGTCCTCCAGCTAGATATCAGTGCAGAGGGCTTTTTGGTAATCACTTAGTGGAGAGCAGCTAAGAGCTCATAGGGATAGATGTGAAGGATTCTGTTCCTAAAAATTTAATGAGATTTTTTTATTCCAGCTGTCAAAAGCATTTAACACCGTAACAACCTAACACCTGATGTTACTAAGAGAGTTGCTTGCCTGATTTTTGGCTTGTGTAGTGGCTTTGTTTGCATGATCTATACTTTGTTAATATCCAAATTGTTCAAGTGTGTTACTGCTAAACCAGAAATGTAACCAGAAAAGGTGTAGAGTGTAGAAAATATAAGCTGGAGTCCAAAACTTTCATCCTACCTCTTTTTGCCACCACCTCTGAAAGAGCTGGGCTTTCACAATCCATTTTGTTCCTACAGAGATTCTAGACTGTGTTCGTTCCTTGAAATTCAGGAGGTGTTTATCATACTCCACCTCTGTTTGCCCTAGCCAGATAAAATTACACAGTAACAGCTGCTGCTTGTCCTTTTTCCTCTTGATCCATGACCCAGTTCCTGAATTCCTCTGGGACTCCTGTGACTGTTAAAAATGTAGGTTATCTTTTGGTTTACTGCCCACCTAATATGCATTTCCTTGTTGCCGTCCTCAGTGGATGAGGGTATTTTTGCTAGTGTTTGTCACTTTCTGGCTATTTCCCATAGTTAATATAGATAGGAAAGAATTTGGCCAGAACAGAGATTAAGAAGGGGCAATGCAGAAGGAATACAATTGTTCTCTACGGGCTATTTTTCAGAAACTGTTATACACATTAATTTATTATAATCGTGTTAGAGTTAAATAAAGGCATCAATAAGGGAAGCTTACAAAAAAAGTGAAGTATGAATGACCACTTGCATTAAAAACAAGATGGTTAAACCTGTAACCAAAACCTCAAAAATCCATAAGTTGTATCAGTCAGTTACTAGACGGAGGGTAAAATTGTAAGTGGTGATGCAGAAAGGTTTAATAAATATTTCTGTATTTGGAATGAAATGAAGATGAATATTCTCCATATGAAGAGAGAATAGTTTTATTGATTTAATGAGGGATGTAAGACTGTATTTGCTCAAAGTAAATATTTTTAATTCTATAAGCCAAGATAACTTTCACATACACAACCTCCAAATTCAAAGAAACTGACTGAAGATGTATCTGAAGTGTTAATGCTGATTTTAAAAAAATCATAACAAAAAAAGCTAGGAACTTGGAGGGATTCCCAAGTGCAATTCTAGTTCTTAAAAAGAATAAGTCAATCCACAGAGTTGTAGACTGCTTGATTTGATAGTCATTCAAGCAAAGCAGTGAAACAGTTCATTCTGAGCTCTAACAAGACAAGCTAAGCAAAAATGCCAGTTTCAAAGATTTTATGGAAATTGGATTTAGTCAAAAATAAGATTTGTTTGACTAGCTTGTGCTGGCTGATAACTCCAGCTGTATAAAATACTTGGATATCTCCAGGGCATCTGATTTCATTCCACAGGTGTCTCAATATTAAAAGATGTGCATCTTACATAAGTGTGCATGTGTATGTTACATACACACACATACACAGAAGGGAGGGAGGGTTAGTTCAGTTAATTTTGAAATTGTTCACTGACACTAAAATTTATGTGGTAATGGGGAGACATTTAATGAAGAGGGCTGTTTCTGAAGGTGTCTCCAACAGATTGGGATTTAGTCTAATACCATTCAGTGTCTCTGTCAGCAACGTAGATGATCATAAAATCTTTACTAGTAATGCTTTCAGGAGATAAGAATATTTTTATACAGGCTACAGTTATTGTGAATTGAATTGCTAATTAAATGGTTATTAGTTGAATTCAAGGTATGTCTTTTGAACAAAAAAGCAGCCTTTACTTAAAAGGTGGAAAGTTTTTCTTTGAAGTTGTGAATTAACTTAGTATAACTTAGTGGTCACTGTCAATGATTACCATAGCAAAAGTCCTCTGCAAGTCTGCAGCAAAAGGAATTAATGTGATCTGTAAATACATGGACTGCACAGCATAAGGGGCAAGCAGGAAAGTGATTGTACCTGATGTACTACTGCAGGAAGACTGTATCTGCTTCTTGTGTCCCCATTTGAAGAAGGATTAGTAGTTCTTATGTGCTTTCTTTAAAATTTTCCTAGAAGCAGGAAGAACTGAACCTATTCAAGTTATCAAAGGGGAGGTAATACGTGTATTTGCTTCCTTTTAAAAAAAAGACCATCTACTTCAGCTCCTAGGAAGTTCTGTACCCTGGTGCATGGATAGAGTTGGATGGTGGATGACAGTTGGAACCTTCCTAAAATAGGCATTTGATGCCATAAATCGTGAAGTCCATTGCTCTATTTTATTGGACACAAAAAGAATATCTGCATATCTTTTTCAACTGTAACACTTTAAAGATTGGACAAATAATTTTATTGTAATAACACTTCATTTCTGGGTTTTAACCCTCAATGAAGAGTGAGGTACCTCTAGAGAGCAGTTCAGCTAGCTTAAAATCTGAACTGCCTTCTAGAATACAGAAATCTTAAATTGATCAGACAGACGCCTTACCAAATCAATTCAACTAAGTTCCTAAAATTAGGTGGGATGTATCCAAGCCATTAAGTTAAGTCAAACAGTGACTATAACTTAAATTATGTGTTTGAGGCTGCACTGATGTGTTGTATCTTCTCTGACAGCTATTTTATTGAATTTACCTTGGGGGTGTGTGTGTTGGTGGGGAGGAGTTGCAAATTGAATACTCAAAATTGGCAAAAGCCTGAATAAGAATAGCCTGGCTGATATTAATGTATATCTTTCTCATAAACTTTTTAAAATCTAATGCAATCTATATTATAAAAGCACTTATTTTAAAGAAAGACTACTTTTCCATGGAGAATTGCCTCAAGTTGTATATTTTGGGTGTCTAAATTAGAGCTGTGTGGTGATAGAGGATTTTATAGATACAGAGGTAATCTATATATCAAAAGTTGGAATAAGTTCAATGTGAAGTAGGAGACTGCAGAAACAAAGATCTTTTGTTTAACAAAAATACATGTCTTCTAAGTCTTTTTTTTTGGGGGGGGGGGCGGAGAAAAAAAACCTAAAAATCAACAAAAAAGGCATTGCGCTCCATGTTGCAGATGTCTTCTTACAGATGTCTCATCAGCAAGATTCCTCTATTTTGTTCTACAGCAGTGTCCTCTACTGCTCGAGCTGACTGTGCTTGGTAGCAGAAGCAAATAGGTTTCTGCCTAACTGGGGGTTGTTGGCCTGTTTCGTTTCTCTGCCATATGGCAAAGAAACACTCATACTTGGAAATTCTCATGTAGCAAAAACTGATCCGTCTTTTTGTCTCCTTCCCCTCTACCATTACTGTTTTTATCCAGTGTTCCACATCCATTTTTCACTACTTTGTCCTGTATTTTATGGCATGTTCCACGTTTTTTAACTTCTATTATTATGTTCCTTATTCATTTTTAGTTTCATGCTTAATCATACTTCAGCCATTGATATGGAAATAGCAGGGGTGCTGAGAGACCTGGAAACATTTTCTTTACTCAGTGCCTCAACATCTGGGAGATGTGGCTGTAGGGAATGCTCTGCTCAGCCACTGCAGCTGAGGGAGGTAGCAAGCGTAGCTGCTTCTGTGGGTGGAACAGCGCTGAGGGAAATGCAGTGTGTTCCCCATGAGTGCAGTCATCTTTGCTTTAGCTGCCAAATTCTAAACAAAATCTAATGTTAGTATTGCTGAATTTTTTGGCCTTTCTTACAGAAGTGGCAAAAGGTGCATTCCTGGTACCAGAGTGCTCTTTCTCTCTGCTGAATAGTGTATCCTTTCTCCAGAACATGGAGATGATAGGCATTCCTGATAAATGGTAGCATTGCCCCTCCTCTTCCCACCTCCCCCACCATTTGCAAAAATATTTCATTGCCTTAGAAAAAAGCTAGGAAAATACTAAATTGGCATCTTCGGACTGAGCTTAAGATTCAGCTAAAGCAGACATCCCACGTGGAAAGCTGGTTTAAGGTTTGGCCAAGTTGTACGCAGCTGGAAGACTTTATGTAGAAAGAATCAGGCAGCTTTAACTATAAATGTTAATGTCTGTTACTAAATTAGGTGCCTGTTGTCAGAGGTAGGCTTTAAAATTTGATACAGCTTTTAGTAATTTCTGGTAGTTGTTTAAGTTTTAAACATTAAAATCAGAGTTGACTGAATCAGCTATATTTTTAAGGAAAATGTTTCGTGATGCTAAAAATTTCTGCACAAGATGCAATGCTGCTACATGTTTCAGGCCTAAAAGCCTGATTATTTCAGGCAGTTAGTTCATTTTTTTTCACCCTGGCCATTAGACATGAAAACCTTGGAGGTAAAAGTCACTATCTAGCTTTTGGAAAACTTAAATTCGTAGCCTTTGGAAGTTGATAGCAAGCACCGATTTCACAATTCAGCTATAAGTAGCGTCTCATTTAAAGGGATCATGCTGTTAGGTGTTCTGACAATAAACAGTGTGAGTAATTGAGTCGTTTTTTTTTTTGAAATTTGTTCTTAATTCTTTCCCTTAGCTTCACTAGAAAAAAAATCCAATAGATTTTCTGATTTAACAAATAACTCTGGACACATTGTTCCGCATGTCATATTGAGAAAACTTGCACTATTTACTGCCAATGTCTTGATTTCTCAGGGGTGAGCATGCAAATGATTAGAACTTGTTTTCAGAACTTCTGCTCACTGTAAGAATTCTCCCTGGGGCTGTCTTTAAACTAAAAACAGGTACACTTTAATCATCTAAAACTAAATATAGTACCTAGAAATTTGTAGTCAGGACAGATTCTCTTCTGTACATATTAATTACTTTAATTGTTGTATCAGTCTGTATGTTTTGAGTAGCACTCTAGTTGCTAAGATTCTTCTAAGGGTTACTGAAGTGTTACTTTTTTTTTTTAATGCCATCTAGTACCACAGGTAATTTTACTTGCATTCTGAATCTTATCTCTGTGTTTTCCCTGCTAGCAAGCAGATCTGATCTCTCTGGGGAAAGTTGTGTTGGCTTTGGCTTGCAATTCTTTATCAGGAATTCAGAGAGAGAATTTGCAGAAAGCGATGGAACTGGTGACAATCAACTATTCCTCTGATCTGAAGAATCTGATTTTGTAAGTTTGATACTATGCGTTTGCTGTTACGTTTTATAAAAAGCCTCTCATAAATGATTGTGTTTTAAAATACAGATGAAAATGTCCAAAGAATATTTTCAGGCACAAATAAGATTAGCGGTTTAATTACTGTAATTGAATTGTCTGCACAGTCAACGAATTGTTAAATGTTTTTGTATAATGTGTATTTTTATGGTTAACCTAAGTGTTGTTAAAGCTTTTAATATGAATTTATTAATATTCAACTTAAAACAACAGAAAACCAAAATGTGCCATCAGCATTTCAAGTAGTCTTCAATACTAGACTTTTATTGCCTCTTACCTGCCATAGCAACATGCTGGTCTTTCATCTGACGGTTTTGGAAGACAGGCAAAAATAGTACTCTGCTTTTTCAGACCAGAAGGTTCAGTGCTAGTTTTTCTTTGTGTGTTATTTTCTGTGGTTTTAAAACCATAGAAAATGGTTGCAGCTTATGAGGGAAAAGTAGAAATTTGTCTCCTTCCTCATTTCAAAAACCGTTGCTTCACAATCTGAATCTTCTTATCTTTGCTTTGGGTATGGTCTTGCTCTTTGAGTGGGGTGAACTAAGCAGTGCTATGAAAGTACACACGTAGCTTTTTGAATGCTTTAATGTAAATAACTGACTGGAAGTATGTAAGTAAGCTAACTCAGAAGTTTTTTGTTATTTAATTTTCTCTTTAAAAAATGTACTTGTCAATTTGTGTGTTAAGTAGGCATCAGGGTCAAATAGTTATAAAATCATAATTGTATGAACTCTGTGGCATTTACAGCGAGTTCAAGTAACCTTTTGGCGGGGGGTTATTTTGGCAGGTATTTGCTGACTGACCAAAACAGGCTTCGCAGTGTAAATGATATCATGCCTATGATTGGTGCGCGGTTCTATACTCAGTTGGATGCCGCTCAGATGCGAAACGATGTTATAGAGGAAGACCTTGCAAAGGTAAATTATTTAGTAAATCCTACAGGAAAATGTACAGCTGTAGCAACGCTGACTATACCTTAAACTAGAGGTCTTCTTCACTTCCATCCATTTTCCCTCCCCACCCCCAGTTTGTTCAGCAATCCAAGCAATCTGCCTGCAGAGTTAAGAACTCTGAGCTCAAGATAACCAAATTTGTAAAAACTCCAAGAACTTCTACTTTTAGACTGTGACTAGACTGTACTTATCCAGGGCTTTAACTGAAATGGCATCTTCGTGTCCAAACAAACAGCAGTCTTGGGGAAAAGATCATCTTCATAGAATTGTTAAAAAGCAGTATTCTGAGTAAGTAATGCTATGTGTCTCATCATACACTAGAACGTAGTTTGTACTGGAGGTTATTCCCCCAGCAAATACTGCTTTTGAAATCTTGGATAGGATTGTGTTCTGATGTCCCTTTCTTTATCTCATACTGTTTCTTTTCCAAATGAATGCTAAATAATGGAGGTAAAGGTTGTTGTCATCCTCATTTGCCCTGAAATCTGCCCATCTTGCTGTGTGTGTCTGGTTAATCTATAAAATTCAGTCAAGGGATCAAGTGTCAGCTACAAAGGAAATAGTATTTCATACTGTGTGCATGTGTGTATTTACTTATTTATTTTCAACAGAGAAAGGGTTGAGTTTTACCTTGTCTGCTCCGTTGATCAGAAGTCATTGATTACAAGATTTTGTAATGATTGAGATACATGGCAGGACGTCGTATTGCTGAAGGCTTATGCAGGATAGGGAATTCAGGTTTTCAGGGTGTATTAAACTCCTTTGACTTTTTTCCCTGAATACCTGCATTGGAAACTTTTGCAAAGAGCCAATAGACTGATTGTCAGAATTCTGGTGGACTGGCTTTTTTAGTTTCTGTGGCAGTGGCTTGTTGAGCAACTATTTCTCCTTCCTTAGTGAGAGGATATCAAAATCTGTCAGAAGCGAAGTGCTGCAGAAGAGAGGATAGTGTCTCCTTTGGATGCAGATCTCCCTAGATAGGAGATGCTCTTTGTAGCAAAGTAAAACACTACAGCTTCTCTGAAGGTGTTCAGGATCATTTCATGCCAAGATCACTCGATGCGCTTGGCAGGTAGACCCTTTCATGTGATCAAAATGAAGGTTGTACTTTAATCAGCATTGAGTAGTCTGCATTTTCAGTCAGGTGTTGATAGCAGCTGCTATCAGGAGCAGAGCAGCTACGAGTACAGGTTGTTGCATAGCCCCAGCAGTTGTTTACCTGGAAGTGATAAATAAGTCGCTAATTAGCTGTTGTATTATAACTTGTTTGTACTGCCATATCCTCAGTAACATCAGAACTGCAATATAAGCTGAGTGTATCTAGCCTGGTATCTTATCTTCGTTATTGCCTTAAAGCAGATGCTTAGGGAGTAGCATTAGAACAGTGTTAGCATGTGTGATATTTTCCCATATATTCTCTCAGCATCCAAGAAATTCTTCACAGCTTAAGAACTTCTGAAGCTGGAAGTGGTTTGTATGTAGGTAGTAACTTGGTGTTCTTTTGAAGCCATGGATATTTGTCACTCCCATACCCCTTAAGCCACTCTACAGGAGAGTTTCCAGCCATCCTGCAGAAGGACCTCCTGGAAGCTGTAGAGCCAGTGTTGTTGCTCAGTACTCTTGTCACCATTGACTGGGAATCTGCAAGGCACTAGTATTCACAGATGTGTTTTTGGTTTCTGTGTATTTGGCCACATACCAAAAAATATTTGGAGGTTTGCATGCTGTATAGACAGACCTGTGCTAGCTGGCTAAAGTAAGAGTCCCTCCTGTCAGTCCCCAGCTGCAGCTGCAATTAAAGTACAAGCGTGTGAGATTTTTTTGTGTTTTTTTTATTATTTTCAAGATTGAGAATAAGAATCTTGCAACCCCATATGTTGTCCGAAGCCAAGCTATTATCACCTTGACCTACTTTATTTGCCCAACTGTGCACAATAATCTACTTCAGACTGAACTCATTTGAAATCAATATGATCATGCATGGAGTGAGATGCAGCTTAGCGTGAATAGCTGAGCCATGGGAGAAAATAAGTAATAGCATGAGAGAATTTTATTTTTCCTGCCAGTTTTGAGCAGCTTTTACTTAAATTAAAGATTAATCCACCTTGCCAAGTAAGCTAGGATAAAAGATAAATTCTTTTTACTATATCCTAAGTAATCAGGAAAAATGTACAAAATCAATTTTTCAATTGCATATATAAGCATCCATGATTTTAATGTTCTATCTCTTGCATGAGTTCTTTCAGGTTATTCTGAAATTCTTTCAGATTATTTCAGATTATTATTGTTGGAATCAGAATTTATATTGCTTCAAGATAAAACAAAACAAGAACAAAATCTGCCTTACCATAGAGCTAATTCATTTTTGATAAACTTTTGTTTCAAACTGATACTTGGAATCAACTGTAATTCCAATTTCAGTCTGGTATTGTTGTTGAACAATATTTACTAATAACAGCTTGTAAAACATTTTTAAATAAAAGTTGGTAGAACAGGTAATCAAGAGGGAACAAGAAGTAAGCTGTTATGCTTCATATATATATATATGTGTGTGTGTGTATATATGTATATATATATATATATATTTGTGGATAGAAAAATCTGTAAATGTAAATAGTATATTATTCTTGCTAACCTTACTGTATTTTAGCATACTTGTAAGTATACAATGGCAAGAGAGACTGGACTTATGTTTCCACATAGAAATAGAACTGTCCGATGCAGTTTCTGCTGAGACAGCAAGCTGTGTTCTGTTGTCTCCACATTGTAATTTGGATGTGAAGTGCTTAAGATTAGTATTTGACTACTAATACACAGAGTAAAGCATTTGATCTTTTTCTCAAAATGTATACTAACTTCATAGGATAAATCCCAGTAATTCATTGTGCTTTACTGGCATTCCTACTACATAGCTGTTCCTTATAAGTGTCTTAATTTTATCTTTCATTTAGAAACTTCAACTAATAACTTATTTCTTCTTTTCTAGGAGGTGCAAAATGGAAGGTTGTTTAGGCTTCTAGCAAAATTGGGAACAATCAATGAGAGGCCAGAGTAAGAAATACTTGTTTTCATAGTGTAGTATGTAAGATTCAGTTTGTAATACAAGGTTTCTTCTACCATAAATTTAAGATCAACAGTTTCCCCATCTGTATTGCTGAAGAAAAGAGTATTTAAAACCCCTTGACACAATGAGATAAGCAATTTTTGTCAAAATACTAAATTGAGGAAGAGAAGGATGCAAACAGATATGCCACAGTTGTTTCCATTATTTAGTATGGATTCTCTTAGTGGTTTCCTGTGAATGAAAACAGTTTTTGAGGCAGTCAGTAGCCTTCTGTAACTGTAACAAATGGCACAGGTACTTGTTTTAAGCTACTTAATTATCAGCTTGTTCTTTATCAACTGCTGTAAAACAGCTTGGTGTTCATGGCCTGGTTTCCACCCTGTTCAACAGACTTGGGTTAAAACACAGCTGTGTTTTTGATGCTGGTTTCTAGCATTTATCTGGTAAACTTCGTAAAGATGACTCCTGCTTTCTTCCCTTACTTTTCTGTAGGCCTTTGGTAGGCATTAGCTTCAGGTGCTTTAAATATGTCATGTTCTAGCTTTGAGGCAGGTAGGAGACTGTAATTAAATTGCAAATAATAACAGATGCCTTAGCAGAGCAGTAAGATCACTTAGGTTAGATTTAGGATTCAGTGTATGATTTATGTTGGTTTGGGGCTTTTGTTTCTTTTTTTTCTTTTTTCTTTTTTTTTTTTTTTTTTTTTTTTTGAGGTTTAATGTGAGCCTTTGCTTTACACTAGGTTTCAAAAAGACCCAACATGGTCAGAAACTGGAGACAGGTATTTACTAAAGCTCTTTCGAGATCACCTTTTCCATCAGGTGACAGAAGCGGGTACTCCTTGGATTGACCTCAGTCACATTATCTCATGTCTTAACAAGGTACACTGTACTTGTGTTAGCTTTTAAAAATTGTTTTGGTTAACTTTCTTTTAAAATAATGTTCCACTGCAAAACAAGCTGTCATTGGCAAGTTAATTCTGTTGATTTTAACTGATGGTTATTTTCCCCCTCTTTTGGATGAAAACAATGTATTCACTAAACTAATATGCAAGCATTCTTGGATATTTTAAATAAACTTATTAGTATATTAATATTAAAACTTGCAATTCAGTAATATAGCCTGACATATAATATTAATTTGTTCATCTTAGAATGCATTGAATACTGTGAATAAGCAATGCTGGTCCCTTTATGCTACTCTGGTCTTTCAACACAGCATAAAGGATCCATAAAAACCCTTTAACTGGGAGAGATTTCTGCTGATACAGTTATCACAGATGATGGTTGTAAAGCAAGAGGATCCACTCCTAAACTGTGCTGTCCAGAGTAAGAGACAGGAGGGGTTATCAAGAGAGTGACTGCAGTAGCACTTCGTGCAAAATCTGGCACTGTCTTAGATGATTGGGAAAATTTCTGTGATATGCAAGTCTAAGCCCATATCTGATGCTCCCGTAGCCTCTCCAGCTCTTCATCTTACAAGGTTGATTTAACAAACCTGTTTGCAGGTTTTCATAAGCTGCAACACTAGCAAAATTTCAGCTGAGCGCTCTCATGATTAATAGAGAGACAGGTGAGATCTTCATTAGTTGTAGAACTTCATGTCTTGCTCCATTAATTAAAAAGCACGTGAGATGTGTGGTTTTTGAGGGTTTTTTGGACACTGTTTTATCAAATTTCAGTAAGTCATAGGGGAAAAGATGCTCCTTCATCCTTTTTTCATAGCTGCTTGTTCATTCCACTCACTGCATAGAGAATGGTGGTGCAGATGCTGACAGTATACAGTTTAAGTGGCTAGTGTTTCGTCTAGGATAAGGATAACAACCAATTTTCTCTTCTAAAAAAATTTGAATGTATTTAGATCTTATAGCACTAGTAACATCTGACTCATTTGACTAAATGCAGTTAAATCTTTTTCTGAATTAGTTTTTCCTTCTATTAGATCACTGATAAGCATTTTTAAACATCCTTTTCATCTTATTGATTGATATCTACAATCACTTTAAAAAGGACATTAAAGAAATTAATAAGACTAAAGAAAACAAATCGGAAGAAAGCATGTTGATATTCAAATAGGTAGTGCAGTGCCATCATGATAAAACCAGAAACAAGCACAGATCTATAGTGGGAGAGATGTTTCTGAAATTATAGGTCAGGGAAGAGATTGTGTCAAAGAATACATTGTTCTCTTAATGTTCATGGCTTACCTTTTCAAACAGAGGCTCTTCTCTTCTGTGGTTGTGGGCTCAGCCCACAAAAAAAGTAGGGCTTACAGGCTGTATTTTGGAAATAAACTCCAAAAGCACCTCTGAAATCATGATGTGTACTAGTAAGATGGCTATTTGGGCTTTCCGGCTATGCTTCAAAAGCATTCCTTTTTTAGTTAATCTATATTGCATGTATGTGCGTATGAAGTTTTGATTTTTTTTTTTTTTTTTGTTTTTTTTTTTTCCTTTTCCTTCAGTGTGGCATTTTTTGGTTCTTTTCAGCTGAGAGATCCATCAGAGGAGAGGAAGAAAGCCATATAGGTGGCTTTCTTGATAAAGGTTTTCCACATACCAATTCCATTAAGATAATTCACTAATTTTTTGAATAATGTCAGTATGAACCATCAACAATGTTTTATATCTTAATCTTGATAAGATTTTTTAATGGATGTTGAAAGAGACTTGGTATTCTACTCTACAAAAATTAAAAGCTAGTTGTCCTCCTTTTGTCCTGTAGTTATTCACAAAGCAGAAATTTTAACTTTGGGAAGTTGTAGCTCTTAGTTATGCTCAGAACATTATTTTTGCAGGAAAAATGCAAGAAGTTCCTAACTTGGTACATTGCTTCAGACAGCAGCTGGTGGAACAAGAGCTCAATGCTGAATCTGTTTTTTCTCCTATTTGTTGCAACATGACAGTACTTTGATTTAATCCTACTGGGCTTGTATTTCCAAAGTTTTTCTCAGCAGTGTCATATCCCACTTACTTCTGCCCCACCTTATACTGTGGGATGAAAAAGTTTGTAGGATTAGATATTTGGAATTATCAATATATCGACTAACTAAAACAGCTATGAAAATTTTGCTCTATAAGTGTCTTGACAGTTCTCCATTGATGAACACTTCTTGCTGTGAAGAGATCATAAAGGCAGTTTTGGCAGAGACTTTAGCAGATGAACTAGTCTATTCCCATGCTCTGAATTAGGATTAAGGTTATATGCCTAATATTCATATGCATCTGAAATCCTTGCTATCCTGTTCCTGAGGCTTTCTAATGAAAGGAATTCAGCAGCCTCACTAAGGGAGTTTTGTGTAGCTTCATATATCTTAAATAGATTTCATGACAAAACCATTTCTGCATCAATTATATAGGAAATTGTAATTAAGTGTTAGTGTGACAAGTTGCATGGAAGTCACCTGGAAGATCATCCAAGTCAATTCTTGTATTACTTCAATACTGAATTTGAGAAGTCAGGGAGAAAAAACAGGAAAACAAATCTTGAACAGACTTTTTTCTTAACCCCTAGTCATCTATTTGGTTACAAATTGGAACTAGGCGATGCTTTCCTTAGAAAGGGGGAAGGAAGTGTACCATATAGAAGACACAGGGGCCAGTTTGTTTGCAGTATTGCCAAAAATGTGAGATTTGGGTTTCTACTCTTATTCAAACTAGTTGGGGCTGGTCCATTCATTATTTCGTTTTAGAATGGGCAAGAAATAATCTACCTACGTTACCAGGAGGCTTGTGGATCATATGGTAAATCACATGGAAATGTAATGTTGAGCATGTTTTTGTACATTAGGAAATATATGGAAATTATACTAGGCTTTCTATCCAGTGGAAGATAGTATTGCAGGATTACTAGCTTTATGAAAAGGAAAGAAAACAGTGGTAATCTATTCCAAAGGTCTGGAATGTCCATCAGATTAAGACCAAAATGTCTCAATTTCTTGGCAAATACGTTGTTTTTGGTGAGGCTCAGATCCTTCCTTTCTGTGTTGTTAACAGATCTGAGCCTCACCAAAACAACATACTTGCCAAGAAATCGATTGCTTTTGTTATTGGGGAAATGTTTTGCCATTTCTTTCACACTTCTTTTATTTTATCTTTTGCATTCTTGTTACAGTTAGATGCTGGTGTGCCAGAAAAAATAAGCCTCATTTCCAGAGATGAGAAGAGTGTACTTGTGGTAACTTACAGCGATTTAAAACGCTGCTTTGAAAATACTTTTCAAGAACTGATTGCAGCCGCAAATGGTCAGTTGTAGTATTTGCTGAAAGCATGCAGGACATTGCTGAGGAACTTAACCAATAGCAAATTGCACTACAGCTGAATTGTTGTTGTCATCTCATTTCACATTTGGGAAACAAACAGGAGATGAGCAAAGCTGCTTGCACTTCAGTCAGGTACACTGTTACTTGAAGGGAAGAATGTTTCACTTATCCTAGAGCTAAGGCTGCCATTGGAGGCTTTATCTGTGAAGAATTTATTTTAGATTAAGGAACACATCAGGTGCATGATGTTCCTGCTTTTATTTTTTCCACTTGTATATGCACTAATTTTAATTTTTTAAAAACTTTTCTGATCTCTGAAGTTTTGCCACATTGTATACTTATTAAGGGAAACTCTTTGCAAGGACATTTCTGGGATACATTTTTGTCACTGAGGAAATAGCAAAATTTATTCATTTTGATATTATTTGCACCCAGAATAGCATAAAGGACCAGGTAAATAATTTAATAGAAATTGTGTTCTGTCAATTACTGTTTAGTTTGTAACCTCTGTAAAAGTGTGTTGTATGCAAGCTCTGTATGCCACCCACTGTTAGTTTAAAAAAGAAACAAACTAGAAGATGAAACTTTTTAAAACCAATCAAGTTGAATTATCAGTAAATTGTTGAAAAAAAGAAGAAAAGAAAAAATCCCCTCTCATTTGATTTAAATATTGTCTAAGTGAAGTGACGAAAATAGCATCATGAGGAGCATTTATAATTTAAGGAGCATATCAAATTTGCTCTAAACACAACCAGCGCCTTTTAAAAAACTGTTTGTATGTTTTCGTGCTAGTCAGAAGCATTTACATTTATGCAATTTTTTTAATAGTTTTTTTAAAGAAATTGTGTTTAAATGCCTGAAGTTTCAGGAGTCTATTACTTTAGGTTATTTACAGTATAATTTTTTGTATAAAGTTCTGTTCTTTGAACCACAGCTTTATTATGGTACGCTACACTGGATACAGATACAAAGACACTGTTAAAAGAAGATTAACTAATCACAGCAGTTGTCTGGCATCAAGAGCTTTTCAAGTTTTACAGCCTGAATCTGGAGGGATAATGATCTGCTGTGCCTTTGCAGTCACTGCTTAGCCCAAAGTAATATTACTTTTGATAATACTCAACACATGAATATTCATGAAGTAATTCAGTCTCAAAAGTCTGGAATTTTCCTCCTCAATTAACTTTCTAATATTTGGACATGCAATTTTCTCCATACTTGGGTATTCATGGGATTTGTAGTTAAACACCTACACTTTGATACTGAAGACTGCCAAATATGTAGGAATTTCCTTTCTTAAAGCAGTAGTGAAGACTGTATCTATCCTTTCCCAGCACTGAATGTTTTAATAGCACTGGGTGCTCACCATGAAGAAAATGTGGAAACTCAAAAAGGTCAGGACAGACTCTAAGCACTTGCAACTGATGTTAGTGACATCAATTTTAATAATCTCAATATTTGTAGTTTCCAGAGAAGTTTTTATTATTTCTCTGTCCACTTTTATAAGCTTTAAAATGATTCGCCGCCTTGAGACTTGCATCAAGAAAAGCAACTCTCTTCACATCGAAAGCTTTGAAGACTAGGGACATGCTTTACACGTTTTAGAAAATGTGGTTGAATCCACATTAGGTAGCATCAGTTGTTGAGTTTAAAAATCGATTATTGTTGCATTTGATTGAATGAATTTTAAAAGGAACATAATGTTTAATATTCAAACGATAACAGTTGCCAGAATGTTCTTTTTAATGTAAAAGGAACAGGAACTTTGAGAAGTGAACATGCAAAACAGTCTTTTATCATTAGCTCATGTATTTGAGGAAGAGCAGCTGTCTTTTATATGTTTTTTGACAAATCATATTGTAATTCTTTTGTACAAAAAAGAAGTACTTGTATTCTAGAAGAAATATGAAATGCTTAATTTATAAGCGGGCTGAGGTTTTTTCCAGTATTGTTTTCTTTGAAAATGAAAGGGGATCATCTGTTCAGTTGTGGGGTATGGGAACCTTTGAAAATTTAATTTGTGGACCAATATTTTGTGGAAGTGTAAGGCAGGGGTAAAATAGGGCTTGAATTCTCATCCTTTTTAGACCAGCAAATCACCCTCTGCAAGACATGTCTAAATTGCAAACCTGTGTGAATTTGCATAATGTCAGTTTGCTTCAGCCCCTAGTAACCTCAGGACTTGGTTTAAAAATAAAAAGTAGACAGCTAATAAGTTTTCATACATAAACAATGTCAGCCAGAAATTATTTGGTGTCAGATAATACATAAAAAAAAGTTTTGTTTTCTATTTATTTCATTTGGTCCATATTTGGGAATGATTTGAACAGTCTGAAGTTCAACTTGGGTGTTTTTTTTTTGGGGGGGGGGGGAGAGCCCTTCTGCCCCATTTTAATTCCATTTAGAAGGTTGTCCTAAAGTTGTAGTTTGATCCATTCATGGGGAGATCTGTGTATCTGTATTTAAAAAGAAGCACCACCAGGACATGCCCTCCTAGAAGGGGAAATTTAATTCTGACCTTCCTATTTTTACAGCTAAAAGCACAGAAGGGACAACCTTTGAAATCAGGTGATGTCATTTTAATTTTTGTACCTATTTTAAATTCTGTTGCTGTATTTACTATATTGTAAATATTTTGTTGAGGGTACCTATGTATTTTGATTTGCCCTTGTTTCAGTAATTCAGGTGTCAACAGCTTCCCCTAAAAAGCACCAGTATGTTAAGTTCTAATGTCATGATCCCAATATGTGTTACTCATCTTTAATCCTGTTTTCATTCTTCATGTGTACAGCAGTATTTTTAATAAAGAATACCAGAAACAACGTAGTCTTATTTTGAGCATGTGAGGTATGGAAGTTGGATAGGCCTCATCACGTCAGTGTTGGAATTATATTTCATTCTATCATATTTCTTTTGTATTCACTTTTGTTTCCAATGCAGAGTTTAAACAATAATGATTCACAAATCATGTTTAATGTTTGCTACTTACAGTACATCAGATGTCCTAAAATTTATAGATGCTATACAAAAGAAGTGTAGTAATAACACACTTCCTTAACTCCCAAGTCAAAGCAGTAACTGCTTCTGTCAGGTCAGTTCTGCTTTATTAGACAAGTCCTAATTCTGAAAACTGTATTAAAAAGTAGACTTACTTTCTTGTTTGTTGATCTCTTCTGCACAAAGGTATTTTAGTTTCTCTGAAAACTTGCATATGGAGTGATTGACAGCTTCAGTGCCCAGAATTATCTGTTCTGTATTGTTAATCACCAAAGATGAGGTGACTTAGTTGTGGAGTAAAATATCCTGTACCTTCCAACCCTGACCATGCTTATGTAACACATCTTGCACAAAATTGTGTAGTAGTGTCAGTACTTTTTCTTGCATATATTTCATATGGAGTCATTGTCACTTAAGTTGCATTATTGTTTAAGAAATATTATTTTATAGAGACTAAAGTTGCAGCAGGCTTGCTTGATGCGCTTGTCTACTCTCCAGTCTCTTTTAATAATGTGTAGCAACAGATATAGAACCTCCTACCGTAGTAGGTAATTCCATAATAATCTGCTTCTCTGGAGGAAGTTTCTTCTCAGCTTCCTTCCAGCACTTTAACATAGTTATATCTGCAGCATGACTTGGAGATCTGCTCAGGTCATCTAGATTTACATACCAGAGAGCACTATTGAACATCTAAGTGGAGGCAGCTTCACCTGATCTGCTGCCAGGGGCAGGGACTTGGAGAATCCTCATGAGGAAGAAAAACCATCTTCCAGACTGGACGCACTAACTCATGTCGCAGGTTCAGAACAAGCTTTGTATTGGTGATGCTCTAGCTTTTTTTTTGTTGTCCTTTCATCTGCACCAGATCTTTTGGCTGTAGAAGTGACCAAGGGGCAGTTAAATGGTATTTGGCAATGGGTTTTCTTTTCTCCACCATGAAACCTTGACTTTCCTGGAGGTAGAGTGTTTTTTCGCTTTGGACAGCAGTAAATATTTCTTAAATATACTGAATCTAGTGTATTTCAAAGATGGACACTTGTATTGCTCCTTATCTGCTTTGTTGTGTGGGAAGCATATTTGATGGATTGATGGACAGATGTACGTGTTAGTGCTGTCCAGTGCTGGACTGGCTGTTGCAGTAATCTTTACTGGGTTAACTAGCCTGTGTATACTCTTTCAAAAGCAAACTTTATTATATGAATTTAGCAGTCAAATACATTATATAGAGAGGAAATGCAAGATAAAAGCGAGTTATTCACATCCAAAGAAACTTAGAGATCATATAAAAGAAATTTTTGTAGTCCAGTTTTCTTAAATATTTATGCACAAAAAGCATATTTATATATTTACACTGTGCAAACACTTCCTTTTAGAGATGCATTATCACTCGATTATTTTAGCTGACTTGGAGTTAAACGCTTCTTTGACTTTCCATTTGTTTTGATCAAGATAGCATACACTTCACCATCAAGAAACAATGCAGTAGGCTATGGTTAAAATTAATGATCTCTTGACAAGGAAGAACTAGAATGGATTCTTTGTAGCTTAGGAGTTAGTGGTACACATCTATCATGAGTATACAGGAATGTTTTTATCTTTGTAAAAATAGACATTTGCCTTTAAGTCTGTTAGTGAGTCAAGCTCACAGCCACTAAAGTGAGTTTTGAGTGGTCATAGTGTAAGTTACATTTTAATAAATGTTTATAGTAGACCACAGGAAACTGAGATGGGGCAGTAGTTGTTGATCCAGAAATAATCAGTGCTGTTGTTAATTGGCCAAAAGCCATTTTAATATTACATTCAAAGGTAAAGGGAGATAGTGCATCCTTACACTTTTCAAATGAAGAACATTCATTTCCTTTCTGAGATGCTATACAAAAGTTTGATGCAAATAAATGATAGACTTTTCCTGTATGTATATACTGTTAACTAACCTAGAAATTCAACTACATTCATAGAAAAGCTGCCCTAACTTTCCAAAGAGATTGTCTTATTTCTAACTAAACCTTTCAAACTCTATAATAATCAATTCTTTGTTTAAAATATATGCAGTTTAGTAGCCTCCTGTCCTTTCAGACAGGTTCCCATAAATAAAATATACTCAGTGCAATGTTAGAAGGTCCACTAGGTTTCATGGACAAAGCTTGACTTAACATGTCTAGTTTGTTTCCAGTGTGTGTATGCTAATATATTGAAAAAGTGCAAAACTTCAGGGAAGTTTAATGGATTTCAGCAGGCTTAACCAAATGAATTGTTCTGTAGTCCCTGCTATTTCAGCCCTGGCTCTGATCTTAGTTCTTTTGTATCCTTGCCAAATGTGTTTCACAGCACATGTGCCAAGTCCTGGCCTCGCAGAACTCCTCACCTCTTTTGTTACCCAGAGGAGTAAGATCTTTCTTACACCTCATCATCAGCTAGCTAATTCAGATTCCCCAGAGCATTAGCCTTCCCTCAAGTTTCTCAAAATAGAGTTTTCACTAAAAACTATAGAGTGTGGTCTCCTTGTTTGCCTCTTGTTAGACGATCCTTCGTTTTTCAGCACTGCACAGGTGGCCTTAGCATAGGTCCAAGCAATGGAGTGCGAATTCTAGGGTGCCTCTAACAGTGATATATCAGTGCTGCACAAGTCTGAACAGAGGCTAGGTTACTCTAGCATTAAATACCATCCTGCTGCCAGGGATTAAACACTGAACGGGTTTTGTCTGTAATGATGACCATTCTAGTTTTCAGAAGTATCAGGCAATTTTAGTGACAGCTGTTTGTCAGCACTGGGAAAGTCAAGGCCTAAGCGTTAGTATTTTACTATATTTTGTATATGTTTCTTGCAGTTTGTGGAAAAGCAAATCACTTGATTAAGCCAATGGCAGTTTTAAAATTGTAGGATAGCTAAAATTATTCAGGTCAAAATGTTTAAACTGGCAGTGTTTTAGAAAAACCTTTTCCAATTAAATGCATAAATCTTGGCCTACTTAAATAGGTGGCTGAGCATAGAGGACCACTGAGTTGTAGTCAGGAGGGGGAGAATGACATACTTTCATTTTCTCCATCACTGTATTGCTGTAAGTGTGTCTTTGCTTGGAATCACTGAGTTGGTCACAGCTGAAACTGCAGAAGCTTCTTGGCTTAGTTATTCCGGAAAGCACCGACTCCTTGCTCCTGCTGGCACCTTTCACACTGTAAAACAGCAATGTCACTGTTAGCGCGTTTAAAGTGTACGGGCAACTGTTTTACTAACTTGAGCGAAGCTGTATCATAAGAAGATGCTTTGTTTATTCTCAGATGATAAGAGCATTTATACAGATGGAATTGCTTGAGGGAGAACAAAGCAGAGGTCTGAAAGAGCCCTCCCGTATTCCCCCCCCAAGTCCGCTGCGTCACCGTGTATTTGTTCAGAACATCTGCATTAGAGAGATTGTATTCATTTTAAGTATTGCAGTTAGGGTGCTTATGGGAATATTTAATCACCTAAGCTCTGTTGTTCAGTGCGAATTTCAGGATAGGCCTGGAGCAATAGCTGAAGTGCCTTTGTGGCAGTGCTAGGGACTGAAACTATTGCAGAATAGAGTAACGTGGAGTATCTGGCATCTGTGAGCTGTAGCTCCTGATACAGTATATCCTTCTCCTCCACACACACTTAAATGTGCTTATTAAGGGATTTTTGTTTTGTTTTTTTTTTTTTTTTTTTTGGGGGGGGGGGGGGAGGGTTGAGTGAGAAGAGTGAAGTAACCAATAGTCTCAAGCCTTGAGGCAAAAGCGGAAAACTGTTAGCATAGATGTACCTGGAGCCTGAGCTTAGATGAGTCTTAAAGATAAGCAACTGATGTTTATGTGAGGAAAGGCACAGGTTACCCAGGTATCTCCTCTTCTAGGCTGAGATGAGCTGCTGATCTGAATCAAGAATATTCCTGTCCCACCAAAGACTAGTTTTCCTGCTGGATGCCTTTTACAAAGTGCTCTTTATAAGAGAAGCTTAATGCTTTCTCAGCTGAGCCACTCTTTAGGACGTTGTTTACCTTGCAGCACTTTCTCACCCCTATTCTGAGAGGGTAATGTTCAAAAGGGCTCTTTAAATAATGAAGAAAATTAAGGCAAAGAGAATTTTCACACTATTGATCTTAGATGCCTTAGTTCTTTATCTGTAGACAAAGGGCATGGCAGGGCATTCTCCATTGTTGATTATATGTGAAATCCTAAGTTAAGCATATGTTGGACTGCAATGCCTGAACTTAAATTCCCTTCCTGCTGCTCTTGTAAGGTTAAGGATACTCTGCCCATCTCCTTTTATAAGGTCAGGAATATTGGTAGTCATAGTCTTGAATTCCAGACAATATGGGGCATCTACTGAGGTTTTGGGGAGCCAGGACTGGCTTTTTTAATTCTAATTTGCACAATTTGATCATTAAATGAAGCACTGAACTAGTAAAGTAGCATAGGGCCTTCTCATTAAGGAAACAGAGATAAAAACTTCTTTCAGATATCACAGCTGTTTGAGCCTTTAACTCACAAACCTCTACTTTTTAAGGAGTGCAGTCTCCTGTCCTACCTGTGACATCTATAGGAAATTAGAGGGTACTCTCAAGAAGACCACCATATTACACTTTATATAGATAGAGTTTTAAAGAGAAATGGATTTAAAAACAAATGCTTCTATGACTTACATTGTAATTACCTGTTAAATCTTAGAGAACAGTGGGCTGGCAGAAGTGGACTGTGTATGGGATGCCTTCTTTCCTGTCTTCTGCCTAATTGCCATCATTGTGAACTTTAAGCATTCAGAAAGCATCAGCTAGACCCTACAAAGTTATGAGCCTTAACATCATTCTCCTTGATTCTTTTATTCCTTATCTCACTCTTGCATTTTGAGAATCTGTATTTTCTTTCAGTCATAGACCTTATTTTGTCATTAAAATTTAGACCTAGCATGCTTAGAAAGGTTAGTGCCTTAAGAAATAAATACCTCATGTTTCAACGCTTGCTGAAAAATCCTAAGCAATATTATGTTATAAACTGGAATAAAGCCTCTAAGCCAGATTTGGTTTCTACTTAGACTAATTAATAAACCTTCATACAAAGAAAGCTGGATCTTGAGGTGCGCTGACATGCCTCGGGCTACACTCCCAAGGAGAGCTTCAGAACTTTACAGTCAATAAAAGCTTTTCTAGGTGTGGACTATCTACTTCCTACTCTAGTAATGTAAACTGGAAAATGGGTCTAGCTGCTGCTTAATTGGGATCACTTGTTGGAGGAAATGGTTGCTTCATTCCTGGGACACAGTCTGTGTTGAAGAGCTCAGTGAGATTAGAGGCAATGTTTGTTCCAGCGCAGAAATGGTGGAGTTCTCTGAAATTTTACAGGTTTAAACGATTCACTTTGATTGCGAGGTTTGCTCCAGTCAAAGGATTTTGGCTTATTCTGCTTGGGCTTTTTCACCAGTACTGAAGAAGAGGTGCAGTTGGGATTGTTTCCATTTGTAAGGGAGCAGAGCTCAAAAGACTGATGTCTTTCCCCCCAGTAGCGTCCCTATTGGAATCTTGTTACTTGAGGCCTTATGTTAAGAGAGACTTAGCTCTCTTTATGGCATTCACAGTATTGCTTGTTTTCATCTTGATGGTGCTCTGGTTGTTCACACTGAGTGAATGTTAGCATGTGCACTGGCTTTCTCCTGGAGTGAGCTGATTATTTTCCTCTGACACAAACCCTGGGGTAGTTCTGGTGCATGTTCACTCCAGTGACTGCTCCCACAAAGCAGTACAAGTAAAATGCGCCAGTTTGATTCCTTCCACCCTATGCAGTCTTTCAACGCTGTCCTATCAGACTTTGCCATCTCAAGTGTGATCCCTCTAATGCCCTGTGTTATTTCAGAAACTTTGAACTGAGAAAAATACACAGACTCCACTTACTTTGTCCTGGGCAGCAGAGCAACACAGGTGTCCAGAGAGATCCAGGGCTCCGTGCTGCTGAACTGTGCACCAAGTCAGGCTCCTCCAGAGGAGGCGAGCCAGGAACAATATGGACACAGTCACTCTGCGCCACTTAGCCCGGGCTCAGAAAGCACTCCCTGCAGTGAGTGTATTTGTCTACATCTGTGTCCTAAAGGAAAGTGTTGAGGTTTACAGTTAGCATAGAACCAAGTGCTTAGGGCATGGCTTGGTGTTACAGTGAGGGAGATCTAATAGCAAGCTGCTGATAAAAGGTGGGGGCCCTTCCTCTTGCTGGCACAGGCATTCAGCTGTCCTGACTAGTTTGCTGAGAGTCTATATGAAGCTTATTTTTCTGATACTCGGGTACCTGACCTGAGCTTATTGCAGGGCAAGCTAAGGAGAAATGTTAGCACAAGAGACGGAGCAGGGCCACAGAGCAAGGATGTTTGAAGTGCAAGTGAAGAAGCAGGACCATGCATTTGGTTAGATCAGCTTACATGTGTCAGACACCCCTTTGAGCTTTACCTTGCCCATTCTGGGGAGTGCATGAATGTAATTTTCAAGTGTTACTACTTTCAGAGGTATTTATTTACTGCTCCAGTTTAGTCTAAACAAAGGATGCTTAGCTAGGAAGCTACCGTTTTTAAGAATAAGCTTACACTAATGGGTTGCCAGTGGCAGACATTGCTTTTCAGCATAAAATTGTAGTACCATTAGTTTGTCTTCCAGGACAGATGACCTTCTCTTGCGCTCAGCTAACTGTACTGTTTCCTCGAGGATTTACATTCTAGCAGCCACAGTTGAATTTGAATTTCTTTTTTCCCCTTCAAGCATTCCTTTTCCTTACACAGCTGAAATTGCTCCTCAGAGCAATGTCAGAGGGCTGCTGAGGGCAGACACCATGTGTTCTGTGCCACATGAAGAAAGAGGCATTTTATAATTTCATTTGGGGAGGTGACTGTGCTGCTGACTGCAACCTTCAGAAATGTCACAATCACATACAAAAAAGATGCCTTAAATCACTTTAAGGAAGCATTGTGTCCTCTGGAAACGTGTAAAATCCACACACATTTCAAACTTTGTAATTCCTGGCTTCTCAAAAAAAGAATATGAGAAACTCCCTCAATAAAATCAGAGTGCCATAAAAATGCACAAGCCTCTTTTCTGAAATATGAGTGGTCACAGCAGGAAAAAAGACTTTACCAGCGCTTGTTTGCAGTGACTTGCATAACTCTGGCTTTGCCGTGCTTGAGTAATGCTTCCATTGCAGGCTCCTGCCAGGGGCACGTTTACTCTGTATTGCCATGTATTTTGGCCACGCGAGTAGGGCCGTGTGCACGCTGTCACACCTGTATATCTGTGCGCTTAACCAACGCCCTTTTAGTCACTGGACTTTTTCTTAAAGCAAGCCCTGTCCGCCGCGCCTGCACGTTTCAGCCAGCCGCGATTGTTCGTGAAGACAATGCTGCGCCTCCCAGCCGTGCCGCTCCAGGTCGCTCCCAAGCTCGGCGCGGGCAGCATGGCAGGATGGCCTTGACCTAATGCCAGCCTAAGATGAATGATCTGCTGGCTCTGGGCAGTCCCTGAGCTGGCCGAGAGAGCTGCGACCAGCCACAGACGCTGCCAGCTTCATAATGGCCCGGGAACAGAGATACCGTCGGCATTGAGAAAATAAACATTTCCCATTTGCAGAGAGTTCATGTCAGTGCAGCACATTCCTTAGAGCAGCTCAGTTCCCTGCTTGGGCAGCTGTCAGGAATTAGGTGGAGGAAGGTGGCTAATATATTAAAGTGCTTAAAGGCAGGAAGAGAAATGAGGCCCTCACATCCATCTATTGTAAAGTTGCCACTTTAGCATCCTGAGCCCATGGGTCTTAAATGGGCTATGCTTAGCTGAGTCATGGAAAAGAAGGGCAAAAACAAGCCCTGGGAGCCTCGTCCTAGCTGGGGTGCCCTTGGGGATGTACAGAAGGAACTACAAATCCTTCTTAACCACACGTTCCTCCACCCCCTCGCCAAGGACTTGTTTCCTATAGTTAATGCACTGCTGCCTCACATTAGTGTTCTCTGACCATCTCCTGCCCAGCCTGGCAGTAAGTTCATGATCGGGTAGATTGCTAAAGAGCGATAATAAATCATGTTGGTGATGTTTGTTGAGGGGTTTGAGGGTTATTTGTTATTATTTGTTGCTGGTGCATGGAGGTTTAGCTGTGAGGGCTGATTGAACGAGTAACTACTCGACTAAGCAAAACACACATCAGCAAAAGCATTTGCTGAGACTGGGGCACCTTGGGGACTTTTATTAGGCCTGATTTAATACCGTGAATCCTCCTTTGCCCTCTAACATGTGAAGGAGAAGAAAGAGGCGTAAAATACAGACCCAAAGAGTGTCCGTCTCTGTTTGCTGTCTGTCCAGGTGAAGCGTTTCAGTTCTTCTGAAGCTAACACCATCCCACTGTCTGCTTGGTAATCCTTGAAGAAAAAAAAGACTCAACCTCATTAGGTGTTAACTGTAGAAAGTTACTTTTATAAAGTAGTCAATTCCTGTCTGGTCAGATTTGCAGCATCATTTTGGTCGTTTATGCTCAGAGATCTGTAAGACCCAGAGATTATGTGCTGCTTTAAGTGCCACAATGCCCAGGAATTTAATGTTGCTTTTCCAAACTGCTCCCGTTTTGGGGTGCAGCAAACACACAGCATGAATGCAGGTGCAGAGTGTCAAAGGTGTCTATAAACAAGGTGAAGCTCTCACCAGACACTAGTCAGCAGCCTTCAGCAAACCACAATGTTTTTCCCATGCCCTCACCATTTAATGCCTGTTACCTGAATTGCTGAAAGCTGCCTCCAGTGACTGACCCATGCCCACCTCCACCCAGGACAGTGCGTATAACCTGTCGGCTGACGTTTCCCCAGCTCATCTGCCTGCTACCAGGGCATGCACATAGAGAGGACCTACGATGGAACAAGGCCCACGGTACTCGTTTTTGCACTCATGTTCAGGTGAAGCACAAATCCAGGAGATTTTTAAGTGGCTCTTCTACAACACCGGGACCCAGCTGGGACTCTGGCAGCCATCCCTTGCCAGGCTATTGGTGCTGGCCATTTCTTAGCAAGGGAAGAGTGTTTGCAGCCCAAAGCACAGCCAGAGAAGGACCCACTGTTGCCCATTTCAAGGCCACTGGGTTAACATCATACTTCAAGCACAGCTCATTTTGCACTTCATTTCAGCAGAGCTCGCAGAGCAATGAAACCCTTTCTTGATTTCCTTTGTATATAGCTGTCATGCAAGTAAAAAGAAATATATAATATATTATTTGGCCAAAGAATCACTTACATTAAATACAAATGTTTCCTTGATGGGAAGCTCTTCAAATGTTTTTATGCGCTGGGGTGGATTTATTTTGAAAGTGTTTATATATCTATTCAACAGAAAAGGGAGAAAGATTCCTGGTGAGAGCATAAAGTGCAGCGCGTAAGTGAGAAGCACTGGTTACTTGTTTTTTAAAGTATTTGCTTAACTGATCACCAAAATAGTTTATACAAGTGGGACTTGTTACTCCACCCAAACCTCATTCACCAGCCTCTCACGGCCTCTCTCAACCCCTCTCCCCTCAGCCCAGCACCCCACTGGCTGGGGTTCAAAGACGGAGGAACCGCTGTGTGGCTCCACCTGAATGCCTACTAATGAAAAATACCGAGGTGTTACCCAGCCCAGAAAATGTTGCGCATCCCAAAGTAAACTGCAAGTGAGGATTTTGGATTTAGAAGCTGTTGCTGATGGCAAAGAAGATACCAATACCTCCATTAGATGACCTATAAAGCAGATTTACCATGTGAGGTGGGATAAATTGAAATTGAATGAGAAAAGTGATTTCTGGTCATTCTCTCATTAAAAAAAGAAAGAAAGAAAAGAGAAAAGACGTTTCAAATCAGATACTAGAGATATTGGAAAATTCAGGCTATGTGGAGTGTTTCTGGCTGTTTTCTCACACCCTAGCCCAAACCAGGCAATGCAACAAGCTGCAATATGGAATGAACAAACCAACCCTGTCCTGATCTTGCTCATCTTACCTGACGTTTTCAGTGCTTCCACAGTTTGAGCTTGTAGCAGATAAGTTTTCATTGCACAAAGAAATGGGTGCAGATGGAAACATACTTTCAGTTGTAAATATAGTATTCACGGGTATGTAGTCTTTGCCTTCCTAAATACACATAAAAAATCAAACGGTTACTCCCAAGAGTATGCACACGGTAGCCCTTACTGAGGTCATCACACATAGTTACCACTTCAGTACCTGTTGCACATTTGCTTGAAGCAGATCCCCCAGCTTTTTCACCAGTTCAGAGAACCTCGGTCTGTCGTTGGGATTGCTTCGCCAACAGTCCAGCATGATCTGGTAGCTATGACGACAAATGCAAAATGAGCATATTGTGGGGTTAAAGCCCAGTTTGGTCCGAGGCAGTGCAGTATCTGACAGTGTATCAGCAACAGAGTTAGCTCCCAAGCCTGTGTGATTTTACAGAGATGCTCTCCAGCACTGCCAAGGCCTATAAGTAAAAGAGTAAGTTTTCAACAAAAAAATGAAAAAAAGTTTCCCACAGGACACCAGGAAGTCCACTTCAGAAGAATGATTTAGCCAAGTTGTCATGCTTTCTTTTTTTTAAATTCCTAATTAAACACTAAACCTTTGTATAAAATGTCTATTAACTGGCAATGTTTAAATTAAGGCATCCTAAGATGACTTATATGAATGTGTCACTTCCTTGTATTGGTTGAGTCTAGTTTTCCTTCCTGCAATAAAATATGTGGAAAAAAAAAAAAAGCTCTTATCAACTGTCACTAGGATAATAAAATTAGCCAATGGGTAACACTCCCAGATATGATATGGCTGGCTTGCATCCTTTTACTTCTTCCAGAATGTTATTTTTGGGAAGTGTTACTATTTAGAGTCATGATGTAGCACTCAAAAAGGCACCATAGATGCCTACATGTATTTAATTTTGCCTGAATAGGTAAAATACACGATATTTCCATGCTTCTAAATGATTTGGGCAACTTTGTGCTGAGAGTCCTGTAATCTGGAGCAAGGGCTGTGCAGAGCCCTTAGGGAGGAGCTGCTGGTTTTCCTAACAGGCTGCTGCCTGCGTGGCTGTTGAGAGCTTCAGGCAGAAGCAGCACAGACTAAACCAAGGTTTTTGGAGCTTACGGGTCCCTGTCACTTTCCTCTGCCATCAGATGTCGTCTCCAGGAAAGGGTGGGCCCTCAGCACCACCCTATTTGCAAGGAAACCTCCACTGTCACTTCCTAAGTTAAGAAAAACGTTAACAGTGTCACATTCCTCCAGCACTTACCAGTGTACACGTCAATAAATATTAAACCTGGATGAGAATGAATAACCTCTTTCCTCTGAGTTGTTCTTTCAGTTGTGACTTTAACGGCCCTCTCCTAAGCTATCTAAGAACAGGCTTCTCCATATCTTAAAACTGAAAACGAGTCTTGGCCACAAAGGAGGCTGAGCTTCGGTGACACTGATCTTGCATTTCTCTAGCACCTGGCCTTTCCTTGTGACCACACTCCCTCATCAAACCCTACACAAACCCTCTGTGATGGGCATTTGGTCCCTCTTGGGCTACAGGACCATCAACCCACTCAGGAAAGGTAGTGCCCTGGGCTTGTGGCCATGGCCACTGGGGTCCTCAACTTCAAAGAAGCCTTTTTAGCTCATGGGAATCTGGCCCAGGGGAGGGGGGGAGAGGGTGCTAAAAGCTGGGGGATTTCAAGAAGATGTTAATGACACAAGAAGATATGAGGCAGCATTGGGTTACTTTTTCTTATGTTTGCACATACATAAGATTTCTTGCAGACTTCTGCGTCGTCCGTCCTGCAAGGCAGCCTACGAGGGGAGAAGTATGCCAAAAGCAAGCAGAGAAAGCATCTTACATTTCTTCTGTCGCTTGCTCTGGGGCCCGCATTCTTGTGCCTTCTTTTAGTTTGCTGCAGAAATCCTCATCTATTTGGACTCCAGGGTAAGGAGAGGCACCTAGGGATAAGTGAGAAGAGGTTCATGCATCCATGAGTCAGGAAGGGAAACATCTCTGCATGTGAGGCTGGTGTTATGTCAGCTCCCATGATGTTAGCCAGGTAAGATGCTAGTTGAGTTTCTACGGTCTGTGCAAGGCACGCTACACTCCCTGTACAATCGGGGGGAAAACGAGGGGCTTCCAGGAGGTGATCACCTCACCGATCCCAGCCACCCCTCTAGGAGGTGGATGAAGCGCTTTCTGGAGATCCCTTTTCTCAGCACTGACTGTAAAGGGAGCTGGGCTGGGTACCTGAGACAGTTAATCATGAGACCTTAACCAGGGGCTATGGGTTCCCTCTGCCCCCTGCAAACACCCAGGAGGCTCCACATCCCCTTCTGGGGGCTGGAAACCTCCCCAGGGGTCTGACCCTGCTGGGTGCCACAGGGGAACTGCTGCTCAAGTTGAGCCAAGTCCTGGGCCTTGGGGAGTAGCAGGATCGAGCCTAGGGATATTAGTGGCATTTACCTGGCTGGAATGTTAAAAAAAAAAAAAAAAGAATTTGACTTTAAAAGAATACCTAAACAAACACCAACTCTTTATACTTGGGACAAACTCTGAATTGTAGCAAGTACAGTATTAACAAATCCCAAATACTCTAAAGCAAGTAATTAAATAATGGTTTAAAATCAAATCAAGGTGTATTTGCATTATTTCCCTAGTTTCCATGGTTTTAAGATCAGCAGCTTGATTAGGCTGCTGGTCTTTTTGCCATTGATAAGAAAGCAAAAGGAAAAGAAAAAAAGGAAAGAACAACAACAAAAAAAATCCTCTTGGAGAGTCAATCACGAGGTTCCAGGAGCTGGGACTTTAAGAAAAAAAATAGCAGATACTGTGAGGCTCACCATAACATCACAAGAGTTGGCAGCCTGACCAGCAACATGCATTTAAACTAATAAATGATTGATTGTCCTAAGAATTGTATAGTATTGTTTCCTCTACTGTTCTCCTCTTTTGTCAGCCTCTGTGCTGAACCCAATTAAGATTCTTCTATTATGACGGTTGTTGTTGTTCCCTTTCAGTGTACATTTTGTATCCTGCATCTCGAATATACAAAAAAGGAAAAAAAAAAAAAAAGGAGGGGGGAGTAATTTCAGATTCCATGCTCTAGTTCACCCCCAGGCATCTGCTTCACTGTTTGCTTGCCTGCCGCTTCCAGCGGCTCACGCGCGAGGGAAGCAGCTGTGCACGGCACAGGGCTGGCACCGGGGCACTCGCCGGCTGATTTTCGGAGTGGAAATGGAAGGTGTCGGCTGTCACACGTCTCACACACCTTTAACACATTCAGAAACGTTCAAAGACCTCCTTGCGTTTCCAGCTGGGTGCTTACTTGCTCCCGCAGGGAAAGGAAGAAGCTTTTGAGGGCAAAAAACATCCACCTTGAGATGCCAGGCAGAGCGGACTCTGAGCTGTGTGTTTAGGGTCAGCTCCTGTTTCTTTGCGTATTCAATGCCATAATCAGGCAACTGAGTGCACTGCCTTCATTCAAGCAAGCTCTGCGTGACTGTTACCCCTGGCTGCTGGTTACAACTGCAAATCTGCTGGAACTGGGGATCCTAGTGAAGAGGTCTGAAAACTGCCCTACTGCTCTCCGGGGACCACACAGCCCTGGCACCGTGAACGCCGGCTCTGCCGTACCTGCAGAGATGCCTAGGTTTATCTCAGATGGCACACGGTAGGCTGCATAAGGCCCACAAACTCCTTATTACACTGTAGGAATTTAAAAAATTGCTTTATTTCCTCATCAAGACCTGAGACCATAACTCTGTGCTCCATCTGTCAAACAGAGCACCGAGACTGCTCAGGCTGTGCTGCCCTAGGTGCATCCACACCAAGGGTTTCTGCAGGAGAGAGATTGAAATGTAAGTTTTGGTCATGAGAGAAATAGGTGGAAAAATGCTCAGATAATTTTGCTATTCATTAAGTTTTCAAGTTGGCAAAGTTATTCTGCTTCTTACCTGTGGCCTTACAAGCATTAAACTTCTCACTTCACAGTGATGTGATAAAAATGATTCTTCCATCTATCCCCAGATGCCACTGAAGCCTGGGATTTAGTTATTTCCCATATTAAAGTTATTTCCTTATTCCTAATTTTCCTTTAGTTATTTCCTTATTAAAGACATGGCAAGAGCTCTTTGAAGTTCATGGATGTTTTTCCACAGATTGAAATGATCATCAGGTCAAGCCCTCACTACAACCCTCTCCACCGCTTTCAGCTCCCAGGATGCAGATTGAACATACCCAAGGAAAATATCTCCCACAGCAATACCCCATAGGACCACACGTCACTTTTTGTATTGTAGATTTTATCAAATATGGATTCTGGAGCCATCCACTTGAGAGGAAGTCGAGCCTGAAATGAAACGGCAAACCTTACTACTCTTGTCAAAGACTAGAAGGATTTAATTATAGCTGAATCAATTATATATTGTTATATAAATAATTACCATTCAAGAAGGAACCTGGGGGATTTCTTTACAGACAATAAACATGTACTTGTTCAGACACCATCTTAACAAGTTTTTGGAATAAAAGGCAGTTTCCCCCTTCCTAAATACACTTTTAAAATGGATGTGGCACAAAATGCCATTAACTGGAAACCTATGAGAAAAGTGACTAGGCCTCTTCTTTGCAGCATTGCAGGGATATGTCAGAGCAGTTGTCTCCTGACAGCATCTTAATGACAGGGGAGAAAATCCTACCCCAAGTGCAGGTCATTTTGTCATGAGGTGTTCTTGGATAAATTTGCAGGCCCTCTCTTCCAGGACTGTTTCAGCAACCCATGCCGTCCCCATAGCACAGCTTGTTAGCATCTCCTAAGCATTACCCAAGTCACGTGAATAATGTGAATAATGCTTCACAGCTATTACATAGTGCTGTAAGGCTTTAAAGCTGTTCACAGATGAGGGCGTAGCTGGCAGGTGGGTGAGACATCCCAGAGGACACCCTCTACATGTATCCTAATTCCTCCACCAAATTCCCTGGACGACTGTGGGCACAGGCACAGTTTGCTCACCCAGAGCTCACTGTAGGCCTGTGGGCTTGTTGGCTGCTATTTATGGGGAGAGCGAGAGGGTCGAATGGGTTTCCAAGGAAGCAAGTTCTGCTCGGCTGCTCTGAGGCAGTACGAGCCACGCTCGGCTCACTGTGCGGATACATGGAGGGACACACACCTTCTTCTGCAGGGACTGGTTTCCATGAAGGCAATTTGCTTAGTAAGGGTGTAACATTACAGAACTAGCCAAAAAATAAATATCTGAAAAATATCTGAAGTATTAAAGGACTAGAACTGTGAAATGCTTAGCATTTCCAGCCCTTGCGCTTGAGAACAGAAGTACTTGCTGGATACACAAGGCATCCGGATTGCTCATCTTCACATAAAAACTGTGATAGCTTTCAAACTCTTTTAAGTTCAGGAAATGTAAAAGTCTACAGAATGTTTTGGTGGACAGTTTGAAATGATATGTTATAAACAAATGGATAAATAAACAGCATCTTGACTTACATCTCCTTTTCTCACATAATCAGGATTCTTATAAATATCTCTTGCAAGGCCAAAATCGCAGATCTTCACTACATTGTTCTCAGATAAAAGGATGTTTCTGGCTGCCAGGTCACGATGAATACACTATAATAAAACAGTTTCACAATCAAACTGCATTTCCTTAATCCTGCCCACAAATTTCCTGACTCTCTCCCATATCCTTTTTTGAATTATTATTATTACTGGCGATATCAATGTAATTTTTTTTAGGGAAGTTGATTATAGTTTACATGAACTTACTGTAAACAGTGGCAGTTCTTTACAAAAAAGCATTTCTCCAGTCTAGAAAGTCATAAATATTGAAGCCTCTTGGTGTTTCCAGGGAAAACACCAGTCTGCTTGGGGCGCCATAGGTAGTGCATGTTGAAGCTAAAAAAAAATTTTTTGAAAAAAAAATCCACCCAAAAGAACTTCTCTGAATGAATTAGCTTGACCCATTGCCTTCTACTCTAATCCTGTGTTTATGGAGTACGAAGACTCGGATAAACACACCATTATATTTAGAACACCAGGAGGAAAACTGCTCTTCCTTTGGGACTTCTACCAAGGAAGGTATCACTAAAATGTAGACATGATTTCACCTCTGAATCTGATTCTTCTGCGGTGAAAAATTCCAAGCATAGAACTAACCTTTCTGGAGGACAAGAACTCCATGCCTCTGGCCACCTGAAAGCTGTAGGAAATCAGGTCTTCCATAGTGAGGGGCAGCTTGTAAAACTCGTCAGAATCTGAAAGCAGTTGAACGCACCGTTACAAAGTTATAAAGACTGCTCATAAGGCAGTTATTTTTTCCCCTCTCTTCCTGATCTTACTGCTCCCATAAATTCAGTCTTTGTTGAGTAGTATTTGGAGGTCAACCCACTGTCACGGGAAACAAAAATAGTGCTTGCTTTATACCCCGCACTTTGGACACTGCTGTGTTTTCCCCAAAGATAAGGGGCAGTCAGAAGAAACAATCACACATTTTCCTGTCAGATTTAGTAACCCTGGAAATAATCTTTTTTTAAATCTTCTACCCGCTGGACATGACCCTGTGAGCATCTCCCACGGATGTTTATTAGGGTGATAAATGAGGAAAAAAATTTCAGAGATGCACAGTATGTTGTAAAAATATCACAGACCACGTAGTGACAGGAAGGAATTAATACCTACCCTCCTCGGACTCCTCCACATCACTCAGACTTTTATCTTCCTGAAACCCCGAGCTTGCAAAGCTCTCACTGCTGGTGACACTGGCCAGCCTTTGTTTTTTGCCTTCTATCAGCTCAATATCCTTTTTCTCTTTCATTGGCTCTACTTGCACAGAGGAGTCCTTCAAACAGACAGAGAAGAGGTGCTACATCAGAGCAGGTGAGGGTCCTGGGGTAGAAATCAAACCAGACTTTTCCCTTATTTCTGCCAGGAGAAAAAGCTAGCCCGTGGCGTGTGTTAGCTCAGTCTACCCCTTCACTACTGAGTCTGGCTTCACCTACCGAGTCTGGCTTCACTGTGGCAAGTGTGGCTGCCGTGGGAAAAAAACTGCCTGTCTGCCCCACCGCCTCTATCCAGTGGCTTAACATCATGGTCGATGAGGATTTAATGGGAAATATGCAACATTGCTTGGAAAATGTTATCCCACTGCTGCCCAGAGAGCGGCCTCGCCACTAGGCCATGCTCTTGCCCCTTTTCCCCTTCCCCTGGGCCTGTGAACACTTCAGCCTCTCGAGTACACTGATGCAGAACCTCCCACTTGCTCAAATATCTTCGTAGCAGCACCAGAGCACGAAGTCAAGGCCGTCCCCTGACCAGAGAGAGAGAAGTGTGTGAATTCTCCCAGGCAAGGGTCAGCCCTGCACATTTGTGCTCCCAACTGGGCTGCTGGCTGATACACAAACAACCATGTTTTGAAGGAGACAGTTGCTATTTTTCATGCAGAGTCTGCTGTGGACAATGTTGGGAATAAACTCAGTCAAAGCCTTTTGAAGATGGAGGCCCTCCCAGTTATGCCCTACAGTAAAGTTTGCAGAACTGTTATGAATGAAAACTAAGAAGCCTCTGAATTTTTGGCACAGCTGAGCAGGGATTTGGGGGGCTACAGTTCTGACTCTAGGCTCCTAAATCCTGCTTCAGATTCCTTAATCCCTTGGAGGATTTTGCTGAAAGTGCACAAGCACAGAGACAGTTGCCACATTTAGGTCCAAGTTTGCAATAAAGAATACACAGTAGATTTGACTCAGAGGGCTGCGGGAGGTAAGGACAAAATGCTGATCTCTTTTATTCTTGATAGCCCTTCTCCTCACACAGTAAGAAGATTATTTGTAAATCTCTGAACATTAGAGTGACTTGGAACATTAGCTTTAAACGACATTATCTCGTTTGTGTTCCCAGCGGTACCGGAATCAGTGGGCAAAACCACTTCCTTCGGCTTCATTGACACAAGCCTCTGCAGTGACCCAAACTCAGCAGGAATGGGTTTGTCAGCAGAGGGGAGAGAGCATGTGGGGACGCTTTGGACTGGATTCACTTCCTTTCACTGTAGAGGTCTCCATTAGTCACATCAGCTTCTTGAAGTCAGTGGAGAGAAATGAGCCCTTTTTTGGTGCAATTTACCCCACACCAAACTTTTAAAACAGATCAGGTAAACTGCTCCCCAAAGCACTTATTTCTTTCTTTTGACTACAAGAAAGTCTAAGGTGACAAGCTCAGAGGCTGACATCTACATTACAGACACTTACGTTAACAAGATGAGTCCTTCAAGAGGTGACCGCCTCCTTACCTTGTTGGAGCAAAAAAAATTCCTCTTGCTTTTCAGATAGTTTGATAAATTCCCGTATTTGCAGTATTCAACAATCACCATCAAAGGCCCTGGGGAAAAGGAAAACACATTCTGAGCAGTGTAAAACAATACAAGAGGGTATAACTTCTGAAAAAAAAAAAGTCTTTTATTCATATCCATAGTTATAAATAGGGTCCAGGATAATTAATGATATGCCTTAATGAAGAAACAAACTGTTTGGAGGACACTAGACATGGTAGCAAAATAACAGAGTTTCTGAAAATTAGGGCAACCCTTAATTTTTGAAATCTGGGTGATAAACGTGGGTCCTGCGTGTTCCTCCATTTCCTCTTTGGGACACTTTGAATTCAGACTGGAGTCCTGCAGCCTACACATGTTGTTAAACTAAAATAGGTGACACACATATCTGAAAGAAACAACCTCCCATATTGGTCATTTAATTTTCTTAGTGGAATACACTGAAGGCTTTTACCAAAGTTGCCTTATGATTCATCTTTCTGAGCCAACAGTTGATCCCAAGGAACTCCTTGCTCCCAGCCCTTCCAGATCATGTTTAACCTGAGATTAGCAGGGAGGTGAGACAAAGGACAAGTGGCCCCACATCCACTTTCATGTTAAAACCAAAAAAGCATTTAAATAGGGAAAACATTCAGTCACTTTGTAGGATGACTAGAAATCTCTTTTCTCTTTCCTTTTTTTCACCAAGTGGAAAAAGAGTTCCAATCCTTTTTTTCACCAAGTGGAAAAAGAGTTCCAATATTTCAAGCTGATAACTGGACCTCTGGACAAAAAAACAATGTGGCCAACTAGCTGTTGTTTGGAAGTGATTCAAACCCATTTTTAGTGCAGCGCAGACTTTTTTACCTCCGTTCTTTGTGCAAGCTCCCAACAAATTCACAATATTGAGATGATGACCAATGTGGATCAGGATCTTCAGCTCAGTCATCAGAGCTTTGTACTCACTCGCTGTGGCCCCTTCTGTAAATGCAAGATAAGGTGAATGTGAAATGGCAATATACTGGTTCTAGTGAGCTACACCACGTCTTACCGCTTTCCAGTGAAATAACACCCGTTACTGGATGCAGTTCTGTGTGTTGGCATTCTTTTTCTATTCCTCCCTGCTCAGCATCCTCTTACTTGCAATAAAACCCATAAAAAGAATTAGACACTCAGCTTCCTCCCAGGAGACCCTTTTATATTTAGAACGGAGAAAAAATTTTCACATGAATAGTTTTGTAGTTTCAGCCAAAAAATAAAAGAAAAATACAAGGGTTTTCAACATTTTAATTAACTCTATCTACAGTAGATTTCAGCTGGCCTGACTTCAGCCATCTCAGGGTTGGGTGCTGGCCTGAACTAAATAAACTCTCAAAGAGTCAGTGACAAGAGCAAGGCGTTTCCAGGGTTTGACTGAGTTATCAGCTTTAGCCATCTACATTAGGAAGAGATGAACCTGCCTTTGGTAATGCTTGTCTGATTCCGTTTATTATATAGAAAGCCTGGATTTTTTTAGCCTAGACCAGGCAGCTGAAGTTTTTAAATGTCTACAGTTAGGTGGTTGAATCTCACCTGTACTGGTTATAATTACTATTAATAATAATAATAGTGATTTAAGCAACCCCATAACTAAACCCAGAAAATTCTATTCGGTGTCGAGTGAAGCTTTTCATTTCTGCAGAGCAATTTTTTTTTTCTGCAGAATTTCATTTTGGTAAGAAATCAGGAAAAAATGTTGTTTCGGATAGACACAGAAAGATTTTTTCAGTTTAGTGACACTGAAGAACAGACCAGTGGAAATAACACAGAGCTAGGTCTTAAAAGGCTTGGTTTTAGAATCTGATGGGAACCCCCCCTTTTTTTTTTGATCCCCCTCCCCATGCAAAACATGTCATCTACTCAGTGACCCACTATTCATCTATACAGATGGAGACAATTTGTCCACTTCATGGGAATATGGTGAGGACAAAGCCCCTGAATGACTGTGATAATACCAGATAATCTAGCAAGGGTGTAAAGAATGGGACAAATCTCACCTAATTTTGGATGCCAACAGTGAAGATGCCTACACATGACTTAGTCATCACAGGCTCTCTTCACAGCAGAGCAAAACAGGCTCTGTTTCACAGCAGATGGTGATCCCATCAAATGGAGGGATCTGTATTTGAGCTTCTCTATTGATAGTAAAAGATGTGAGTGACTAGTCAGGTGCAAGAATCTCCCCTGCACACATCTCACATTCAGTAGTATGAACGCTACCCACAAGGGTTTCTCGTGGCTGCCTTCTACTCTCATCTATTCCAGGATTTACAGAGCTGGCTGGCACAAGAAGCCCATTGATATCCACAAAGAAGAGCTGAACCTGTCAAACCTCTCTGCCAGCACGTATGTCTGCATGCTGGCAAAATAGTTCGGTTACTAGGGTCAGGCAGTGATCAAGGTGACAAACAGGCCATCCATGGAGACCAGTGAGATAGCAATAGGGGAAGCATCACAGGTAGTTATTGCCCCACTGTTACAGAAGATCTGGACAGGGACCAAAGCTTTAATTCCCTCCGGTTTTTCAGACAGATCTATTCATTTGGCACTAGCCAACAGGGCATTTCTGTGCTTCTGGAACAAGAGAGATGCGAGATATTTGTAATTCTGTCATCTGCAGATTTCCTCCTTTGGGATGATCCTGGATATCACAGTAGCAGGCACCACCTCCTCCTCAAGTATCTGACATAATATTGCAGAACAAGCTTCTTGGGTACACTGTCGATAAGGCGTACTCTAAAAAGAGTAAGAACCAGCAAGTTACTGCCAATGAGAAATGAGCTGATGAAGCTATTTTAGGTTGGGCTCTACAGAGGCTGATTGTAGGTCTGAGAATACTGTATGTGCCCCTCTGTGGACTAGAAATAACAAGTACAGCTTTTTGGATAACTCTGATAAGCAATTAGGCAGTGGTGAAGCCAGTAGCCACCTGATAAGAGGGGTATACTCAATCTATGTCTAAATGCAGCCAGCTGAAAGCAAGAGGGATTCAGGCCTCACCTATAGAACAGGGAATGTGTTCTGGCAGAGAATGACTCTGAGAAGGATTCAAGGATTTAGACAGATAAGCAATGCAGCATAAGCTCCCAGGACAACGCAAAAAGCCTGATCTGATTCTTAGATATATGAATAAGGAAAAGCTAAATACATAGGAATGAATACCAACAGGACTCTGGGCTATGGTATTCAGCTGCTGCTGCTGCAGGCACTACAAAGCATAATCCTATTTGCTGACTTCCCAAGTGCCCTCTTCAAATTGATTAGGGTCTTTGTCCTTTCTGCTCCAGCAAGAAATGGGCAGTGAATAGCTGGGAGATGATTTCACCACAGAAAGAGAGTCGGTGTATGAAGAGCACTGGCAAATCCCTTACACAAGCTCAGTGTCAGCATCTTCGCCACCACGTAATGAAGGTGCAGAAGGTTCAGAAAGGACACACCTGCACAGCAATTTGAAGACTTAAACAACTCAATCTGTTAGCTTTATAGAAAGACCCTCATGAAGAAAAATTACTGGGCATTATATAATCTAGCGATTCTAAAATTAGAACCAGAAGGTAAAGCCAGGCAGATGTAGATTACACATAAGGTGCTCATTTTTAACGCCTGTTGAATGCTAATGATTGAGGTTCAATCATTGAAACTAATGACCAAGGAAAATAAGGAATCTTCCATCTGAGTGTCATCAAATCATGGTGGATGCCTTATGCTTCAGCTAAATTTCACTTACTGTGCCCAATATAGGGTCAATACAGCATAATGATGCCACATAGAATATATAGGAAATCTAATTATCCTTTCTGAGCTCACAAAAGTCAGTCTTCCATCCTGTCCACTATTTAAAGTAGTGGAACCAGATTTTCCAAAAATATTTAAGCAATTCTATTCTGAGTACATCTGAAACTTCCTCCTCTACCATGTAACATTTTATCATCCTTTTTACTGTGAACCTCATTTTTATTTCATAGTTCCACCACTTCACTGCAAAATTTAAGCAGGCCTGAAACTTAATGCGCATGTTTTGGAGGCTTCAGAGATTATGGTATGGGATATTACACACACTTTCTTTTGATAGAATCATGTTAAAAGTGTGACACTGTATTGACATGCATCTTCTTTTCAGTGTAGCTTTGCAGCAAGATACCTTTCAGCATTTTCACAGCAACTATTCTGCAGGTTGATGATTTCTTAATTCCAAAAGCAGATGCTTGTACCACCTTCCCAAAAGCTCCATGTCCAAGTGACTTTCCTGAGAAGAAAGTAAATTGGAGATATACACATTAGTAAGAAAGAAATTTTGTCAGCAAATGAATTAATTGCTAATGAACTGAAAATTGTGCTCTACAGTAAGTCCTAAATGTATATTTCCATACCACTAAGTCATTTTTAAAAATTTTTTTTCTATTAGAATTGAAGACTAAGCAGACAAACCTGAAGACACAGAGTCACAGAGTCATTGAAAAGACTAAGTGATATGACTAAAAATGATGCTAAACAAATGTGGTCATTCATATTGGATGCACACTGACTTCTGACCCTATTTTTTTTCATTTTAACTTTGCCAGCAAAAAAAAAATACTCTCTTCAGTGAACAAACCACACCATGCAACAAGCTGGGACAGTGCTAGTTGTGTCCACAGCATGTTGGGGTCATTGCCTGAACTCCCCACCAAGGTGCAGATTGCTACAGATTTTGGTAACTTTTTTACAGGTGAAATCCCTCCTTCTCTCGTAAGGTGCTTTAACATAATCTTCACTCCAAGGAGGCTGCAGCACCCTTGCAGTGCAATCCCTGAAATACGAGAGCAAACCTCTCATACTCTTCCCTGACACACTCTTCTGGTTGGAGATAATGATGAGAAGCTGCAAATTGGAGAAAATGGGATCTTTAGATTTGTGAAATGAGGTCTGGAGAGATTCAGTGAGACGAGACTTGGAGTGATAAAGGGTAGGTTATCTCATGATGGGTATGATGCTTCCACATGTCCAAGGGCAGATGCTGACACTTGCACTGTGAGATCCTTATCATGCTACTGCTAAGCAGACCTCCAGAAAAGCACCTAGAAGTCCTTGTGAAGAAACAGGGAACCTCAATAAAATCCCCTGATGAATTTCAGCAAAACTGAGTGTCCAGAACCAGGTAAGACTCCAAGAGTATTATTATTATTTTCTTAAAGATCATGACTTTTATGCCAATCTCATGATCTTCTCAGCCTCAATCTTGATTTCCCTGTTTTTAAAGTAGGGAGCATTGATTTTTCTTGGACATTGCACTCACACAGAAAGGCCAGGCCACTTTCTCCCTTCTCAGGTGGCTGGTGGAGTTTTGATTGGAGAGATTCTGTCAGCATATTAACTAGTAATAAACTTATATATCTAAGTACCTCATTTCTGCTTTTATTTGTGTTTCAGCTTGAGCAGAACTTAGGCATCCATGTGGCTAGCAAGAGCATAGCATCAGGCTTTATGAAAGCCAGTTTTTTACACAAAACCAAAGAATAAGATGTGCCACTAAGGCTGTATTTATTCTTCAGATAAGTGCATGTGACACAGCCATAACCATAGGACAATCTCGCTATCCTATGATAGATATCTAAAACAGAACAGCTGAATCACTTCCAGATGTGCCTTTTTCATTAGCTCTGACTTGGACATCTATATTGTAGGTGTCTAAAGCTAAGTGAGAGATGAATCCCACCCAGCCACTGACAAGCAGAGAAAAAGAACTGCTATCAATTCTAAATTGAATGAAATAGATACTACCTTTTACATGGTAATTATTTTTCTAAACTGTAATTCTCAGTCTGTCTGCTGTTAGAAGGCAAACAGTGTATATCATCAAAGCAATGGAAACATCAAATGGAGTATGCAAAGCCAAAAAACACCTAGGAATTTATTTTCTCCCCAGATGTGTGGAAGTGTTACATCTTTACAGCAAATAAAAGCCATGATGAGCCTAATCTAGCTGAAAAGCATCAACAGAATTGGGCATTAGCACCCAAAGAGCTTAGAGTTTGCCATATAAATACAGCTGGATCAGTTTGTATCTTTAAAGGTCTACAGTCACCTCCTCTTTCAGTTATTATATATAGCTTGTTCATTTAGCAGGTATATAAGAAAAGCAGTATTAAGGGCAAGGTTTCAGGTTTCTTGGTGAATTGATGCTCTTAGTCCTTAATGGACTGGCAGTTTGCGGTTTGTACAAGGTGAAGTTACAACTTGAGGTAATGTAACACCCACTATACCTTTGTTTAGTCCATAGCTTTAATCTGTTTCCATCAGTGTTAACTCACTTCCCACATCAAGATAGTCTACTTAGTCACCACTTGGAAAACATATCAGCTAGCTCATAAAGCTGCTCAAAGCTGCTAAGCTTTCATAAATGAAAATGCGCACTGGAAACAACACTTCCTTTTCTAAACAACGATTATGATTTAATGGGAAATTGTAATAACACTTGATGTATTACTCTTTGTTGGTCCACTATTATTTTGGACCATACAAAATATTAGTGCAGAACAGGACCACTCCAACTTTTCAACGCACAGATGGAGCTCCACAGTTTAATACACACATTGTGTCTAGGATGAACCCAACTTACTGCCCCTGCAAAAGCCCCTTATGTTGACACACAAAGTAATCACAAAATTATTAAACAGAGCAACTAAACAGCGGAAAATCAAGAAGTCCAACGATCTGAGCAGCCACCCCATCACAGACCTCAAGTAGCTACAACAGTTGCGCTTGGTGTAGCTCTCATTTATGAAATGTTGCAGCATTTACCTCTAGACCCAGGAAGCAGAACACTATTTAAACTTCCTGCACTTAACTTCAATTTCCTGGGACAATTTAAACCCATCAAAGTGAACAGACCACTTTGCCAAAGAGTTTTGAATCAGGAGGTTTCTGTTTCAGTTCCATTTTGACAGGATTCTTTAAATACAGGCTTATATTTAAGCATGTGAGTTGCTGGATTGGGGCATTGAAAAAAGGACCTGCAGATATCTTTCCCCTGTATGTGGGAAGGCAGAGACTCAAAAGGTGTGTTCGTTGCTCATGTCCTGTGATGTGGTCTGAGTCATTTGGCTTTCCTCACACTAGAGACTTCATATTTTCCGTTATGTTAAATATGAAAGCTCTGCACATTAAGAACAAAGGAAAACATTCTGCTTCGTTTCAGAGACTATGAGTTTGCAGTGCATCAGAAAGGAGCAGAGCTCAGGGAGCCGTTTACCACCTCTATGTTTGTTATCTTATCAGAACCAAGCAGCAATAATCCCTGTAGGTCCTGTGCCACAGTTTCAGCAGTGTATGAGCTCTCACGAATTAGAAGAGTCAAACCAAAGCATAAGGTGAGAAATACATAATAGATAAACACTTTTGCTGGACTAGAGGGTTATAATCAAGCACATAGATATGATTTATAGCACCAGAATTTCTCTATCTAGTGAAGAGATGACATTTTTATCTTGCTTACACTGATGTAAACTGAATGATAATTATCCTGGCTTCAGTGGTGCCCATTTGAAATTTTCTGTGATGTCTGTAGCTCTTATGGATGGAAGAGCAATCCTGTTATATAAGCATTGCATCACACCAATGGGCTGTATGTATGTGTGCATGAGGCAGAGGCTAAAAGGAGAGAGTTACTTTACAAAGGTTATAGTAAATATGTATCCTTGAGGATAAATAGTTGGAAAAAGAAAAACAGGCCTATCTGATGTGGAAGGATCTGCATTTCTAAATAAAAATATGCTAAAAAAATACATCGAAGCACATTTTGTGTTTGTGAGACACTAATCTTAGGAGGCTATGAAGGTTTTTCAAAGACTGAGCCAACTGCCATGTAGGCAGGACTTGCACTGAGCTAATCTAGTATACTGCACATACCCAACTTCTCAGAATCTGGTTTTCATTCATTGTCAGCATTCTTTACTTGTTTACAGTAGATCTTCTACTTTTAACTCATTCCCTGGTCATCATTCCTCACCTCCAGACTCTAAACACTAACCCTGCAAGATGCAGGTCTTCCTTGATGTTTACGGTCTGTTTCTGCTTGCTTCTTTCTGTGGGATTTACACACAAATAAAGCACCACATAAAGCAGAGATCACATTGTCTGTACCTCCAGCTCTTAGTCCATTATGGTGAGAAGATACTCCAGCACAAGGTTGTATTTCAGCATTCCCAGAATTGTGTAGGACAGTTATGTCACTAGCAATATATTTCAGCTGTCCTTATCCACATCTGTTGACCTTGTGAATTCTACTGGGCAAATTAAATGTGATCCCAACTGTATGCATGTTTTGATCACCCTCTGTTTCTGATCTCTGGAGGACAGGAGGAATCTGTTACAATCCCTAGCTAAAAAGCAGGAATTTTCTAGCCCTGGCTGTACGACTAATCTAATGCGTGCCTGAAAGAACAAACAGCACTATTGCAACAGTCTGAGTTTGTCATGCATATTTTAACATTGACCTCTTGCTAAAATCTGCATGGTTTCTGGAGAAATCCCTCAACTCCCAAATCTGCTCCTTACTCTCCTGCCCTTCTAGTTAGCACCAAGTAGGCCAAGAAAGTCAAGAAGGCTTCCAAACCCATGCTCAGACTCAAGTGTCTGTAGGCAAGCTACACGCAGGCTGAAAGTTTCCAAGGATCTTTATTTATGCATGGACTTGTGTATGACATTCTTGCACTTTATTATGTACCAGCAAGAACAACTATAAATCTGTAGCACAGAGGGAAAAAAGAGAGAGTGGATTGGAGAGAAGAGGAAAGGAAGAAACAGGAAGGGGTACAGGAAGATCTGTGGGGAACCATTTCTGCACAAGCCTTTTTCCAAATGAGTACATAATTAGGTTTCAAGGTGAAGAAATTTACAGTCAATGCCAAAGGTCAGGTTTCTGAATCTAGAGAGAGAAGCAGCCAGGTCAAGGGGTTGACGTGAACCTCTGCAGTTGTCCTGTTTTTACTCTCTGCTTTAAGCAACTCAATTTACAAAAAACTATAGAGCAGTGTTACTAGCTGTGTTTTAGTTTTTCCTATTTGGAGTCTGAATATGCATATGGAAAGTGAGATAGATGCAGTTATCCAGTCAGTCTTAGATGTTATAATTCAGTAATGGAAGAAGGATCATTTCTCACAGAATAGCTCGCACTTAGCCCAGCAAAACATTGGGCTGTATGTCTACAGTATCTCCATCTCTCCTTTGCCTACAGCCACAAATACATTTCATTCAATAGTTGCAAACCCAATGTGACGTATGCTAATATTACCTAGTTTTAGCCTTTCCCTTGCAATCTCCCACTTGCTGGCATCATAAGGCAGGCGTTCACATTGCTCATCCAAGGGGACTTCATCAGGATCCATTATGATTGACAAGTAATTGGTCTTAATTTCAGAAGAATAAGGCTATAAAACAAAGAACATCCCAGAATTAAAAAGAGATTATACCAATCAGTATCTTTCGCTTGGATCAAAAGTTCCAAGCCATTTCTGCCCACAATTTCACAATCAAATATATGATCTGGTTAAGCTCCTCTTGGTTTATTTCAATATTACAACCCCCTTTTTTTTTGTAAAGGAAATCCTTTCCTTTACCTTTCTTCATAAGTGGCATGCCAGTTTCTTCAATGAAATCCATGAGGATCTGTATTCACTTAAAAGTGTTTTGAGATAGGCACTCTGCATAGTCAAGAGAAGTATTTTCAGAAAATGACTAAACACTGTTGTTAAAAATAACTTTCCCCTATGATTGTACAAAGCAAGAAGTGTCCATATGCAACAGATGGAGTACAACTGCCAGTGTTTATTTCTTCCATATACCCAGCAAAGATAGGTCAGATGTGGTTAGAAGTTGCGCAAGAATAGTCGCCAGGAGACTAGACGTTATACATTTCAGAAACAGTTTATACATTTTTAAAATTTTTGATTTCTTAGGTATAATTTCTGACAGTTTTACTGAAATTATCTGAGTCTGGTGGAATTAATAAATAATCACATTCAGATAGATCATTTAAAGTAAATTTTCCAGAAAATTAGTTTCTACTGAACAAATAGATTATCCATTTCACATGGCAGAAGTAAGGGAAGAAGAATCTTATCTCAGTTTTCTGTAGCCCATCTTTTTCCCTTTTGAAACATATTTTTCTTCAAAGAGTATCTGGATTGCCACTAGACTCTTTTCTTGACACAAATGCAGATATTTCTATACAAGAGGTCTAGTATTTGCTCTAGGTTCCTGCTATTAGCTGGAATTTATGTGAAATATGTTGAACTGAACCAATTCATGTTGCTTTTTCCAAACTCTCTGAAACAACTCAGGTGCACTTACACTAACACACAAATATATTTGCGTATTTTTAATTCTTGCTCAAACTGCCCTGCAATTTTCAGTTCTCCTCCTCTACAGCATGTAGATACATTCCTCATACGTGTATTTCCAGGCATTTGATTGAAAATGATATACTTTGGTTACAAATATGACTAGACTAAAATGAGGGTAGCTAATAGCTCCTGTTTCAGTTGCCTTTCACCATCCCAAGTACCCAGAGTGTTAGTCCCAAGAAGGATTACAGTGATGACTAGGAAAATGTCAAATGGCGTAAGGCCTGACTCCAAACCATCTGCTGTCCCCAGGTGGGACATAGATAGATGAGATATTAACAGAAGAATAGTGTGTAGTGCTCCAGAAAGGACCATTTTTTGATAGAGATGTCCCTACTGGACTGCTCCATCCAGTCACTTTAGAAGAATATTTGAGATGATTGACCCTAGGAAGATCAGTAGGGGAGCAGGAAGGTGCAGAGAGCTTCCTACACATCTTTGCTCAGCTACACTGAATGACAAATCTTTGGCACAGTTAGGGATTTCAAATGACATTCTGAAAGATGAAGAAGTGTTAGATATATCATTTATCTCTGTATGTGTACCAGATGGGCTTTAAGAAAATGCTCTGTTTCTCAGAGAGCACAAACATTTTTTTTTTCCATTGTGGCAATGTCTTTTGTATACACAATTTAATTTAGAGTTAATTCCAGACATAAATCTTTAGGAGTACAAGTTTAACAGAAACATAGAGAAGTCCCTAAACATAGAACATCAACTGGAAAGACTCGTCACTGTGTCATGTATTTAAAATTCCTTTCTCTGTAGCAAGAATGATTATTTTTATTATCTAATCTAACAAGCAAAAGCAAAGTTTTCCACAAAATAAAAATAAAAATAAATCTGCTACAGGTCACATTTTTCCAAGTGTTGAGCTCACACTTTTGCAGTCCTGTTATGAATTCCTTTGTCTTTGATGGTGAGTGGTCAGAACTGGTCCCACTTGCTTTGTAGTTTCTGTATAGCTACCTGCAGCTTCAGCTCACCTTTGCTTTTCTCTCCCCCCAGAACACCCCTGTGTCTCTTCTTAGGAAAGTTTGTAGTAGTAGGAAGGCAAAAAGAACAGCGACTGTCATACAGCCCTGATTCAGAGGTCTAGTTCTTGCATTCCCATACGTCAATAGAAGTTCTCTGTGTAGAACTTAAAATACAGTCAGGCCTTACTCTAAGTTCAGATAAAATGGTCTTGTAGGCTTTTATAATCATCACTGAGCTCAGCCAGTTGGAACATGCTGAGCTGCGAAGGCTAGGAGCTGACCCCCAGGCTACAAAGCCTGTAGTTACCTCTCTGTGAGCAAAGGGGTGCTGAAGATGAGGGAAGTGGGGTTTCAAAAGTGCTGAGATTTGGGGTTGTAGGAGAGGGGTTTGCGCAGCTGTTTCTTCCCCCATGACCTGCAGTGCACTCCACTGCTCCAATACCACCCTTTCCTCAAATAAACCTACCCCTGTAGATTACTTTGAGATCTTCCTACACTACAGAAGATTTTTATCTTCTGCTTTTGAGAGCTGCTGTGATTTAGCTTCTCAGTTTAGGAGTTCATGCGTATCGTGCAACCATAGTTTTGTCAGTGTAAAAGAGCTTTAAACCATCACAGTCAGTCCTGAACAAGAAGCAGGGTCAGCTACACTGGCAGTTAGCATTTTCATGCTGATACAGGTGCATCTGTATTAAGGACTGCACCAGCAAAACTCCTTCAGTAAAATACCGCTTTGCAAATGATGTAATTATACCAGACACTGTGTGCAAAACAGACCTCACTGGGCTCTGTGAAGATCTGTCATTCCTGCTCATTCAGATCTTCAAAGACATAAAGATGCCAAATTCCCACGGGTTCGAGGAGGATAAGAATGCCTTTGGTGGGAGTCAGGCACCCAGCACTCCTGAGTGCCAGAGCCTTCCCCCACCCACACCTTGCCTCTTCGCTTGCTCATGCTTAGCTGTGTGAGTCACGATTTCCCAGGCCATTCATCAGTGGTCTGGCTGATTGCACAGTGAACTAAGGTGAGTGGTAAGTGAGTCAGATTTTTTTTTGGTAATCTCAGTGATTCCAGTGGTCTGGGAAGAATTTTCCAATACAAGCAAATGGTCAGTAAGGGGAGGTAGGAGCTAGGAGTCTGTTCTTACCCTCTTTAGCTTGCGTATGAAGAGAGTCAGCAGGAGCCAAAAGAGTGTTGCAGTCACACAGGTACAGGTCAGCGTTATTAGCTCCAGGTTTGACCTCTCTGATGTGCCTGGGAAAATCAAGCAATAAACTTTTTAGAAAACAACCTGCAAAACAGAGGCAGATTATTTTTATTTGGAAAGACTAGCTTCTTTTCAATTAATCTCTGTTTGGCCTGGCTCACAAAGCCTGGAGAAAAATGGTCTCCTCAACAAAGCCATTGTAGTGAACATGGCAGAAGGGCACTAGATTTGTCAGTAAGCTTCTGGTAAAAACTCAGACCTTCTTTGAGGTGCAGGAGGTGAAGCAAACCAAGTGGAGGATGGCCAGGCAGATAATCATTTTCTTTTAAGGTGGAAATTCAGCTGCAGAATATTTTTAGCCTGATTTTCTCTGTGTGCCTGTGAGTGTAGTTTCACCTCATGACAGTGAAACTCATCTGGCCAATTCCAACCATATGTGGCAGAGGAGTAGAGGTCTCCAAAATACTCAGCCCCGGCCAGTTTCAGGAGGACAAGATACACCTTTGTTAGAATAGACATCAGCGAATCCAAACTCTCATTTCTCTGGTCTGGATGAGTCAGGCCTGGCACTGGGCTGCTAAAGTCAACTCAGGCAAAGCACAGCATGGCTGTCCTAAGCCCCATGTCCATCCAGGAGCATGGAAAGCCCCAGGGCACACACCTGGGGTGCAGTGCCAGGCTTCCCATGGGCACCCCACCTTCCCTGTCCCCAGCACCAGCTGGCAGAATCACACTGTTAGGAGGCTGGGAGAGCTCTCCAAACCAGGGAGCGAATTAAACTCAGAAAGGGAAAAACAACAGCAGCAACAACCACAAGAAATGGAGCAGTATGGAAACATGGAATTGAGAAATCTGGAGACTATTAGAGTCCACTGATAGATCCTAACAAAATCCAAAGTAAAATTCTCTTCAGACTGCTACTTATAAAATGTTTTCAGAGAAGGCTGTTTTGCAGATTGTGTCAAAATACCTCATTTTCTGCAATGAGCCTTCCATCCAATTGGTAGCGAATGCAAAAAGCTCATGCTCTGCCTCTTACTCTGATACATCTTCCAGAGACAGGAGAAGAGGACAAGGAGGAGCAATTCTGAACATGATTTCACAGTGGTTTTGTCAACTGCACTTGCAGCAGTTTCAAACCTCAGGCAACTCAGTATTACTCCTGACAAATGAAAAAGGGATGATTGATGTCTCACTGGTGGGCTCGCTGGGTAATCAGGAGGGATGTGTTTCCTCGTCTTAGGTAAGGCTATAGAGCTTTGTTCACAGCTTGAATTGCTTCCTGTAGCTGTGGCTTAACTAGCACAATATCTTCCCTCTTTAAAAGTGATAATCAGATTTGTGTTCATGCCCTATATTTAAGATTCCTCAGGCATGTCCAACCTGGAGCTTGGAGAATAAAACTTGTTGAAGCAAAAATATTAATGCAACCACAAGCGGAGGTTCAAAATATTTATTTCCCCAGAATGCAAACTGTTAAGTTTTCAAACTGTGAATACTTTTTAAAGGCTTAATTTAAATATGAGACATAGTGACGGCAAAAATGATACAGCCTAATACAGCTCACTTGTCCTCTGGCATCGGGCTTTCATTTGCATATGTATACTCTCCTATTGCTTCTGAACAGTATCCACACAGATGGTAAGTAATAGTTTCTGACATTTATTCAAGAAAATCTGGAGGGACTGAAGGTTCATTTGTTGCCACTGCTTCATATGACAGGACTCACAAAACCCAAGAGGTACAATACCGTGTGTCCCGAGGTGGAAGGCAGCAACTTCCTAATGGCTACTGTGTGCCGCATGGGAGTTAATGAAGACATGTGAAGGGTTGGTCTTTGAAATGTCAGTGGGGTTTTAGGCAACAAGAATGCATTTCTCCAAGCTTGAATTGGGATAGGTTACCAAGGTTGAGATTCCCAATCTTGTGAAAAGCATTGCAGCCAGAGCTGGCTGAATGCCTCTTAGCTGAGTAGGAAGTAATTTGATTAGAGGTAAAACGGGTAGGGAAGGAAAGTCAGGAGGTCTACAGGAATGACAGAGTAAAGGGAACACAGAAAAGGGCTGAGAATAAGAAAAATTTGGAGTGACTGTGAATACAGCCCACAGTCCCTCTACATCATAGCCCAGGATTTCTGGTGTCTGCCTCACTCCCATGGGGCTTTCATCCACCAGTCACCCTAATACACACAGACTTGCCCCTCTCTGCAGCTTTGCCTCATCTGCTTCACTCCATCCTACAACAAGCAGCCCTATTTCTCCTCCAGGCTTCCTCACAAGAGCCTTCACTCACTGCTGTATGTGTTCAGAGTGCTGCAGAGGGGCAAGGAGAAGGTGACTGAAGCAGTCAGCCAGGGCCAGACAGGAGTGGAAGCGGTAGATACTACCTTTACCTCCTTCTCCCTCCCCCCCGCCTCTCTCTCTCTCATCAAGCACTGTAGCAGCCCAGGAGCGTGCAGGTCCTGCTGAGCAGAGTTCAGGGAAGATACCCCATACTAACCATGTCTTCAGTCATGAACAGACTGTCATCTGATTTGAGTGCCACTTTGGGCAGCTGACTCCTCTGCTTAGGCCTTGGGTTATCATGGTCTCTGGTTTGGACTGACTTCAGACTCTAAATGTCCAGGAGCAACTCTCTATAAGGTGCAGACCAGGAAGAAAATAACATCTGAGATTATAACACCACTCTCTGCTGTGTCTAAAGAGTCTCAGTGTCCACCATCTGTTATACCAATGTGATCTGTCCTGGCTTTATCTGCGTGATCCCAAGATCACAACCATGCAGCACTGAGACAAGTGTTGTCCAGAGAGGCTATGGACTCTCCTTCCATTCTTGGAGGTTTTCATGACTTGGCCAAAGCCATTGCTGATCTAATCTAGGGTTGGCGATAGTCCCGGTTTGTGCTGGAGGTTGGACTAGGCTCACTTCCAACCCCTGCTGCAGCAGTCTAAGCAGCTCCTGATGTACAGTAAGAGGGATCCCTTCTTTAATAGTCACCCACATAATGCTGGCTGAATCTTATTCAATAACTGAAGGAATTCCAGTCAAAGTTAAGTGAAACATTCCCAATAACTTTAGAGTCAGTGGCCCATAAGGCACAAACAACATTTTGAGATGCGAAGGTAGATAGACAGATAGACAAAAAGACAGCTAAATAAAAAACAAACACCCTTTTCATAATGTCAGAACAGTTGAATGAATGCTCAATAAATATGTTTTCCTCTCTCTACAGGAAGGATCACATGAAGTTGTTAAGCATCAACTTTAATATAAGGCACATAAGTGAGTTTGAGCTGTAAAATATGCTCTTTCCCTCACCAATACACCCCTTTCAAATGGTGCACCCTCTCCTTTGTTGGGTGCTACAGCAGCCATTTGCTGTTCCTGTTCATTCCTTAGAGATTTGCTGCCTTGTCAGTTCCTCAGCCAAGAGCAAATAGACAGCTTGCTCTGACATTTCCAAAAATGTTGCTCCTCTCCTTCTCAGAAAGCCCTACAAGCACAGCTTCCAAACCAAACAAGGGCTATGATTATTTAAAGACGTCCCTTGGATTCCACCATCCATTCATCCATCTCTGATACAAAAATAACACATTGTTTTATCTGTAAGTATAAGAATGTTTTTTCAGAGGAAATAAAAAGAGCAGACAGTTTCCTTCCTGACTCATTCAGAAACTACTCTTCCAATCTGTTAAACACAGCCATAGGCACAAGGCATTGCTCTGCTCTCTTTGATCTGCTGCACTGCACTCTGAGAACCATTGGTACAGAGAAATGCTTTGTTATGCGCAGTTGCAGTTACACGGTGTGTATTTCTGAGAAGGCTGAAGAAGTGGTAAAGCCTCAGGCAAGCCTCATGTTAAAACCCTGATTCCACATCTCCAAGCTCAAAAATGGACTGAGAGGTTGCAATTCACTCGAAGGGACAGTCACTCAAGTTCTGTGAAAGCTGCATAGGAATGAGTGAAAAAAACTCCAGTAAGGTCCCTCATGCTTCATGCAGATAGAAGAAAGAGTAATTTTTCTCAGTCATAGGGGATAAAAAAAATCCTCTTTTCCCCATCCATTCTCAAAGCTATAACTTCTAATATGATGGACTTTATCTCCTGTTTATCTTAGAGTTCCCACAGAAATCACGCAGGAACAGTGTCTGTGGTCCCTGCAGGACATGCAGTTGGAGGAGTAGCTTCCCCAGTCACCGTATTTCCGCTTTTCTGGATCATGCACAAAGAGCTATGACTTCCTCTACGCCATCCTACAGAATGTTGGTGGTTGTAATAAATATCCAAGATATAAAGAAGTAAAAAATCAATACAAGTATGAGTTACATTGTCCAAAATAATCAGTCATCAGGATGCATCTGATAGCAAGCACTTAGGGACAAGTCATTCTTCTGGCAATTATAATAGTCATTAAAACCTTAGTATTATTCATAAGGAGATAGTTATTTTTTGCTCTTTGATTACACCAGTTAGGCTAGCCCACACGTGCATATTCTTATCCTTGACCTTCCAAAGCAAGAGCTGTATCATCAACAACAACAATTATCTGAGACTGCTAAAGCACTTGTGGCAGAAAATCAATATTGATTTATTAGCTGTAATTGTCTTCTGCTGTAGGGCAGTATCCAAATATTGAGGAGTAGTATTCAGACACATTTAGCAATTTTATGAGAACATACACAAGGACATAATCCCTGCCTCAGAGATCTGGTAGTAGTCAAAATGTCTTATATAAAGAGAAATTAAATGTATTTAGGAAAATTTACCTAAAACATGAGATCAACAGGATAGGATATGTCAAATTTGCACATGGCACGTATACAGAAAATGTCAATTTGCTTCTCCTTTCTCATAATATGTGAATCAAAAGGATATTCAACGAAACTGAAAAGTCACAGAATAAACCTGATTTTTGTGCAATGTTCAATTGCTCAAGGGAAGTCACTGCCCCAGGTCTAAGTCAGGTTTGGTAGAAGTGAGGAGGACAATGATGTACATTTAAATGAACAGCAAAATAACTCAAGTAATGGCAGCAGTAATAACTCGATCATACCTACTTCTGACATTAAGTGCCCGTGAAAAATGTATCTATAGTTACTGCTAGAGTAGAGTAAAATCTTCTGATCCTATTTGGCAGGTCAGTTTACACTGAAAATAATCAAATAAAAATATCTAAAACCTCTAATTTTGATGGTATTAATCTGAAATGGGAAAATGAGTGGGTAGGAGTTATGTTCTTTATTTTGTTTTTTGTTTGTTTTGATGATACTAAATTTACATTTGTCTTCTCCCCTGACCCGATCTTTGTTGGGTTGAAGCAATTCTTCTTTTTAGGTCAGTATAAACACACTCTGAGTTAGCATTTCCTGTTAGGCTTCCTTTCCAACCTGGTACATTTCCCTTACTAAGACTTCCTTCAAATTGCTGCATTCAGAGATCACCACATGATCCACAAGTCATACACCCTCCTTTCCAGCTTGAGTAAGAACATCACTCTGGCAAGCTTTCTGTTCTCATTTAATAGAATTTTTTACCTTGTACTGTGACATACGCTGCACTCTCCACAGACCCTTTTAAGTTGGTGGCTATGCACTGGTAAAGTCCTTCATCCTCCTCTTTTACTCTTTCAATAAACAGCATTCGGCTTCCGGGCCCTAAAATTATTCCTGTGAAATGAAGGATTTTGCAATGAGTGGGAGCCAGGATATAAACAAAAACAGCCACTTGTGTAATAATATCTGCTTCAAGTTCTTCTCAAAAGAAATCTGAGCCACAGACTGCATAGCCCAATGTTATCTGCAGGAAAGCCAAATATACTTGGATGTTTTGGGAAACTTTTGGAAATCAGTGTTTATAAAGCACTTGTGTGAGTGAAAAAGCTCAGCCCAAGAGAACGATCCTGGGAGCGTTTGGTATTAAGCACAGTGATAGCACTGTGCTTAGACTTCCATGCAAGTGAGCTCTTCAGTATGTCTCCAATTTTTAAACACATGGGTGGTCTGATTACTTAACACTACACTTATCAAGGCAGGTCTGTCTCAGAAGCAGTCTGAGTCTTGGAGCACTGCCAAGACCTAGCTCCACACTGGCCTTATAGGCAACCTGAATTCAGACTTATAACAAATCTCATCTGCTCATGTGACAGAGAATCCTAGGCCCTTTCTAGGAAGGACTCCAGCTTGTCCAAAAAAATGCCCTGTTAGGTGTATTCTAAAATATAGGAATTAGTCAAAGCTTTCAACACCTCCAGTAAGCAAGGAACAGAGGCAGGCAGCAGACTTGGCCTCAGGCCTGCCTTTAAGGCACAGTATTGACAGGAAATGTGTAGTCAAGTGCACATTTACACATTTGGCGCCAAAACAGAACCATCTATCTGTTCAACAGAACATTGAAGTGTATTCCCACCATCTATTTCAGGCACTTAACTGAAGTGCTCTGACTTACACCTTCCTGGCTCCTAACCTTGTGTGTGTTGCATTTACACTCAAGTTAGATACACAGCCTATCTTCTAGAAGATGATGTGAATAACTCAACATTATAACCAGGTAGTCAATATAAAACTTCACAGACTCTAGCTCTAGATTATGTTTAGTGTCTACGTTGCAAGTCTATACGTGCTTATAACTCAGTTTAACAAATAATCAGAGATTTTCCCAGTTGCCTTTATTCATTCTACAGTAATTTCAAATAACACAGGATAGAATCTTGCAAGCAAGTTTTCTAAAACATTACTATTAAAGACTAAGGATACACATTCCTACAGATCAAACCTACTTCAACATTTCTGCTGAGCCTTTAAGACTATCTCATTGTGTGGTTCTGATTTGGATGTGGACGAATTCCCATGAGAAAATTTTTTGCCTTTTCCCCCATCAAAATTTCCTGCCTGTTGGCCCAAAAATCTCCAGGGAACACTTCCATAATTGTGGTTCCATCAGATCTAGACCAGTAGCCTTAACTGATCTTTGAAGGCACAATCTGAACACACCAGCAAATGTCTCTCAAGATTTTCTTATAGCTGCAGCATAACACCTGAGAAGCTATTCCTTTCTGCTGTATGAAACCTAGATTCACCTAATACAAGTGGATGCATTTCAGTTTTGCCTGGAGACTCTAGATAGGGAATTAGTCAGATGGTCAGCCTATGAATCTAGAGCAGATTTTACATGCCTGACCACAGACTTCTTCTGGTACTTGTACCTATGTCACTCAAGCTTGGATTTATCCTGCCTAGCTATACACTGGCCAAGACATCTAATCCTTGCGCTCCCGCTATAGTAGAGAGAAATAGGAATCTCTAGAGATGACTCTTCTAAGATGTAAGCTGAGAAATATATTGTTCCTGCTGACTCTGTGACACCTCCAGCCTGAGAGAGGTTCTGAAGTTAGATGGTGCAACCCAGTGTACTGCGCTGCTGTCTGCCCACCTGTAAAAGATAGATAATACTGCTTCTCTACTTCAGGATGCAAATACCAATGGCTGTGAGAATGGTTGCCTGAGACAGATAAAGCACAATTAAAAGGCTGTAAAATATGGGGAAACATACAGAGCTCTCACCTGATTCTTGATGTATTTCTTCATGGTTTTTAAACCAGGATATCTGTGGCTCTGGGATGCCATGAACCTGGCACTCCAACATTGCAGAGTTACTGGTATTCACCGTCTGATCTGTAAGATGCCGCAGTAGGGCTGGTGCCTCTTGAGCTACAAGACAAAACAATATCTCCATTTTACATTCCTATAACTGTGGATTTTAAATCATCTTCCATACCAGCACTTTACTGATGCTAGATATCGGTGCAGGTGTTCTACCAAGTTCATTGTTCACAGATGTTATTTACTGTTCCAATTTGTTTAAGAGCATTTGATGTATACAGAGTATTCCTTTTATTCAGCAACAGCAGGTTATGATGACCAATGGTTCAACACCCGATGATGACATTGTTTAGGAGACTTCCTTAATTCCATTATCAACCACATTTGTTTACCAAAAGCAATGAGTTTCAATGAGAACTCAGAATTTTATATAATCAGGAGAAACAGACTGTAACATAAAAGCTTTTAACAATTAGCAGAACAACCTTAGACCAGAGTATCTCTATGTCAGTGATAGCACTACACATTTCTGTACACCAGTGTATCCATGTATGTGACTTCTATCATTTTTTTACTGTAAAGAGTACAGTTACAAATTCTATTCAGTAAACTCACATAATCTAAAACCAGAAACCATGAGCACAAAAGCATTGTATTACGTTTTCCCGAAGTCTTCACAAATTCTTCCACTTTTCTGTTTTGCATGTTTTGCTGAAGTCAACAAAGCCTGTCCAAACCACACAAAACCCGAAAAAATTGTGCCGGTGAGAAAGGTACCCCATCCCCTCAGGCAGCCCAGAAATGCTGGAAATTCTGGCAGTAGCAGTGGAAGTGAGTCCTAGCATTGCACACAGCACAACAACGCCAATCCTGTTTCACTTTTATCTGCTTAAATTCATACAATCTGACATAATAAAACACATTTGCATGACATTCAGTGACAGTGAATATCAGAAGTGCACCAGTTCTGCTTCTGCTCAAGAGCCTCACAACTGAACAGAAGAGCCTCTCAAAGACACTCTATAAACATCATGTTAAAGTCAACCCTGAAAGAAGCAAAGCACCAAATCTTCCTCATGTTAATTTCAGCCATTCCCCACTCCATCACCACTTTCTTATCCAGCCAAAGACTCTTCCGACAAAAATCAAAATATCTGGCACACTTATGTTCATTATGTAACAACATCTTTCTGTCACATTTGCAACTTCTTACATGATCCCTTTTGATATTTTTGTCTCTTAAAAGTACAGATGGAGAAGCCAGTGCATCCCTGAATGAACTCACAGATGCAGATGCACTGCAGATTCCCTTGAATTTTCTGTTCCTGCAAGAACAGATTACTTGCAGTCTTCCCTTTCAAGGACACTGCCAGTGTTTTCTACTGTCATAAGACACACATTACAAAATATAAAATAAAATAAAGTAAAATGAAACAAAATAAAGTGTAATAAATCGTCCTTTGCAAAATATTTTCTTTTGGACCAAAGTACACATCAATACACCATACTCAAGTATATTATCAGCTGAATTTCTGACATTTGGTGTTTGGAGGATTATATTCTATACTTTCAGAAATATTGGCTTTGTTGTCGGTCAAACACTTGCATTTGCACAATTATTTTATTACCAGCTGTGAATAAAAACTCTCCAAAACAACTAAGCACCAATCATTGGTTTATCCAGTGTGTGTGACTCCTGTAGTACTAAAAGCTTTTCAACACTTCTAAAATAGGCCATCTGTACTATGCTCTTATCTCTTGAAATTAATTCCAAAATAGTTATGAACCCTCAATGACCAATTTGGTCTTTTATGTGCTGCAAGTCTGCCACTTCCATGGGCAATACTATTATTTGTTTACAATGTGCTAGACAATCTGTTCTCATCTCATAAACAGTAATGCTCATGATAGAAGCTGCGACGTAAATTCTTCATCATATATCTGCACAATGAGATTATCAACAATATTTTCCCTGCTGCCAGGAAGGCTGCCCTTTTGTCATTTATGTCTCTCCTTGATTTTTGCACAGTTCTCATTCTTCACAAAACAATCTGTCTACGAGCAGGCGTGGATTGACACACGTTCATATACACAAACCGAGAGGAGGTCCACATTTCACATTTGTCAGTGGTCTCTGTTAGACACCACAACGCAGGCTTTTGAGAAGAAGGACAAGATGACACAACAAAGGCAAATCACACGTTCTGTGAGTTATTTGCGATTAATTTTAATTTGTTTATAGCCATACACTAGAGATGGTTTTTCATATTAAGAAAAACTTGCTTGCTTAAAACTTAGATCCAGTCACCATTCACATACTCTCAATAAGTTCTTTGCTGCAATCAGCTGATTTTCCACAGATTTGGTTAATCTGCAGATTACTCTTGCAATCCACCTGTTTTCCGGTTCATTTTTGCAGTGAAGCCAAAGGGGAGATTTTTCAAGCAAATCACAGCTCTGCTCACCCTGAAGCCAAGGGACTGCACTTGCCTTCAGCAAGGGCAGAGCTGAGATGCTGCTCCCCAGACTGACTGCCAGCATCACTCTCAGAGCCCCTGTGCTTGCTGGTAAGGCCATAGACACTGCCTTTCCAGACCAAATTCTGCTCTCAGTTACACCTGGAGAACTTCATTGTAGGCAGAGGTTGGCCTGGTGGAGCTGCAGCGGGTCCCTGAGGAACATCCCTGGCTTCAGAGCACCCAGTGAACCAAGGGCGGAGAGGAAGAAGGATTTCCCTTTCCAAAAGCAAACATGAGGGAAAACATTCAAATTTGTTAATTTGGGGTATACTATTTCATTCCATGCATTTTTGTCCTTTGTTATGCTTACGGTTGCATATGTTATCTGTTCATTTGTTTTTATTAACCAGTACAAAAATATAAATACATGCTTTAATTTTAACACTTAAAAAAAAAGAAATATAATTCACACCTTTCTCCCTAAATAATATATTACACAACAGTAGGTAGAGAAACTCCAAAAATCAGTGAGATTCTCTAGTTATCTAAGGACACCAAAAGTGACAGTAGCTTTTATCTGGCCACCAAAGCTGCTTTCCTCAAACATTTCCAGTGAGGTTTCTCTGTGCCTCCCAAAATAGGTGGTCACATGGGGATTTTAACACATCATTGCTCAGCATGGCCCTCTGAGCACCCGTCAAGACCAGACTGGCAAGACATCCACCCAGTAATGTGATATACATCATTGCATAACAATTTCACAGAGGAGTAGTCTAATCTCCACATCAGTTTATGATCCAAATTCATATTGCCTGGCAACTGCCTGCTACAAGTTACCACGCTGTGGCTCTCAGGGCCATTGAAAATTCATAACGTCCTGTCTTCACCGCCCATCTTGCCATCAAATGTCTTCTCACAAAATAGCCTCGTTAAAAAAGGGGGATTCTGTATTGTAATTCTCCTGAAAACTTGAAAATGCTGCAGAGCACGCTTGCTCCATTTTAAAGCAATTACCAATTATTTCACTTGCTTTTTAAGCATGTTGAAAAAAAAGAGACACCAGGTTCCTTTGCTAGAACACATTGTTTCTGGAAGCCACCACGCTAATAATGAACAAAAGAGCTACTGTATACAAGCAGGCTATAGGTGACATTTCAAGATATAAATGATTATTCTTTTCTTTACTCTGACAACTTCCAGGTTATCAATTGTTTTCTAAGCATTTTAGGCTCCATGAAACTGGCATTATGGGGAAATGCTATTGTTTACCCTTTCACACTTGACAAAAGCAATTCCCACGTGAAATGCAAGTTTAGCCGTGGGACACAGTCTTGATACCTAAAGGAGGAAATAGTCTGGTGAGTTCCCAAGCACAAGAAACTGTCATGTTGTCACCCTCTATTTTAAAGCACAGCCACTTTGTTCCTTTGCTGTAGCTATTTTGGTCGCTAAGGTCTGTTTTGTTATGGCTTATGTAAATGCTATATAAATGATCGATCATAAATGTAACCAAAAATAATAAAAGCTATGTATTGTAAAAAAATAAAGTTATCAGATCTATTAAAAATAGTAACTTCTTCCTTATACAGAATTTATAATACACAGAAACATCTCATAGTAAAACCATGAAGAAGGGAAAAAAAGGGGGAAACACAAGGAAGTTTTAGATTGCTCTTAATTCTCCTTTAGCAGTTTGGCTGATTCTTAATCCCCAGAAGAAAGCCAATTCTTATTTACATACCAAAAGCAAAGGATAGTTTTAATGGCTTTGATTTTGAATTTATGTTTTTAGGAATGTATTAAACATTTCACTGTGCTGGCTGCTGTCAGTCATGTTAGTGTAATAGGTCTTTTTTTAATAAAATAATTGCAACATTACAAATTCCTGTATCTTCAAGTCAGGAACAATACTCACATTTATCTCAAAAGCTTTTTACATTAGTGCAGAACTGACTTTAAAAATTGACCAACACAGCAACAGGAAGTCTACCTGGATTTATTTGGAGAAACATGGTTCACGTCTGTCAGTTTTAAAATTGTCATTATTATAAATGATATGATAGGTCTGTGCATTATATCAACATTTTTATTTCTTCCCTGCATACTTCCTTTAAAAGATACTTTTTAAGATTAATGTACTTTAGTGTAGAAAATAATTTCAAATAAATAAGGATTAGAACTTGCTCAGCAGGTAATATTTAAAAGTCCATCAAGATCAGATTAAAATAAAAAATATATAGTCCAGTCAATCTCAAACTGAATTGTGCTCATCCTGCACATTAAAGTTAACTTATTAAATGTCCATTGTTGACTGAAAACAGCAGTTTTTAAAGTTAATCAGTTTGTTCAGCTTTGACACTTTTGACGAGGCCGATATCAAAGTGGAAGAAAAGATTGATCCAAAGTTTTCCTTATCGCTCAGTAGGAGACAGCAAGAAAAAAAATAACAACATGCAAGTATGTAGCAAGGGGATCTTCCAAACCCCAACTTCCACGTGCTTTGTCAAAGCAGAAAACACCCGTCTGAACTGAACTGGAAGCTCACGCGTTATGATTTTGTTTGCTAGTCCTCCTACGTCCAACCCATGGGGGAATGTGCACCACCTCAGGGACTGAAAGGTAGCAACAGTAATAAAAAATCAAGATGATATGAGACACCTGTGACTGTTTAATGAGTCCTTTAATGTTTTACATTGATTTGTGTTGTACAATCATTCCTTGTGCTTTTATATCTGAGGATCCGAGAGTAAACAGCCTTTTTGTTGCAGTGCTCACCTCTGATTGTAACGTCTTTCTTTTGAAGCACTTCTTTCCCCGTGTATATGTTCCTTGCTCTGCAGGTATAGGTGCCCGAGTGCGCCAGGGAAACGTTCTTGATGGTTAGCGTGAGGGTGACGGAGTACTCCTTATTGAGAGACTTTTTTGCTTTCGTTTGATTTACTGTTCTTGGTAAAATCCAAGCAATGTCTTTGTACAGGAATTTGTTGGCTGAACAGGACAATATCAAATTCTCTCCTTCAATAGGCATTTTTTCCAAATTAATGTGGAATCCATTCGGTACATCTGTCAAAAATTAAGAACACTTTTTAGTTTATATGAAATTAATGAGCCAGAATTAACGTGCTTTACTTTTTTCCCTTAATCGGGAAGCCTTTGAAATAACCAGTGTTGCTGTTTTCCTGCTGACATCTCTAATCTTCCATTTTGTATGCTAGGCTCTAGCTTGTCTTATAATTTGCCACAGAGTTACAAGACACTTGGGCTTGGTCATCAGTTGGTGTAAACTGAAGTTGCTCTTGCCAGTAGTATGCTTATACAAACGTTATGCCCACCAAATTAAGACAGATTGGGGCAGGTTCCAAAAGCAGAATTACTTAAAGAGAACACACTGGCATTATGAAAAAGGACAGAAATTGCGATCTCAGCATCAGCTCATGAACTGCTTGAAAGAAAATGAATCTTAAGTGGACATGAAAAAGATACTCCAGGTTATCATACTTGATTATATTGTTTTCATGTTATCTATGAGTGTTCAGACATGTGACAACTATTTCTTAATGCACTTTCAAATCCTGAGAAATTACTCAATCTGTGATTATATGCCAGAGATTTCCCTTGGAACAGAGATAATTACTCTTCATACATTTAAAATATGCCAGTCTTTCAAGAGGAAAACAGAAACACCATCTGACCAGGGTGACCAGCTGTCTGCAGGCAACAAAAAGGATGAAGATCACTCTTTGCAGACTACGTGGCGTCAAGTACAGGTGAGCAATATTTTCACCTGAGAAAAATCAAGGATCATTATGCCAACCATTTGCTAAGCCTAAATATGACTTAAGTTTTAACAAAGATCATCCACAGAGGATTGTTCAGGCCGGAACTAATTTGGCCGACAATATAAAAAGTCCTGCTTGTAGGTCTCTGTAGCACTATTGCAGCCTCCTCTACCTGGGGAAGGGCACAGACTCAGGGCAGAGCTGACTAGCTCACCACCATCTCCACTCAAGGCTCAGCCCTCAGGTAAGAGAGTTACACCACTGGCTTAAGTGAAAGTAGAAGCAAGTTCCAAATGGAAAACAGTTCCAAGTCTTCCCCCCGCCTGCAACCTCTCTTGGGTTATTTGTAGCCAATATGCTGATAAAGGCATTTCCTTCTGCTTATTTAAGTGGAATCAACTTTGGCCATTTCCAATTGTTCTCTGCCTCCTAATTGCTAGGGCACTTGGCTGTGAACTTGACTCAGAATTGTAAGAATGGCTTCATCTTTCATAAGGGAAAATTATGCCTCCTTTTCTTATCTCTTAGAGCATGTACCACTTGACACAGACTTTCATTCAGTTCCAGACTTATCGATGTCAGTTCAAGTCTAGCACCACAGCAGCGGAGAAGTGTAAGGAGCATCAGCAGACCATCTTCTACTGAGGTGCCATGAAGCACAAGTGATTCAGCCCTGCAGCTGTCTGCCCAGTCTCCAGTGGATGATACCCACAATGTTCTCTCTGCAACCTCTTTTCCTGATTGACCAGTCTAGCAGAAAGATTTTCTTGCTCCCTAAATCTTCACAATGCCAACTAAACTGCCTTGCCTCCGCAGGGTACCCAGGAGCAAGATGTGCTCAATATCGCCTTTGAAACAATGTTCTGCATGTTGAAAGTCTGTCATCAATTGCTCCTCTGAGTGTCCTCTTTTCCAGACTAAGCGCTGAGTGTTAAAAACTGAGTAAATGAGCTCCTAAGAGCCTGGATTGAAATTCGCTCTAATCGCAGGCACTTCCCAGACAAACATCTGACTGTCACATCCTTGCAGAGAAGACAAAGTGCGTGCCTGTCGTTGGTAAGGATGTAGATATGCCATAGATTAAAGAAGTGAAAGCTGTGACACTAAGATACTAGACTGGATTTTAAAGCCTGTGTGCTTGCTTGTTCCTCTTACATTTCATTGATATCTTTTTTTTCCTTTCTCCGGCAAGCAAAACTATAAGAAAAGCTTTAAATTTGTTGAACTTGCGTGACTATCATCAGCATCCTTTATGATGTGCTAAGGGCACGTGGTGACAGATTCTGATCTTAATTAAATAAGTGTCAAGCAAAAAAGCTAAGATCAAACCTTTTCCTAGAGAGAGATACAGCATATTTAGCTGTAGCCCTCAAAATGTAGACATCTTTTGGAAGATATTTTTTTTCTGTGTGGGCAAAAGTTTACAGCTAATGTCATGACGCAGGCACCTCCAAGGGGGCAATGCAAACCATGTACCTTAAAATGAGTCAAAGTCCAGAGATCCTGATCCCTCACACTTAATTTTGAAGTGATCTTACGTGACCAGCTTAAATTTAGATACCTAACTTTTAGATTAAGTTAGATGAAGTGAATCCTATGCCTGGTTTTGTTAAAAAGCACTGAAATCAGACTACTTAAGTCCAATGAGTGATCCAGATTTTTGACTGTGGATAGTTACTTGAATCAAAGAAATTGCTGTGTCTTCTTCACACTAGATCTGAAACGGTTCTGATATGTGTTGGGAAATCCAGGGTACTGGTCTGAAATACTGCTAATTTTGGCTTTTGACTATGCCAGTAAAAGCTCAGAAGAGCCAAGCAAAACTCTTAAAAAGAAACTGAAGATCCCCTGAGACTGAGAGCAGTGAACTATTTTTAAGTAGAAGGATAGCGTGCCAACAGAATAATATAGTTGCAACTACTTCCATGTTGTCAGGTCTGGAACTTTTCCTAGATGTGTCTTTTCCAAAGACAGACTCTATTTATTGAATAAATCTAGGGACAAAAGCAAAATACATACGATTCTAAGCAAGTCATTTGTTTAAAGATTACAAGTCACTAATATATGACACCTCTCATCAATTGCTACAGACTCAGGCTAGCTAAATAGGCTGGGAATAATGTAAAAGGGTTTTATTTACTTTAGTGATTTGGAGCTTCCTGTGGAAATAGCTCCCAGGTTTCCTGATGGAAGATTTTGTTTATCTTTGCCAAGCACCATCAGGAATCTCAAAATAAAATGCACCTAGTGACATTGGGAAACCAGGGAGATAAGGCAGAGTTGTTCCTGTTTCACCCTTTATAATTGCAAACACACCCATGGGCCTGCTGTATGCCAGCAAAACAGCCCCCAAACTAGGGAAAGGGGCAGGCTGGAGGAAAGGGGGGCTACTACGGTTAAATTTGGCATAAAGGTATTGCTACTGAGGCTGTTAAATTATCAGTGAGCAGGAGAGCTTTCCATGTTGCTTTACTATAAGGTACACAGCTACATTTGTGCTGCAAACAAAGGTTTGCTCTCAGAGTTAAGTCAGTATGACAATGCCCCCAAAACGCCCTTCAGCTGGCAGAGGCAATAGGAGATGAAGGCTGTTCCAGAGCTCATGTCCTGTCATGTCAAGGAGTTGCAAGCACAGGCTGTAAAATTATACCACCCTCAAAGCTCCCAGAAACATACATGCAAATTGCACTTCAAGCCCAGAAATAAAAAAAAATCTGCAATAATCTAGGCAAGGGTTTGTTCTTACTGAGACCTCTCTGATACATTTCTTTACTCTTTTTTCCTCACTGCTATCACAGAATCACAAAGAATCACAGAATGGTTGAGGTTAAAAGAGATCTCTGGAGATCATCTAATCCACCGCCCCTCCTCAAGCAGGGTCACTAGAGCATGTTAGACAGGGTTGCATCCAGGTGGGTTTTGAATATCTCCAGAGAAGGAGACTCCACAACCCCCCTGGGCAACCTGTGCCAGTGCTCTGTCACCCTCACAGTAAAGAAGTTCTTCATAATATTCAGACAGAACTTCCTGTGCTTCAGGTTGTTCCTGTTGCCTCTTGTCCTGTTGCATGGACTAGTGAAAAGAGTTTGGCCCCATCCTCTTGACAGCTCCTCTTAAGGTATTTGTATACATTAATAAGATCCTCTCTCGGTTGTCTCTTCCCCAGGCTAAACAGGCCCAGCTCTCGCAGACGTTCCTCATAGGGCAGATGCTCCAGCCCTCTGATCATCTTTGTAGCCCTATGCTGGACTCTCTCCAGTAGCTCCATGTACTGGGGAGCCCAGAACTGGACACAGGACTCAAGATGAGACCTCACCAGGGCTGAGTAGAGGGGCAGGATCACCTCCCTCCACCTACTGGCAACACTCTTCCCAATGCATCCCTGGAGACCGTTGCCCTTCTTGGCCACGAGGGCGCATTGCTGGCTGATGGTCAATGTGTCATCCACCAGCACTCCCAGGTCCTTCTCTGCAGAGCTGCTCTCCACAAGGTCACCCCCCAGCTTGTACTGGTGCCTAGGGTTATTTCTCCCTAGGTGCAGGACCCTGCACTCGCCCTTGTTGAACTTCAGGAGGTTCCTCTCCGCCCAACTCTCCAGCCTGTCCAGGTCTCTCTGAATGGCAGCACAGCCCTCAGGTGGATCAGACACTCCTCCCAGCAAACCTGCTGAGGAGGCACTCTGTCCCCTCATCCAGGTCATTGATGAAGAAGTTGAACAGGATGGGATCCAATACTGAGCCTTGGGGGACGCCACTAGCCACAGGCCTCCAACTAGACTCCACGCCACTGATGACGACCCTCTGAGCTCTGCCTTTCAGCCAGTTCTCAAGCCACCTCACTGTCCACTCATCTGCCTTCTCTGTATCCTTCGTCACCAGGGTCCCCACCCCATTCAGCAGCGGGCCCACATTTTCCCCAGTCTTCCTCTTGCTACCGATATATTTGAAGAATCCATTCTTGTTGTCCTTGACATCCCTTACCAGATTTGATTCCAAACGGGTCTTAGCCTTCCTCATCACATTCCTGCATACTCTGACCACATTCTTATAATCCTCCCAGGTGGTCTGTCCCCTTTTCCACAGTCTATGTACTTTCTTCTTCTGTCTGCTATCTTTCCCTGCGCAGGGAGGGAGCATGCCACTGCAAAGCCGGGATGAGCACAGCCTTCCCACCACCTTTTCAAAGGTTTCTGTTATGGCTGGGAAACATCATGGCCTAGAAAAAAAACTTCTCACACCAGCACAGCAACTTCCCTACAGCATGTACTTTTTTTCCATCTTCAAGACAAGGTTTGAATGAGACTGAATGAGAACAGGATTTTTCTTGCTCAGGATAGGCTTTCTCTCTGCCTGCTACTCAGGATCCTTTCTGGCTCTTAGAGATGGCAGCAGATTCTCTTCCTGCAAAGGATCACCTTCTCCTGCTTAGACACTTTCTTCTCTTATCCTCAGTTTCATGTGATTCAGGCTAGCTTCATATGGCTCTAGTAGCCCCAACTACATAAAATGAACAAACTCCAGAGATCTAAAGTGTTAGTTTTGGATTTGTTAGAAGGAAATCCTCTGCAGTGTCCTGCCTGTTAATTCACATCCATCAATATTTTGGCTGCCATTTTTTATTCCCCAGTGTGTTTTTCAGCAAAGGCGAGAGAAATGACCGTTGTTTCTTAGTTGACGTGAAGAACAGGCTGTTACCCAACCACAGCAGTTTGGTCTCAGCCTGACAGAGGAGAGTTACGATTGTATCATTCCAGCCCAACTGATGAACTCTCTGTACAAAACAGAAGAATGAGCCCAACTTGATTTTTATAAGAACAAAACAGCAGTATTGTTTAAACAAGCTGCGTTCAATCAGTGCAACTGAGCGTTAGCAGACGAACAGGACTTTCCATGTCACACAGCTGAAGTGCTCAGCTCCAGGAACTCAAAGGATAAATGCATTTCATCATCACCAGCCTGTATAGAAAGGCTGCCACCAGTAAAGAAGTTAAGAATTTCCAAGCCATAATAAAGCAGCCACTCCTCTTTCTGAACACCAGCCAACACAAGAGTCTTCAAAGAAAAGCCATAATATTCTGCATGTTTGCATGCAAGCTTTAGCATCAAGGAGGATTTCCTTTTACCCCTGGTTAAGATCTGAGAGTGTGAGATCTAAAAAGGAAACTAACACCTTCATGTCATAGCACTAAATCATCTGAGACTGCCATCAAAAACTTTGAAAGGGGGATATGATTACTATAAACGGGGCCCTTCAAAATTCAGCTTCATTTAGTCTCAGGTCTTACATGAAGACTGAGGAGTAAGAGCTAGAGAACACCAAATTCTGCATCTTTCATATTAAAAAATCAACCACCTCTGTGAACAACTGTCAGTAATGCTCAAAGTTGTGCGTGAAGTCCTCACAAAAAGATGAGAAGATAGCTCAATTAACACATTAGTTTATGGAAAGTTATGTGTCATTCTTTAGCTTTCTGTCCAAAAAACTAAAATTTTATAGGTAAGGATCAAAACAAAATTGTGATTCTAGAACTGGGGCAGCAAACATCTTCAAGCTGGTAAATGTTCTTTTCACATCCTTTAACAGAACATGAAGACGTCCTTTTTGTTTTCGTTTTTTAACAAACAGCCTGCCTATGTGCCACTTATCAGTTTATATTTCAGCAAGTAGCTCTCATACTTATTACTAAATTTCCAAATTTATAAATAATTGGCACTTTCTAAATGAGAATGCCTCAGAACATGCATAAATTTTGATCAATAAAATGAGGAGAGAGAGACATTTTACAAGGAGGTTTTCTTCCTCGTTTTTTTTTCTTTTTTTTATATAAAACAGTTCTCGTGGGTGTGTGCCCACTCTCTCTTGATATTCTCAGTATAGTAAGAGAACAAGTTTCATTAAAATCAGTCATCACAATGATAACCAAGAGACTGATAAAAAAAATCAGGTTACAGAAACAGCAAAAAAAATAAAAGGAAAATATGAAATCTATTTTTCCCTTACAGCTTCAAGACTATGACTTTGACATTAAAGTGTCAGAATGCTGTAGCCTTTTGTCTTCCTTTGTATTTAGGAATGAATTACATTATTTGCCTATGCTAAAAGTTGTTTTCAGCCTAAGTGCTCCATGAGCTATCACTTTGTAAACAAAATCAAAATGAAGTCTTCCACCAGAAAATAGGTCCTTTGTAATGGCATTTGTATAAATCATGCTGCTATATCATGCAGTAGATCCATTCTTAGAAAATCCATCAGGTTTTTTTACAGTAATTCCTGAACTCAAGCCATTTAATCTTTTTTTTCCTGAACCTGCAAGCACTTATACACACCCACTGACGGAAACGTATTCATATGAACAGCTAACACACATGAGTCTTCTCAGTGTCTTGGCTCAAGTTGCATTCAAAGTCTTTCTCAAAAGATGGAACAAAACTCAGTAGTTTACACCCTGCCGTTTTTCTGCCTGTAAGCTGCTGTTGTGGCTGGGAGCTGTGAGGGGCTGCCAAGAGCCACAGACCCCTTTCTTGCCCCGTGCTGCCCACAGGCAGTATGCACTGCTCTGAGCTCACCTTCATGCGACCAGCTGGTTTCTGAGACCTAGCCGAACGGGCCTGTCAAGACCGACAGTGTCACACATGACACTGATTTGCTGGTTAAAATACAGTACTCCTTCATGTACAGAACGATCGCAGAGGTTAGGCAGTATGACAGGTCAAATCACAGGTTGCTGTATTTATGAGCAATTTGTGTCATGCTGGGATAATTGAGGGAGGGATGCCATTCATCAGATTTGGTTCCTCTCTTAGAAATCCAGACCACTTGCTGGGAAAAACTTTAGCAGAAACACTGAAAAGCATGGTATGAGTTCACAAGTACATATATTACAATAATTCTCATAGTTTAGGATGTGTAAAAGCCCTGACAGCCTAACAATTCCAGAATTAAGGAGCATGTTTAGCTCTAGTAGGGACTGCATCTTACCTGTTACAATAAAGCTCACATTTCTTTCAGCTTTCCCCACTTTATTGGCTGCCACACAGCTGTAGATTCCAGCAGATTTGGCTTCAGCTACAACCAGAGTGCTAGCAGTCTGCAAAGGAAAGAAGAAATTTAGCTCTCAGTGGATCATGCAATTGTTTAAAAGCTTCCCTTCTCTTTCTACTAAGTCACTATTAACACTCCTGTGATTCAGTCTCTCCATTCATTCAGTGACAGGCACCACTGAGGTTATTTAAAGGAGATGTCATCATACAAAGTTTTGGAAAGAATAGAAAAATAACAGGAAACAAGCTCCTCGGGAGACCATTATATTATCAGATCCACTACAATATAAAATCTTTGAAGGGGTCTTTCAGGTTGACTTATCTCTTGCTGATGTAACGATAAGTTACAGAACATGAAGTGTGACGCAACATGGTTCACCCCAGGGGACAACCAGCCTCCAGGCAGACGGTCAGCAAAGGAACTAGGTGAAGATCAGCTCAGGCATTTGGACAGCGCTGGGAAAAGAGCAGCTGCATTTGACACTAAACACATCTAATTTCTCTTTCACTGTCTTGTAAGTATTAGGTGAAACAGGGCAGGGGTAAAACAGAAGTTTCTCCTTATTTTGAGGGACTATCTTCTCTTCTTTGATTTAATATTTCTATGATTAAACAATAATCTGTTGGGATTTTTTTACATAGCACTCTAGCACATAAAGACAGAGCTGAGATGGGCATGCACCTGAGTTTCAGCAATGGGAAGTGCTCTTGGATGCCACAGTATCTTGTTCTTCTAACTTTGTTACTCTGCCTCAGTTCTTCTGTAAAACATGCACTGGTGGAAGTTACAAGTACAATTGTGACAGTGATGAAAGGAAATTGTGTGGCCATGAAATTCTGCTTTTTTGAATTGTTTGATTTTTTTTTCTAAAAACCTTAAAAATATTTTTTGTGCAATCAATATATTCTTCCCTTAAGTCTGTCTGATTGCTGGAGTCCGTAGACAAGCTCAGGAGGGCACATCAATGCTAAATAAAGACTAGTTATCTGAATTTCTTTATAAACACTGTTTCAGCATTCGCATTGCTTCTGTGTCTCCTGTTCAGAGACTTCATGGCCATCCCCAAACTCCTTGCTGTAACCTCTACATAATATAGGGCTTCTGGTATCCCAAAACATTCTTTAGCAAAGAGAGACTATTACTTTTCCAGCTACTCAAGCAAATATAGTGGAGTCAAGTCATTTGATTTTGGCTAGAATATTTGTTTTAGAAAGATGCCTTGTGGCAAATTCAAGACTAAAAGTGATGCTATTGGTGTCCCTAGCCTGCTATAATGGCCAATTATCTGTCTGTTAACAAGTAACACCTCATTTTCAATTAGAAATTTCCTAACCTTTTTGGCTGTTCTATAAGATAAAGGGGCTCAGTAATACTAGATAGATAATTACAGCCCTTGAAAAAAATCATCTCATTTTGCTAAGTTCAGCAAACTGACCTCTATAAATTCCTAATTATAAAGTATGGTCCAGCCCTGTCAATATTTTGTCATTCTCTTTGAATTCCATCCAATTTTTAAACATCATTTCATAAAGTGTGGACATAGGGTTCAGAATAGGATTCCTGCAGCCCTTTTTCCCAACATTAGCTTGGAATAGAAGGAAGTCCTGTAACATCTGTCAGAAGGCTAATGTGGGTGGTTAAAAACTGCTTCTGTCATTCCAGACTTTCCACCACAAAATTAGGCTTTCTCCTGTCTCTTCATATGCCTCGTAACAACTTTGCAAAAGTAGAAACAGTGACATAAAACACACAGAAAGGAGAATGAGGTTCTTACTTTCTAACTCCGGGGTGCCTGATCTTTGTCCTGCTACACTAAGAACCAGAGTGCTTGTGGGCCTGAAAAGTATGTGGCAAATATTCCTCCCACAAAAATAACTAGGATTTTTTTGTGGGTAGTATCAAAGAGTATATTGTCCTGACACTGTCAGGTATTAGCTTTTAATGGAAAACTTTCCATAATATCTGGTTTTACTGCTCCAGCCCACGATGATGTGCTTATTATTTTTATTAGACTGAGGTCTGCATATATACTTAAACAGTATGACTGTAGTTACTGACCTAAATACTTATAGGTTATGACTATCCTCCTGTATGACATGACACTAGGAAACATTCCTGGGCACCAAAATTCAGTGATTTATACTGTTAAATTGTTAACATGTCCCTGGCATTGTTTTGGTTTGGATCAACTTGCATTGTCCCAAATACTCCTCTAGCACAGACCAACCAACACTCCCTTCTCTCTGCCTTCAAGTAACCACCATCTTTTGAAGGGTAAGAGAAGTTAATGTTATGAACATTGGCCATTCTACACATGCTGGCTTTAGTGCTACAGAGCAGTCATTTGTATGTTTACTTGACTAATACAGAGATAACCGTAGCATCTAGGAATAAGCAAGACTAGTTTTGCAACAGAATAGAATCTTATAGTGACACAATGTCTCTGCACACATCTTTTAGCTAATAAATTAGCCGTAAGGATAAGATAACATCTCTTTAAATAGTTTGTGAGCCCTCCAGTGGTGCAGACTGTGTTCTGCATTGTGGATGCCAGCCAAAACCCACCAGAGAAGCAGCATGTACAAAACTAAGCCTGGCATGCTTTGTTTATTGAGCAGTTATGGTTGTTCAAGATCAGTTTGTTCTATGTGGTTCCTCCATACAACTGTTGTTGCAAAACGAGTAAGAGAAAAAAACTCAGCTCTCTCAGGCTTATATCAACCATCTTGGCAATGGATCATGAAGAGTTTCAGACCCTGGATTGGCAACCACATTATACACAGAAAGTCTGAATCAAGTTGCCATAAGCAAACAGAACACAACAAATCCTTCCAGGCATGCTTGACATCTTGAACATGCTCATCCATCTACTAGCCCCATTTATTATCAAAGCTCTGATCCTTTCTTCCTCCGATCTGTATCCATCTCACCTGAAGCACTGTCCTAAGGGCTCATTTCAGAGTTGGGGGCTATGGAAGTGAATCCTGTATGGCTGCTGTTGCTGTCAGCAAAAAAGATGTGTAAAACAGAGAATGTGAGCTGGAAGAGGAAATTACAGAGTTGTCCATAATGGAAACTGATGAGGAAAAGACTGGGGAAAAGAGAGCACAAAGCAACTAGAAACATTTTTTGTGATCCAGAGATAGGATGGACTGATCTATCCCTCAAGTGTCCCCTTGAAACTCTTTCTTCCCATGATAGCTTAAATTAGGACTCTAACTGCTGCAGCTGATGGCAGCCAAGCAAAGTGAAGGTTTCACACAATGGTTGGTAGCATGACTCTTTCGTCACCCCTAGAAGGCCTCTGCAGTCACATGCATAAACATGCTCCATTCAGAGATTGCTGTGCTAACTTCACTGAACAACCCATACATTTAAAAGACAAAATATTGCCCTTTCAGCATGGAGCAGATTAGCCTAAGTCTGCCAAGGGTTCTTGATATCTTCCTAGTTATGCTTTTAAGAAAATCTATTTGTTAAAAAACTCGGAAGTAAATGAAAATACACTCTCCAACTGCCTTACAAGCAGCCATGCTGACTGGATTTGTCTAAGGCTAAAGGGGAGAGATTAGTTAGGAAGACTCATGTTGAAATATTGGTGACACACCACTGGATTATTCTGATTGTGCCAAAAACATTTTATGATCAACATGCACCACATCTTGGCAAGGAGCATCGGTGCAAAACATCTGGACAACATGCTTTGCCCTCAGAACCGCCACCACATCCAGAGAAGAAACCCTCACTGACATGTCTCCAATAGTACAAGAGTAAACACAGGAGAATTCCTTCTTCCCTTCAGTTCAGACATTACCCTGCTGTTTAGCAAACAGAGCTGTGTTTTCCCACTGCATCACATGTTGTCCTGCTTGAATAGGCCATGAAACTGAGTGCATCCAGCTGACTCATGACGATGTCATGATACAGACAGCTAAGTACCACCATACGCACTCCCTGCACTTTCTTAGTGCCTACACAAAATAAAGCAGTGTTTTATTCTTGTCTCATGCACTGAGGGAGGTCATTGATTTTAGGAGCAAGAGGGAGTTACAGCTCAGCAGAGGCAAGCCCAAAATTCTGCTGGTTTTAATCTTACCAAGCACTAGGCTCAGCTGCCACCTTTTAAGTGATTTGTTTAAGTGTTGACAGCAATTCTAATAGCACTCAGGAGAGTCCTAAGAGAAGTTACAATGTTTTGAAAGAGAAGCAAGCTAAACTTCCAGTGCTATCTTTAGCCTACCTTCCTAAGAAAATTAGGCTTATGTGATCACTGTCTGTCCATCTGTCTGCCAGAGTCCTCTTCTTCCCTCCACCCTCAGTAATTTCTGAACCTGTGGCCTGATTTCAACTAAAATTGACAGACATCTCAGAGCTAGTAAGATCTTATGTGCTGCATGAAAATCAGTTTTTGGGTAGAGAAAAAAAAAACAAAATGCATGCTGTTGCAGGGTGAGCTAAACAGCTATCTCTTCTGGTTTGGATGCCACCTGGCCAATCAGCACGGATGTATTGGCCAGAAAAATGGCATATGTAGAGGCTGAGAACAGACACAAGAGATGCTTCCTTCTCTCCAGCTGGTAATGATGGGACATTGGACTGAGCTAAAGGTTCAGGGCTTGACATATAAAGTACAGGAGAGATGGACCCATTCTGTTCTCCATGGTGACACCTTCTCTGTCAGTTCCATGATGGATTGACTCCCCTGACCACCCTGCACTCCACATTTATGTTGGACAGACACAGTTTTTAATACCACCCATTGTCAGCACATGCCAGGATGAGTCATCATTGTCAGCCAAAGCAGAGATGTGTAAGAGCAAACCTAGCTTTGGTTTTGCAGAATCTTCTAACAGGAACATTACTTTCCATTTTCTCTGAAGTCAGGGGGCTTTGTCACGCACAAGGGATGGGACCATGAAAAACTTGTGTCAGTAAGGTGCTTACACAATGGAAAATAGATCTATCTATCTATCTGTCCATCTATCTATCCATCTACAGATAGATATATTTGCATATAAGAGAATAGGGCTAAATGTATATGTATACATATACATAGATGCAGTCATATAAGAATATATATATATGAATGAATAAATATGTGAATGAAACCATTATGATAAACCACTAATTCATGGATTAATTTTTTTTTTACTGTTTTCCTGGGTGCAGATACTATGGCACAGAACTTGCTTTTGTAGTACCAACTATTGTCAGTGGGCTACCAATATTTTCTAGCAGCAGGGGAATGGAGTGCTCAGGGACCAGTTGTTCCATTTTCAGGTTCTGAAGAATGTGGTACTAGTGTGTTATTTCCTCAAACCAAGCTTTTTTGAGCCACTCCCTCCAACTTTTTCCTGTGCACATCAGCCCTCCTGTCTAGCATCTCCTTTCTCTTGAATTTATCATCACTTGTTCTTAGCCAGCACCTTCTAGTCTCTCTCACCTGAACTTACCTTCTTAGCCCTCTTCCATGCATTCTCCATTCCCAAGGTCCCTGCCCAGCCCCTGCAGTTCTTTGTCCCTGATGTCTCTGTACAAGGAGTACTAACTTTTTGCAGCTACTAATAAACAAAAGTTGGCTGATGCATACAGGAGAGAACATATATATACTACAATGATACCAATGAATATATCAGTTCTTTATATCTTGTTATTGCAGGTCGTTCACAGACTGACATTTTAATCACTCTGATCACTCTAAGAACAATAATCAGTATTGGCTTTGAGTTATATATAGCTGTTGATTTTATCTAGAAACATTACGAACTGACGGCTTTTAGCAGCCTAGGAATGGTACAGCTTTGTAGGAAGTCAATGGAAATGTCCAACAAATTTAAAATGAAATATTGGATGTGAGCATCGAATCACTTGAAGGGTTGTTTTATGATTAAGTATTATGTCTCAAATCACAAACTTCTTCCATTATACCTTTCAGGTTGCTCTATGTTCGTTTAGAGAGGTTTCAATGGAAATGTTACTAATACACTGTTGTCACAATTTCTCTCTGTCACTAGATGAATAGTGTAGCACAGGCTTCCTGCATTACTTTAATCATACAGACACAAAACCTGAGGTTTCTGTAATTTTAAAAATATACTTAAGGCTACCTCTGTAACCACAGACAAACAAACAATCAACCTACCGAAGTGAAGGCTAAACCTTGGATGTTGTTAAAGGAAACCTTTTGACCATTCCTTGTTCATAGTTTCTCTTGATTACAATAATCTCATCCTCTGTTCACTCCCATTTCCCCTTTTGTTTTAACCCAGATGTGCAACCCTCTGAGTCTCTTCATCTGTTTCCTACTGCTTTGTCTACTACTTTGCTGTTTCCACTGAGCTTTAAGACTCAATGGAAGTCTGTGCTTGGATGTGGAAATGGAGTAGATGTTCTCTTTTGATAGCAGGACTCCATTGATGCGGAAGTGCTTCAGAGAGCTGTTGATAGCTGTTTGCAGTGGCAGAACTGCTCGCAGTAGCAGTTCATCCGAACCAGACAGTTGTGGTGGCATGCTGCATTCAGTGAGCTCGGTGCTGTTTGACATTCTTACAATACCCCAGCCAATGAAGGAGAATTTTGTCTGTCCCTTTGAGTTTGCTCTGGGAGACGGAGAAAGACTATTGGACCACAAGGAGTGAACAGATATAGACTTCCACTGGGGGCGAAAAAAATATCCTGGAAACTGTAGAGCAGCTGTGTGCACACAAACCATGCAACTCACAGTTTGGCCAGAAACCCATACTCAGAGAGCATTTTCTATTTACACTAGCAATCCAGCTATGCTTGAAGAGCTACGGAAGAGCAGTAGAACAGAAAAAATCTTAAGAAAAATAATTTTCAGAAACAAAAATAACTTGCACTGAGCTAAGAGCTGGTAACTTCAGGTAACCTGCATGTTTCCAGCAAGGATAGCATGTAAATCAGAAACTAATCCGAAGGCTCTATCTGCAAGCCACTTTTTTCCTAATGGTGTTGCCACTAAAAAAAAAAAAAAAAAAAGAAGAAGAAGAAGAAAAAGAAATAAAAGAAAAGGATGAGCAAAAAGACTATTTCACTAACCCCATCTTTCCTATAAAGACCAGTATAGGTAAAGCAGGATAGATCTTTCTGAAATGACCTAAACAGCATGAAGACAAACAACACAAAGGAGAACCACTGAGTTTCATTACCAAACTTTCCATGTTGTATATGCAGGGACTTTCCATTGATTCATTTTGAGATTCATTAAAAAAAAAAAATGCTTGCCAAAGACTTCAAACAAAACCTGTAGTTCTGCAGCAAAAATCCATTATTAGTAACTTCCTCAAGGGAGGAACGTGTTTGCTGTTGCCTGGAACAGCCATGTAAAAATAATTGCACCTCTACACCTCAGCAGGTAAATACCAAACTCTCCCTTTGCATATACATAAGTTATCTGCATGCATACAGATCTTAAAATGTAAGCAATATAACAACAATACCAGCTTTTTCATCGTTACCTCAATAGCATCTTGAAGTATCTTTCCAGTCAGTGCTTTCACACAAAAGGGTTATTTTCTCTCAGTAATCATACCTTATTTTTGCCCTCAATTACTGCTGTTCGCTCTGAGATGCTCTGGATTCTGTTTCCTATGCTGCTGCCAGCTTTCAAAATGGAAGATCCATCGATGTAAGAGCAAAAGCCGCGCCTGAATACAACAAAAATTAGGTGAGTCTATTGATTTAGTGATAAATGAAACATTTGATACATAAGCCAAAACAATTCTTCTGGAGCCAATGATATAGTCTGGGAGAATTGCAGCTACTGTGATCACCAGGCAATTATATTTACATTTCATAAAATTTGATGTTTGAAACCTGAAAATCAGATCCACCCACACAATCCCCCCCAATATCATTTCTCTGGAGTCACTGTTAACATCTAAGCCACCATAGGTTAAATTTACAGTCAGATTAGAATTTATAATCAGGACTATATTATAGGACTACATGAGACCAATGTCCCATTTCCAACGCTCCTAAGTTTTCAGCCATTATGATAGTTCAGGCTTGGCTTTAAGTATGAGTTCACATTATTTTCAGCCTTAAAATTCAAGATAACTTATATTTGTTTCATGCTCTATTCCATAATATATTGACTGCATTTTCATTATGTGTAGATTCTTTTTGTTACCATGAAAAATGATGCAAATTCTCATTTCTGCTTGTTTTCTTCAGTTCAGATTACATAATAGCAAGTTATAAATTCTGCAATTCAATGACTGCAAGATGCATAATAAAAACTATGCAGAATCTTTCAAATTATGAAAACAAATTAAACAAAGCTATCCCTAACTGCCAAAGGAATTCAAATGTTCACTTTATCTGAAAAAAAATCAAAGACATGCTAATGAATGTAAATCTCAGGGAAAAAAAAACTTTTTGCCTTACACAACAAATTGGCTTATAATCAGAACATTCAGGTGTGGTCATGGTAGAGCTAATTTGTTTCCCAAAGCCTAATTTGGTACACATGGAAATAAGCGCATTGGAATGCTTCTTAAATTCTGTCCATCCCTATTGTTCTTTCAGGACATCTAGTTTTGTTTTTTTATCCCAAAACTAGATGTTTTTTCAATTCCATCTTGAACAGTAGAACTTAAACCTTCATCAGGGTCAAGCTCTTTCAAATACAGTATGTTCCTTTGATCTACCACGGATTTGAAAGATAACAACTGTAGTATCCATAATCAAGTTGTTCTGACATATGTGTGTATGTATATACACACATATACATATACATATACATATATATACATATATGTGTGTGTATATATATATATATATATATATATAGATGTTTCAGTTGTTTGGAGAAATGACCCTTAAAGCCTGATGACTGGATAATACGCAGTCATGACCAAAGAATGAGGTTCATTTCCCTTCAGCTAACTGTGCAGTTTGCTTATACTCTGTGTTGTTTATAGTATCTGTGGTACTCCAGCTTTATGTGATTGCTTTTCGTTGTGTAGCATTGCGTCAAACCCACCAGTTTTTAGCTGATATTACAGCTTAAAGAAATGATGGTATGTAAACTAACTCGGACTGTAATCACTACCATAGATATATAATCATCTGCCCAAATTTCTTAACTTGCTTTGAGAGACTCAGTTTGCTAAAAAAGCCAAAAAAAACAGGAGCAGGCCATGGTCATTCATGCACAGAGAGAAGACAGGGAGCAACAGCAGGGCAAGAAAGCCCCAACTACACAACTATTTATTTCACAGATTCCAGACACTAGTTTAAAAGCCAGATTCTAAGAAATAGTTGTTGTGGTCAGAGTGGTGAAAGACAGATATATTAAGATAGCTGATCTATTCAGATGGAAAAAAAAATGATCAAAGATTATTTAGGGAAGTAGATCCAATTTATTTTGCACATTTAATGCTTTAAAAAGTCTTGTTTTGTAACAAGACCAGAGTTCAGAAGAAATGTCAAGTGGGACAATAACTTCTCCGTGCCATAGCAGATTTATGAACTTAGTTCACGATGCCAGTATCAGAGGCGCACAAATAGGCAGTACCAAAGACTTATCCTTGTACCTGGATGTTGGCACAGTCTCTCAAAAGAAAGATGGAGACTCTAGAATCTCATTTCATCTACGCTAACGAGTCATTTTTTTATTTTCATCCTTTCAGACTATTTATCCTCACAGAATTAATTTTTATTTCTTTGTTACAAGGTTGGAAATTTGTCCTCTGCAATAAACAGCCTTACTGAGAAATACATACTAGTAAAGGACAAGGAAAAGGTATAACACATATTCAGAAACCACTTATGCATCTCTGAAAGGCATCTCCAATCTCATTTCTTTCAGCTCTGTGGCCTGTAGATTTAGTTATTATTATATTCTTCCTTGAAGGTCCTTGAAAAAGAGTATATATATTTAGGTTGCAGTGTCTTAGGGGCAAGGACAGTGTTACGTGCTTGTTAATGTCTAGTACAATGGGGTGCAAGAAGTACAATTACTTCTTAATACCATAATACAAACCATCATCATAATTACAATAACATCACAATAACAATGAAAACACATGTAAAACATTGGATGAATTATTAGCCCCGGAGACACATATGTGAACTCAACTAACTTTGCATATCGTGTTATCATCAAACTGCCAATTACAATGCTAATACCATTATAGTGGGAAATCAAATACTTAATAGTTGTTGTTCATGGGTTTAATTAAAAAAAGGAATGAAAGTCAAGCTGAGAATACATTATCAAACAGTTTCTATAGGCAGCGGTACACAGTGGGAGATGCGACTACCATCGTACTGTGCCCCCTCAAGGCCACAGTCTGCTTGATCAGCGCTTACAGATCAGTTGAAGCACAGCTGCCAGGGTAAGTCTGGAACAAGACTCAGATTCATTCCTTTGGATATATAACAAGATGTTTTCTCTCCTCACCTTAAACTCAAACACACAAACATAGCTTAAGGACCGATCCAGAGCTATCTTCAGTCTCCTGAGCTGGTTAGTTAGAGGAGTACTTAGTCATTCTGCCTCTTGCTGCTATCAGCAGTGCCACATAAAGTTATTGCTTAAGCCAGATGCATTGGTTAGAGACGGCAAGGGAAAAATGGAAGTAATTGAAAATTATGTCTCCTAATCGGACTTCAGCTCTTAACAACAAGTATTTTGTAACAGGAAAAGAAAAGGTTCTGCTGAACTTAGATGCAGTCATCAAAACAAATGTTTGTGTTAAGTACAGATGCTTGGAAAGAAATAGAAAAGAATTTACTCTGGCTAGGACTAAAATACACAATCATCTTCCAATTAGTTCAGTTCAAGTTTCATTGTATGAGTCCTCAGATAACATCAGTTATGTATTTTTATGACTTATAAAGAATTTACAAGTTCCTTTAAATTATTCACTCAGTAAGATACCAAGGGTATCCTATGGGTAACAAGCACTGCCTGTTTGTTCTTGAAGGGAAATCCCACTGAATTTTGAGTATTTGAATCTTACTCCAGATACTTCTGGAGTTCATGAATTCCTAAAATATTTTGTTGTTGGAACGAGCCTCATTACTTTGCTTATTCAGGAACGTGTACAGCAGGGTTACTGCCAGGTTAGTGAAAGAGCATGCAGTGTGTGCAGAGGTTGATAAACAAGCTAAGATTTTGCCAGTACATTTATAACCAGTCCTTACACCTCTTTTCATGTAGATCCTTTCATACTCTACTTTGCGGTTCCAAGTATGTAAATGTAAAGATCCTGTATGATAAATACACCGGGTGTGTTGGGGGGGTTGTATACATATGTATATTTATACATATTACGCAAGCTCAGATCAGTGTAATCGATGTCACTGACTAATTCTAGTGCTAGGAGTATCAGAAAAATCATGATTTAAGGACCCTTCCCTCTCTGGCTGTAAGAATCAGAATTGTGCCACCCTCAGCACTGTACAAACACATATTTAAGCTCTTCCTTTCCCAAAGACCTTACAGCCTAAAAAGGTGATATAAAGAAAGTCTCTTCACCGTTATTTTGCAGACAGAGAGAGATGAATAGAGCTATTATTAGCATAATCTTGGCCCAACTAATGCCAAATAAGAAAATCTCCTTGACATCCGTCAGTTTACGATTTTTTCTGAAATAATTTGCCAATTGTCTGCCACCAGAAGGGTATGCCATATCTGGGAAACTGAGTCCCCAAGCAACTTCTTCACCTCTACACTTCACTTTTGAAGAGTTCCCTTTAAATTCAGGTTTTTCATCCTCTAAGTAGTTTTTTCCACGCGCCTGTGTGCGTGCTTGCACACACACGTGCGCGCATGCAGAGGCTTGTAGACATATAGAGGCACACTTGAGTCTTTTGTGTCAAGAGCTTGAGAAACAGTTATTCATTTGGAAAAACAGAAGCCATTAATTCTCCGGTGGATTTCAAAAGAAGCCTTGGAAAAGGGGGAAGGAGGGGTCAGAGCTGCTAAGCCAACACTCCAGAGCTGCAGGAAGCTCAGAGCACATGCTGAGAGGCTGCATGCAGGGCAGGAGAAACTCCCTGCTCTCAAAAGGGCTTACTCGAGACCATCGGCAGACCTACTCACCACTTTTTGCTTTAAGAATTCACACTTCTTTGAAAGGGCTGGGCTTTTATGTAACCAGAAGTCCAGCTTTAAAAACAGACTCTGCTTTGTGGTGCTGCCACACGCACCAGCCCTTGAGAAGTCATTTGGGGGAGGGGAACCAGCCTGATTCTTAAGAATACATCAAGCTCTTGAGGAAGCAGAGTGTGCCATGTTTGAAGATGCAAAGATAATCACAGTGCTGGGAACCGTCTTGTGTAGCGGAGGAAGCCAAACAACAAGAGGAAAGCAGCATATGCTCCTGATTTCGCACAGGAAGCTAACAACACCTCCTGCCAAAGTGAGATAAGAAAAATCCCATGGCCTATTCTGGACAAGGCCATGGTTATCAACCTTAGCTTCATGCTGTCCTCACTCCACTCTGCAGCCCGCTCCCTTTCCTAATGAGTTTCGGAGCCCTCACCTCTATTAGCATACAGCATGCCAAGCACAATAGTGCGGTATATTTATAACTATTGATGGGGAAAAGTTTCCAGGGTAAGAGTGTACTTCATGTCATCTTGATATATTTAACTGGAGTCAAACTGCAAAGCAGCTTCAAGCTAGAGCCCTGCCTGTGAGACTACTGATCTTAAGATAAAAATGGTTCTGTTATCACCCCAGTGGTTTATACTAGAGTGGAGAGGCTGAGGTAAAGGATTTCTCTAGTTATTTGTGGTTTGTATGTGACAGTGAGTCCCAGATGAAAGCCCCAGATCCAGTTTGTAGCCAGACAAATCTTCTTTCTCCACCTTGGAGACAATTCTACAACTTGAAGTTCAAGTAATGCAGTGATAAATGTCAATGTAAAGACTAGATCCCCATATTACTTGGAAAAACATTCACTATCTTCTGTCTTCTCATCTCTTCAGCTCCTTTCTCCTAGTCCTCTAACATGATGCCAGAGACCTCTACAGTCTTTTCCTCATGGAAAAAACCCATTTAGTTCTCAAGAATGCCTCTTGGCAAAGCCACCGGCAGTCCTGGTCACACTCTAGTTGACTGAGATAAAATTTGGAGATTGTACTGCACTAGGAGCAAGAGAAGGCCATCCTGCCACAGAGGGTGATCATCTGTGAGACTGACTGATAAACAGGCATAATTTCTCTCTCAGTATATGCCATGTTTTAGGACAGTGAGCAATTTCTAGCTACACTGGGGCAGCAGTATTATGAATTGAAGTTGGGCTGAGTCACATCTTTCAAGATAATGACAAGGTAATAACAGCACTAATTTTAAGACAGGAACTCTGGAAATTCCTGGAATTGTAAAGAATATATAGGAACTGGTTTCTACTTGGAGGTTATCAAAAAATCTGAATGACATGGGTCTTGACTTTTCTGCCTGTTGGTGTTCCCTGCTGTGTGATTGGTAGCACAGGGCTGGAGTAGCCACGTGTCCTAAGAAACACTGAATCACTTTGAGGCCGGAAGCAGAGAGGCAAAATAGTAACAAGGAGCATGTACAGGTTGTGAAACGTGCTTTATGGGGGAGGGGGACACTTGTACTGGAACCTGGCCAGCATGCTTGACTACCTTTGGCTGTAACATTGTAATGTGCTTGTCTATTAAAGAGCTATCGAGCTATCATCCAAGCATTCCTGTTGTAGGTCAAAAATAATCAGTTAGAGGTTGAAACCCTAGTCCCACTGCGTTCATTGGCAAAACTCCACTGAGCTCCAGCTGAACTGGGAGTTCATCCCAAGTGTCTTCCCCAACGAGCACATATGTACGAATTGTGTAGATTGATGGGCTTGGAGGAATTTTTCTATAAATGGTAGGATCTGGATACCTTTTGTATCATATGTCATGGTTTCTTTATTTATGTTTAGCTTGGAGGTTAACAATGAGGGCCGGACAAAAAGTCCTGATGAGAGTGGCTCAAGTCCCGTCACCTCATTGCTGTCACTGTCACTAGTGCCTACTGGTGCCTGTGGCAATGTCAAAGTGCCCACCTGGAACACATCAGACCTCACCAATCCATGTCAGCTTGGATATCTCACGACTCCCAGAGGGCAGGACGTCTCTGCCCCTCCCCCTTGCTCTCAGTCCCCAGAGCAGAGGCAGACTTGTGGCCAAGGACATTTTTAGCCATGTTCAGAAATTATCCACTGATGAGCTGCAGTGTAACTGGAAGATTTCTCAATGACATCTGTGCATTAGACTGGATTGGACCTCTAGTGCACTGCACAGATGCCAAAGTGAGGACTGAGTTGTTTTTAGTTTTGTAGAATGATCTATGTCTCTATTGACAGGGACACTTAGAGGGAAAGTACATTCTCCAGGGAAAATCCCACCTGTCCTGGATGCTCTTCCTCCTGGTGAGTATCTTTGGTACTACATCATTAAGAACAGTAGGATATATGACATTCATGGCTTTGTTGCATATGGCCGTAGCTCTATGGAAAAAGGAAGAGTTTGCCAGCTGCATAATGCCTTTCCTGCTATTAACTGTGTGTAGTCAAATAACTGCATGATATTTCCCTTTCACAATCATCCTTTATAAACATGGTGGCTTGTCCTGAACTATACCAGTATGCTACCACAGAAGACTGATTGACCTGAATTATGTCAAGAAAAGTAGAATGATCAAGAGCATTCTTACCTACCACATCTTTCACCCCTTCATCAGCCCACACTAGCATTTCCACAGAAAAACCCATGTCTAAATCTGTACACCAAAGCACAATACCACAGCTATCCACACAAGAACATGAAGATGACATGGGTATCAGTCTACTGAAAAAAGCACTGTTTCTAATTGCTTTGTCAGTTCTTGAGGCCACTGGACCATTAGGGAAATGGTAACATTTGAAAGTAATTTTTCATTTTTTCTGCACATCTTGAGGTGACTTAATTTTTTCTCACCTTGAGTTTATCAGATAATTGTATTTAGCTTCTTGACCTTCCATTTCCTGCTATACACTGCACAGCAGTCTTCATGGATGCAGCACCAGATCACATTTCAGCCAGTCCTTCCTTCCTTCCTTCTCGTCCACCTCCTTTCCCTCCTTTACCAGACTCTAACCACTCTGCTATCTTGTACAGTTTGCATGACTCAGCCTTCACTTTCTCTCTCAGAGAGCACCAACTATGTCTTTTTCCATGGCGAAGCTGAATATTGGCTGGAACTACAGACTTATGGCTCAAAGCATGAAGTTACCACAAGAATCTAGAACTTTTTACTGGAAAAAATGCTTGGTTTTAGTAGTCTATGTAGTACAGAAAGAAAGAAGATTTGATAGATCAGTCAGAAGCTTAAAGAGAAAGACCAGGAAATCTCTACATACAATGGCCACTCTTACTGTCTGTTTTTCCTGTTTGCAAATATTATCCCTATATATAAAGTCCAAGATATTATTCAGATCCTGGAGGTGCAAGCTATTTTCTCTACACAAGTCAATCCAAACAGCTCACTCAACTCTGAGGCATAATGTCACATCCACAGTCTTCCAAGAACCAAGCCTTCATTCTCCACAAAGCCTTCATTCTCATAATGCTGAAATTCCCTGTCCTTTCTTTGCTGTCCTGACTTTGGAACCTTTGGGCTCTATAAAGGAGCAGTTTCTCCTCATTTTGCTGAGAACTTGGAAGCACAATTAACATCCATTCCATTTTCCAGTGATTAACAGAAGAGATGAAAAAGCTATTGCTGAACCGAGGTTGTGTTTTTTAAGATGGTCCATTTTCAACAACACTGTAATAGGGGTCTGAGAGTACCTCTGGGTTGACTGGGGGCATGTACTGAAAGTGCAGGCGAAAAACAAGGAAGGGATGAGAAAGAATGGAGGGAAACATTTTTAAGGAGAGAGGAGAGTCAACCAGAGGGAAAACAGGAAGTGAAGGGAAAATACTGACAGACGTAGACATAAGACCAGGGATCCATCTAGCCAGTATCCTGTCTCAACAATGGCCATAAGCAGATGGTTAGTGATGAGTAAGAACAGGACTAACTTCAGCTACTTCCTCCTAACACTCCCCCAGTCACCAATTATTGTCAGCTCAAGACTTTCCTGCAACAAAAGCCGTTTTTACACTTAAAGTAACTCCCAGTGGATTTCTCCTCAATTTGTCTGATCTCTCTTTGAACCTGTGAAGACTTTTTGAATCCACAAAATCCTTTGGCAAGGAGTCTTACAGACCTGCTACCCACTATATGGAGAGCCATCTCCTTATTTTATTCCAAAGGAGGCTCCTCCTAATTTCATTCAATGGCCCCTATACTTGTTGAACCAGAAAAGACTTTTACAACTGTCTTGACATTTATGCCCCTCATGAGCCTGTAGATACATATTGCTTATTCCCTAAGTCACATCTTTTCCAGGCTGCAGAGTCCAGATCTCCCTCCTTCTCATTCCTTGCGCATTCCTCTCATTCCCAGAAATTCCTTTGATCCTTCCTGTTGCCTTTCTCAGAGTCTGTTTTGGCTGAGGATGGCAAAGGATCAAACCTGTGTGTGCTATATCCCTGTTCTGCTGCATCCTTTGAGATGAAAGGATCAGAAATGTTCACAGTATAAAAAATACGGGTAATTTACAGACCTATATAGAGTCATCCTGATGTTCTCAGTTTTGCTCTTTATTTCTTTCTTGATAATGCTTAACACTTGATTTGCTTTCTGAGCTGCTCCTTGTGGTTGTCGCTTTCACAGAACTGTGTATGGCAACTCTCAGCTCTCCCTCTGTAGTAGTAACGGTCAGCCACCTGCCTATCATTTTACATGTGAAATTCAGATTGTTTTTTTCCTATGTAGATCATAATGCATTTATTTTCAGTGAGTTTCGTCTGTCACTTTATCATGTAGATATTCAGATTCATACAATTCTGCATTTCTTTCCAATGGACCCTCAACCTAACAAGTTCAAATAACTTAGTATCATCAACAAACTCTGTCAGCTCCTTTCCATGTTTTCCAAGTTATTTCTGAACATACTGACAAGGACAGATCCCAGCACCAGCTACTGAAAAACTTTACTGGTGGTTTCCCTGTACTGCAAGAACTGACTGTTCCCTCCTAACCTCTGTTTCCTATTTTTTTAACTGAGTATTTTTTTCTGAGTAAGATCTTACCTCATATCTGCTCAAAGCTTTCTGAAAAGGACTCTTGAAAGGAACAGACGTAAAAGGAAAAAGGATGCTGACCAAAGTTTGTATATTTTTATAAAAGGAGTACTCAGTCCAGTAATAATCCTCCATTCATAATTACTCGTAAGCACACACACAGTTTGATCCTTCGTCTTCCTCAGCCAAAAACACGGCTGTCAATGCCCTGCACAGCTAGCACAGCAGCAGATCTCTGGCTGCATGCCAAGACATCCCACTGGCTCTGCTCTTCCCTTCCAGTATGCAGGGACTCGCTTACAACACCATCCAGTGCTGATGTACTCTCCCCACGTACTGCACATCATGCACTCAATTTTTTGTGTGTTGAACTAAAGTGAGTAAAAACCTAAGCAATTACATCCAATGGTTTGGATGTCCCTGTAAGTTCTTCCTTAAGCATGGGCGCCAGACTGTCCGTGATAAAGCCAAGAGACTAGGCTGCAAAGAGAACTAAAGAAAAAGAAACTAAGGGGGAAAAGTGATTATGAGGGACAACAGATGAAAAAAAGATAGAAAAGTGAAAGTTAAAAATGTGATATTGAGCAGAGTAACCCTGCCTTATGGATGTATTCTCTATATTTTAGATTTGAACAATGACTAATTTGAGAAATTACTTGGAAAACATAATGCATTTTTTGCTAAAACATTTTCTACTAGACTTGGAAAACTTTGATTTACAATGATCTAAAACCCAGTAATACTGAAATCTGAATGCTTAAGCTTTTGCTTAACCTAAGAGCCACAATGAAACCTCTGAAAACATTTACAACAAGCACAGTAGGTTCATTGGTGTCTTCACTACATTACTCTGAGGAAAGACTGTGGCAAACTCTACTAGATGTATAGTATGATACACACGTGGGTAAACAAGACTGACAAATATGTCAAGTCTGATCCATATGTAAGTAAAATATTAAAAATGGTCTTATGCAACATGCTGACTGAGGTCTGGGGTACCATCCTACCTCTGGAGTTTTAGCTGTTTTCAGACAATAGAAGGTGTTCATGAACAAGCATCTACTTCTGACCCATAATGCAGGGCTGCAGTTTAGGATGAAAAGCTTCAGCAAATTGCTTGCTCAGTCTGAGGTAACTCAGAAGCTATTTCATTTCTCCTTCTTTCTTTTGGCTTCAAATTCTCTGCAGTCCACACTTCCACAAAGCACAATCATGTGTGTGTTCCTCCACATTTTTATAAAGACATGTGAAAAGTACAGGTCCTGATTCTTAGTTACACTAATTATTTCCACAATCTCAACATAATAAGGGAATAAGTCACTTTTATATATATACCCACATTAAGTACCTTCATATTACCAGATTGCTGTTAAAGGATTTTCTTATGATAGAGTGGAAGGCACAAAGGCCACCCAGCCAATATCTTCAGCCAATGTGAATTTAGAGCTGAGGATCTGGCCACATGTCAAATCAAACAAAGGCATTTCTGAACTACCTGTTTATTAATGGCATCTGACCTACTTTTTCTAGCTTTATGGACTCAGATTTCCCCTTCCTGAAAATAGAAGGTGGCATGGGGAACAAAAACAGTCGCTGTGGACAAACTAATGGGCATCAATGTTTGCAGACATCCACAATTAAATTTGGGTGGTTCAGTACATTTCTAATTAAGTACAATTAACATTTGTTCTTTACTTGTTAATTTTACATACCTCACTGATGTTCCAAACCTAGTTTCCCTAGATAATCTATCCAAGCACATCCTAATGATTCTGCCTTTCAATCCTTTATTAATACACTGACATAAACAATGCTGAAATGCAATTAGACTGCTATGCACACATGGCCTGTTTCCTCTTTCACTGAAGCCGGTGGGAGCCTGGCTATGAACTTTTAGCATGGTAGGTTCAGACTTTTTCTATCTGTGCAGAGTTTTCAAGGCAAACATCTAGCTTTTGCCTCACTGTGATCCATGACACACTCTTCCATGCTCTGCAGTGCTGCAGAGCTATTTCTGCAGAAAGTAATTTATATGACTCTACCTTTACAATGTAGACTAGCCCTGGAAGAAGGTGATTTTCCTTTCTTATCACTCTGAGTCAAATCAGTAGCAATTTCACTGAAGTCAATGGATTCACACTAGAGCATAACAAACTCTGTGGTTGTCTGAGATGAGGTCTCTGGCAGCAATACCAGCAATACCGATAGCACAAGGAGAGAGAGAGAGAGAGAGAGGCAGTAGAGTTGGGAGAGCTGAAATATTCAGGATAAAATGTCAGTGTTGCATCTGTTGGCAGTTTCCGAAGGTCTGATCAGCCAAACCTTGATCAGACCATGATGGAGATATTTCTTGAACTGCTCATGTGGAAATGTCCAGAAAGTGAAACTGCCCCCAAATGACACAGGCTGAGGAAGCTAGTGGTTATACTGAACAGTATCAATATCCCATGTGCTTTTCTTGGCAATCTCTGCCAGACTACTTCAAGATAAACACAGATCTGCTGAAGAGATTCAAGTCAAGAAACATTAATGTCAAGCAAGTTCCAGGCATGGAGGCACTTTAAACTCACAGGTTTTAGGCAGGAGACCAGCCTTGCTGCCTTCAGAGTCCCACAGCAAATCATGTTGCAGCTGCACCTTCATGCACCTGATCTGATATACTCCAAATTTCAGCAAAAATGCAGTCGGAAGGAACACCTCCAGTGTGGCAGCAACGGGTCTGGTAAGGCTGATCAGTATTCTGGGACAAAACTCTCCTCTGCCATATCCACAACTGTGGGCTGCTCAGCCAATGCAGATCTACTGAAATACCCGGTCAGCCACAGCGAGTCCTGGCTTGGAACATGGTATGTATCTGCTGCTTTTTCTGGAGTAAGCAGTTCCTCAGAGAAAAACGATAGTCTTCTAAGAAAGACTAATCTTTAAGGTTTTTTTTAATTGTACTTTTTTTTTTTCATTTCATCTTCCACTGACTTTTGCCTGCCATCTCTGAATTTCTGGCTCAGTTTTACTTGATTTTTGTATGTTTACTTGCTGGGGTGAGCATCACAAGTTAATCTTTCTATTGATCTGGTCAGCTTCATAGCTAGTATCTAACAAAAGGTTATTTAGCTGCCGTAGAGTTTGAGCAGAACAATTTTAATAGAAAATAAGGACTAGAAAATTTTAATTATTTAATTGTTGGTCTCTCTGTATTCCAAAAAAGACAATTTTGTTGACAGACTCTACAGCATTTTAAAAAACTTGCTATGCCAAGGAAACTATTTGGCTGGCCTCCTGTTATTGGCCTAAGTGTCGTGTAGGGGAGAGTTATGTAAATTGAGTATATTAATCTCGAAGTATTAAAATATGTCTACATTTTATTTAAAAGCAATAGAATCCACTGAGATATTTTTAGATTTCTGAAACAGAAATACTGTCTGGAACAGAAATCAAAAGAGACAGCCAGAGTACTCAAAGGTTTCCATTAAGGAACCCACAGTCTATATTTTTTCAAAAATTGAAACATCTGACTTTGTGAGTCATTCCCTTCTTTCACTGATAGTACTTAAGTGATATAAAGTTAAGCACATACATAAATCTTTGAGTGAACAGAAGCATGTATTGCAAAGTCTTTGCAGCAAGAGCATCTTTTTATTCTGAATGTGTGCAGTGTCCACTGGGACCTTGATACTTGCTCAGGATATAGTGAATGATGGTAACCTATGTGGGTTTATCGACTTAAGGTGACAATGTTTACATCTGTGCACAGAAATAGACACTGCACAGTGCTGGGCACAAATAGAGCAACATTTTAGCCTTGGAAACATAATGCTGGGCAGCTAAATCCAAAGAAAGGTCTCTAATGGAAAATAAAATTCAATTTTGGTCTGCTGCACAAGGTACTTGCACCATTAATCTGTTGCTTAAGCAAACATTCCCTTGTATCTCTACTCAGTCCTTTGTGTGGAGGAAAGTATAGGGAAATAGCTGGGATTAACAAGTTCTCCAGCGAGAATACCTAAACTGGCACAGATGTCAGCATGAGCAAGCCGTGCCAGCTGCCAGGCTAATCCACTTTGCTAGCTTCCAGGAGCAGGAGACAAAAAGTAATTATTCAGGTGTATTGATATTGTTAATTGTTACCCTCTTTTTCAGAGGGAGTAATTCAACTCATCCTATACAAAGCATTACAAACCGTGTTCTCCAGGCTCTACTTCTTCTATGAGCTTTTAAAGGAGAAGGAAAGGGAGAGAGTTAAAAAGAATTGTAACAGAATAATTATGAAGTAAATTTGGAAGCGTGTCTGGAAACAAGCTTGTAACAGAGCCAACAGCTCATGTTTAAATTGTAACATTTCTCTTTTGATCACCTGTTAAAACACACTTCTAATTGCCATTTAATTGAGTCTACTGTGTAGCAGATTATTAAACACCTGCTTGAGTGTATTACTCTTTATTTCTGATGACATAATCTTCTGTGTTGTGGTGCAGATCTGTGCTTGTTAACAGAGGGAAATATGTGACAGTGGAAGAGCACAGCTCCAATTCCCAAAGAAAAAGAAACAATTTGTTTATCAGCACCACACTGTGATTTCAGTCCAAAGTTTGCATAAATGTATAAATACTCAAAAAAAAAACCTGAACGATCCAGATTTTTCTTATATGCCTTTCACAGGGCTTCTCTATTAAAAGACATTGTGATTTCTTTCACCTTATATCTTACCTAGAAGCAAAAATAAATTATTACTTAGAAGTTTTCAACTGGTGCTTTTAGGGTAACATAACAGATAGTGAAAATACTGACCTTACCTGTCCTTGAAATGGAGAATTTCAGGTTATACCTATGATACCAAACAGAGAGATTGCTAGTGCCACCTCTTGGTGAGAAGGGCACAGAAATCCCTGGCCATTTGCATAATCCCAAAGAAAGGCCTAATGGGAAAAATAATGTGGGCTTCTCAGAAGTGCTGACCACTCTTCTGCTGATCCAGAAAGCAGTATGAACATCCTTAATTTGAAGTAACGTGTTTATCCTATTTAATTCATTGGGTTTCTTGTATTCTTGCAATTAAGCATGTACTTAAATGTTCAACTGGACTGGTACTGAAACTCAATTCAATAACAGTGTTAAAGAAGCTAAATTCTACGTTAAGTCATTAACTTTAATTAAAACTAAGGAAATTTTGGTTCCTGAATTTTCATTAGCTGTTTAAATATCTTTGTAGTGTTGCATTCTGAACAAGTCGATATTTGAACTCTCTTCTATCAGCTTATTTTTAATTCTATTGTGAGTGTCAAGTATTAACTGCTAAGGTTGTGTCAGAACTCATGATTTAGGACGTGCTTTTGATAAATGAATCAATGCACAAATTTGTCATCCTAAGAAACAAAGTTCCAAAGCAGACTTAAATGTGAAAGAGGATCAGTTAAGTGCCACATCAACGTCAAGCAAGTTTGTATGATGTCATTTATATTTTACCCTTTTGAAATATCATCTGGAGATGGCTGGGCACATTTGACTTGGCGAACTGAATCTATGAGTCAACAACATATCATAAGTCAGATCTGACCTTCATAATAGAAAAAGTTTTTAGATTATTTCTATTGAATTAAAAAAAAATCAAACACAGGGGAATTTCCTGGTGGATGACAACATTAGAAAGCATGTGTGCATTGCAAGGTGTTCTCTACAAGGCTTCTCCCATAAAAATTAAATCGTAATTACTGCCTCTGGACATTGCATGGATGAACAGAAGTGAACTTTAAACATAAGTAACAGTACAAAGCAATGGATCTGCCCACCATTTTCAAATAATGATGTGGATAAACCTGCATTTTGCCTACATGCTTTGCTTCAAAAATACATTGATTAAAAATATACAAACTCTGCTAATTAAAGAATGGTCATTTCAAGTTTTATTTCTGAAAAAAAGGAAAATATTTAAGTGTAGTAGCAAGTGAAGACATACTAAATACAAGTAGAGAGGCTGTCCTACCTTGTTTTAGAATGGTTTTGCCTACAGGGATACCACATCCATGTGATTTTAGGCTGAGGAATACCATAAACAGTGCATGTCAGCACTTGTTTGCTGCTCAGTAAAAACAGATTGGGATCAGGGAATGATGACACAGCATTTTCATATATCTGGGGTTTCACTGTAATGAGTAAAAAATTGAAAGAAATTAAAAGCAGCTCATTTCCAGTGTTTTGCATATCCCGAAAATGCTACATTCCTGCAGGGTGAGTAGTAAGAAAAATCCCCAGGAGAACAAAGGGAAACAGCAGTACAAAGATTAGTCAGATGAGCAGTTACTAACATATTTAAGTCATCAGGAACAAATATGTGACCATGGAAGACAGCAACCCTTCTAATGAAAACCAGTGCCCATCCGCTAATTCCAAGATTAGAAGATGGGTCTATCACTCCACACATGGGGCTTGGTTTTCAGTGAGAAGATTCATAATTACTTGAACTGTGCAAGATCAAGCATTCACTGAAAATCCAGCATTTGTATGTTTAGGAGAAGAGTGGGAACATACTGTAAACTTACCATTTACTGTAAGGGTGACAGTAAGATTCTTAGACAAGTTCCACTGCCGTATGCTCAATATTACGGTGTAGTTTCCAGCATCTTCTTCAGCAACATCCTTGATGATTAATGAATATTCTTTAATCATGTACCGGGCACATTTTTCTGCAGCAGGTAGCCCATCTTTTAACCTGTTTAGAAGAATTCCAGAAAGCAAAATTTTGAAAAACAGTGCTGTTTAAACAGTCTATGTTATTCCATTTCATAACATTTCTCAGTCTTTGGTTAAGAATCAGGTTTATGGTTTGAGATTTTGTTTACCAGAAGATTATTCTTCACTTAAAAATAAGACTGCTAATATTTATAGAACACTTTGAAGAATACCATTCAATATGTTAAAATTGATAGGGATCTGACAGGACTCTGTAGTATTTGAGAGTTAATCAAAACTGCAACTCTGTCTTTGAAGATTCCATTTTTCTGTGCTTGTGTCTCCATTTAATCTACAAGACAACCATTCTGGGTAAAAGTCATTTGTGCAAATAAAGTTTGCATCATCTAGTACTGATTATTTCTTTATGACTTCAAAAATACATCCCAGGACAAAGTATTACAGTAGCCTAAGCACAGCTGTGATTTTAGGAAGAGGAAGAGTAAGTAGATTAGATAAGCATTTAAGAATCAGATATCCTGCTATCAAGTGGATGTTTTTAAAGATAACAGAAAATCAACATAGAAAGTACTAGGTGTTGCTCACACACAGATTCCTGAATAAGCAGGGTTTTTTTTTCTTTTTGAAGTCTAAAATACTACATGAAGCATATTTCAGTAGGCTGCTGGGTGAAGACTGGAATGATATTAGTAAAGAGTGCAATCAAGTTCTTCAATATAATAATGGACTTAAATTGATTCCATGTTTTAGTAAATATTTACAGGAAAGTCTTACAGTCCTTACAAGAACACTAAAAATTTGGTCTAAGGACTGTGGAAAGTGTTACATTGTACCTTCATTTCAAGAATCACAGAATGGTTGGGGTTGGAAGGCATCTCTGGAGATCATCTAGTCTAACCCTCTGCTCAAAGTAGGATCACCTAGAGTAGGTTGCTCAGGGCTGTGTTGAGCTGGCCTGTGAATATCTCCAAGGATGGAGATCCACAGCCTCTCTAGGCAAGTCGTTCCGGTGTTTGACCATCCTCACAGTAAAAAACATAATATCAAAGCATAATAAAACAAAATCCCCTTATGTTTAAATGGAATTTTCTATATTTCAGAAGTTTTGGATCTCTACATATAGTCAAGAAGTCCAGACATTATAGAGAGAGAAAATACTGTGTTAATGATGAACATCAGCTCCACTTTCTCTATATAATTTTCCATGTGGAGCTGTAAATGCAAAGGAGAGAGTAAAACAAAACAAAGTGTTTGGAGTAAAAATAAATTCTGGCTGAAAGTAATGTGAACTCTGACTGTTCATGTATGTATGGTTTGTTTTCTTAATCAGTCTTGTCACACACCCTTTGTTAAAATGCAATGAATTGAGCAAGAGCTATTGCTATTTACAATGATTTAAACAACAAAAAACCCCTTGAGATCATAAATAGATAACATTGTTTTATATAAAGGTGCTTGGGTTAATACAAAAAACTGTTTAAAACATTTCTTAATGTAGCATATTTGAGCCAAAGTGAAAGCTCCAGTCACTAAAACCTGTAGACCGCCATATAATAAAGGCAGCTTTCATTGCTTTTCTAAAAGTACACGGCTATGCGATCCATCTCTGTTGCCTTAAGGAAAGCCTTCTTTTCTCTTAGGGTCTAAAAAACAAGTTCAGGTCTCATATTCAAGTCTGAGTGAACTTGAGTGCATCACTTCAGATCAGTAGAGAGATTTAACTGTGCAATATCCGCTGACTGCAATAGGAGACAGGTATCTGAGATTTAAACAACCTGGGCTTCCTCCTTCATTTGCAAAATGGAAATAATATTTTTATAAATTGTTAAAACTCAGGAAGACCCTGAAAAGTCCAGTAAAACTGCACAATGTTAATGCCAGTTATCATTTGAGGGGTCTTATTGAGTATTTTACCAAGGTATTATTTTTCTTCTAAGAAGAAGTCCTGTGTGGAAGTACATGTGGAAGTAACTGTTATCCTACCATAAAACCTCTGGAGAGGGAAATGCCTTCACTTTCACTGACAAACGATAGGATTTTCTTCCAGCTACAGCCTCCAGTGCAGTTTTTCTTCGATGTTTCAACTTAATGAACATTTTATCTTAAAGATATAAAAGAAAAAGAATATACCTGTATTACTGATTTTCATCCTGCAAAAGAATTGCTATACAAAGAACAGGAAGGTAAGTAAAAATTTAATAACAATTAAATATTTTTATTAATGTTGGTGGTCACACAGCAGCATGAATAAAACCAGAATTCCTGTAGAGCTATGAAATGTAAAACTTCACCACAAGTAGACAAGATACAGCTCCCAGGCCATGGACCTACCTGCAGAAGATATACTATAGCCAAATATAAAGTTTGTTTCAGTCAAAAAAAAGGGCACTGGTTTCAATGCAAGTGCATCTACTTGAGATAAGCTAGTCCATAGTAAGTGGGAAGTTGAACTAGATCAACAGATGACCACTTCACCCTTAAAAGCCATGAATCAATGAACATCTCAAAAGAAAATATTCTGCTACAGAGGATTTGAATGATCTTCAGAACCAGTGAAAGAAAAGACAGAAACTTTCTAGATCATTGGTGAATAGCTGTTTCATTAAACAAAAAAAAGTCTTCATTGCTTCATTGGAACAATCTCAACTTGGTGGAATTTGTTCTTTTCCAGTTGTACTGCCCCATATTTCAAATCTGCTGTCAAGTTATCTGATTTCATTCGAGGCAATGCAATACAGTATTTGTACAATACATAGAAAAAAAAATTCCCCCAAAAGCATGCACACAAAGTAAAAACATTCAAAAGATGAAAATTTGTTTGAATGTCCTTTGATAGAACCTAGACCACAACTGCATATGGATTTTTGATATCCATTGAAGAAGTGCAATATTTAGTTGCATTTTCAGCATACATTGAAAATAACATGTACAAGAAAACTCTGCAGCTTAATTCCACAAGTCAGTTACATCTAAAGATACAACCCTGATCTTGAAAATCCTTATTCATGTAAGGGTTCACTCTTACTAATATGGATATCTCATAGATTGATGTGCTAATGTGAGTAAGGGTTACAGGCTAGCTTCAACAATTCCAGGTTCTGTGATTTTAAAATTAATTTAAAAATCAGATTCTGATGACTTCAGGCTTATTTATTTGAGAATATAAGAAATGAATATCATGATTCATCCTGCGCTTCAAGTGACTTTAGTCTAAGCTTAGAGCAGAGAGAATGAACTGAAAGCCTCCCAGCAAATGCTACCAGCTGATGCCTAGTCCACACTTTCAGATGAGAGAAAGAAGGTAGACTTCACAAAACACCTGGAAAAAAAAATCAAGATTCTGATCATGAGTCATCTGTCACAGGGGAAACCTACAAACTGCTTTTTATCATTAATACCAATGAAGCGCCAAGGATCCTGAATCATCTAAATTGCAGCAGAATACCACAAAAGACGTAACTTCTTATAGAGTCACAATACACATATGCTTGAAATATTACTAGGAATATCCAGATTTTATGGATTTCTACATCCAGAAGACAAAGCAGACCAACCAGACCACAGAGAAGTAGTTTAAGTCTCCCATTGTAAAATCACATTAGTAAATTGTGGTATCTTATGCTTGTACTCCAAGTAATGTACATGTATCTATTTCTTTATGTTTCATATGGAACAATAATGAATGAACAATGGGAATGTTCATTCATCTGTTCCTTCAAAATACTTGTTCATTCAAAATAGGGAACAATGGATAAACATGGCAAAAGAGAAACTGCGATTCTTCTATTTAAATTAACCTTGTATATTTTTATTTAGAAAATGTGCTTTAACTTACTGGTTCTGCCAGAGCTGAGTACAGGGTCATCACAGTACTTAGCAGACAAAAGTGATCCAACTGTTCTTTAACAAGTCTACTACCAACAGGAAAAAGGAATCACGGAACAAAAGGCACATATTCTCTGTAGTCTCCCACCTTTTCCTACCCAAGTCTAGCATGCTGGAAATTCGTTTCCACTTTCTATCAAGATATAAAGATATTGTATGACTGAATTTTGCACATGAGCATTCAGTATTCTACAAATACAAACTCTTTCTTACCATAAACGAGGACTGTTGTGTTAACAGATTTGATTGATGGGCCACTCTTCACATGGCAGGTATACTGGCCTTTATCAATATCACGCACTCTGTCGATAACAAGAATACTGTAGAAAATATTGGCTTCTGTATTCTTCTGGTCAATACGCTGGGTTATAGAACCTCTCTTCTTTGCCTATAAAAACAAAAACAAACGAGAAAGAGTTCAGTCAAATCAATTACCATGATCATTAAGATTTTTCCTTTTACTCTACTGACTTCAACCCTTAAAAAAAAAACAGATTACACTGTACAGTTCGGATATGCAAAAGATACCTAACATTTCCAAAAGATCAATGATAAAAATTAGAAGCAACATTACATACAGCAATTCACTCTTATTTTAATTCAAATTGCAATAATATTCAAACTAGTTCTTCCCAGATGAAGATCATCCTTCTGTATGACCTATCCCACCATTAGCCCCATTTCTCCAACTTCAGCATTCCTCAGAAAACCCCAGAGCCACTGGGTGTACAGAAACACATAGCTTGGTGTTTGGATTCGGTGTCCGTAGGCAGCAGACGTGTAGAAGATGAGGGCATTAACACAAGAAGGGGACAATTCTGGAAAGGCTATAGACGGAAAAGTGACTAGATTTGGCAAGAGAATAACAGGGTGGAACTGAAGATAATGGGAGTCTGAGGAGTTATTTCCTGCAGCTCCCCCTCAGCCTTTGGCCTCAAAGTTTATTTAACCCAGGACATTGTCATTGTTGTGTTATAAACACCGAGCACCCTTCAGTTGCCATCCAAATAAAAACAAAGCAGAATTTCACAAGTGTGGGCTTCTTAAGGCAATAATGACCAAATATATTATATTCAGAGCGTTTCTTGTTGCTAAGTTGTTTATTTCTGAGGTGAAAAAAATGCCAGGGAAAATGGCTACAGTATGCAAGAAGTGATTGCATTAATCCTTTCTATATAATGTAATCATAATTTCAGCTTGTGATTAGGCACAATGAGTGACATAATAAATGATCTTGACTTGAATCACCAGCATAAATCAAACTGACGTGAAAGGAATGGGAGTTGTAAACCCTAAACTAATGTCAAATTTCTTATCAGCTTTACACGGGCTCCCTGGCAGTTATTCTGTAAGTGACAAATATTTATGAGGATGCTCCCAATGTGAGGGGAGGAGAAGCGCATTCAAGATCATTCCTGTAGTTGTCAAAACAAGAGAATTGTTCATGTGACACTTAACAAATGAGATTTTGGCTAGCTAAATCAAAATATCTTTTCTAAACATGCTTGAGTTGGGTGCCTGACTGTCTGCCAGTCTTTTAAATGAATGTGTTGAAGAAGACAGCTTCACTGAAAACTTTTTTGTCACGAGAGAGAGCTCCTGCCTGGGCTTGGGTGATAAATTTCCTATTGTTTCACTGGGTCGCAAAGAAACTCCCAAGGATGAATCAAGTCTAATGATCACTTGTGATTATGCCATATAGCCGAGTATATTGTGTAAACGTGTTTACTTGTTCAATTGAGCACACAAAAAAAAAAAAAAAAAAAAAAAGGAAAAAAGGAAAAAAGAAAGAAAAGAAGACATAAAGAGACATGTCAGCAAGGGTCACAACAATGGAATGCAAACCATGGCAAGCATTTTGAGGAAAAATTCCTCCTGGGATGCTCCATACAGCACAATGGACAGGAAACCCCCCATGAGTTCTTCATTTCAACCGCAGCACTCACCCCTCCGGGATAACTCCACGTCATCTGCACTCTTGTGTTCCAGGCTGCAGTGACGGTGCAGTTAATCGCCAGGCTGTCTCCTTTGAGCAACTTGACTAGACGTGGGGTGCTTAACTGGATGTCAAAAATTGTGTTGGCTGTATGTCATGAAAAGAAAGAAAAATGAATAACTTCACCCCAGCAGAGTGCTTTCTGATAGTCAGTGACTGGAGAATGTTACTCACTTTCTCGGTGTGTTAGATACTTCGTGCTATACTTGTGTCCACCAAGAGTTGTCTCACAGCTCAGGAGCCCTATGAATTTGTATGTTGCCTTAGGTATCCTGAAACCTTTCATGTTGTCCCAGATTATTGTCTTGCCATCAGGAATTAGGGTTTCTTGTGGAATCTGAAAGTTGCAAACATATATCATAAAAATAACTTACCTTCATGCCACTCTTTAATCAAAAGAGTCTAATAAAAAGGAATAAAAAAAATCAAAAAAAGTCAATCAAAGTAGAAAGGATGGCATTTAATTATGCAGATTTTTCAAGTCACGTTTTTATCACAAAATAGAAGAAAAATTTGGGTGAAGAATGTGAATGCTTTATTTGTTTCCAATATTTCATTATTTATAACAGGATGTAATTTATGATACAATAGATTGACAATATCATTAGTCTCAGTGCTTACACTGCTATTCTGTAGGCTCACAGTTGGCAGCTGAAGCGCCTGTCTCAGAGAACCTTTGCAATTATGTATCCTGGTGTTACCACTGAGACACAAATGCACATTTTTCAATGGAGGTGACAAATGGACTTAATTCACTGTCATTTTGTGCCTTTAACAATTCCTGTCCAGATTCAATTTGATGCTTCTCATGTTTATATTGTCTAAAGAACTAGACTTTTTTTTTTTTTTTTTTTTTTTTTTTAAAAAAGGAAAGAACATGAACACTTGTTCTAAAGCTGACAGGTCACAGTGCACACATATCTTAAAGTCATTACATTTGATCTAAAGTACAAATTTTTAATCCACAAAGCTTCCTTCGGCATTTTTATTGGAACTACATATCAACCTGAATGAAGAAAGTTACACTGACGAGAGATTTTGAAAAGATGTCTTGAAACATTTTTTATACATTACACTTCCAGAGGAAAAGTATTCAGCACATTTCAAAATTTCAGCATTTCTTGATCCCTCTGAAGTTGAGGACCCAATAATGTAAAGCTGTCAGATGTTTCTAAAACTTACCACCTGAAATCCAGCATAGATTAAAATATTGCCATGTGAGATCAAGCATTCCACTTTGTCAGCAGTACAACTGATATTTTATATTAACATCCTTTGGGTTTCAAGCCCATTTTAATATGATACTAGAAAACTTGAAAAGGCAAAACACGATTCTTGTTTTCATGTCAATCCTCTTTTGCCGTTACATAGCCTTATTGACATAACAAATGCCACTGTTCGGATAGCATGGAGATCAGCAAAAGGCCATGAATACAAAGCCTGGCTGTGACTGGTGTTGCAAAAAAAATGTATAATGAAAGTAGCATATTTTTTAAGACTTTGAGTGAATTAGTGCCCTAAGCAAAAAGCATTTGTATGCACTTCCACGTTTGGGTCAGCTAAAACCCGTGAACCTCATCGCCTCTTTCTTTCTGTGCTCCCATCCTTACTACATTCCCTTCATCTCTTTCTTCCCTTTTCTTTGAGCAGAGAGCTTGTATGATGGCCAGCCGTCTCCTTCCTACTGGCAAGCACAAAAGTGCTGGGACAGAATTCCTTATCTTTACAACAGCTGATAAGAAGCTATAATAAGCATGCAAAACACAGGGGAGGTGTGCGTTACACACACAAGTAATACCCCATTACATTATAGCTGACTGGCTACCATTCAACAGTATCTTGAGCTTTAAGAACTCTGTTGCCATTCCTATTTCCAAATAAAGCAAATATCTGAGCTTTGTTTAGTCAGCTCATAGTTATAATTTCAAGACTTTCAGTTGGATATATCCTCTGCTGCTTTGGTAGAAACCAAACTGTTTCAGCAGAGATGGAAAACCTCTATGAGTTTTCATATACACCACAAAGAGAAAGTCATCTGACATTTCCAGGGAAGGCACTCACTTCACATTCATTGGTTCACTGACCAATTACTGAATTTGTATTAGTCTAGCCTCAGAAGTGGGAGAGTAACCAGATCAACCAAGAACTGTCTGGATCTTAGAAGTAAAGTGCTTACACAGATGATCTTGTTTTGCCACGCTGAAATACAGTTCATTGACTGTGCATCTAAAAGGTCCATCTGCCCTGGAGGCAAATGCTTATGCGCACAGTTTACCCACCTGACATTGCTGAAAACAGAGGTGTGTATGGTGATGCGCACAAAAGCAGCAATGGACACATTTTGGTTACTGATAAGGAAAACTTTATAAAACTGATGTCTGTGACTATCAAAACACACCCTGAGACATAGCTGGTCTCTGATTATATCTGTGGAAGAAAGATCAAGACACTGCAACAAGCCCCCTTCAGAAAGTAGAAATATCAGGATTTTCTCTCAGAAGAGCACATGTTAAACAGCTCACTCTCACTCCTATGGCCCTTCACAACTCTGCACTCCCTCCTTATTTGCTTTTGCTTCTTACCCAGTCCTCCTCCATGCTGCTCTCCTCTGCCAGCCCCACTGATTCAGGTGGCCTGTCTCTCACTCTTAGAAAAGCAGTTTCTTTGCTCTGCCCTAAACAGAGAGGCCCTGGCTTCAGGCCACCCCAGATCATGGAGTTGTTATTGTGATGATTGCTGCATGGATGGTACAGAACAGAGGATCCTAGAATCACATAAGAATTTAGGTTGGAAGGGACCTCTAGAGGTCCTTTAGCCCAATGATCTGCTCAAATGGAACCAGTGTAGTTCAAGTCATTCAGAGCCCTGTGCAGAATCTTGGCTGTTTGGGCATCACAGAGAGAAATAGAAAAACTATAAAAGAACACTGTGCTGAAACAGCTTGATTTCCACCAAAGTAGCAGAGGATAAATGCAGCTGAAACAATAGATTACTTGTGAATACGAGCACATACTCAGATGTGTTCAAAGCAACTTGTTGTGATATAGAATTTACTATTTACACACTTATCTGCATAAAGTACATTACTATGGCACCCAGTTCAGTCTTGGCCTTTTACTTTCTTTGCTTTTTGTAAGAGGCATTAACATAGTACTATGACAAGGTTTTGGGTATTTACATATGGTCAAGAGCACGTCGTCAAGATATGGTTCCCCACATCTCCAAAGGCAGATTGTACTGCAAAGAGTCGGATGAAAGTATAGTAAAAATGTACATTAGTGTTTTGTATGCTTATCTTTTCTTTCATGTCTCTCCTTCCATCAGTCTGGGAAGGATGGTGTGGCATTATTAAGAATTCAGACTTTTGGGGTGTGTAACTCTCTCAGTATCCCTGAGGTTTTTTGGGTTTTTTTTAGTCCCTTGATTTTATATCAAAACTTATTTGCCTCTGTTCCTGAGAAGGTCATGTTGATTTTTGGCAGAGAATCTGAAAGAGTAAATAAAGGGATCAAACCCTCAGACAAGAAGGTGATGCTTTCTCAGATGGGCAAGACAGAAGCAAATGAAGAAGCAAGGGAAGTGCATACTTTGACTATAATAACGTTTATCTACTCTTAGGGATCTTGAATGAGACTGCCAAAACAATATTGATGAGGATGATTATTTTAAGGAATCTGGATATCTGTCCATTAAGCACTAGACCAAAATTGTCAATTAATTTTGCAGAGTAATTGAAAGAATCACCAGCTGCTGAAGAAATAAGTTATATTTGGACTTGAAGGTTGGATTTTAAATATAAGTTGCATATTTTTGGTTGCCTGCTTTATTAGCTTCTCAATCTTTAAAGGCTCCGCCTATGTCGTATATGGATTGACATTCTGTGCAGTGCAATTTGTACAGACATTCAGTCACAACAACATAGCAGCACAAAAGGAATGACTGAAGATGTAGTTTTAGTAATAAAACCATTTGTAGTGTTTAACATGGATAATAAACCTTCCTGATACTGGTACACTAAAACTAGAAGTAGCACTACATAGGAATAAAATGCTGTAGGCAGCGTTCACGTGACTTTACCAATGAGTTCTTTCAGAAGGGAGAAATTACAGAGATTATTCCATATTTTGACTTCCTGGCAATACCAAATGCAGAATCTAATGACTCTGATGCTGGGGGTGGTTTTCCAGCTCCAGAGGATAGCATTATGGGGACACTGACTTCTTCCTTTATTGCTAGATGGAAAACACAGGATGGTTTTTTTGCCAGCTCTCCAGAAGCAGTACGCTTGCAGCTGTGAAATGCATTTAACACATCTCTCAATTACTCTTTGAGCAAAAAATTGCTGGAATCTTCATACATGGATGTCGCAGCTTGATAAATAGAGATATGATGTAATACACTGTAGTTTACATACTTCAGGAAATTCTGGGATGGATGAGGGAACACATTTATTTTTCCTGGAATGCAAAACATATAAGCAACCAATTCTTTCTATTAAGACTTGGCTCCACCTCCTCTTTCTCCTTCCCAAAATATTACATCTGGTTTTGATCGCATAAAGACACATGCATCTTACACCACAACCCCAAACTAAAGGCAAGCTCATGTAAAACAAGAGAGTAGAGATGCCTCAATCTCCTCCAAATAAGGAGAATAAGTTGATTTTTATAATGTTTATTAAGAGCAAAGTCTGACAAGAATTTTCTCGGTTAGGAATTTAATATGCTGAGATTTCAGAGGCATTTCAGAGACTTCAAACACTACAATACCCAAATAAAATCCCACTTTACAATATACACCATACCAAGAGCCAAGCTTCATATACTTTTGATTCTACAGTCCCAGAATCTTGTGCATCATCCACCTCCAGGTCCATATCTCACTGTGTGTGCGTGTGTGTGTGTGCGCGCGCGCGCACGTGTGTGTGTACATATCTATAAACATTCTAGATTAGAATATTTTCTTTCCTCTGCATTTAAGTTTCATTCGTGTGATTTAACAGTTGGAAATCAAGAGGTAAAATCAGGATCAATATTAGAATACTAGCAAGGCAGCACCACACAAAATTTGTAAATCTGCAAGTTAAAACACATGAACAAATCCATGGTTGGTGTAAAGCTCTGTAATCAAAGACTTCTGTTGAAGTCTTGCCACCTTACGGTGGTATTGCTTATCTGTTGCATCTTATTCTATAAAAAGACAAATTTCTCTTTCTAGTAACAATGCTGAACACTGAAGTCATTACGTGCAGAATTCACTTTATTTAGAAACAAAACATCACTGGCACTTCTACTTAATTTTTAAGCCAAATAAAAGGAATTTAAAAAAGAAGTACAATTTTACACCTCTATACCCGAGACTTTCCTACATACATATAGGGCAGCCAGGTTTCTTGAGAGTTATATATACATTGGCAAGGGATGTCAAGGACAACAGGAAGGGCTTCTTCAAATACATCAGCAGCAAGAGGAGGACTAGGGAAAATGTGGGCCCACTACTGAATGGGGCAGGGGCTTTGGGGACAAAGGATACAGAGAAGGCAGAATTACTGAATGCCTTCTTTGCTTCAGTCTTCACTGCTAAGGGCAGCCCCCAGGAATCCCAGAGCCTGGACATGAGGGAGAAATTCTGGAGAAAGGAAGACTTTCCTTTGGTTGAGAAGGAAAGGATTAGAGACCTTCTGGGCAGGCTAGACATCCACAAATGCATGGGTCCCAACAGGATGCACCCACACGTACTGAGGGAGCTGGCGGATGTTGTTGCCAGGCTGCTCTCCATCATCTTTGAAAAGTCCTGGAGAACAGGAGAGGTTCCTGAGGACTGGAAGAAAGACAATGTCATTCCAGTCTTCAAAAAGGGCAAGAAGGAGGACCCAGGCAACTATAGGCCCGTCAGCCTCACCTCCATCCCTGGAGAGGTGATGGAACAGCTCATTCTGGATGTCATCTCCAGGCATATGGAGGAAAAGAAGGTGGTCAGGAGTAGCCAGCACGGATTCACCAAGGGGAAATCCTGCTTAACCAATCTGATAGCCTTCTCTGATGGAATGACTGGCTGGGTAGATGAGGGGAGAGCACTGGACGTTGTGTACCTTGACTTCAACAAGGCTTTTGACACTGTCTCCTATAACATCTTCCTAGAGAAGCTCAGGAAGTGTGGATTAGATGAGTGGACAGTAGGGTGACTTGAGAACTGGCTGAAAGGCAGAGCTCAGAGGGTCATCATCAGTGGCATGGAGCCCAGCTGGAGGCCTGTTTCTAGTGGTGTCCCCCAAGGCTCAGTACTGGATCCCATCCTGTTCAACTTTTTCATCAATGACCTGGATGAGGGGACAGAGTGCCTCCTCAGCAGGTTTGCTGATGGTACCAAGCTGGGAGGAGTGTCTGATCCACCTGAGGGCTGTGCTGCCATTCAGAGAGACCTGGACAGGCTGGAGAGCTGGGCGGAGAGGAACCTCCTGAGGTTCAACAAGGGCGAGTGCAGAGTCCTGCACCTAGGGAGAAATAACCCTAGGCACCAGTATAAGCTGGGGGCTGACCTTGTGGAAAGCAGCTCTGCAGAGAAGGACCTGGGAGCGCTGGTGGATGACACATTGACCATGAGCCAGCAATGTGCCCTTGTGGCCAGGAAGGCCAATGGTCTCCTGGGGTGCATTGGGAAGAGTGTTGCCAGGAGGCCAAGGGAGGTGATCCTGCCCCTCTACTCAGCCCTGGGGAGGCCTCATCTCGAGCACTGTGTCCAGTTCTGGGCTCCCCACTGCAAGAGAGACATGGAGCTACTGGAGAGAGTCCAGCATAGGGCTACAAAGATGTTTCAGAGGGCTGGAGCATCTGCCCTACAAGGAACGGCTACAAGAGCTGGGCCTGTTCAGCCTGGGGAAGAGAAGTCTGAGGGGGGATCTTATCAATGTGTACAAGTACGTGAAGGGAGGGTGTCAGGGGGACGGGGACAAACTCTTTTCAGTTGTCCCGTGTGACAGGACAAGAGGCAATGGGCAGAAATTGAAGCACAGGAAGTTCTGCCTGACCGTGAGGGGGAATTTCTTCACTGTGAGAGTGACGGAGCACTGGCACAGGTTGCCCAGAGAGGTTGTGGAGTCTCCTTCTCTGGAGATCTTCAAGGCCCGCCTGGATGCAACCCTGCCTACCATGCTGTAGGTGACCGTGCTGAGCAGGGAGGTTGGACTAGATGATCTCCAGAGGTCCCTTCCAACCTTATTGATTCTATGATTCTAAGCAAGGAAAGAAGTGGTTTCCCACATGAAAAACATCTAGGATTTCTAAAACTGACCTACAGCATCAAACTGTGCACAGTTTTCTCTACAAGGAGAAGCCACTCCAGTCTGATAAATGTACTCGTTCAGAAAAGGAAGTAGCAAAGTTGCTGGAGCAATTGAGGTAGGATAAAAGTTTGAAAAAATGCCCTGTACCATCCTAGAAGATCTTCAGACCCTGCACTTTCTTACCTCTAAAGAACAAGAAAAGAGGGAAAGGAAGGAAGGGCAGGGAAAAAGGTGGGAGAATATCTCTTTTCCTGAAAAAAAAGTCCCTTCCTGAGCTTAAGAAAGCTTTCTCATCAAACTTTATTAAAATAGTATCAAATATTCAAGGTGCCGACCTAATGAAGTTATTTTCTCAGATATGAGACCAAGCCCCCACAGTTGCCGTACTTCTAATCACACTGACGCCTAGTATTTGAATTAAAAAAATGCTCAATCGTTGAAATATTTCAAATTCATTAATATAGAGTTGCAAACAAACAAATAATAATAATTAAAAAAACATGCCACATTCCTATTTAAAAATAGCCCTTTCAGAGTATACTTTGATTAAGGTACCTTTTTCAAAGTAACAGCAATGTTTGGTGCTGTGACTCTGCATGGAATGATCATTTCTCTTCCCACGGTCATGTGTATTATTTTTGGTATGTCACTGTGCATCTCTACAAATGGATTGCCTGTATCTGCAGATGAAAGACAAAAAGAAAAGGTTAATATCTGAAATGTTAAGACAGTGTATTGAAAATGTAACCATGGACCATGTAACCAAGGCTTGAAGGAACTGATTCACTCTGTCCATAATGATAGCTGGAGAAAGTCCTCAGATTACACTTTTATTTACTTTTATCTAAACAAGTTATGGAGCATTTAAAAATATATTTGTCACTCATTTATTATCAATAGCAGTGCTTTTGTTATCTCCAAGATACAGGGGAGTTAAAGCACATTTTTCCCATTACAGCATGTTCTCTACTGCTGGGAGTGAAACAGTTTCTTGTTACAGGGCATTTCTATTTTATTAACACCAGGAGATGCAATTAGATGGGATGTGAACTGAAATTCACTGATCAAGAAACCCCTAACACAGAACATGTTCCTACTCCCTGAAAGGAAGTCAACGTATAAATTCATCTTAACTTCACCAGGAGAAGTATCCTACTGTAATTATTCAGCCACATGTTCAAATACCTACTGTCTGAATACAGACTAGTAAGGGTTAAATACTGCTCTCCTTCCTGCTACCGCATTACCTATGTGTCTCTTTTGTAAGTGGCAAGGTAAATGAAAATGCCAGGAAAACATTTATTTCGTTCAACTCAATAACTAAAGCTTGGCAGAATAATTTGCTGTCCCTTGAACAATCCCTTTAACAAAAGGCATTGTCATAAATAGCTCGCGCTGGGAACAGGGAACATTGCTGCTGCTATTGTTTGTACCAGTTAACAAAGAGGGGCTCAAGCCGCTAGCTGACTCCAAATCTTCTTTGCAGGTGTTCAAATTTGACAGTTTAGTTTGACCTACAGTGCAGACAGGCTCCATCGAACTTCACCAAGAGTTTGGTTTTTTAACTCTTAAAAAAACAGAACATTTAGATTTTAATTCCATGCTTATTTTCAGCTCCAATGATTTTTTCAGGTAAATGCTATTGTTTTCAATCAGTCAAAATCTTACAAATAACAACAGGAATCTTTCTCAGAAAAGATATAAGTAAAGCTGACAAGTATTGACTCTTTATGAAAATTTAGATTGTAGTACTTTACTGAAATGTTCTGGTCTCATACTTCTGCACATTGATCTATTTTGGCTGATGTAGTTCTTTAAAAACAATGCCTTCATTTCTCTTTCAAAAGTAGGAGCTACACTTCCCAGTGTCATAAAATTATTCTGCCCTTAATATCTTCTTTTCTTCCTATATGTAAAAATGTTTTCATTTGAGATATTAAGTAGGAAGAGGAGCAAATTTATCTTTAATTTATACTGGTATTTGATGAAATTGTTACACAAAGTTTCTGAAATGAAAGACTATCTTAATGCTTTATTTAATAATAAGTGTTAAATGTCCACTGAGATCGCAAAAGGAACTTATGAGTAATGGAGGATGCATATGTAATAAAAAATACCCTAAGGACTTGTTAGTGTAACATTTCCTTTGCAATATGATTCAAAGAAAGGCCAAGAATGAACCTGTTTGTTGCATGGCAAAAAGAACCTTTTTTGTTTTTCAGGGGCTGCAGCCATGGAAGAGGTCACCTGCCCTTTAACATCCCTAGACAAATGGATTTACTATTCCCTAAAGACTCGTTCGTCTTTGTCACAAAATTAAGAGCTCCTGCCCCAAACCAGCAAGCTTTGCAAAGTAGTTTCCTGTATCATAATCTCCAGATCATTACAAGTGTGAGGAAGAGCTGCTCTGGAGATTACCGGTGCCGTCTGCAGACACAGTGTCACCACTGGCTGATGCCAATACTGAGCCAGTGGGGGCTGTGCAGCCCAGACCTCGGAGGATTCCTGCCCATCTGAAGGCAGGGACAGGAAATGAGCACAAAATGCCACGCTTGCTTTTCTTTTCTTCCCTGAAAATGTGTGTTCTTGCCTGGAGAAGCCAATGAAGTACTGCATAAAAGTTAACTAAACGCCGTGACTCCTCTCAGCAGGCTTCAGCCTTCCTCCATGCCTTCAACGCAGGAGTAAACCAAGGCGCCAGGCGATCCGTCTCAGTGCCTCCATGATTCGCGTGCAGAATTTCCATTGACATCACTGGGGACTTCCGCCATGGGCCGGAGGGCAATTGATGGCCCCAAGTGCTCCAAATGTCTTCCTGCTTTTGATTAAAAGGAATACGCATCATGTTTCCTAACAGAGTTTTGTTTTCATAATGAGTGTGGAGGCTTTTCCTGATTCCCTTTGATTTTATTCTTCTTTCTTCTTAATGGCCATAAGGGGATACTTTTGTTGCTTCAAAACCAGAATCTGGTGCAGGTTCTCCCAGCTTGGAGTGGGCAGAGCCCGGCCCACTGTAATGCGGGCCCCAGGGTATGCCAAAGATGCAGAGTCCTGCCCCCAAAATAAGAGCAGACCTCATCTTTTTCTTCCTCTTTTCCTCCCATCACATCTTTATCTATTGCCAGTAGCTACAGATACATTTCCCCCCAGTTCCTTCCTGGGGGGAGGTAAATGCCAGCCTTCCTGGCTGGGAGCATGTCTAGGATTGCCTCACCTCCCACCGGCAGTCTTCTGAGTCAGCTGCAGGGATGAAATTTCTCTGCTCTTTGGGACTTCTTCACCACACAGTTTTATGTTTGGAAAGGTCTAGGCATAAAAGGAACATCCTGGTGATCCAGACCTTTTAAAGATGATGGTAAGAAAAGAGTGAAGTATGACGCTGCCTTCCAACAGACTGTTCTGATTTGATCAGTCTTGAAAACCATGTCAGAGCTGCACATTCAGTTCCATCAGTATTTGGAATGGAAAAATCTAAGTGAATTGACCTTGTTTTTTGAGTTTTTGTTTGTTTTTTACTTCAGCGCTGCTGGCAAGGGTACAAGATAAAAGACAGAGAGCCAGAATATTTGCATATGGTAAAGGTCGCTTTAAAAGTCATTTTAATTGTTTTTTTTTCTATGCCTGGAGCTAATGACTATGTGCTAGTTTGACTGTGTTCCTTACAATAGCTCTCGCTTACAATCAGCTTGAAATCACAGAAAGCATTCATGAAATCACAAAATCCATGAAGGCTACTTGCTATATTGTTGAAGAACATAAATAGCAGCTTTTTATTAAGCTGGTTGGAAGCCAGATACAAACTTGATAAGAGACTTAACACAAGCAATATTATGTCTGGTATCAGTAACCAGTCTAGGTTATTTATGGGGCTTGCACAAACAACTAAATTAGCCAACACCAAAATGCCAGATTCAGAAAAGATGAGGAGATTCTTTATTTGCGCACTCCTGGCTACTGTTTTTGGTTTTGTTCAGTTTTTCTTTTTCTGTTTGATTGATTTTTTTTTTAATAATCCAGCTATAGTACTCACATAAACAGAGAAGAAAAGTCTTTGCAGGAAAGTTTTCAAGCCTCCTTGAAATCTCTAGAAGTTTTTCCTCTAAAGGTCCTCCAAAATACGTACTTACATTCAGCTTATCATCAAGATTTCACAGGCAAAAAGAGCCTAAACAGTTTCCTCATATTCACGTAAAACCTTTTCCCCAAGTATATAAACAGGACCAAATTCTTTACTATAATACACACTGTATACTTTACTAAAGGTAATGGTCCGATTGCCGAATTCTCCTTTCCTTATACTGATTCAACCTGTTTAACTGCACTAATCCTGTCTATATCGGTAGGGTTGTTCAAGTTAATTCAAGGAGAGCCTTACTCACTGAGAATAGATTTTATCTCACTTCTACACCTACAAAATTGACATATCTGTCTGAGTTAGGTGTCCAACCTGCTCATGTAGTTACTGGAAAGAAAAGGGGAATTCTAGTGTGTGATTCAGCTGACCTGTTTGAGACATCTGTTTTAGGATGATAAGAATCATGCTCTAGAAAAGATGCTTATTCAACCTGCTACATGTGGATGTCTGTGTTGGCAAGGAAAGTAATCCCTTTCTGCATGTCTGGAAGTACAATAAAAAATGAATTCCGCAAGAAGGGCTTTTCCACCTTTTCTCTTCTTAGCCTATAATACTCTTCTAGTCCAAACGCTTTCTAAACTGTGAAGAAGGATTCAAGATTTAAGTTAATAAGCCCAGAAATCTGGGAGAAATAAAAAGAAAAAGGAGGACAATATTTTATGTCTGGAGCCCATTCAAACACAAAGCATTGCTAGCATAACTGTACAGTAATTTCTAGGCAGAATGTGCTTGTTTTTCTTAGAGGGAAGTTATACTATGCCATCAACTATGTAAATCCATAACACGTTTAAAACATGCTTACTGTTCTTAAGGAAAAATATTCTTACCCATGTTAGCCAGGAAATTCACGTCAGAACAATTACTATGTTGAGCAAGTTATTTCTAAAAAGGCTAATGGGCATTAGAAACACTTTTCCAGCTATGACCCTCCTCTTGTTGATTCGTCTTGGAAACGTACTTCTCTTTCAGTGGTAGTGAGCAGCCTCAGGGAGAAAGCAGGACCTCAGCGAGGTTAGTGCACGGCGTCGGAGGCTTCCCCACGGCCCCGCTGCACGGCACGCCGCAGCGCGCAGCCTGGGTACGCTCAGTGGCATTACTCACGACTACAGCAATTACAGGTGATTTATGTCAGCGAATGCTAGAGGGCTCTGCTCTGTAACAGGAACTTCGTTAGACACTAAAAATGTGTCCACATACTTGATACAGCTGTAGCATAGTTTAATTTCAATTAGTTTCCTTTTCATAACAGAAGTGCTATCATATTATTGACTCTGACGGCATTAGCCAAAAACGTACTACTCATATGTTAGTATTGTGCCAAAAGCAAAGACAAAATGAAAAGCATGAGAAAAGGAGAGTTCTTTAGGCCTCAGCAGGTTCTTCCATTAGTAAGTTATTTCTGAATAAAAAGAAGAAGATAAAAAGAACAATAAGAAAATCTCCTTTTCTGCTAGACCTCGGGGTGTTTTGTCTTGCTACTTTTTTCATCTGCTGAATTATTTTGACTTTGAAGCTTCTGATCTTAAAGACAAAGCCTCTCAGGGAGCTCTTTTGATGCCCTACTCTGTTCTGTGACAGAGTACCTTTAGGGTTATATGAGAGTCAATCTATTCAAGTTAAATGTTAAATCCATGTCAGTTCTGGGGCCGGATCCAGCTATCTGTCAACAACTGGACCTCCCAAGGAGAAGCCACATGCTCAGCCCTTGCAGAGGCAATTCTGGTGTTTGAAAACACACTCAAAAACCCAAGTGTTTTGTCATGTCAAAGGCTTATATTCTGAAGCATTTGCTAATACTAAAGCCCTTCATTTTGGACTGCTCAACTTGAGACAAATCTCAGGACAAATACCCACAATTAGTGGACATATCTGAGACTGCAGGGACAACTGAACTACAAGTATGGTTCTCAAGACCTGTACTATGACAAAAATCTTCTTTAGTAACCCCTCTCTGATTTGTCTCCACTGACTTCAATCATCTCCAAAGCAAGACACCTAACCTGAGCTTGTTCTCTAAAGTCAGTGATGAGACATATGTACCTGAAGGTACCTTTTTCTCTCTGGTAAGCCTTGAAAGAGTATAGATAACTGGCTTAGCCTAGAGATCTGATTTTAAGACAGAAGACTTTGAATGGTTCTTGACTGGAGTGCCAGCTAGTGTCTCACTTTGCAAGGTAGAGTAATCAGATGGTCAGCACATATGCACATGGGGAGTGCAAGGAGAGACAGGAAAAGGGACAAAGTGGACTGAGGAATGAGCTAATACCCTAGAGCTAGATACAATTTCACATGGAGAAAAATTCTTTATTGTGATAGAATTAAAATACAGTCTTGTATAGCCTAATGTTATCTTTATATACAAGAAGCAGCAACATGTGAACTTGAATCAAAGTTCATTTAAATTCCTGCAAAGATATAACCTTAATATATAAATGTAATTGGATTTATTGGCTTCTCTCTATTCTACCATGGGAACAGGTGATAAGAGACTAAGAAAAAAGAGTCAATGACAATAAAGAATGAAGAGAACTGCACATTTTTGAGGAAGAAAGAAAATAAACGAGCTCCAGCAAGTGGAAAAGAGTGTCTTGGAGCTACCAGAACAAAGGCAGATAGAAAGACAAGCCTACAGCACTGTCCCTGGGGAAATCTGTGTAGGCTTCAAAATAGCCTACTGATAATTTGGCCTTTCTTAAATGTCTTTGTTCTGTAATGATCTCTTTTCAAGCAGAAAATTCCCCACATCATACTCCAATGTATGCAGTGAGTATTCATTACAAATCTTTCCATTTAACTACCAGGCTGCAATTGTGTAACACGCCAAAGATCAGAGCAGTTTTCTATCGGAGACTGTGAAGGAATTGGCAAAGAAGCTTTGCTGTATTTCAGATTTTTCCCATGGCTCATGGTGGAAGTCAGGACATCAGTTTTCTTAGAGCAAAGTCCAAGGCTCTTGAGAGAATTCATTTCCCTCGCTTGATGCCTCAATTCCTGAGCTGTGTGTGGCCAAGCGTTCCTGCTGCACACGCAGTGCACTCGCTCCCCTGTGCAACTCAGTAGTGACCTCTCCAGCTGAAAGCCGGGTGGTGTCTTGACTAGCTCCTGAAAGAGATGTCATCAGCCTGCCTGTTCTTGATCACTCAATCACAGGACTTCAAAAATGCCTTAAGTAACACTGGGCACATGGGATGTGCAGTCTCCCTCTCATTGTCTTACATCTTATTTTTGTTCAGAAAAGCTTGTCTTCTGCCATAAGATATTCTTATTACTGAATCAAATAACTTAATGGGTTTATTGTTTTTATCCACTTCATATTCAGTGACACTCCAATTACAGAAATTAATAACATTTTTAAAACAATAAATGATGACTTCCTGTACAAACAATATCAACTTTCCCAATTTGAATTCTGTTTGTAAATAGCAATTATTTGTTCTCATCTGCTGCATGTTAAGACATGGGAAACAGGCACCTTGGTGATCCACATGGAGCTAATATGGGAAATTGACTGACACAACGTCCTGCCACAGGAAACAACAAAAAACTAGGAGTGACCTAAATTTTACAAATGTTTATTTCCCAAGCACACAGAAATCCATTTAAAATAAAATTAAAATCAAGAAAGATGATCTTAAAAGAAGCTTCTTTTATCCCTATCTCATCCCCCAACTTAAGCCAGATATTTGAACTTCATGCATGTTTTCAGTTGAAATGTTAACATTTGGTTTAACATGTTAACAATGATTTATATTAAGAGAGTCAAGTGTTTTTCTTTTTGAGTTTACAAGTGCCAATGCTATACTGATCAAAAGAGGTGATAAGCGCCCCTTTTTTGTGCTCAGAATTTTGTTTCTTTTCAATTTACTCATCATTTCTTTGCAAAATTGCAAATTTTTGTAAGATCAATACATCTTCTCAAAATTTAGGATAAATGGACTGACACTTTCAACAGGCATTGCATGAGCAGTTACCTTGCAGTCTCCCTCATTACCAGCAGGTTGTCAGGCTGTCAAACTCATATATGTGCTTACTAGGACATGACCTACTGTTAAGTGTTACAAAATTGACTTTCAATCAAAAGAATTGTCAAATTCAGAAAATTAAGATGACAAAGATGCCTGAATATGATACAAGACTGTTCCTTAAACATTTTATTTATTTATTTATTTTGCAAGTAAGAAGGGAGCAAAGCTTGATCTAATTTCTATATTCAAAAGTGATACCAACATTTAATGTCTGAAGGTCCTTGAAAATCAACATAACTAGGACACTTAGACACTCTGCTCTACCGGATTTGTTTTTTGGGGGAAAGGGTGGGGGGGGGTGAGCAAAGACATACTGGTTCTCCCATGACAAGTTTCTCTTCCATTATGCAAATCCATTAGGCAGATAATCCTGACTCATAGTTCTGATTTAGGTTGTCTTTCATATGCAAGGAAACTGTACACAACTCAGGAAGCAGTGAAGGGTTAGAAAGATTGTGTCTTCTGTTTGTTAGGATCCATGAAAATTAACATCTCAAGACAGAAAGAGACCGAGAGAACATGAAGGAATCCCATATATTATAAAGCCATTTTAGCACAGAGATTCTCAGGCAGGGTCACAGTCATCCTTGCTCTTCTGATGTTGTAAATGGAGAGGACTGTGGGTAGATTTTCGTCAGAGACGGGGTCCAAGGTAGGAGGCTCGAGGAAGTGGTCCCACAATGGGAAATGTGAAAAAAAATCATACTAGAAATGTATAAGTTTTGCTAGGCAGTGGGAAATATTGGTCACTAAATGAATAACCTACTTTCATTATGCTTTCATGCGTGTATCTGTAGTTAGATATCCGGGGAATTAGAACAGCAAGGGTCACATAGGTAAATAGCTGGGTGAGAAAAAATATTCTGCGCTATGTTTCCAATGCAAAAAAGCAGGATGAACAGCATGAATTCTTCAATAATTCTCAGTAAGGCGACACACACTAACAGAGAGCAGTATCTTATTTTCCTATCACTATAGTGAGATGTCCACTTTGTTCTGCTTTTTCACAGCACCAGTCCCGCATTTCATGTCACCAAATGAAAACAAAGGCTAATTCACTCTAACGTGAACTCATTAGAAGCAGCAGACACACAATTTGGAAAAATTCCAGTTGCATACTCTTCGTAATCCAGACTTCCAAAATCTGTGAATCATGATACCTTACAGTAATCTACTAACTTTTTACTGTAAAATCAAGAAAGATTAAGATACAAAGTTAAATGCAAAACCTAGCGGGTTTATAATTTCTTCTTTTATTATTATTTCAGTTGATTTAAATTGTTCTGAGAAGTGTCTGATTAATATCTTGGAAGAAAACAGGATCAGCAGACAACCTCTATTATAGTTTAACTGACCTAATTCCAGCATTTCCCACATATTGCACAACCTTGCTTGCACACAAGGCTGTGCTTAGCTTGATTCCACTTACTCGAGATTTTTACAATATGTGTAACAGGAACTGCAGAGTACAGTTTTGAATGAAACTAATATGCAAATGTTGAATTTCTTCAGGATAAGAAAACTCTGTCATCTGGAAAGAAGTATCATCATTCTTCAACTGTCTAGAAAACTGCAACCATATAGTGACAGTTTAAAGCAGATATTGTGCCAGATACATGGTTTTCATCAATCAGTATTCGATTCTGCAAAAAAAATGACTTCTGTAATACCCGTTTCACAGATTCACTTCCAGTCTACTTCCTCGTGAAGATATAGTTACTCAGATGGACTGTTTGGATTTGGTCTTTTTCTTTTCTTGTTTTTTATTATTATTATTATTTATAACAGATAAAACACTAGCATTTGTTCTTGCAATTTGTGAGAGAGCAGAATTGATATACAGATTGGTAAATTTTCATGAAAATTTTGCAAGGTTGAAAACATTCAAAATCCTGTATTTCACCATAGCTGAAGTGCAAGAAGCATTAAAAAATGTAATCTTACCATTAATAAATACATAGACTGAAGATTCCTTCTTCTTTTTCACAGCACTTGTTGGATATTTGCAGCTATAGTTTCCAGTGTCACTTGCTTGAGTTCTGCTCAAGGTCAGACTACTACAAGACTGCTTCCCATTCCTTCCACAGGCATATTTAATTACTTTCAGCCTTTTGCTATCCTTACTTAGAGTTTCAGGCAAAGACCATGAATGAACCATTTCCCCCCTGCAAATACAGATAAGGAAGCAGAAACAATTATGTTGGTCTGCAATTATATAGCTCAGTTCCCAAGCTTTCTTTTTTATTATATCAGGCTATTTCTGGGGTTCTCTTTTATCTTGTTTTCCAAAAACAACAACAGAAACAACAAAGAACTATTAAACAATTACCATTGAAGTTCACTCCCCACCTTTCCCCACAATGTAAGTTTTTTTTTTCTAATTACAGTTACAAAAAAAATGAAAGTGTCAGGTGTATAAAGTCCCAGCCAAACTATCAGAAGCCAACTCAGCTGGTTACCTGCATGTGAGGTTTAAAGTCTGGCCTGCTTGAATGACGTGCTGTGTGCCATTTATACTCAGTTCAGGAACTTTTAATTTTGATCCCAAACTAGATCCTAGAAAAGCAAGGAAGAAAATCATTAATAATTGTAAATTAGCTCCCAGCATTTAATCCACTCACATTCATAATGTTACACTGGAAGAGGACAGCAAAGAAAAGAAGCACACATACTCTTTCTATGAGCAAAATTGGGCTCTCCTGACTCAGGACTTGCATCCCCTTATATGAGAATCAGGAAAGAAAGGAGAAACGAAAACCATGCACGTTTTGGTCAGTGACTTTGCTCTCAAATTGTTCCACCGACTGTACCATGAAATAAGCTCTGGACTTCACGAATACACCTCTAACCATGTGAGTGTGGTTCTCCTGACCCATCACAGCCTCCAACACTGCTGGCTGCATTTCGTTAGGAAACACCACCATGACAACCCCTTGAAGGGGAAGAACAGAAGTTGGCTCCTCCCATGGCAAGATCCTTGTTTTCACCTCTGAGATACTAAACTCTCACTCAAACAATGCTCTGCAAAGTTGGAACTGCTTTGGAAAGAGTGAACAGGGATTTGCAGATCTACCCTTCTTGACTGAAGGTTACAGAGCTACAACCTACAATCCCTCATTAGGTGAAAGCTTCCTCATGATAAGGCAGTGTCAAAAGGCTACTGGCAGCTCTAAGATAAATGAGGGGAACAAAGAGAACTCCAGAGCAGACCTGAGCAAGCAAGCCTGCAAACATGGCCCTTATCACAGCCAGAGCATTCTGGTATGGTGGATGAAACCCTGGGTGCCCAGAGGCTTAGTACAGCAAGAGGTGGCTTAGGACACATATAAACACCGAGGCACACTTTTCAAAGGCTATGTAAAGGTAATTTTTAGGACCCTTACAAACAGAAGGCAAGAGGATCTCAGGACATTCCCTTCCCTTGCATTGAGCCAGCAAGTGCTGGAAAGGCATAACATTTTATCTCTACCCAGTAATAGACTACAGACACAAAAGTTCTCATGTCAAGCAGACAGAAACACATGCCTTACAGAAGAAACAATCCTTGATCCTATTGCCCTCACACTGACAGCAAAGTATTCCAAAAGCTAGGAACATAACAAGCAAATATTTTGAAGCAGTTCAAGTTGAAAACCAGTTTAAGTCTAAATCTAGATGTGAGTGCAGTCTGTGAAGATTTCAGTGGTAGAAGAGAAGAGGTGAGAGTACCCCAGACCACTTTACTCCAAGAGAAAGTATTTCATTGTCAACGTATGACAGAAGCAGCATCATATAAAAAACTGTACTGTGTATTTTCCACTCGAACACAGTCAAGTATAATTTCAGTTCATCTATTTTAGGCCATTCTAAGAGCTCCCTACCACAGCTGAATACAAACAGCTATATGCATCAAACACAGTACAAATAAGTGAGCCTTATTTGGATGCTGTGAATAACCCACTGGAAATGCCAATCTCTTTCATTGACTATAGAAGGAACTTTTGAAGACCAGCTCTGGCTAAGATAGGTAACTAAATTTTGACAGTATAAACTCTCCTGAGCCAATTAGCTGCTCTAAATTCAGAAGCTTTCACTCAGCAGTGTACATAACTTCAGATTAGAGGCTGGATATTGAAAGTTTGTTCTGAGATGTGGACTTGAACTCCTTCAATCTGAGAAAGGCCTAGAAGTCAAGCACTTTTGGAGAAACACACTAAAGTACAAAGATCTTATGCAAAAGGTAAGGAGTAAGAAGATACTGTCCTCAGATTTTTTTTTTTTTTTTTAATAAAGAGTCCTCTGTGCTCCATTTTCCATTAAGTATTTCCTAAGGATTCCCTAAAACATAGGTGGAGCCAAGCAGCCAAGTTGCCTATATCACCCTCTGGGAGTACCTGGCACAATCAATGGAGAGAAGTAAATATCTAATTATGTCTCCTAAACTGCTTGCTGATGCTTCTTGGCTTCCATTTCTTTCCCTTAACAATATAGCGACATACAGTGTAGGGGTTGATTTTAACTAAATAACTTTTAACATCTGAAGTAGTTTCATTTTTCTGCTTATCTCTGTATATTTCTCATTAAAGCTACAGATCTAGAGGCATTCCTGCATATGCATACATTCATTCCTGTTTAAAAGAACATTTAAAGGATCCACTTAAACATATACTAAAAATATAGCTCACTTGAATAGGTTTTAAGCAAGTGCATGACAAGTTTTCTGAATAAAGAAGTGCTCTAAACTATGCTACAAATATTTTCAGAAATTTGAATGGTAATACAACACAAATACACAAATTTCCCATGTGATTCGTCTAGACAGTCACACTGCTAACTGGAAACAAACATAATTCTACCATCTGTTAAGAGGGGGAAAAAATAGCAAATCTTTGAAGAAATAGTTTGTTATGTGGAATCTTGTGATTACACATTTTTCTCACCTACCAACTAAGAATCTAAATCCTGAAATGCTGAGGTTTCCAAGTGGTGCACTGTGCTATTATGGGATAGTCTCCCATGGATGCTTACGGTCTATGAGTATATTGATTTTCAGTTGTGAAATAATATTCCTAAAGCTAAATAATGAGAATTTGATATAAGCTGTTACAAGAGTTCAGCTCTGCTACCATGAAGAGAAATCCAGACACTTTGGTTGAGAGGGCTTCAGGTTGAACAATCTGCAGTTTCATAAAAGTACCATGTTCCTGCATGTCATTCGCATCTCTTATCATCCTAGAATTGGAGGTTCAGGTGTTCTCCCAAGACAATGTTTCTACTCAGCTTTAACAAACTTGTTTCTTACAGAAGGTGGGGACGGTGTCTGCAAGCTCCCCTGAACTCCTCCTCTCTTCAGGCTCTAGGAAACTTGAAAGCTCACAACGGTATTTCTTGACTGTTTAATATGTAGGAAAAAACTATCAGTAGGGCCTGTGAGAGGAGCCAGTGAGGATCAAAGCCCAGTGGCTACAGCCAGCCAGGCAGGTTGGTCAAAGAACGAGTCTGGTGGAGGTGATGCAATCACAGATGAGTTGCCTGGGGAGAGCGGCAGAGCAGCTCCCCAGAGCGGACAGCAACGGGGGGCAGCAGATCTGCAGTGACACATCCTGACGCAGCCCCCAAAATGCCACTGCACGCTCTCTGGGGTCCATGGCCGTGAGCTCGTGATCAAAGGCGAGGAGGCAGAAGGCAGCTCCCAGCAGTGCAGCATGCACTCAAGCCTGACCCAGGCCGAGACTGAGCACCACCCTGGGAATGAGGTTTGCTGTAGTTTTCAAAGTCTGCCAAATGTTAAGGGCAAGAAAGCATTATAAATACAGTAAAATTTTCTCTTGGTAATTCTAAGATTGTGTAATCGGAGATGTCCATGTGAAAGTCTCAAGGCCTATCGTAAATTAAGGGTACAAAATAAGATAGTCTGGAAACGTGCATGTCAAAAGAACTGCCTTGGTGTCACTAAAATCAAATGAAAAAAAAAACAAAAGACCTTCTCACTCCATCCTGTGGACAAAAAAGAAGCTCAGATGTCTGGGAACATATTCAGGCTTTTGCCTATTTATGTATATTACATGTATCTAAAAGACACAGCTGTATTTGTAAATATTGTGGGTGGGATCTTAAGCAGTGCTCAGTGCTGATCCAACTGTGCTCCCACTGACGTAAGCCAGACCTTCACCATTGATTTCAAGTACGTTTTAGGCATTTAACCCCAAATAGTCAATCATATCAACCACCATCAGTGCATTTGGCAGGACATAGCAGGTTTGCTGTAGAGTCATCGATTTAGTTTTCCACCTACAAAACATGAAGTAAAAAAATTGTATTTCTGGCCAATATTGTTGTATTTGCAAGGATTCAGGACAATGCTTTTACCAGTGAAATGCTAAGTGTGAAGAAAAATAGCTTTATTTGTCATCTTATCTATTCATGGGTCATCAGCTTTCTTAAGTTTCTAAATGCTACAAAACTGATGCAGGGTACAAATGCAATGAAGTTTGACATGTTTACCAGAAAAGAAAAAGAAGGAGAATAGCAGGGAAATTCCTACTGTCAATATTTAGAAGAGGGTTATGCCTTCTGTGTACCTCCTCTGGGCATTTTACTTGACGCTGTCTTTTCTGCAGGGTCATGGCTCAACAGGACACATTCACTTATCATTATGCCTGTCACTAAGCGACCATCAGCAACCTACCCTCACACTGACCTACATTGGGGAGTGCAGACTTCTTTTCATGTGACAACAAGAGAACTAATTAATCCTGATAACTGAAGAATCTCCTCCCATAGGGAAAGGGGTGATTTTTTTCTGCATATTCTATTTGTTTTGGAAAGCTTATTAGATACATCTAAAAGTCACTCAATAAGGTTACTTAATTAATGAGCAAGCATCAATTTAGGTTAGCCAGTCTGCCTAAAATGAGGGAGAGAGAAACTCTTTTTTAACGAAGCAGAGGATAGAATCCATGAAATATTTAATGTAGTAAATACCTCTGTCGTTTTCAAAGGAACAAAAGAATAAACTTTCTTCAAATATTTTCTACCTTTCTAAAAGGGCAATGTTTTTCTTGAGTGATATATTCTGAGAGAATTTTGAATTACCTGTTAAGCTAAAGATGGACTACATGTAGCTAAATAAATAAATAAACAAAATCAGTTAACATGGATTATTTTTACCAATATGATACGAGATTTACAGGGCCTGTGTGCACTCCTAGTTCTACTGGCATCTGAATAACCATATACATGTGATCAGTTTTCCACTGATTTTAGCTAAATCTAGATTTCATCAAAAATGATAGATCTGTTCAATTCATAACTGGGACCATATTCTGGATTATTATCTCCATTCTGCTCTTTACAGCTTCTATTTCTTTACATTCCCTTGTATCCACTTTGTATCTCTGTTACCTTTGATTAAAGAAAGTCAATCCACAAGCTAGCTCTGTGTCTTAAAAAAAAACCCAGTAATTATGTTCACAGATTTCCTTGAAATTAACAGGTTTAGTGGCCTTTTATTTTTAACATCTCCTTTTCCATAGTTTAAGACTGAGTGACTATCTTTCAACCACTCCAGTTATCCTGAACATGTTGACTAATCTTTTTCACCTGCACAATGAGAGGTTAAGGAGAACGATCAGTTTATCTTTGCAACTTCAGTGTATACAAAGAATCTGACCTTGTGGGTTTAAAGTGCCATCTGTGGGCAATAAAGTTATCCGTCACGTAGTAATTGTTTCAGTCACTGTCGGATTTGCACGTGCTTTAAGCCTTGTTAAACATAACCTACTCTTTGTGTTTTCTACCATCAAATATCACTTCCTCCAGATTTAAACGTGTTCAGCAAAAAAATATATTTTGTATAGGTCAATCCTGACCTGGGAGAAGAGTGTGTTTGATTTCTTAATAGGTTCTTCACCTCTCTGTGCTCCCTAAAATGTGGGTCACTCATTTCAAATGTGGCCTAGGACTTTATTCTTGCTGTTGAGCACTTCCTAACAAGTCCTCCCGTTGGAAAGACTAGGAATATCCACATGAGTGCAGCTAATAAGCCAATGCAGAATCTAGCCAAAATGTTTGGTAGTCATTCAGCGGGTTGAACTTCAGTGTGTCTTCAGAGACAGCAATGAGCTGACTGTGATCTGTAGCACCTTAACTCAAACATCACCACCAGTTAATCTAGTACAGTGCATATTGCTTTACTCCATTTTGTTAGGAAATCTGGGATATCAGCAGTTACTTTTTATATCAAAGTTCTTCCTGGCAATCTGTTATATCATCATATTTTCTAAAGAAACTTCAAGTCTCTCTGTGGAAAAATACAATTTATTTTTGTCTAAAAACAGTTACAGTACTTATTCATGACTCCCATTTCTTCATTATGCTAAATTATTCTTTCTCCTAGAAAGGAACTTGAGGGGAGTTCTGAAGAATCACTAAAGCTTTGATTTACGTCTAATCACAGGGAGAAAAATTGACCAGTGGGCTGTCTTGAGTTTAATCAATGCTGAAATTGCCAGCCAGTGTCAATACCTGCATCTATAAGAGAAGAAAAGCTTTTAGGTAGTTGGCTCAAAATTTCTAAGTAGCAACTAGAAAATTCTGATTTTTCCTGACCGAAGGGTGAAAGGTTGACCTGTTCCTGCCACAGCACTAGAGGATAGGGGGAGATGTGACAACTTTGGATAACAAAGCTTTCTGCCTGCTGGTGGACTAGGAAGAGCGGCTAAGAGGAGAAGCTTCTCTTCCCTTTCCATGGCAGCAGTAAAGGCCATCTCCTGTTTGTCACCTGAGTTTCTGGTGCTCAGATGAATGCAAAGCAAGCGGTGTGGTCATGTCCCTGCACCCAAAGGCTAGCTGCCACAAGCTCTGTCTCCATTGCCTGTCCTTAGAAACAGCCCCCAAGAAAGACATTCAGGGCCAAACCATGAGCCATCCTGACTTGATAAAGGGCTCCAAATCCTACTACCAGATCTTTCAGATGCCATATGGGCCCCCAGACTAAAGGAAACCTCATAGTCCTTAGCACATTTAATTTCACAGCGCTTCTGTGAAGTAGATCCCAGTATCTGAAGTTCGCAGAAAAGAAGCTAAGACAACATATCTGTGCAGGAACAAGGGAGCACACCCATGTCCCAGGCTAACACACAAAATCTTCCAGCTGAATAAGCTCATGGTCTAAAGCAACAAAATTAACTGTTATTTTGGTCCAAACAGAACTTTGCAGGGCAATAAAGGCCTATAGGTTATTGCAAGGGTTAACAGACATAGGTCCTTGGACTGTAAGGTAGCTTTGTCCTTATTTCCTGTTTGCTCTGGTGCAAAGATAGGCACTGTGGGTGCTGATACAGAGCCAACGAACAGCCAACATGCTCAGGGTAGAGGAAATGGTTCAAATATCTCCCTCCTTAATGGCGTTATTACTTGTATAAGCCTCTGTGGTGACTGAAATGTGATCTCATTTGCTTGCAAGACCAGGGAAATTCTTAGAAAGTATTTGCTTACAAAATATACATTACCACACAAAAATTGCCATTCACAGGTTTGTCCTTTTCAAGTCTAGAAGGGACATGCTGATTATCTAGTCTGCTGTTCTGCATAACTCATGCCATAAAGCTCATCCAATGATTTCTGTATCAAATGTTTAACTGATTCATCTCAGCTGCAATTTAAGAAATTAAAGTCCCCTAGGATGTAACAGTCAGCCAAGAAAACAGGTGAGTTAATGGATGAGGAAGCAGAACTGATGTATGGGGCAGATTTAGCTCAGTTGTTTAGAGCATGATGCTGCTAATGCCAAGGTCACAGATTCAATCCCCGCATGGGCTATGCTGAGAGTTGGACTAGATGATCTCCAGGTGTCCCTCTCAACTTTACCATTCTATGGTTCTGCATCCTAATAGTGTCTGAAAAGCATAAGGTTTATCATTGTAGATTAGAAGAATCCTGCACAGACTAAAGTGCCTTAACCCTGACTCTGTGCCTCAGAATTGAAAAGCAGTCAGCAGGGCAAAAGTTACTGCCCAAGGAAGGTCTGCACAGGCCCAGGAAGATGTATATGTCTGTTATTTGAGCTTCCCCTTTCAGCTCTGGACTTCAGAGTAAGTGATAAGGGTTTTATTTACTATGCGTATGCATCTACTTCGTGTATATACATAGACACAAGATTAGATGCTATAGAGGCAAAACATAACACTAGCTAGCTAAAAATAGAAGAATTCTGATAGCCGTTCACTAGCACATCTGAGCAGCACACACTACAATGTGGCCAATAGCTGCAAATATAAATGAGTATGCATTTCTGCAATATTTGCCACTCAACTGCCAAATATTTTACTAATTTTTGCCCTAGCCAAGTAAAGCTGTGCTTACAGAAGCTTATGGTAAAGCCATTTTGTTCAAGAGCACCAAGTTTTTCTTGTTGATGTCTAGAAATTTAACAAGCTGAAATCACAGTCAATTATTTGAAATAAATCTGGCCTCAGTTACCATCAAATGAAAGTATCACTATTTCCTGTCACAGCCTGGCAGCTGAGAAAACCACAAAGACACCAAGGCCATGCAGTTCTGCATTCTGTGCTTGGGTCATACCTACTTGAAGGACCTTGCTTCACCTGCTCATCCAGACTTTGTAGTCTGCCCATCTGAAAGTCACCAAGTGATTTGGGGGCATGGGGATAGGTACTTTACATAATTCCAAATAAAAATAGATTTCAAAATTAAACCTTCATGATGCCTGAGGGGGGAAAAAAAGAAAACAAGAATCTGAGGTTTTTTTCTATCCATCCAATTTTAAGAATGCCACTGTCCACAGTGGCAAAGATGCTCATTTCATTAGTTATGTAAGAAGGAAGGAATTACAGAAAAGAAGTAAAATCAGCCAGACACAACCTTCCCCCCTCCCCCAGAGTATACGGCATTGAAAATGAGAATCTCTATGTACAGTCTAACTTCTCCATCATGAACTCTCATCTGACCATCACTTTGATAAACCAGAACAAGGGGGAAAAAATCCACACATATACAGTGCACATTGAGAAAAACAAGAGAAATATCACTGTTGTGTCAACCTTAGTCTGGTCTTCGCTCTTAACAGAAATAAATGAACAGCTTGAAAAACAGGTCATTCTGCTGAAACTGTTCTCAGCAAGGATCAATAACAGAACAGCCAGGCTTCAGAGGTACTTTCAAAGGCTACATTCAACATAGATGATCGCTGCTCACTTGTCCCATCCAGTACAATGTGCCCATCTTGACCCCTCCAGAGAGTCCCTGTATGAGGGCCTTGGGGACAGCAGACCCTGCCCCATCCATTGCAACACAAGAAGCAGTCATCACTCCATCATGTGCCTGCCGAAAAGTGATCCTGCGTGACCAGCCACTGAAATTCTCCCAGGAGTACAGTTTTATCCCTCTGTGTAAAAGTAAGACTGTGTTGATTACCTTATCATAAGTAGCACTATCCATGTTACACTCATTGAGAAAACAGATTTTATCAGTCACTGACATGTATCATCACTTATTGCACCTCTGTTTGAATGACAGATGACAGATAATCATTACATCAGTATTATTATTTTGAGGAGAGTTTACTCCATTAGCTAGACAGTAGTAATGTGTTAATATGGTATAAAGACAAAGCAAGTACATTAAAACTAGGCATAAAAATCATTTAAAAATCCTATATAGACAAAAGAGAAATTTTCTTGAGCAAATTCAATTTCTTCATCAACTTAATATTTAAGATTTTTTATAGATTCCCTTGCAGGACAAATTAAGCAATGTAGTGGGATTGAACTGGAAGATTATTTCCTACAGGTGTCTAAGCAGATGAACTGCCTAACTGCCAGCAACCTGCCAGCTGGAACTTGCTAGCTTACCCAACAGCACAGGTCTACCAAATCTATTTGGGGCTGTACCCTTCATTAAGCTGTGCACACAGAAACAAAACAAAACTGAAAAAAGAAAGAAAGAAAGAAAGAAAATCTAATGTAAAGTTGCAGGATTTTCCTGTTGCTCAATGCTGCTAACTATTATCTCCAATGCTCCATCATTACAGCTGAACTGTCCTGAAACATTCCAAGAAAAAAAGGAAAAAGCTGGGAATCTACTTTCATCCACCTTCCTTTAACTTATGAAAGAGAGCTATAAACAATAACCCTAGGTTCCAAACAAGAGAAAATACCTAACACGGTATAACATTTTAAAATAGAGAGCTGAGCAGAAATGAGTTCATATAGAGGATGCCCCTTGTTTCCTGTAAGCCTATCTTTTCCCATGATTTAAATTTCACTAATAAAGAAAACTAAGACAAGAAAGTGTCTGGCTGAGGTCTGTCACTAGCTGGGGACTGCTCGCTGCTCTGGGCCCCGCGTTCAGGAGTGCTCTCGAAGGGCAGCCTGGTGATGCAGGCTCCTACCTTCTTCTTTGCAACATCTTCTCCTTTGCCTCAAGCTGGTAGGTCGGGCTGACCTTAAGCACTTGCCTGAAACAGGCCACTAACTCTTTTTGGTTTGCTGCCTGTGTGAACCAGCAGCGGTCTACAACATTAAATCAGCTGAGGTGAGGACAGCACTAATTGGGGCCTGTTTCAGAAGGTCAGATTGTGTTTGGTTTTATGACATGCAAAAAATACAGTCTGATTAATGGCCCAAGAGACTAATCTCACTTTACATTTAAATGACAGCTGAAGTACAAAGTCTATGGTAGGTAGCTTTCATATGCAGAAAGCTTCTAATAAGTATGACTACGCTCAATTTATATTGGCAAACTCATTAGTACTTATACTGATAAACAGATGAGGACTAATGTTAACTACAGCACTGCATGAAACAGAGAAAGGTAGATCTTCATCCCAAACTTTTAAAAGAAGAAAATTCTATATAATATGTAATATAGTGGGACTACATTGCATTACTTCATATCCATTTGACATAAACATCAAGAAAGTCTAAATTTTAGCAGGCACTAATTTTAGTTTCCTTAACCCTCAAACCCACAATTTCTTAATGACTAGTAGTAGGTTTTACATTCTATTTCTTCTCTGGAGAATTTTATCAGATAACTGCTTCCTGCAGGGTTTCTTGAACCTCCCCAGGAGATCAAATGTTGGACACTGCTGGGGACATGACACTGAGCTAAATAGAGCCCTTGTGTGATCCAGGATGGCAGCTCCCATGTTTCTGTTACCGTTAGCCCAGAGTGATCCTGATGAGAGGTCTTCCACGGAGAAATGACAATGAGAACAAAAGGAATTAATTCCTACATTCCATGGAAGAAAAGAATCCCACAGGAAGGACGCTTAAGTGAACTATGTGAAATTGTGAAATTCCTCTCATGAAGCGCCCTTACACTCATCCTTCCCAGCTCCCCCACGCACCAAGCAGGGGGTCCTGTTCCCAGAGCACAGGCTTCCCAAGGGAACCTTGAAGAGTGGAGACATCTGCTCACGCGTCCTGGGCCTCTACAAGGGCCCAGTGCCCTGTCTGCTCCACCCCCACTTCCATGGATGTTGTAGAAAGCATGTCACCACATTAGCGCAGCATCTTCCACCCACTAAACTCTTAGAAACAGCTTCCTTCTAACCACTTCCTCACCCTTCCTTGTTCTAACAGGCAAGAACAACTCATTTCAAATGAAATTAATGGTTGCGAATATGTCAATATGGTACACGAGCTCCAAAAGAGGGAAAATGATTTAAAAGGAATCATATTTAAGAATACTTAGTACCAGGTATCAATGAATAATTAAAGATGTAGAAAGATACTGGAATCATGCAAATGCAAATCAGCATCATTATCATAATGCTGGATTGTACCTCTGTTATAGAGGTGCTTGCCAGGGTAACTCAATATTGTTGATATGGACAGATTGATTTTGGTAACAAAAAATGATGGAATTTGATGGAAAAAATCAGCAGAGACAGTAAAATTATGTCAGCATGAATGTGAATCTTTTGCTTCTCCATTGACACAAAAAAATCTGAGAGAGAAGATGAACAAATTAGATAACTTTCACAAGAATCTATAATGATCTTGAATAATATGGATCTGTCATTAGCAAAATAATCCTTTTCTTCATCATTCGAGTGACGTATTCCATTCGCCATGCCACAAAAAAACCCTCCCAGATACATGATTCAGTACAGAAGAAAAGAATGAACCAGTCACCCACACTCCCAGTTCAAGTTTCTCCATACATCCCAATGGCTCAACACTTAAGCTTCAGATAAAAGTACCTCTAAAACATGTATTTTCAAACCTTTTTTTAATCCCTCTTGTATTTCTCGTCCAGTTATGGTTTTGCTTTGTTGCAGCATGAACACATTGTACCAGTTAAATGGGAGCAATGCTGTGCCACACTTGGCTTTGGGCACTAAAGCCAATATTTTCACCTTTCAGACTGGACTGTTCTTGCAGGATATCTAACTTTTCCTTTTAATCACACATTTATATAGTGCTAACCTCAAACTGCAGAGGAATGAAATTGAATTTCTACATCTTGGTAGGAGAAAACTGTGCGGGCACCTTTGTGACAATCACTAAACCAATTTTAAGATGAACAGTTCCCACATGGTGGATTAAGAAATCAAGTCATTCCTCCTAGGAATACCGAGGAAGGTCATTTCTTAGCTAAAGGATATTATATGTAGTAAGGATACATCAGAAGGTTGAACAGAAAGGAGCCTGGTGCTGTTGAACAGAAAGGAGCCTGGTGCTGTCCATAGGTAAAATTCATGCTCTAATTTCCCCACATTCTTACTGTTGTGGGGGAAAGGTGAGATATAAAGATGAAGCAAGTCTGTGAAGGGAGCAGCTTGCTGCACAGAGGTCTCACTCTGGGAGGAGAGATTTGCCTCCAGCAGCAGGCATGATGGTGGTTGCTGGCCATCCTACACCTCATGGCAGAGCTGCCACACACTCCTGCGGAGTCTCACTTTCCATTCCCCTCTGGAGCTGCAACAGGAAGTTTCATCTCCTAACGTGAGCAGATTCAAAGGAACAATTTTGCTGATAAAGCCCCACCACAGCCCCACTGAACATAGATTTCTGAAGCATCGAACCTTAACCCTCATCTGCTGAGTCTCTTCCTTTCCCAATCTCAGCTGGACATGAAAAGTAGCAACTCAATAAACATTGTGCTTGAAGTTTCCAAACCACATTAAAGTGTGAGGACTCAGCAACTGTCCTGAAAATCTGAACAATTTCCTTTTGTCCTATACACCCACACAGTGTGAATGAAGGGCTACTGGTTTAAGTCTTTGAAGCATCTGACAAAAAAATAGGCTCAGCTTGTTTGTTATTGTTTTATTATTGTTCACATGTAAAAAAAAATCATACACACACACAAAAATCCCAAAATCTCCCTAGTGAGAAGATTTTAAGTGTTTTTGATGCTTCTTGATATGATGATTTTTTACCACTGTACAGGTTAGTCCTGATTTCCTCCTATGTAAACTATAAATCTATAATACGCTAGCTCAGTCCAAAGGAATAACTCTACTTTACAGCCACACGTGTGAGAATGAATCCAGCTTCGCTGAGAGCACATGAGCAAGACACCTGCCTGGTAAAACATTGGTAAGTGATATTCCTTAATGATACCAGAAAGTTTGGTACTTAAACGGAATGAAAAATCTGTGTCTAAATCTTCAGCCTTATGTGAATGTAGTTTGGAATTTTTAGGGGACTTCAGTTCCCATAAAGGTCCAGAAAACATGGGAAATCCAGTTTTTCAGTACTCCATGAAGATTTATAGCCCTAATCTCAGGTTGGACCACTGTAACTATGTGACTGTGCAGCTGTCTTAGCTGAGTAAGCAAATCAAATAGAAATTTTATATGTGAAGTTTAATCTGAAGAACACTTCTAGGGAAGTCAAATTAGTCAATGTAAGACATTAACAACAATGCTATTTAGATTCAACTTAGAACTTCACTTTTTCGCAGCTCACCAGGATTTTGAAAAATCAATGATTCACTCAGAATTTTGATGTATCTAGTCCCCACTAGGATAACTCAGATTTATATAGCACTGTCCACCAATAAGGTTGTATTAGATACATTTTCTCACTGCTAATTGTGAGGTATCACTCATGTGTTGATAGCTGAAAATAAAGCTAATTTATGTGTCTCACGTTTCTAGAAATGTGGTTACATTGTCCCTGCTCCAGGCTGTAGAATCTGATCTTTTCAGGGTTTAAACTCAGTCTTTCTCATTCTGAAATGCCATTGATTAAAGAAATTGTCATGCAAAGTCTTGGATTGGGCGATCAAATCCAAATATGGCACCAAAGTTTCATTTTGACCATTATGTATACAGATTTTAGCATAAACGTATGCAGTATAATTTGTGGAATAAATATATACAAGCTATAAAGTAAATGTATTCAAATACTATACAGAACAAATATAAAAATATTGTTCTTTCTCACATCATAGCAGAGAAGCCAAAACACGCATGAGCATAGAAATACCAGAGGGCTGAGGTTCCCAACACTCACATGTCAAAGAAATAGAATTTCCTTAATCTCATTTTGAAACAGAAAGTCTCATGGCTTGCAGTTTCTGTGTTAATTTGGGAACATTTACATTTAGACCTTTACAAAATAAAAGACTTCCTTCTTTCCCTTTCCTGTGAAATTGTCTGCAGTAATTCCTGAACTCCGGACTCTTTCTGTGAATCTACTCCAGCACCTGTTGGTCAATGGAAGCTCAGCAGATGCCCTCCCAGACTAAGCCACAGCAGTGGACCACATGGCAGTTCATCAAGAACACTTGAAAGGGGACACAGACCAGTCTGAGTAAGTTTTAGACAAACAGGCAGTGTAGGAGGGTGAAATGGAAAGAAAAGTATAGCAAGTGTCTATGCGTGGTACAAAACATCCCACCATTTCACCAATAACTTTAAAATGCAAGGTGCAAACACAAATGTGGAAAGTTTTATTGACTCAGAAAAAGCATGATCAATCTATCTAGAATGCCCAGCCAAAGCTGTGCAAGGGATGATTTCCTTTTCAACAAAACATATTGCAGCAAGATGAAAGATTTCAAGAAAGTCCTAATTCTAATTTGAGGCTCAATTTATCATACTTTGGTGGGGGGGGGGGAGGGGGAAGAACTGCCAGCAAAGCCATTGTAAAAGCACTCAGCCAAACTACAACAAAGTACTCTTCCAGCACTTACTGCACCTGAGCCAGTCCCAGGATGTATCGGTGACCTTGCTTGACAGGGGATTGGACTAGATGATCTCCAGAGGTCCATTCCAACCTCAACCATTCTGTGATTTCATGGCGTATCAGTGCCCAGAGAGCCAGGTTTTCCTCTAAGCAAGCTGAGCTTTTCCCAATGGATTTGTTCTAGGGTGTATACATCCTGGGCAGACTCAGAACAGAAGAGTGAACCAGTCTCTCACAGCCCCTGGATTACAGAGTCCGCCTTCTCTTTGGGTACTGGTTCCCATGATTTGCATTAATGGGAAACCTTTCCAACAGCTTGTGCCCCCAAATTCATTACAGGAGCCCATGTGGGAGCGGGACACTGAAGTTCAGGCCAATGCTCTGAAGGAAGCCTGGCAAGATTTGAACCCACATTTCCTGTGCCTAGGGTGGGTGTCCACACCTGTGCTTATTTTATACCGCACATGAGAACCTCTGTGGCAGCTAAATCATGTGGAGAAAATAGCACTTTCTTGAGGAAAAAGAGATACACACACACACACACACACACACACATATATATACACACATATACATGTATATATACATATACATGTGTGTGTATGTGTATATATATATATATATATATATACACATACACACACATATATAAATCGATGAATCAGCACTTCTCGAGCAGGAAAACGTCTCGTCGGAGCGGCCCCGCCCGCTCTCCCCCCGGGCAGCCCCTGGACGCGGCCGCCACCGGCCGGTAACACCGGCAACTGCCGGGCAGCGCCACGCTGCGCCGGGGCCGCTCCCGTGGGCATCGCTCCGCGCTGCGCAGCGCAGGGGCCGCTCCCGTGGACATCGCTCCGCGCTGCGCAGCGCAGGGGCCGCTCCCACGAACATCGCTCCGCTCCGCGCCTTCCCCCCCCTCCTCCCTGGGGCCGCTCCCGCGGGCACCGCTCCGCGCTGCACCGGGGCTCCTCCCACGAGCCCCGCGCCGCGCCGCGCCGCGCCGGGACCGCTCCCGCGGGCACCTCGCTGTGGAGCAGTCCGAGCCCTCGGCCACTTGCAAGGGGAAGCGCCGCAGGTCGGGCGGGCGCAGCCCTGACCGCAGAAGCGCCGCGCTGCGCGGCCACTGGCTTCGGCGCCCGCTCGGGAGACGCTCGGTTTTCCCACTCATCCCGCGGGATTTGCTCTCGCCCCCAGGTCGGCTTGGCCAAGCCGCGCTGTGCACCTGCCCACGGAGGCTGCCGCCGGCCCGGTAGCGCGCACTGCTGCGCCCCACGCGGGACCGGGGAGTCCGCACGCGGAAGGGCCGCGGGGTTGCAGATCTGCCCCTCCAGAGGTCGGTAGCCCTTGGTGGCGAAGAGCCCACGCAGGACTGGCGCCGGGACGGTGCCCGGTGAGGCGCACCCCTGCTCCCCGGTGAGCAGCAATGCCGTGCGGGACCCGGCTCCGCAGCGCACCGGCGCAGCAGGGCAAGCTCCTCTCCCACAGTAAAATAAAACGCGACTAGGAGAAAACAATCTGTGCGCTCCTCTATGCCGGCACCGCGCAGCCTTGCGCGGGCGAGCAGCGCCATCCCGCTCCCCCTGCGGGTCGCACTAGGCAGCTCCGGCGCGGCTGCTCTGAACTCGCAGGCAGCGCCAGCCGATGCCCCGCGGCGCTGCGGTCCTGCCCCGGGCAGGCGCGAGGACCTGCATTTTTGCGAAGAAAAGGGTAACCTTCTTTTTCTGCTTAATGGGTAGAACTGGGAGAGGCTGAGACTGGTAACAAAGCGAGGAAGCAAAAAGCCTTCCCCGGAGCCCAGAGCTGTTTTCTTTCCGTGATGCTGTCGCACCGGTTTGGACAACGCCGGCGCTGGGTCGGGCTCCCGTGGGCGCTTGGCTCCGCGCCCGCGGCGGCACCGCAGCCCGGCAGAGCCCCTGGCGCGCCTCCCTCCAGCCGCCTCCCGGTGCCTGGGGCACGCAACCGGCAGCCCCAGGGTGAAGCCCGCCCGGGAGCCGGCCTTTCCCGACTGCCCGAGGAGCAGGGGGTCGCCGTCGCCCCCTCCCTGCCGAGGGGTCTGGGGAGCCGCCGGCTGCGGAGGGGACGCAGGTGCCCGGCGGCTCCCGCCGAGGAGGGAGCCGATGGGGCCGCGTCGCGGAGAGCCCCGCATGGAGGGCAGGACGGGCAGGGGGCAGCGGGGCCGGGGCCGCGGGGGCGGCAGCCCCGCGGCGGCGCGGGGGCCTTACCTGCGAGCAGCAGGGCGGCTCCCAGCAGCACGGTCCCTGAGAGCGGCTGGCAGCGCATGGTCCTGCCCGCGGCGAGCGCAGGGCTCTTCCCCCGCCGACGGCAGCGAAGCAGAGGCAGAGGCGCCGGCCGGGCTCCGACGGGCTCTCCTCCGTGCCGGGCTCCTCCCGCGGCGGCGGAGATAACGGTGCAGCGCAGCGCGGGACCCGCATCCAGCAGCCCCCGAGCCCTCCCCGCCCGCCCCTGCCCGCGGAAAAGGGAGTGTCCGCAGCCGGCGGCCCTGCCTGCTTCACCTCCCGCCGGCATCACTTGCCAGCCAGCCGCGGCCCCGCTGATTTATAACTTCTCCACCCCTCGCCGCGCACCCCCCCTCCGCGGCCCACATCCTCCACCCTCCGCGGGACGCGTCACGGGACCCCCGCCCGCCCCACGGCAGGCACGGGGCGCTCCCGCAGCCCCCGGCGCCGCGCCGCCTCCCACGCAGCACCCGCCGTGCCCTCCCGCCGGCGCCGGGACTTCCCAGCGCTGCCCGGCACCGGGATGGGGCCCCGGGCTCACCGCCCCGTCGGAGCTGCCTCGGACAGGGCCTGCCGCCACCGTGCTCGGGTGCCCAGACCCAACGTGTTCGCCACAGAAACCTTGGGGATGTCCCATCCTGCCGGGCCGGTCTCCTGCTCCACAAAAAGGCAGTGCTGGCTCCGGTGTCCTGGCACTTGGGCTCGGGGCCAAGTGAGGCCGGGGCTCCAAACTTTTCCCGTGCCATCAGACAGAGCGTTTGGGGCACCTGGCGGCACCCCTTGGACCTGCTGTTCCCCGGGAACAGGCTCCACCAGGTGGTTGGGGTATTTCCCTGCCCTCCCTGCAGAGGGTCAGTGTGGGGTACCCAGCGAGCAGCATCGAGCACTCAGAGCAGTGTAGTGGCAATGCTGGCTAAGGATGTTCCAGGAGTGTGCCTTACCAGCGCTTCAAGTGGCCTTCACTGACCCTGCGATTTCCAGGACCAAGCTGGAAATGTATTCCTCCTCCCTGTGCACTTACCCAATGCTTTCCATGATTGTTTTATTTTGTGAAAGACCAGAGGGACCCAATGACAACAGAACCTGTGCCATGTGTTTCCACTTTCCCCCATTAGCCAGAGACGAGCTACTGGGTGAGGCAGGTCTTTGGTCTGACCCAGTATGGCCCTTCCTATGTTTTTATGTTACGAAATAAATCTGAAGAGTCTCTGCATGAGGCAGGTAAATGTGATCATCCTCATTTTACAAAGAAGGAAATAAGAGGTACATAGAGAGGTTAGGCAGCCAGTCCAAGGTCATAGGAAGCGGGTGACAGGAGCTAGAAATAGAACTCAGATCTCCTGTGTCCCACCAGACCATCCTGTGCAAGAAAAAAGATGAGAAGTTGGTGTTGTTTTTAACTTGAGGACTGTTTAACTTTCAAGTTTAAAGTCGGTGAGAATATTTCCTGCAGACTTCTGTCAGACTCCTATTCATAAGTGACACCCTAAACTAAGAATTTAAGCTTTTCCAATCTTCCTGCCCCCAACAGAGACCTTGAAAATAGAATAGTTGTGGATACCTTCCCCCTCATCTGCTCATGCCATGGGGGGAAGAACCCAAAAATTTATTTCCTGAAGAGGATGACTCATAAGAAATCATCTCCTCCAGTGGAGAGGACAGCAGCTGGGAAAACAGTTATCCAGTAAGGACAGACCAACCAGAACTAGGACCGTGAGTATCCTGTCAGCTCAGACCCCCCTAGGAGCAAGGGCTCCTTGTGGAGGGAGTTAAGGAACTGCCTGTCCCTGCCTTTGACCTACCCAGTGCTGAGTACGTGCTGAGTCTGTGATGATGCAGGCTCCATCATGAGCTCTGCAGCCACACTGCACCAGCTCCCACCCTGTTCACACTTCCTACACCACAGCTGCATTTGGTCATGGCCCTTCAAATACCACAGCGCTTTGGCAAGACTTACTACCTTCCTTCTCCAATGGATGTCATCAGCTCCTGATCTACCCACGGAATTGAGGAATGGGCAGGGCAAACCTGAAGATCTGTTCATTACCCCTTGATCCTGTTCATAAACTAAAGCCAGTGGAGCCTGCAAGAAGTTTAGAAAGACCCCCTTAGGGAGATACAGGCAAGAATGTGGCAGCAAATATTCTCAGAAAGCGGAATGAAAATACAGAAGGATGCAAGGACCTGAAGTTGGTTGAAAGGCATCTCTAAACATATAAGCTGAAGCATCTGGACAGTGTAAGGGTGAAGGAGAAGGCAGCATGCAACTTATTTGAAAGATCTTATTTGTATTTATTCTGACATAACTTACAACGCTTAGTAGAATGGGAGCTTATTTTGAAGAGTGGCTTAGGTGCTGTGGCCACACAAGTTTTGATGAGCCAACCATAGACACGTTCGAGGCAAATGTACATTTTGCAGGCAATATGATCTCTTGACACCAGAATCTTAGGCCCAGATCTGGCACTAAGTAGTAGGTAGCGCATGTACAGACATATTTTTATCCTTGGAAGTTTCAGGGGCTGTTGTTACATTTCCTTTGGCTGTGAAATGTGGGAATTCTCCTAACATTTGTTAAAAAAAAGCATTACCAAATGCTAGAAAGGAAACCTGCCAAATTTAACAACTGAGAGTAAGCCCTCTTTGAAACGTAAGAGACAAACTCCTGCAGGGCCGACTGTCTGTTCCATCTCCAGCACTACAGGAGCTGCAAAAGATGGAGAAGAAAGAGCCCTCACAGTAGACATCAGTTCTAAGTGTCCACTTGCAGCCCAGCAATACCTTGTATTGTTCATGAACATTACCCAGCTTTAGAGTAAGATGGCTTTTGCCAAGCCTTTTGGTTGAGCAACCCATACGTATAGCCCTAAGATAAATAAGTGATCAGACAGTAAAAACCCCAACTCTCCAATATGCACCCTTGCCCCTTCCCTGGCCTGCAAGACTCATTGGAACAACACAGAAAGTGAACAATAGCAAATTTGACGGAAAAGACAAGTAGTTAGGGCATTCATCTAGGAAGGGATCGATCCTATTTCCTGGGTCCTCCTTGTGCAATAGACTAACATGCTATAAAGAAACACAGACACCGCCCTGAGAGCACAGGACTTTTCACAGCTAGGCATCCAACCCTCTTGTCTACTCTTCGCCAGTCCTTATGACTCTTGCATGTCTCGTTTCAAGAGTGAGGTGGGGTGGAGACACCTCTCAACCCGGATATGACTTAGTCTAGTCACTAGGACACATCCTGAGGTTGTGGATTCTACTCCCTGTTGGAAGCAGGACACTTGGTACATCCTGAGTTAAGGTTTTAGCCAAGTCTCCTGAGGGGAATAGCTTGGACAGTTCCCGTGGACGTGGCAAAAATAAAGAGCCTGGAAAATCCCACTCACACCAGCAGCTGATACCCTCCCAGCCTGGTCTGACTCTTTCCAGTCATGGGAACAATTTTTTATTTGCATTGATGCTCAAAATAGCTCCTTGAGACACTGGCTCCAATATTCACAAAAAGTTACCACCAGCACCTGCACCAGCCAGTGCCTGTCCTCAGGGAAAAAAAAAAAAAAAAAAAAAAAAAAAAAAAAAAAGAAAAAAAAAAGATTATGTGGACTGGAGTGAAAGCTGAGGGACCTAATAATTTTTGTTGGTCCCCTGTGCTCACAGCACAGAGGTAAACACCTCACAGGAGCAGGCTAAATTGCTTCCTAGGTCTTCCAAGTTCCCATTGTTGGAAGAGAGGGAAAGATATCAAAGCAAAGCAGATTGGATCTCCCTCTGCAGGTCTTCAGCAGAATCTGCATCTTCCAATTGACTTCTTTACAGAGGACTGTGTGTTCCTAGGACCTAAAATTTAAGCAAAGGAGTATTCCAGTTTATCATCCAAAAAAAATTTTTTTTTTTTTTAGTGGCAGAGCTGGCAGGCGAGGATCCAATGCTTCCTATCCACCCCTCCCTCCACGCTACAGTCCACTGGCACAACAGTTTCTGGGGCCCAGTGTAAAAGTTTGGTGAAATAATCCGGGATTTCACTTGCCTACTTTTTATGGAGGGACATTTTTAAACTGGATCATTTCATTCATATGGCTTACAGTACAAGCACACAAAGTGAGACATAGTAAAACTCTGATAGCTGGAAGAGTATTGGAGCTTTTCACACTCATCTCACAGCTGGGGTAATCTGAAGCAACATCTTAGGTGAGATGGACTGGGTCTACCCAGGGTTCTCTCTTCCTCTATCCCTTTTAAATTGAGTGTTTTTAATCACCACTATTTTAACTTCCTCTGTTTCCATCTCCTTAAGGCAGGGAGGGAGTTTAAGAAGCACTTTATCAGGTCATTTTGATATAACATCATCATTACAATTTTAGTTGCTTTTGTTATTTGGATTAACAGGAGGGCATGGATGAACATGGATGAACAGGAGGGGCACACTACATTCAATGTTGCATTTAAACCAAAGCAAAGTTCCTTATTTTTCTCCAATGTTGTGAGAAGAGAAAGCTGAAAGTTCTCTTCTCTTTGCTACAGTGTTTAATGGGACAGCTACTTGTACTTGCTCACTAGGTACATGCATATATAAATACAGGCAAAGACATCAACCATGGTTGTGGTTGTGTTTTCCCTCAGCAAGGCTAAGCTTTACCTTACACTATACAGCCTCTGTGCTCTGTACCCAGGTGGGATAGCCAAAAGCTGCGACAAAGATTTACTCCTTTTAGGATAATATCACAGTACTCCTACCCATCATTCACAGAAGGATATGACTGTTCAGAGAGTCAAAATGAAGTTGACCTTAAGGGTAGGTAAAGCAGGCCACTGTCTAACCACAGTAAGAACGTAGAGGCAATGGGAACACATAAATTGCTGATGCTCATCATTTCTTGTTACAATTAATCAACTGGCATGAACAATTAATCAGATTCTGCTAGTAGTTTATTGAGAAGTGAGGAAGTTAATGAGTAAGAGCTCCAGCAGTCTTCATGCCTACCTTGGTGCAGGCCTGAGGACACCCTGTCTGGGCTTGGAGCACACTCCACTTCCAGGAGTTCCATTGGTGGAGCTAAGGAGTTTAGCTGGCTTAGTTGGAGATCAGCTCCTCTGCTGATGAGAGCTATTGTGGAAAAAGCTAAAGGCAAGGTCCTGCCCCTTCTTTCCCTTGGGAGCTACTTTTAAGCTCAGGCTGTACTGCTGGTTCCCACCTGTGCTACCCTGCAGTTATGGAGCAGTTACATCTGCACCCAGGCTCCAACCTTCATCTGTCCAACACCGACTCAGCCCCTCTGTCTAGGCTTTCTTGGACTTGCCTCACACTGTGGACTTGCTGGATGAGCAGTGAACTCTCAGTTTCTGGACCTGATCCTGACTCAGACTTGCTGCTTCACATGCTCCTTGTTGGTGGGGTGACTGCTCCCACGTTACTGCACTTGGCTCCCAACTCACCTTCCCTTGGGGAGCAGCTGGCCCACACCACTCCCTTACACATTTAGCATGATTTTGGCTCTGCTCATTTATCCACCTACCCCACTTCCTGCCAGGTCCACACAGCAGAATACCCATGACTTTGTCCTTGTTTAGCCCCTCTCCCTTTTAAGTCTATTACAATACACATTTTCTTCCAAAATATTTCACAATTGATTTTACAAGTTTATTCAGTAATATTTCACAAAACAGGGAAAAAAATAAAATGTGATTTTTTTGGCACTGAGAAACAGAAGTACAATAGAAGACTGTTAGTAAGCATTTTCACTATGTGCACATGTACATGGCTGGACCTCACTCACACACATGCACACCTGCATCAATATGGGAATGGCCTACTTTCTGAATAGTTGGGTTAGTGTGGTGATGACATAGCTAATTCAGCTGTATCTCCCAGGCTTCTGAAATCCAACCCCCAATGATTTCTTCTTTCTTTTATCTGGGAGGATATGTATGCCATTTCTGGAGCCATCACTACATGAATGTGCCAGGATAAGTGTACAGAAAGAGGCAAGACCACATGAAAGGCTCAACTACATCTCTTCCCTTTGGAATCAGGCCAAGGTCACTGCATTTCAGTGGGAAAGACAACCAGAAGGTCAGCAAAAGAACCACAAAACCAAACCAAAACATGTCAAAAAGGGAAAACTACCCAAGAAAATATTGGGTCAGTAAAGAAGACTAGCCTTACAATGAAAAGCTCTTTTCCTCTTACCACTCCAAACACTAGCCCCTAGAGGCTTAGTGTTTCCCTCCTCATAGTACAATCCAGGACTCCAAGCTGAGAGCCCATGCAGCTGCTGCTTGTGAAGAGGCTGGTGACTCAGTGATGTGCATGAATGCCTATGCCCTGATTATTTTGGAACAAATCGGATACAAAATGTGAACAAAAGCAAACAGTTAACTGACCACAGAAATGATGTTCACAGGAGCATTTTGGGAGCTGTGCTGAGAAATGTGGGATATGTGCAACACTGTCAAGGTCCTGTAGCACTGGCATAATGCATATGGTTACACCACATGTACTCCAGATCGTAGGGTTGGTATACTCCCTGCATCACTTAATGGATCATTTACAATAATGCAAGCAGAGCAGTTTTAGGAGGCTCTGGGCCCCGCAAGACCCAGTTAGGCTAAGCCAATAGCAGTGTGAGCCATTCTCCAGACAGGTGGGAAGGCAGGGCCAGCTGCAAAGTTTGCCAAGACATCCAATCTAGTGCCAGGTCTATCTGCAAGTAGCAAGGATGTTGTTTTACAGGGGAAGGCTGAAGAGAGCTGTACTGCCCTGAGGGAAGTTAAAGAACTTCCTTCCTAAAGCACTAGGATTGTCTTTCCTTTCATTTTATAGCCATAATTGAAATTTTTAGGACAGCAATTTTAAGATAGTTATCATTTCCACCACACATTTCCTTGAAAATTGACAAGTAAAACTGACTGACAGGAAAAGTTAGAAGACTATTTCATTTCCAGTTCTATGAGATACTCATGATGACATGTGAGGTATTACCTCAGTGATGCAACAGCGTTATTTCCATGCTGTGAAATTGATATCCTTGGTTTCTTCAATGCAGAAAAACCATAAATGTCAAGTCAGCATAATTTGCAGGGGGAAGAAGGACTGCCTGCTGACTCTGCAAGCCTCTGAGCTGCCTGTCTGGTTCTTTCAAAGCCCATCTGGGAATGCTCTCTTGTCACCAGGTTCGACAGGCAGGATCCAGCACAGATCTAGGAGAACAAATGATCTGTGCAACATAAATTAATCTCACAAGTCCTGGGAGCTGCTGATACTGTTTATGTGCATCCTTACTTCACGAAACTACCAGTATATCTAAGCAGAGGGTTAGGCAGCTGTCAGCAAACGAGAAAAGACAAAAATAGTAAACCAGAAGATTTTGGTGATGAATCTTCTCCTGAGATCCTCAGATTTGCAGTGACTTCTTTACCAGTTCCAGTAAGGGGCAGAAAGAAGAGAGAGGTGAAATCTGAGACTTGATTGCAGGCATCAGATTCAAACTCTTGTTTACCTGAAGATTACAAGTCAATGAAGAATATATCATTTAAAGAACGACTGCACTATGGAATGTGTATTATACTTTATATTCATTCATGCCCAGTCTTTGTTGAAGTAAAACTTGCCCCACAGCAACGTCTATGTCTATACAGGCCTAACTGTGTCTCCTTAAACTCAGTAAAAGTAGGGATTGTACCCCTGTGAGCATCTCATGGGCAGAGCCATATTAGAAAGGTGTTTGAACGTTTTATTAACAAATGTGCTGCCTTTCTGATACAGGCATTGCTCAAATGCTAAGATCATTAGAAAAATTTGCTTAAAGATTATTTTATTAAGTCAAACTTTACAGGTAGCATGGGCTATCAAAAAGCAGAGGTTAAGTTAAAAAGTTAGTCTCCCAAAAATAAAGGTAAAATGGCCCAAAAGAAACAGGCTTTTTTATGTTTCTTCTTCTTTTAAAGGAGACAACCAGGCAGAGGATGCTACGACTCCTTGTGCTGCGTTGAGCCCAAAGCAGGTTGAGGGGGTGAGAGGACAAACCCCGAGCAAGAACTGAGCAGCGTGGGAGAAGAGATGCTCCACTGGCAGCAAGCGAAACCTGGCCGTGGGCCCTCAGCGCCCACAAGGAAATCTCTGCTTTCAGCCCAAAGGCTGCAGTTCTGGTTTCAGCGGGGCGGGGTGATGGCCCCGGAGCCGGCAGGTCGGAGCGGCGTGGGAGGCCCGCGGGTGGCCGCGCCCGGCGCCCGCGGAGCCGCCCCTGCGCGGCGGGCGGAGCGCGGCGGGGCGCGGCCGCCGGAGCGCCCTCCGCGGCGGCGGCCCTGCCCGCGGGCCGCGGAGCCGCGCTCGGGTCTTCCCCTGCCCCGGGAGGATGCAGGGAGGACGCTGCTGCCGCTTCCCTTCCCGAGAGGCAGCGAGCCGAATTTCCCGGGGTGTGTACGATCAGCAATAAAAAGAGAAACGCACGATTCAAGTTAATTTTCCACCCCCGGAAGGAAATGCTGCTTCCTGTATTATGCAAGGCTGGTGCCAACAACACTGACACAGGAGTCTATTGTCCTTTTCACAAAGCCGTGGTGGGGAAGGACGCCTGAGAAAATAGTCCCTTTGCAACAGCAAGAAGCTTTTGATCTTTTTTTTTTTTTTTTTTTTGGGGGGGGGGGGGGCGGGGGGAGTACTGGGGGCTGGGAGGGACGCACCGGGCCGCAGAGGGGAGCGCAGCGCCGACAGCACCGGCCGGTCCCCGCGTGCCCCTTGCCGTGCCCCTCTGCCGGCTCCGGCGGCCAGGATGCGCCAAAGTGCCTGCAAATGTCTTTCCTTTTCCATAAAAAGCGATCACACGGCTTCAGCCCGGCTTCCGATGTGTGCAAGCCGGAACAAAGACACCAGGATTAAGAGCCTCTTCCTGCCTTTTTCCCCCAGCCTCTCCCCCCCCCCCCCCCCCCCAGCGTAATGCAGATGACTTACAAAGGCTTGGTCGCTGGGAAGGCGCTCCCGTCCCCCACGTCGGGGCCGGGCGCAGGCAGCGGGGGCAGAGCTCCGCTCCGCTCCGCGCCCGCACGCCGGCACCAGCGCGGCGGCCCCCGGCGGCCGCGGACACGCCCGAGAGGCGCGTCGTTTTCCGCGCAGGGCAGCGCAGCGCAGCGCAGCGCCTCCGCGGGGCCGGTGCCCCCGCTCGGGGCTGCCGCCTCGGGGAAAGCGCCGTGCGCGCCGGCCAGGGCGCAGCACGCACAGCGCTCGGGCCAGCTGCAAGCCCCAGCGGTTTCTTAGCAGGAAAAGATAAGTAACATCTGAAGAAGAGCCGCGGTGTTTCTAAAGGCAGTTTGGGAGACATGCTTTCCTGTCAGAGGTATTAAAAACATAATGGCTTTCTTTCCCTTAAATAAGAATTAAAGGCTGAAACACTTTATTCCTACTCTAGAAAGATCACGTCAGTCCAAAAGAGGCAGCCTTGGATGTTTAGGTTCATTCGATGTTGCTGTTTACCGCTGCTATGCCTTGTTAAGTATTTTTAATGCGTTAATCTCTCCTTAAAAGAATTCTTAAAAGAACAATTCTCTTTCTTCAAACAGTTATTATAAACGTCCTTATTAGTTCTTATTAAAGGCGAGTTCCTGCCTTTCTTAATGAGACACAAAACCCATTTCCAAGGGAAGTCTATGTCCAGCAAGAGCAGCAGGGTCAGATCCTTGCTTTAACTGCTTGGCACAGCAGCTCATCGTGAGAAAATGCAAATCATTGTCTTTAGACGTGCCTGCTTGCCATCAAAAACAAAACTTAATGTTCCTCTTTACACATGTAGATAGCCCAATTTAAAGGTATTTGAAGGGAGGAGGATATGGGGAACTTTCAAAAATAAATATGAATCTTTTCTGTATGAAAATAGAACTGGATTTCCCATGACCAAGACTAGGCTTCATTTAAAAGATCCTAGATCTTGCCCAGTTTTTGTGGCTTCTTTGCTGTGGAAAAGAAACAAAACGAAACAAACAAACAAACAAAAAAAAAGCAAAATGGATCATCTAGTTTTGCAACATTTAAGTTATGGGTGCAGCCGGCTGTGAATGTTGCTGAATATTGCTGGTGGCCCTCCAACATTACAACTGTTTTTACACTTCCTTGTCTCCCTCCACCAAGACACAGGGTCGGATCCATAGTTCCTAACATTGGTTCCTGACCTCTGTCGATGGTCCTTAGCTCACTCCCAACCTCAGATACAGCAGCTTCTGATGTTGTCACCGTGCGAGCCTTTAAGGCTCTTTCTGGGCTTTGCAAGGAGGCTAGGCACACTGCAGCCAGGAAAAGCTGCTCTCCTTCTGCCGGTGGTACTCTTTGCCCTCCCCCCAGCCCTTAGATGTGGGCAATTCAAGTTTATCTCCCACAGATTCTGCCATGGACTTCTGTTATCTCGAAAAAGCCCCAGAGGCAGAAATCCTTAAAGGCATTGAAGTGCCTAACTCCCATCAGAATGAAGGATGTAGTTGTCTAAATACCTCCGATAATCTGCAAAATTGTTCACAATTTGTATAACAGAGATCATGTAAGTACCTACAATTTGACATATGCAGAGCGTTAAGTTTCCTTTATTATTACTGCCGTCGTCGTTACTGTTATTAGCCCACATTTCTACGCCGGTACTCGGGAATCCAAGTCAGGAGCTGGGAGCCTGCTGTGGGAAGAAACATAACGAAGAAAAGGTTCTGCTTGCAAGAGTTTACAGCCTAAGTATATGGTGAGAAACAACGAGCAGCGCTAACACAGAAGTGGTAACAACGGGAAGATTGTCCCAAGCTCGCCGAGCATTCAGCACACTAGCAGCCTTGTGTTTTCAAGCGTTTTGGAGGGTTGACAACAGAAGTAAACTTGTAACGTTACAAGGATGTTTCTCCTTCCCCTCAGATGATCACCAGATATTAGAGGACCTACACCAGAACCTCTCACAAAGACACGGAAAAACAACTTAGCCCGTCTTTTTCAGCCAAACAATTTAGCCCACCTTTTTTTGGCCTCGGTGTGCAGGTCATTTAGAAACGGATTAGAAATGGTAGGGATTCCTACCATTTGCACTTGTGAACTTAGGAAGTTTGGAAACAGCTAGCCTCTATTAGTAATTTAGATTGGATTCAGTCAGGAATGAAGTTAGGATGTCCATCATTTTGGTGAGGTGGATGAGATTTATTAAGAGAGGAAATAGGCACAACCCTAAGGGATAGGATATACCAGATGAACGCTTAAAAATAAACACTTTGCTTTTCCTGTACTGTGAAAGCTATTGTTGAAGTTGTCACAGAAATGTTTCATAATCATGAAACAGAAAAAAAGTACCCATCAATCTCTCCTTCTCTACATGTGATTTCTCAGAACAGTACTTACTCTGTAAAAATTTCAGAATGTTTGAAATAATCAGTGTATCTAAATGGGGACAAATTTGTTACTGTTCATCAATACGATTCAGAAAATGTTGTCGTTAGTAACAGTTCTAACTAACATATTTTAAAACACGATCCAGGTGAAGGTGCTGGACTCTCTATTTTGTAAGGGGTAAATTCACAGCAGTGTTGTAACTTTGGGAGCAGATACAGATGAAACAATGTGCCAGCTTCACACACACATCAGGGGATCACATCAGCCAGAATGTGATTTCATTTGGTCAAGTCATCAAAACCAGTTCTTCAACGGACAGCCACATCATTCAATCCTTTTCCAGTACACAGAAGGCTCCAGCATTAGAAATGCAGGGCTGAGCCTACAGGAACTAAGGAAACCTGGTTTTCTATGTAGGTTGAGATTTCAATGTTTGAGAAAGTGTGAGCTCTGATTGATGCTTTTCCCATGGGTGAACATTCATAAGGATTTAAGTGTTCTAGCAAACTCACTGATGATTAATAAGGAATGAATTCACTCTGAAGCCTTTCCCTCAGTAGTTTCTCTCTACTCTACCTGGCCCATATTTTCATGAAACCTGTAGGACTATAATTACCTTTAAAACTTATTCTCTTATATCAGTTTCAATTAAAACTGAATAATAGATTTTAAGGGTTTTTTTTGATGGTGGAGGACCCATGTAAGTACAAATAGTTTAGTCATAAAACTCTCATTTCTATAGAAAACCATGTTAACTGCTTAGATTTTTTTTTTGCTGTTTCCATTTTTCCTAAAGGAAAAGGAAAAAAGCTGTACCTTATTCACCTACGTCAGAGAATTTCTTCTAATATCCAACCCAAGTGAATTCATACTGAATTTATATTCTTTTGTATATATGCTAACATTGTCTTTCTAGCTTAAATACCATCTATTTACCAATATTTAATCCTTGATAGAGATTTATTTTACATGTGAAATGAGCTTTATTTTTATTATAGTTATTACCTCCTAAAAGCAGGACTGCCCTAATAGTCATTTTCTACACCTACCTTAGTTTTAATTAATTTTTCTTGAGCGTGTAATACTACCATGCCTTTTCATTGCAGTTTCATACTGGTGGCTCATGATCATTCTGAGATACCAAATACTTCCAAATTTTTTTGCTCTATCTTTGCCAAGGCATGATTGCCAATCTTATAGCAGATGTTTTTCAAGGAATTTACTCAGAGCAGAACTCATTGATCCCTTCTGCTTCCCAGGCTCATGATGTTGTGAGCACAGCTTGGCTCAGAGACTGTAGGTCATTTATTTAAGTATTCAGCATAAAATAATTCATTTTGAAATTTGATTTTGTTGAAGAATTTTTACCCTTGCATGCATATCTACACAGCAATTTGGAATGTGAAACTTATTACTACAGAGAACAAAAAACTACCAGTTTTTCTTTATTTTGCCAAGGAAAGAGATGAGCATTCTCTGCAGAAATGAAGAACAAAACAGAATAAAACAGAAGATAAAACAGAATAAAATACACTGATATTCCTGGAGACAAACTTCTGAAAATGTAGCTGAAAGAGTTTTTAACCACCAGAAGAGCATATTGGAAGACAGCTGCAATGGAAGTTGCACAATGGAAGTAAAAAGCTAGATGCCTTAAAAAAAAAAAAAAAAAAAAAAGGAGAGAGAGAGAGAGAGAGAGAGAGAGAGACTTGTCCATTCAAAATCAAATATATGGATCTAAAATTGAATGCTCAGTTTTATGCTTCATAGGAAATGTACATGTTTGTATCCCTCCTCCCACCTAAAGATCCTGAAGCTCTTAACACAATAAAATTTGCAATATGTCTGTGAGATAAACATCCCTTTTTCTGAACCCATCTTCTCAGTGACTACATATTAGTGAAGGAATTAAAAGGCATTGCCAGCCCTGTCTATCCAGGTTGGAGGACTCCTTAAAAAACCAGTAGGAAACATGAGGCACAGGGACCAAAGTGGGCTTTGGTCTATCTGACTAAAGGACACAACTACACCAGTGGATACAGACAAACCTAAACTTATACTGCTAGTACTAACCTTTGAACTGGAAGTAGTGAGGAGTTGATCTGACTAGACATCCAGACTCGACCTAGAAACATGGAAGTTTGATAGAAGCTGTTTCCAAGCTAGGATGCACAAACTGCTGCATGGTATCATTGCTACCTCAGAAATATTCCTTCCAAACGCTGTTGCATTGTGTAGACATGTTTTTTATTTCTTTCTGAATTTTCCCCTAAGCAAAAGGTGGAACAGCATTTAAGTTGGAAATCCCTTAGGTGGTGTATTTCAGCAACAAAGTCATGTTGAAGATGGTGAATGCAGCTGCTTCTCTGTCAACTTACTTCCTGGAAGGTATGTGAACTGACACTCTTCCTGTTTTTTTTTTTTTTTTTTTCCTTTCTGAAATAATGAGTTTAAAATTTCTGGTGTTGGTTCTTCTGTCTTTTTTGCAGCGCTGAAAAACCTTCTTGCCTTTATGTGCTGGTTAGTTGAGTTGTGTTGAAAGCACAGTGAAGACTTTCTAGACATGAGTATTCTGTATCTACTTAACACTTTTTCTCTCAGTGCAGTCGGCATCAGTTGAAAACAGGGAGGTAACTAATTGTTTGGTATCAGTTTCTGTATTTGCTGAAATACGAATTTGATGTAACTTGTGCTCTTGATATAGTCTTGATGAAGTTCACTGTTAAAAGTGCATACATTATCACCTAAGATATTTCCAAATGTATTGAGACCAATATCTATTGAGATAGACATTGGAGACCTATGTTGCTGTTGAATCACCTTCCCTAACACTCCAGGATTTTCTTATCCCACATGGTTTTGTCTACCTGGCCAGATTCACAGTTGTTCTTGAAAGACAAAACACAACTTGCATGTGCATTATAAATGAAAAAAACTTATGATAAATTCAGATTTCCAGAAAATACAGAAACTGACAATAAACAATTACAGAGAAAAAAATGAAAGTATGAAAACTCACTCACCCCTCCTGCTCTGCTGGTAATATATCTCTACAAATGAGCACATGAAGACTAGAAAATAATGTAGCATGGCAAAGTGTTTTTAAAATGTTTGGAAGAAATGGGCTTCTTAGGGGGTTAATTTCAATAACAGCAATATTGATCTGAAGTTTCCTCTATCTTAATTTCTGAATTATAATATAAAATAACTAGACAATACAGATTTCCAAACAATCCAATGCTATTTCCTGAGTAAATACGTTCTAAGCTGTAACTATCGTCCAAAGATGTTTTTGTCTGTGATATACTCTTACAGGGCTGTCTTTCACAAAAAAAGCTCTGTGCATTTGGCCAAATGGAAGTAATAACTCAGAAAAAATACTTAATCCAAACTACTTCTGACATCATCAACACTGATTTAGATTAAGAACATGATTGTGTCTCTCTAATCAGTATTACTGTGTTGGAAATACATTTTGCATCCGCTCCTTGTCAAGATCACCATACAGCCATTTCTCAGTCACCTCTGAGTCAGCTCCCACCAGCAAACCCACACACGCAGGGGACTGCCTGAGCCAGTCAGCATTCAGAGCTCTTTCACGAGGTGCTCTGCAATGTGGAAGTAGTAGATTAAGTCGGCATTAATTCTGGCATCTCTCTGCTCCATAACCAAAGAGGCATTGGCCTTCCTTTTCTCTGTTGCATTCCCTCTGTACATTCTTGTAACCTAACTGTTAAATGTTTGTATTGGGCATACTTTTAAAATTTGGGTTATGTCACCTGCTTGATTTCAGTTAATCATAAGTCAACTAGATTGGATAACCAGTGGATTTTCCTCTCTGAATTCCATGGATTTAAATGGAAGAGTTGGGAGAAACTTCTCCAAACTGGAAAAGTGGCTTTATAGAAAGGAAACAGTCATTACATGATGGACTCCCGTATTCAAACTATTCTATGTCGAACGCTCATTCACGATACAAACAAGTACACTAACAAGTAATGTTAGAGCAAGGCAATCTTAAAAGCCCTTGTAAGGGAGATCAGTACCATTGTTAACCTTCATATGCTTCACAGGGGAAAAAGACAGGAAGTAGGGTGAATTCAAATCACCATAGGGTGTCTCTTGCACAAGAGATGGGAAACATTGCTAACAGTAATTATGATCTACTGATGTGAAGATACTTGGATCATGAGAAATATATCAATCTAGATACTCTGAGAATACAAAGAAGTGATACCTTTCCACACAGTGTCGATGTGGTCAATGAATTGATGTATCTGTCAAAGCCAAGATTTTCAAAAATGAAATAGTGGTATTGGATGCTCCTAGTTTGTAGAGGGATAGTGTAGTGGTTGTCACGTCTGCTTTACACGCTGAAGGTCCTGGGTTCGAACTCCAGTGGAACTACCAGTAGGAAATCTTTGGGAGGTTGGACTAGATGATCTCCAGAGGTCCCTTCTAAGCTTACTGATTCTGTGACTTCTGTAGTTAGAAGCATTAGTGGATCTAATTTCAAGAAAGTACCAGGTTTTGAAATTGAAGACTTTGGAAGACTGTCATGTAAGCTGCCCACAAAATTAGGCAACAAAATCATCTTTGACAATCAGTAAATGCTGTAGTTGTTACTACATCACTTTCTGAGGAGCAGCAGCGGGGAAGATAAAGATGACAGTAATGTCAGGAGATAAGACCACAATAGCGGGAAAGGGCAGTCCTTGATCGTAAAACACAGAGACATTAATGACAGTGAGGAAACTGTTAAGCTCATGAGAAAGAAACTTGAGAAGAAGTGTAAAAATTCCATGTCAGCCCACACAGTGACTAGAGAAGTGCCCTTCCCATTCCTGCGACTAAAAGCTTTAAGTTCTTATCCTTTGACACACAGATATTTAATAGTTAAAAAAAAAAAAAAAGGAATGAAAATGAAGTACACTTAGGTTTATCAGGGAACCACAGAGTCTTTTGTGTCCCAGCTAACACTGTCTGGTATAATGTATGTATTGATGTCACAGGACCTGATGGGAATATCACTGTACTCTGTTACCAACCTGGCTGGCTCCAGTCCTGTTCGGTGTCAGCACCAGATACAACCCAGCCCACTGTGTGCCGAATCTCCTTCCACTGAGCTTCACCGGCAGTTCTCCCTCAGGGCAGGTGAGATTTGATATTCTCTGCTGTAACATTACTGTAAATGTTACCCCACTCAAACCTCTTTGTATCTTGATAAAATGTTTTTGCCCATACTGTGGACCAAAAAAGCACAGCTGAAACATTTCCACTCAATTTAAAATGTTGATATTTGAAGGAGGAAACAGGGAAAAATATTTTTTTTAAGTCACAATATGCCCTGCAGACTATCTTTGCTTGCAGATTGATTATATTATTTACTGTTCCATATGACTCCAGTTTCTATTCACATTGTCTCTAGAAAACGTAACTCGTTTTTTGAGGTCTATTTGACTACAATGATTTTACTTTTCTGTATGCATTGTAATATATGTAATATTGTTTAGGATCTCCATAAGCATTTTGGGAGATCTTTAATGAGTTTGGCTTTGCAAGTCTTCTCCCACTAAAACCCATCAATCACAAGCCTACCAGAGCTGCAGTGTGAAAGGTAGGTAGCAACATATAATTTTTGGAATACAAATTTGCCAGTGAAATATTTGTTTCCTGGAGAGAAAACAAAAACAAAATCTTGGTAGCCTGATACAGGTCTTTCTTGAGGGATTAATATAGAGTTCTATACTATCTTTTATGCCTTGTACACCCTGCAGGACTTACTTACCTTGTGTCAAAGACTTGTAAAACTGTCACAGAGGCTAAAAAGTTCATACTAAGGTTGTTCTCTAAATATGAAAATATATTTCCTTGTTTCTCAAGGTTCTAAGAACTGACATTGTTAAATTCAGTTAATGAAAGGTCCAAATGCTCTGCATTCTTCGGAAAAACAGGACACAGTTACCAACTTGGTTATCTAGTTTTAGATATCTCAGGTTGAGACAGTTTTAAACAGTATGTCTTGCGGGGTCAGAACTTTAAGAAGGTAAGCCAAAAGGAAGTGGCAGCTGAAGTAAGAGGTAGGATATAGCCTCAGAATAAAAGCGATCTGCACAGCATATTTTTAGATGCTTGGGAATGAGGCCCAAAAAGAATAAAACTATGCAATCAAGGACACTGCTTCCCCTTCCAATCACACACACACTCTCTATATTGTATCTAATCACTCACAGTTATGGAGTCATTTCCTTAGGAGTTCTAAGGGAATCACATTTGGATTCCAAAATGTGTAAGCAATGCATGAATTTGATTATATAGAAACTTACATCGGAAGTCCTTGACTAAAGTATTCAGCATTTAGAGTACAGTACCATACTTCCAGTCCCTTCACAGTTTTCCACCTGGAGTATTTTTCAAGGATGTATTTCGGTGTAGAAAATAAAGATAATAGATATTAAATTGGTTTGGCCTTAAACTGATAATGAACCCTTGCATGATTTCATCAACACATTAAGGAATATATTTAAAGACAATGAAAAGGAATCTTAACTAATCTTATTGTTTCTGAGAAAATGACTGTAGAAGGAAGAGTGGGTGGCTGAATAAGATCCCACAAAACATTCAGCATTTGTGACACAGAGGCAAATGCATTGAAAAGTGAAGTGAAAACTCAGTGTGTTATCAATGACTCATACATTGAGAGGCACTTTTGTTGATACAGAATACACAAAATATCGAAAGAGTATATCAAACAATACCAAGTGAGCCCTTACAGAAGCAGCAGAATGTAAAGACTTTAAAGTCATCATACATAAAGAGTAAAAGCATGTGAGTAGCACCCACACAGTCTGGCTTTCATGCTGTCATTAGAATTGTTAGAAACAAAACGTAAAGCCACTTTAAAGCAATCACTGGTAGACTTAAGCATAAAAAACAGGTATCTTTATGATTTGTGTTAGTATTAGTATCAGAAACTCTACCTTATTTGAAAAACTAGTACAGTTTTAAATGGCTGCCCTTTGAAAGACTAACAATGCAAACTAGACATATACCATAACAACACACGCACTGCAATAATATATATGAGAAAACATAATGATTGTTATTTTGCTTTTAAAGGGCACAATGCCCTAGGGTACAATTAACAGGCAATAAATTCCTACATGCTACTGAAGTTTAGAGATTAGTGTTTGCCTGTCAAAGCATGGAAACACATTTACACCTAATAAAATAAGGATGATTAGCTGTTTATATAATAGGAAATGTCAATCAGGGACCAGAAAAAGCTATGAACAATAACTAAACCCATCACCAAAAATTAATATGTGTGTTAAAGAAAAGTCAAATATTAAACATATAACAAGTCATCCAAAAGAGAAGGAACTTTAATTGATTAAACAATAATTAGTAGTAGAAACTTATTGAAGTACAGTAGAGTATGTGTCACTCTAAGTCTGTGCACTTCTTATCAGATTTATTTAGGAAACTCTTTTACGTACTAAACAGGAACTAGATGAGAATTTGGAGCATGCTAGAGCTTATTAGGACATGTTCTGGTCTTGTCCAGTTCTAGTACTTCAGTGGATATCAAAGGCTGTATCTGACCTGTAGAGCTGGTGTACTCAGCACCAAGCCTAGCACTTTCCATCTCCCCGTTCTCCAGAGCTTTAATAAAGTGCCATGTCTCCCCACCACCCACACCCCTGAACTACCTTCCTAGGAACTGAGGTCACAGCAGGAGGATTAGATGGCTATGAAGCCTCATTCTAACATGAAATCAGTATGAGCTCCTAGACCCAACAACTGGAAAAGCACTAGCCTCTCATTTTAGATAGAAAACAAAAACATACTTTGGATTTAGGGCTTCGGATTTAGGACTAGATCTGCTCGTAGGTAATGTAAGAAAGGAGGAGGTGGACAATAGCATTAGTGTCATGTGCTGCTCAAATGGCCAAATGACTTCTCTGTACCTGTGATCTGAGCCACTGCTTCTTCCTGAATAGACAGGGTCACGGGTAAAGACTCGTCTTCTGTGCACACATACAGCCCAAGTAACTCTGTTTGGTAGTGGTTAAGGATCCAGAAAATGGATCCTGGCTACTGCTGTTGTTGAGATTTGTCCACACAGGTATCTGGTTCATTTTTTAGAGATACTATAAATACTTTTCCAGTTTTTAACATCTCATAGTGTTCTCCTTCTGCTTTCCCTTTATTTGTCTAGCTTTAAATTTCAAGAAGGATGAAGCAGCCATTGCCAAGGGCTTATATAGCAGACTGATAGGATAGTTTCTGCTTTTATGGTTTGAACTTCTAGTCAACACCTTTAACCTAGCAACTTAAGCTGCCTATCTCAAAATAAGAACTAGGTTATGAAGATACTCTTTTTTTTCCTTGTATGAACCTCCAAATGTAAAATAGGATACAGCAAAAATTAATTTGGGCCTGGTACACTTCCATTTACCAAAATTTCCCCATGCACAAGCCTTTTCGAAAAGCACTCAGCACCTCTCAGGAATGCTATTATCTCATTAGGGCAAGATAGTTTTGCACTAAGAACAATTCATTATGTAGCTGAGACCTGGGAAACCTATATCAAAATAGTATGTTACATTAAACAGTAACAAAATAAAGAATAAAAATCAACTACGGTTTTGGAACCAAAATTCCAACAGTATCTGCTGAATTTGTGAATTTTCTCATTCCAGATTTATTCTTGCCCATGGCAGAGAGACAGCCCTTAGACAACGAGCACAAATGATCCCACATGATTATGAATAAAAGCTGGACCTGCTTGTGATGTATGCCCACTCTGCTATATTGTCCACTCCGCAGCAGTACACCCGTACGGCACTGAATGATAACCACACGTGCTGGGCTACATTAGCAAGAGCGTAGCCAGCAGGTTGAGTAAAGTGGTTATCCCCTTTTACTCAGCAATTGCAAGATGCATCTGAACTACTACGTGTCCAGTTTGTGGATCCTCAATACAAAGACATAGATAAATTGAAGCAAGACCAATGGAGAGGCTACCAAGATGGCTAGGGAGCTGTAGTACATGGCATATGAAGAGAGGACGAGAGAACTGGGTGTGTTCAGCTTGGAGGAAAGAAGGCTAAGGAGGCTGATGTCAGTAAGTAATTAATGGATGGTTACAGAAAAGATAGAGCCAGACTCTTCTTGGAGAGGTAAATTGCAGCAATGGCAATTTTGACTAGATATAAGGAAGAAGATTTCATAATAAGTCGCTCAGATGCTGAAACAGGTTGCCTGGAGAGGCTGCAGAATCTCCCTCCCTCAAGATATTCATGGCCCTGAGCAACCTGATGTAATTTCAAAGCTGGTCTCATTTTGAGTGGAGAAAGATGTTCAGATCAGATGACCTCCTAAGATCCCTTCCAACTTAAATTATTATATGATTTACAAGATCACTACAAGGACAGAATTCAGAGAAATACCTAAGCCATGTGATGAAATTAAGTTTAGTTTCAGTGGCATTTAAGCATGTGTTTGAATTATTTCTGTATCAGAATCAAGAAACTAACAGAGTTGCATGACACAGAGAGATAAGGTGCCTGTGCACAGCTTAGAAAATTCTTGAGGAGGGGAAGGATGTTCTGTCTAGCCTGCAGACTGGGACTGAAGAGACAGTATTTCATTTCCAAGATTTCTTATAGGCTCTTTGTAATTTGAGGCAAATAATCTCACTATAAATTAGCTGCTGACTTACTAACTTACAGGATAAATCCATTAATGTTTCTGAGTACTTCTGAGTCCCACAAATGATACTACAATGAAGTTCATGAGTAGACTCCAGCAAGGCAAATAATAGGATGCGTCTCCTTGAGTTTTGATTTATCTGTCTGAGTGTGAGACAAATTGTGCTGAAAGAGTGTCATTGACAGCTAGGCACTTTAGTTCGTGGTAGGTATCTATCATGCAGACATCTATATTTGGTTATAAGAATCTCACCCAGGAAATTATTATGCAAAACTGCTTCATCATGCCAGAAGCCTTCAGGTGCAGAGCTAAGCAGAATGGAATCAGAAGTAGGACAGATTTTTTTTCTTTAGTCTCTAAATAATTGCGCTTGGTGAGGCTTTTTTTTTTTTTTTTTTTTTTTTTTTTTTTTTGGCACCGTTGCTGATACAACAACAAAAGCACAAGGTAATCGCTGTTTTCAAAGGACTGGATTAATACAATCACTAAGACGCCCCAATGCTTTTCAAGACATAAACTTCTGGATGAAATGGTTCAGACTAAACCTGGGCTAAATATGACTGATGTTTCGAGAAAAGTATCTTGGACTTGTCCTAGGACAAGGATGCTGAGCACTATAAACAATGAGGACATCTTTGTTCGTTCTTCAGAAAATACATAACACTTGTACTCTTCAATTCACACTGCTCTCTTTGCATGCCAAGGTCACCACAAAAATGAGACACGACTTCCTCCATATTATGTTTAGTAGATACTATATCCTTTGTTTATAACTGATGGTCTATCTGCCTGTGCTTTCCACACATATTAACCCAAGTATTACATCTTTAGGTGTGAGACAGTAGGTGCAGCAATATACTAAATGAAGGCCACATTTTTTTTTCAGATTGTGAATAGCAGGGCACCTCAGTAAGGTGAACCACAGAATAGAGCCATATTTTGCACCCTGTTTTGTCTCCCGTGTACTTCTTGCTGATTCAAACCTACGGCTTTCTTATGCAAGGCTGCAGGTTGACCATGGTGCAAGTACTGCCTCCCAAGCCCTGTGTTAGTAAAAGAATTTCAGTTACCTTTTTTCCTTCTCAGAAATAAGTACACACAGGAATTAAAAAGGCCACAGCCAGCCACTGTGAAATCTGGAGATAAAGTGAATGCAATAGAAGAGGTGCACCAAAGATAAGATTAAGCGACTTCAGACACTCAGGACAGAGCAAAACACCATAGTTGCAATTGTACCTTCATCATATATTTCAGGCTCTGTTTAATATAACTTTATCCGTCTTTCACTTATTGGGTGGCCCCGCTAATTTAATCACTTCACTTGCTTTAGATCCCCATTCTCCTTGCCTTTCATGTACAGTTCCTACCAGCTCAACTTGCCCTGCCTTTTCTTTCCATTTATCCCATTCTCCTCCTGCAGTATAAATTTGCTTCTCAGATTCATATACCCTTCTACTAAACTGTAGTTGCTCCTCAGTTCCCCTCCTCTTAATTTTTATCACTCTACTCCATTGCTGTATTTAACCCTGGCTTGCTACTCACTGGCAGGTCGCACCTCTGACTGTATGTGTTTATCATACCCCAAGTATTAGAATTATTAACACCAGGCACACTGGGACCTGGAAGAGTTCAAGGAACAAGCTCCACAGAAAGCAAGTCTTTACAGCAGGCAGCTAAAATGGGCTTCATTTAAAATTTTAACCATGTAGTGCATTAAATGAATAAAAATAATTCAATGTAGTTAAGGCACTCTGAATGAATATAAATTATGCTGGTTATGAAAGAGAAGAATTAAACATACAGAATTTAAGATTAAAATTTATGTCATAGAAATAGCCAACCAATGGTCAGGCAGTGAAAATATTCTCATGGAAGTGCATATGAGGATCTCTGCTACAAGCCTGAGCTCAGTACAAGAAAAGTTCCGTCTCAGAGCAAAACGCTCCAGCTACCTTACCACTGATACAAAGCTGCTGAATTCTCTCAAAAGCAGATGAACGCGCCTGCTTGTCGCCTGCTGCCAAGTCTATTTTCCTAGTCATCCTTCCAGAAAGTCCTCTCTCAGCTCCCTCACTTTGACATTCTTCCTGGTGTTACAGTTCCTATTAGCTATCAAGACGATGTACTTGAGTTCTGCTGTAGCATTACTTGCAGTCTTATAAGCATACGTCTATATCCCTAAAGGCATCTCTAGTCTAAAATCTATGTTACTTACTCAGTTATGACAAAAAGACTAAAGGTGGTAGAGTTAGTTGACAGACTTCATCTCTTAATTTTTTTCCTATGCTTAGGCGGTAAAATTGCTATGGTAGGAACGATTTTTTCATTGTCAGTATGTACATCACCTAGTGCAATGCAATCCTAATCTAGTACTGGTATGCCTATATGTTCTACAATAATACGAATAATCAATATCAATTAAAAAACTCTTCTCCGCATAACAGAAAAAAATAGCATGGGAAGGAAAAAGATTTAAAGTTTAAGAAACCAGCAAGATCTGCACATACAAGAAGAAGCTAGGAGAGGAAATGATCAGAATTAGCTTTTGTTGTTGTTGGCAGATCTTAATGACTGTACATAATTTAAGATGCTTAACATCCACAGTGATTGGATCTAGGGAAAACTGTAAAGTAAACACAAGCAATAAGAACAGCAAACATATCGCACTCACATTGCATCAGATTTTGGGCTGATTTAAGGTCTCGGGTAATCCCACTGAAATCAGACAGAATCCGCTGAAACCGTACACTAGAGCAGTGTGTGCTTCCTTACGCTACTGCGCGGTTTCCTCCCGACGGCGCCAGAGAACAGCGAGGCGAGCGGGGCTGGGACGCCAGCACCAGGGCAGCCTCGGCCCGGCCCGGGAGCACCCTGCTTCCCGCTGCTCTCGCCTGAGGCCCGTCAGCGTTTCCACGCTTTCACACGCGGCCGAACTTCAGACAGGCATTACATCATTTCGACCGCTTTTCTCACATTTAGAAAAGTCAAAATTAGTCAAAACAAAAACAGCAGCCATGTGTGCTCAGGGATGTGAGCGGAGAAATAAGAATAAACAAGCCTTGCATATCCTACCAGCAGTTTGTCTCAGCATGATCCTTAAAAACAGCAGGGTGCCTAGCCACAGCTTTTATCAAATAACATTTATAAGACACCCCACATTCCCTACCAGTGGACCACAAAGAATCAACAGGGAACTAATAGGCTGTCCTTTATTTTTGAATTGTTAGGGTCCAGCTTACTCAGAAAATACTATGATGTACTTTGTTTTGTTTTGTTTCATATCATGGGAAAGAATGAATGAGAAGTGACCCATATAGGCTTACTTACATAAGAAAATTTAAGCTTACTATCCAGATATTTATGAAAAAGCTGAATGACAGTGTAGGAGAGACAGACACCATTTAAAATCACTGTTCTATGTCATACTTCTTGGACAGATGAAGTTTGCTATAATGTCAGTTTTGAAGGAATGTCAGTTTTTTAGTATAGGAAGAGAAAAGACAGGCAAAGCTCTGGTGTGTCTAGACAGATGTGTTCAGGGGTGTTGTCCCTAGACAGCAGAGGATATATGGCCTTTAAAGAGGACAAAGATTGGCTTTGCTATAAAAGAACAAGCCACTTCCTGGAGAGGAAGATGCACTGATTTTTTAGGAAAATGCAGACACATTGTGAGCTCCAAGGAACAGTGATCTGGCGAGGAAGGAAGAGGCTGCGATGTGGGGACTAAAGATTACCTACCTATAAACTTTGTAATTAAGGCTCATAGCCTGTTATAAATGAGTCTTTGTACAATCTTCACCTAGATGACAAGAAGCAAATGCTTTATTTTATGTCTTTATTGTTTTCCTCTTTTGTTTATCTCCTACTTGAAGGAAAAAAATCTTGTAAAATACACCTGTAATATGGATTTCACTGAGAGAGAAATCAAGGCTGAATATGCATTCCAAGAGAAGCAAAAGGCTCTGCACTCAGGAAAAGCAAAGAAAAGCAGTGATTACAGAGATATCCCAGATAATGAAAGGGGAGTTTCCCAATGAAGTGCCAAGAAATGGAGGACTCTATACTTAGATACCAGCAGCCTGGACTGCACAGTTTCAAGGAAAACCGGTAGTGTTATGTTCATAGAATTTGTACAGAAAACAGAAAATGTTTTCCAAAATTTTAATAAAATATTTTGCAAAGCCAGCCCATCTTGCAATAGGAAAATTCTTAGGAGAAGAAACATATGTGAGATGACGACAATGGAAAACTGTTTTTTATCTTTTAGCTTTCAGTTAGTAAGCACTGAACACCCACCCTTTGGTTACAGAACAGCTATATTCTCTATTTTTTTTTATTGTGAAATAAGCACAGACATAGGTTCAAGGAGTTCTCTTCTGCAGTTCCTAGTGTCACTTTTAATTTCTCAATGAATTTATTGAGCTGATTTTCTTTCTCTAGTTTGCAAATGATGACATTATTCTAGAAATACTTTGAAGATTGCTGTATTAATGTTTTTCCTAACATAATTCAGTAATTCATAGCTTTAAAATGCTGGGAAAGGCAGTTGGTCACTGATGTATCACCACTGGAATAGAGGAATAATCCTGAAATCTGTTCTTCTCTGTCTGATCATCTAATATTCACTTATTATTATTTTCAAATATGCCAGACAGTGGTTAATAATGGATACGTGTATCTAGAATGAAGGACAAATACATAATTCCATGCTTCTTATCCCTGTAATCTCCATTCAGAGGAATTCTCTTCTTCTTCTGGAATCCGGGACAACTTCTTGGAAACTGCAGTGATAGCAAATTGCAGGAAAGTCACTAAGTTATTAGTCCCTAAACATGTGTGTGTTGTGGCTGGAAGCAGGGCAGATGAAGATATCAACAGTCTACAAACACACGATTTTTCAATAATATGTATCATTAGACTAAAGAAAGCATGAACTGAGAGCTCATTAGGTACAAAACTAAGGATGAATAACTTCACAAGGCTGTGAGGAAAATTGCCAAAGCCTGTGGAAATTTGGCATTGAAACAGAATAGTAGATTAATGCATTAGTCTCTTATTTTCAGACTAGTAAGAAGCTATCTGAGAGTATTAATGAAATAAACAGGTGGTCTCCACTTAGCAGATGTTTGGTTAGAGAGCTCAAAGACACGGTGCAATTTTTCGTCTGTCTTTAAAGACAATCCTGAATGCAGATGTGCAGGAGCAAATGTTTGAGGCTGAATCTGAGGACCGCTTCAAGAAAAGAAGAACCTATTTTGCAGGCAGAGCAAAATACACATAATGCAAAATGCTAAAATACATCTGATGTCTATAACCTTTTCTTTATTTAAAAGGCAGAACAAATCTGATCTGTAGAACTTTGGAACAATACTGGATGCATTTTGTTTTAAGAGAGTGTACCTAGTGCCTCTCTATGGTATACTAGTCCTGTGTTTGTAAAAATGGCTGAGGAATATGAAAAAAATATAAGCATATTCAGAAATATCTCGCATTCTGTGTGAGAGAGTAGTTGAAACTGCTTGCCATCCAATCTTATTGCTGCTTCTTGGGACATAATGAAAATTAAATGTTGTGATGCTTTTTTTCACTGGACATACTTGCCTAAAACTCCTATTTTTCATTTGCTGAATAGTAATCATGAAGTAAAAATTTCTACTGTTTCTCTCAGAAATGAAGCAGATCCACATGTCACCTCATGACTCGTAAGAGAAAATTCTGATTTTCTAATGCGAATCCAGTGCACTGAGAAGCTACAGTACAGCACACCTTTTAGGGTACGATCCTTATTTGTACTCTTTAGACAGAAAAATCTCAGAGGAGAAGGCTCCAGACACTCTTCCTTCCTTTCCTTTTCAAAGGATTTTTTTCATCTTTTCAGGATGGTCAGCATGATATTCACAAATAGAAGTCAAAACCTATCGCTTGTACTACAATTAGATTTAGTAGGAATTTAGAGGGAAAATCAGATTTGGAAAAAAAAATAATCATAGGTTTAATTAGAAACAGTTGTTCATGAGATCTGGCATAGATTCAATTTCTGTCTAGAGCAGAGCCCACAAATGGAATATTCTGCCTCCTTTTCCAAGCAAAATGAAAAGGTAGAACTTGGCAGCAAGGTGGTACAGTGGTACATTTGAAGTAACCTGTAAAACTGGAAATGTCTTTTTCCAAGGTAGCAGCAAAATTTTAAAAGTTGAACTGGCAAAATTGAATCATCCACATAGCCTTCATCCTCAGGTACTCAAAGAATCAGCACAGCAATTTCAAATCTAGTAATAAGGTTTTTCAATAGATCTTAAAAGTCAGTGTTGATTCTACCCGTTGGCTAACAATATACATAGAAGCTATATTTAAGAAGGAGAGGGGAAGGGTATTCTAGGTAACAACAGTTAACAATCTGGCCATAACAATACACATACATTTAGAATAAATTTTGAAGGAGAGGATAATTAGACATTGAATAAGTGGAAAATAGCATAGGTGGAAAAACAGGAATCTGTGTCAAAGTAACATAATACTGCTTTTTTGATCATGTAAAGGAGGTTTCTAAAATAGCAAAGTACAGCAGATCTAATTAGAAGAAAGCTAGTACAGTATTTGATATAATGTCACATGGAAAAAGTATTGTTTAAGTTGGAGTGGTGAAAAGTGTTAATGGAAGAACTGTAGGTTGAATAATAAATATTGCTCAAAGGGAAGACTATAGTGGATTTCCTTGAAATGGGATATATCAGGATGGATTTGAGTTCCTTGAGGACTGGTTTTAGGACTAGTATTATTTAACATTTCCATTATTGATGGCCCCACAATAAGGAGGAATATACTAATTAAAGTTAATGTTAGCCCAGAAAATTGGGAGATCTCAAACCAGACAATATCAGACTAATGCTATATGGAGACTGGAGATCAGAATAATAGTAGTGCAATAAAATAAAATAAAATGGCCACTCATTAGTGAGTAACAAGAATTTCCATAGTAAATAAAAGAACTTTCCAATTAAAGATCTTGAGAGTGGCCAATGAAGCACCAGTGAAATTTTCACCAATTGTGAAAAAAGGAAATGTGACCCTAGGTTGCACAAGGAGAATTGCATTAATGCATCTATATAGGCACTGACGTAACCTTCTCTAAAGCACTGTACAGAATTTTGATTCCTCTTGTTCAAGAAATGTAGAATTGGAGTATGTTTTGGGAATGGTACTGGGACGATCAGAGGAACAGACAGCCTAACTCACAAAAGGGACCTGGCAGCTAAGAGTGGCTAGTGGGAAGGAATAACAGTTTTCACAGGCTAAGTACTGTGGAGCAAGAACGATGAGAGCTACACTGGCCGCTGTAGCCACAAGAATACACAGGTACAAACTGGCCATAAATGGTAATGATTTCTGCCCAGAAATGATGTTTTTGTGACCATAGCAATGAGGTTCCAGTAAGAACAATGAAAGAAGAAGGAAGAGGAATGAGATCCAGTCTACTTAAATATGAAAGATTATCAAATCTTTGATGAAAATAATTACATAATATGGCTCTTTATAATAGCAGTGGACAGTGCTCGATGACCCAAGAGGTGCCCTTGAATCCAAACCTCCTTTCCCCCTCCTCCTGTTTCCCTTGAGCCCCTGGATTACTTTGATCTACCCACTCTGATCCTCCACCACAAAGGTATTCACACAAATTTACTCTCGGAGGATATGACAGTCTCTCACGAAATGTCCACTGTATATATTTCCCAAACCCTTTCAGGACTGTTTGCTCCTTTGAATAAACATTTTGGGGTTTGTTTTTCTGGTAATCTTTTACAACTTAAAAAGTTCTTCTGAAGAAGAAAAGACACAAGTTTTCTCAGTTCACATTTGCATCTTCTTTGTTCCAGCCTAAACATAATTCTTGAAAATATTTGCTTTATTTTTATTTTTATTTTTTTTTTTTACCTGGAAGGGGCACTCTGAATCCAGTTCACAGTCTTCCTTTACAAAAATAGACTTCCTAATTTCTTTTGAAACTAATATATATACATATATATATATATATATATATACATATATATATATATATGGATAGGAATTACTGATTAAACTATTAAAAAGCAACATCCTCTCCTGACTTATCTCATTATTCACCCCAATCATTTAAAATTTTGAATACTGCAAATTTTCAGAAATATTTGATGCAAAACAGAGCATTTGTTTGATAGTAATATCTTAATTTGTTTCCTTTTTTAAAAATATTATGTCAACATGTTAAATAACAAAACCTCTACAACATTGTAATGGCATGTGCCTAAGCAGCTTTGCGTAAATAAACTTATATAGGCTATCTGATGTAACATTCTTTTTCTAATAGGTATAAGGCTGCCACTGTTTAAATGCACTGACAGTTTCTGTCACGAGCACTTCCTAATGATGCTATATAAACGGATTAGGAATTATCTCACCGTAAAACAATGTTGTGGCAGCACACTTTCAGTATCTTTCAACAATAAATTTGAACACAGAGACATGATTTAAGCTGTTAACAAATATAACAAAAAAAGTAATTCATTTCGTAAGACAGATAGCTGTACAGCCTTAAAATTAAGAGATGTAATACACGGAGCAAGAAAGTCCAACCAATTGTGTTGAAAACCTACAGTTAGGAACTATGAATAAAATCCATCCATGGAAAATGTATAATCATAGTTTCCACAAAAAGAAACAAAGATAAGATTCTAAATACATTATTTTCTCCATAGAAACAACTTATTAACTGCCAACACCCTTTACAATGTAATAGCTTTGAATTTAGTAAAAGCTCTTCCTGAAGAAACATTGTAATAATTCTTCTGTACAAAAATGATATTGTTCTTTCACTTGAGTCTTGATTCAGTGAAGCGGGATCATTGCATCTATGTGGAACCCTTAAGAAAGCTCTCTACAAGCGCCACGAACTGCATACAGGCTGCTTACTGTAAGTTACAACTTCTGTTTATGTATATGTGAGCAAACTGTAGTTTTCTATCAGAAGTGAGTCATCAAACTCAGAGCTAAGTCCAAGCTTGGCCAAAATTCAGAAGGCTCCAGACCCACTTCTGCTTTTGCTGGCTAGAACTAGGCACTTTGGCTCACATCCTGGGGAGTTCAACACATAATTACCTTGGAAGATTTGAGCCTTAACTATTTCTAAACCACTCATCACCATTCTACCTAGGCAACTAATTATAGCATTTTTAAGAAGCACATTGTTTGCATCAGAAGCTTGGCCACTCTTTCATTTTTGAAATGCTAGAAAAAGAACACAGAAAAAAATTCTGAGGACAGTTTCTTACAGTGAAAAGAAACATTATTTTTAATGATGCCTATCTTTTTGCTGGAAATGTTTGTTTTCTGTGCAAAGTGTCAGCTTTTCAGTTTCGTGATTACTGGCTCCCTTTATTCATTGATAGTCTTCAGCTGTAAGAAGTTAAGATGACTTCTAATTATCTTGCTGTTTAATGGATATGGTTATGATTCAGAGGAGTCTCAGCCTCCCTTCTTGCTGTTAGGCATTTTGGCAAGCTCTTGGGGGATTTTTTTCCTGCACAGTAGCAGGAATGGGAAGTAATGTTCCATTCAATTCTTTCAGCTGTGGCTACTATTAATTACTTTCAAGGTTTCCCTTAGGAAGACACTGTCACAGGAAATGTGCTTAGTCTCACCTATATGTGCAGGATGATTATGCTTCTGGGAGGCCAGTCAATCACTCCAGACTGAGAGGAAAGACAAAACCGTCTTTCTGTGAATTCTCATGAGGAACTTGGTTTCTCTGCCAAAAGGAGTTTATGGAACCGCTTGTGAGCAGTGAGGTCCTGACTATGTGAATATTACCTAGGTAAAACGTGTAACTTGGGCTGAAGAATTAATTTAAGATTAATATTCTCACAGTATACTGAAAATAAACGGTTAAGCCCTTAATAGTGAAATATAGTGAAAAACACTCGCGCCAGCATTCTCCCAGTTACTGCACATGTAGCTTTAGCTTTGCATATCCCCCCCCTTTTTTTTAATTGTTTGACACTATTTCTTGACAATCCTCCGAGCACAGCGGGTGAAGAGTAAAACTACTCCAACTGTTCCACAAGCACCTAACGCTCAGCCAGACTGAGCAGAGGCAGCCGGCAAGTCCCGAGGAGGCAGGCGAGGTGCGGCGAGTTTGGCTACTGAGCAGCCCCTAGTGCCTGGCTCTCCCCGTTGCAGCCTCCTGCCCTTTCGGCTCCACAGCAGAAGCACAGAAAACAAGCTTAGATTTCTAGGAGTCTGAACAGGGGATTACTACAAATAAAGATGAAAGACTGCAGATGCCAGTCACGGACTTAAAAAGCACTGATAAGCTATAAAGTTAAGTCATCACTTCAAGACAAGGGCCTCTTTCCAAGTGCCTTACTTCGGTTAGGCTTGTTTCATCTACCAAAACAGCAACTGGAGGTATTTTTAAAAAGACATGATTGTTTCATTTAAAAAAAATGAATAATTCATAAATCAAGCAAAGGAACAAGGGAATGTTGGTACTACTTCCCTACTGGTTGCGACAAGTGTGTTAGTAAGTTTTACATTTCATAGCAAATAATATTATATGCTTTTTGTCACATATTGATTGGACTGGTTGCTGGATATGAATGATGAAGATGAGCACGTTCTGACTCAAAAAAATCTTGCAAGCTGTAGATTTTGCTAATAAACAAACAGGAAAAAATCATCGGCTTTGGCAATAAGTAAGATTTTTTTTTTTTTTCCTGCAACAGTAACATTTTTTCTAAATACTTTCACCAGTTTCAGGAAAGGGTGGGTTAGAGTCAGGGGTTTCCTGAGCTTTTCAGAACATGGTTTTAACGTAGCCATGTGTTTAGAAGAGCCCCTAGAGAGTCTTGTTTTGGAACATTCTGACGCCTACACATTATTATCTTTGCTACATTTTGCACTTTTGTGTGAAATTTATTTTTAATCTTTAACAAAACATGCCTCTGTTTATCTTAAATTCAGAAAAGGTTTAATAATTTAAAACAAAATAACTTCTAAAATAATTAGATTTACAATGAATACTGAAACATAAAAGTATAAAGCAAATTAACAAGAAAGGACTTCTTAAAGATCAAAGAAAATATGTTTATTTGATTTGATTAAAAACAAATAAAAAGTACTTTCACTTTAACAGGTTGTAACTGGCTGTTGACAGAAACCAGTGAAAGAGTTTCCCAGCCCCACAGGATAAAGGTTTGCTTCTGATAGAGGTTCACGTACTCAGAACAGACTGCCCACTGATATGGCAAAGGAATTATATTTTGAAAATCGGCAAAGCTACATCAGTATTAGAAAATGTTGACACAAAGGCAAGTTCCCTTGGACAATACGCTCTTTTTGCTGTTATTAAATAGAACCCATGGTGCTAAAAAATGGGTATTTTGCTCTCTTCCATCTATTTATTTAATATATAGAAAAGCTCCAAGAATGGGAGAGGTAGAAGTACCATTTAATTCAGTGGAGAAGCTGGACATATTAGCTCAAAAACTACTTCAATGAAGTATTAGAGTCCCTAGATTAAGGCTGGCTTCCAGAGCTCCTGGGCAGAGCAGGCTTGGATGTGCCGGGCTCTGCCCAGCCAGCTGGGCCTCTGTCATGTCGAGGCCCAGTCCACTCGGAAAAAAAGTCTCCCCCACAGACTTCGGTGGCAAAAGTGCAGACCCCTCAGGAAATGATGCCATGCTGGCACCCAGGCAAGAAAAACCTAAGCATTTGAAGCTGGAATTTATTTTAAGTCAGGCTGTCTAAAAGCTTGTTTAATGAGGTTTTATGTTTGCTAATACCAATTTAATTGATGAAAGGGCATTTGAAAGAAAGTATGTTTTTTGGAAAGAGTCTTTCCTCATTTCTAAAAGATAAAAGAGTTCATGGTCTATATATCTCTTGAAACCTCAGTTAAGTCCCCTAGCTAAACCAAAGAGACCAGGTTTGACATTCCAAAAATGCTGAGGTAAAAAACATGCAGAAAGAAATTTAAAACATTCATACATTTTAGATGGCCTTTATGCAAAAAGTTGAAAAAAACCCTTTTATTCATAAAACCCCAATAATTTGAAGGTTGTCTTTAAAAGCAACATGTGAAATTCACCATCAAAACTAGGGTAATAATTTTAGAGTAGTAGTAGTAATTTTCATACTAATTTTAGAGTGTCCATGCGGGCTAAAAGAACAGCCTCTTTAGGAACCACAGTCACTGCATCCCACTCTCCACCCTTTTTCCATCAGCCTGGAAGATGCTCTCAGTCGGGCTGTCCAGGTCTGCACACCAGCAGGCCAGCTCAGCAGGCCAGCTGCGGCACACAGGGCCCCATGTGCAGGGGCTGGCACAGGCAGGCTGTGCCTGGAGCAGTGCTCGCGGGCTTGCTGCCTGCACTGTGGCGAGGCTGGTGCTGACAGCAGCCTTGAAATCATCGTGAATGGAAAGCGCAGCCGTGCCTGCCGCTTCTCAATAACCGCAGCACTTATTGCTCCCCACAGGTCCTCATTTCTGGTAAGTTTGATTAGTCTGACAACTGCTCATATAATTCCTGTTAATGTGCAGCAGAGACACCGATATGGTCATAGGAATGAGAGATACTACAGTTATCCAGCACTAAAACATTCACTGGAAGATCTTTAAAACAAAATAGGTTGTGAAAGAAATCAAACTTTGTTCAAATTTAAACCAGTTGACACTTTGACGAGAAAATGTATCTGTGATTTATGTTTATGTCTGGGAGTTTTCCCTAGTGTGAAAGTCTGTCTTTAAAGGAAAACCAGCTCTTTCTTGCAATGTGCATTCTTTTATCTTATGCAGCCTAAACTATGGATTACAGTGATGTCAAAAATGGTACATGGAGTGATTGTATCCTGTCTGTGTTCTGCAAGAATGACTTTGAAAGTTAGATGTTTCATCTCCACAGTCATATCCTGGTCAACAAACTCAGTCAATAAATAAATACATTTAAGTGACAAACCTAGCTTTTCTGTAAGCTGCAGTTAAACAGGAACTTGATTTGTTTTTTGTATTCACATCTATTCTATAATAATGAACCTAGCACCACAATATCCGAGTACCCATTATGATTACAAGATCAGAGAAGCCTTTGTGGTACCCATTTTCCTAAAAATATTTTTAAAAACCTAGTCTTACATTCTCACTCTTTTGAAGTCTTTGCTTTAAACCTAAGACCTTCATCTAAACGGCCCTCACTTCGGTTTGGAACAATTTTTGAACTGCTGACCTGATTCTGCTGAAGAGGATAAAAATAAAAGGGTATGAATTTCTCTGCAATTAAATATTATCCAAAGCTGAGTGTTAGAAATATATATAGATATATAATTCCCATGTTAATATCACTTTTTTTTTCCTAGAGCATGTAGTGTTCATTTTAACTGCCATGTATGAAATTCATAGCAGCAGGGCAATTTGGGGCAAAATGTTAAATAGCTGAGCAAACCACAAGCCTCAGAAGAAATAAGTGAAAGAGACAGATACCAATCATGTGCCAAATACACAGCTGGAGCAGTGTAACAAAGCTGGTGGCAAATTTTCTAATGATGGTTGAAAGGTCTTTGAGAATAATTTGAGCTAACACTAACCCAGTTACTGTGTTGTTACTGCTGCTACCACGAACATAGTTTTCCTCCACAGTTCTCAAAACTCGTTTCCAAAGATAATCTGCCGTGGGCCTGTCCTTGCTAGTCATGGCTGAGGGATGACAACTTTGGGCACAGAGGAGCACAAGGTGAGAGCCTCCATCAACCAGCGCTGCCACACAGCCACCCCGGCCGCCTGCGGGCAGCTGGGGCCGGCGAGGGGGTTTTGGCGGCGCCAGCAACGCTGTTTTTTGACGGCTAACCTCAAACGGGCGCGGGAAGCCCTGCGGACCTGCGGCGAGGCCCTGCCAGGGCGGGCCGGGCCGGGCCGGGCCGGGCCGGGCGTGCGGTGTCGCGGCCTCCGCCCCTTACGGTTCCCGCCGCCGCCAACGGCCACCTCGCGGCCGCCGCGGCCCTGCCCCCGCCCGGCCCCGCCCCCCCAGGGGAAGCCCCGCCCCCCCAGGGGAGGCCCCGCCCCCTATCGCCCGGCCCCGCCCCTCCTCGCGTCCCGCTGCCGCTCCCTGCGTCTGACGCAGCGCGCCGGGGGAGGGGCGGAAGTGAGGCGGAGGCGGAGGCGGAAGTGGCGGCGGGTGTCGGGCCAAGATGGTGAGCGCGGTCGTGTGGTGCTGCTCGCGCCCGGGCGGTGGGGGTGGGAGGCGCGCGACCCCCCCTCCCCTTCCCCCCGCGTCCCGCCGCTGCCGTTGGGACCCCAACGGTCGGCGGGGTGCCGCGCACGGCCGGGGCGGGGTGGAGGACGGGACGGTGCTGTGCTGAGTCATGGCGGGCACGCGGCGCTCGGGGAGGGACGTGGCCCGGGCTGCTCTGTGCCCGCGCTGGGAAGACGTCCGGGTGCGCTTGGGGCTGTGCTTTGGAGCCGCTTTCCTGGGCGCCGGGCAGGGGAGGGACCCGAGGCTCTCGGTAATCTGCCGCTCCAGGAGCCCAGGGCTTCAGGGGCGAGCAGCGAGCACGGCGGTGGTTGTGGCCGAGTTGCGGCCTTTGAGGTGTTTACTGGCGCTGGGACCGCCTAAGCCGGACGAGTCATTGGCGTGACTTGAGGGGTTCACTGTCTAGAAGTATTTCCTGCTTCTCTTTTATTTCATTTCACTTCAGTCTTCCTAAAATTTTGCCCTCTTGTTACACTAATTAATAATACCTTTTACATGGTTTTGTTTACAGCGTGCTCAGAAAGATCAGATCAGTACTGAGTACTTTAGCACTGATGCTTTTGATGCATGCGATAGAAGATGTTTTAGGTTTTTCTAATAGCCTTGAAGTTATTGGCAGTTACCGTGGTAGTGTACTGTTTCAAGAGACTAACTGTGAGCAGTTAGGGCTCTCTGTTGGAGCTGACAAAAATGATGGAAGAAACTCTTATGCTGAGCAGCTCACTGCTGTCACCTTCCAGAGATTATTATTCATTGATCTGTTGTAGTAATATGTGTGAACAGTCCTCAAATGCCTTCAATATAATCAGCTGTTGTAGCTTTAAATTGGGAATCTAGGTTAAGAAGTTTTACTTACTAAGTCTGTGGAGATGTGTTTTCTCTGGTTGTCTTTTACAAGTTATCATTTCTCCTTTGCTCTTCCAGTTAATTGATCTAATAGACTGCGTGAATAGAGCTTATCCTCTTTAGGGCAGCCTTAAACTGTAGATTAAATACAACTTGATTGCACTTGATTTGTGTTGACATGTATGAAAGAATGCCTAAACATGTTCCATCAGTTGGGCTGGGATTTGCCTTCTTCTCTCTGAACCCTGCAGCAGAGGGTTGGGAATGAACAAGGGGTAATTATGATTTTTTTTTTTTAACTGCTTCAGCCAACATCCAAAAATGTTTACTATTACCTTTAAGTATCATCAGACTCTCTGAAAGCATTCTTACTTAGTGTTTTCCCAATTCCCCTTTCCCCATTCCCCTTAAAAAAAAAAAAAAAAAGAAAAAAAAAAGAAAGAAAGAAAAAAACAGAAAAACAACCAGAAAAAACCCTCTTAAGGCTAAAACTTGTGCCTTAGTAGTCTGAGGAACTGTTGAACTATTTAGTTAAAAAAAATGCAGAATCTCTGTATTTTTCATATGCTTTGGGTCAAATGGGGCCTGATTCTGTGAAAGTAATCATCGCTCTTTGTTCCAGAATTCCAGAGGAGCTACTTCTCTGTTGAAGGATTGCATCCCAATTACTGAATTTTCACCTGCTGGACCTACAGGAAGTCATGATCTTCTACGTAGAGGGTATGTTCTATTGCTTCTTCTTAAATTGAGCAGTAATTGATGTAAAACTTCAGATGTAGGAAGAAAACATAGTAAATATTTTTTTTTGAAAAAGTTTCTTGGTAGATGTGTCTCAAAACCTGTGGCTAAAGCACATGTTTTCAGTCAGATTGTCTTTCAAGCTTTAATTTTCTGCGAAATGTCACTTCAAGAAGTAGGTAGTGTTAATGGACTTTGACTCATTTGATGCTTATTTTTAGAAAATAATGGCAAAATTTTAATCATTAGGAAATACATGCTAGTTATGTATATGTGAATGTGCCATAGAACTGCATGATATGGTTGATTTTGGTTTAGGTACAAAAAGTAAAGTTACTGTTATAAAAATACTATTTTTATTTTTATGAACAATTTACACAAGTGGCAAAACTATGTACAAGTACTGAATAATGAATCTACAGTAACTTTATGGAGTTTAAAATGCAGGTAAAACAGCTATGGAGGGGAAAGCCTGTGCAGTATTCCGACTGAAAAAACTTAAGCACTTGAGACTTTTCTACATTAAAATAAATAAGTGTGCAGTTATTGATATGTTTCTCTATTTATGAATGAGGTTAAAAAAAATCTTTTATGTCAAATCTAAAACTGAAGATAAAAAGATGCCTGAAATTCTTAAACAAATTTTTTTTCTTCTGACAGTGCTATAGTTAAGAGTTCATCTTTGCTTCTTCTCCATTAAGCATCACTTTTATATAGTTGAAACTATGCTAGTCTTGTGTCTTTGGATTGATGTTTACATCTGGAATTTGTATTGGACTGCAGCTTAAAAAAATTAATCAGAACACCATTTTTTAATTACGTTGTTTTGTCTGTGTTTTTTAGCTTTACAAGTGTGAAAAATGAATTGTTACCCAGTCACCCACTGGAGCTGTCAGAAAAAAATGCAAGTATAACATCAAATATAGTCATCTTCACTCTTAACTAATTAGGAAGCTGCTTTGTGCAGCAGCCAGGAATGACCAAGGTCCTGTCTTTGATGGAATGTAGATGTTCCAAAGCCGTAACACTTTATTTATACCAGTAACATTCTTGGCGAATTTGTCTGACGTGTAACTTCCCACTTGTATTTCTCCTCACTTTAAGTATATAAGCAGACTTCCAAGTTGGATAGTAAGCCTTACCGAAATAAAGCCCCAAATTTAGTAAGTTTAGTTGTGTATGCAGCCTCTGTAGTCAGTGGGGAGGGCAATACAGTTTTTGAGTACAGCTTTTAAAATAAGAGGTTCATATTTTTTGTTTTACTTTATTGTAGTGTCTTATGTTAACATTGCAGGCATATATTCAGTAACGTAAAAGCCAAAGTTAAGACTGAATTATTCAAGCTTGGCAATATTGAGTTTAAGGGTGTGTGTCTGTGTATGCTTTAATATTCATGAGCCAGCATTTTTTTCATCATTAAAACTTGCTACTAAGTGGATAGGTGCACATTCTTTATCTTATATATTGGTTTTAGAGCAACTGGTAGGAAAGCAAAAGACAGCTCTTATCCTGAGTCTTGCAGAGTGTATGTGATACTCTGTTTTCCTACTTGATCAGAGAAGATGTATTCCAAATATTTTGAGGTACAATCTTCAGTGACTAAAAATAATATGAATTATTGCTTTGTGTTTTTACTTCAAACCAAGCTTAGCTTTCTATTTATGTGCTAATTATAGTAAAGCAGTACACAACTAAACCACTTGGTGGGGTTGCATGTACTGATTGTCAAAAAGGAAAAAAAATGCAATTATTAATTTCTAATAAAAGCAAGCTAGTTAAGTGCAATTTCAGTGATTTAACCAAATGTTACTACGTTAGTATGTATCTTGTACATTTGAAACGCTTTTGACAGTATCACTGAATTTTTACTTCTAAATTTTAGTGAGTGTATTTGTTTAAGCAGGATATCACACTATCTTCTATGACTGTACTTGAATGTAGCTTTTCTTTTTTCCTTTGATAGTTCCAGTTAAATCAAGATAAAACAAACTTTGCTACACTGAGAAATATTCAAGGACTCCATGCTCCTTTAAAGCTACAGATGGAATTCAGAGCGGTGAAGCAGGTAGGCATTTTTATCAAACTGGTATAATTTAAATCACTGGAAAGAATTTTTATCTGGATAAATAACCTTTTAGAAAGTCATCTTTCCACACTGAAGTACAACCATCCTCTATTTCCAAGATAAACTTTTACGGTGAACTCTTTTAATAAAAAGGAAGACAGACCCAAACATTGCAATTCTTAATTTCCAGAACAGTGTATATATTAGAACTTTTCAGCTGCTGTTCTAGTAGTGATTATTTGGTGATATGAAAAGCATATTAGGTTTTATGTGTACTAGCTTCCTACAACCCTTGAGAGAAAAGCAGGAGGAATTCAGTATTAATTCCTAAAACTTGCATCTCTTCTGTGGAACTCCTGAGTTTCATTCGAAGGAATCTCTGCATCTGCAGGGAAAAGAAACAGAACAATAAAGCAAGTGGTGATTTGGATGTGCAAGGTAACTTGCAACATGATGCAGAGAATTTTTTTCTGTGCTTGCTGTTATTCCACAGCCTTATAAGATCAGGGGAGCTTTATGGTGAGTTATCTTCAAAGAGTTTAGCTTTATTTGGGAAGCTGAGTCTCCCTTCTTTCCCATCTTATCTCCTGTGATGGAGTAGTTGGAGGCTGACTTTGTCCCCTAGGAACATAGAAAGCTCATTGGTCCTAGTAAACTGTTGAGGGTTGGGTTTTTCGTTTGTTTGGGGGGGTTGTTTTGTTTTGTTTTTTCACTTGTTCAAGGTTGTCAAGTCAGTTAAAGAGGGTTGGAGCAGTTTTGTGCTGTTCTCTAGTGGTTCAAATTTCTGCTGAACTGCTGTAAGCTCCATAAAACTTGGTAGGAATTTCTTGTCTTGAAGATGGGAGATATGAAGACATCCCTTGATCTCAGCTGTGCTGTCTTGTAAGGAAAGGCCTTTTTCCTAACTGATGATAGCATATGGCACAAAAGGGGACAAGTGAGGACAAATATCGTGCTAGTATCCCTCTACGTGTATTCTTGAGCAAGGGAAAAATCTGGTGATCAGAAGATTGTTCACTCCAGGCTTTTGTCTTTGATGTTAGATATACAAGCTCTCTGCGATTTAATTTCACCTTTCTAGAATATGAAGGGGAATACTGCGTGTGCTTGAACTTATCACATTTGTACCCGTAGTTATACATACCTGCAAACTATATTGTGTGTAAAGATAATAGCTACATGATAATTCTATATTTGTAAAATGTGTTCATAATATAACTGAAGTTTCACTCTCAGTAGTGAATGTAGTTGTGAGTAGGGATAAGTCATTCTGCACAGACCATTTAGGATCTGAATGCCCTGTGTACCACTAGAGTTATTCAGTAATACTTTGGGGTGGAAGATGCAGAAAAACACCTACATTTTTTAATAACTACAGTGAAAGCTGCAAGTCTAGTGAAAGACTCTTCCTCTGAAGATAGTGATAGACAACATAATATGGTGATGTTAGGTATGTTTTGATGTCAGTGTGTGCCAGTAGCCCTCTTACTTCTTTCTTTGAAAATGGTGATAAAAATAACGGTCATTTTTTGACAGTTACTTCAGATTGAATTTGAATTTTTTATTTGGATTTCCGAGACTTGCCCAAATTTTAATGTCTGCTGTCGTCTTATAGGTCCAGCGTCTACCATTTCTTCACAGCTCAAACATAGCACTGGATACACTGAGGGGAAATGATGAAAGCATTGGTTTTGAGGATATTCTTAATGGTAAATATATTTTCTTTCAAGTGTTTTGTGAGCTATCTAACATGACTTGAAATTAATGGAAGAGTAAAAATTGGGAGCTGTTAAGTTCTTTACCTTTAGGAATTACAAAAACTGGAAACAAAATACAGATAGAAATTGAGTTCCTGAAGTGAAAGAAACTGTGGGATGGAGAAATAAATGTTCAGCTGCTAGTTGTGTGGCAATTATTCTGAAATATGGAGTAAACCTGTATTTAATTTTAAGATAGGTTTCTTAAGGAATAGATTATATACTTTTGCTAAATGCCTGTTCCCCCAGAAACTTTTGAAGCACTTACCCAAATTTTGACAAGGAGAGATTTCAAAGTTTCTGCAAGTTCTATAATTAAAAAAAAAAAAAAAAAAAAGGCTGAGTAGAAAAGAGATAGGGGGAGGATTCCCTTGTACTAACTCAAGAGCTAGCAGTTGTATAGGCTGCTGGCTGTCAGTATTTGTGTAGGATGGAATAAAGCTGGCCATAATATTTCTGGTTTTAGGAATCTACTTTTTGTCCAGCTGGCAGTGAAGGCGAGGGGTGCAAGCAGAGAAGAGTCTGAGGTGGGGGGGAGAATGAAGAGAGTTTGGGATAGAGGGAACTTGAAATACTAGAGAGGTAGGTGGAAGTCTGGAGGCATGAGGGAAACCTCAGAATCTTTTTTGGGATGGATTTATAGGGAGCATGTGAAGGAATCTTAGGTTATTGTGGTTGAAGGGGTAGAGCAATGTCAATTTATAGAAATTTGGTTGTTTTGTTGCTCACAGCAAGCTGTAATATGCTTATAGGTGGAGAAGGAGTAAGTGCTCTGTTAAAATTCCTCTTGTAAAAGTCTGTATTTGTTAGCTAGGGCTAAATGAGGTAGTTTTGGTGTCTCTGGAAGAATATCAAGAGGGCATTAATAGGCTTTGTCTATGGAAGGAAAGTAGTTTGCTACACCCATAAGGTTCGTTGCTTTCAAGACATTCACAACTTTTTTTCTTTTTTTAAAACCTTTTTTTTGGTATGGAAATGAAGTTCATACTGTTGGTATTGGTGTGTGTTTGTGTCCCCTGCACATTATTTACTACCTTCTGAATACAGTGGCCCAGTGTCAACCATGCTTTAGAGAATGGAAAAAATTTCATGGACACTTAAGGGTGAGAATTTCCTCAGAACTAAGCAGTCAGCTGAAGAAGAGAAACCATCAGTGGTATGCCCCAGCTAGTGGAAAGCTTGGAGTGTGAGCTTCTACTGTGCTAGACCCCAGAGAAGTATCCCTGGAAAGATGTGTGGGTGCCTATGAGAAGAGCATCAGTCAGACTGGCATTATCCCAGACATCAAACAGACATCAGTCATGATACTCAGACTATAGGAGATTGTGCTTATGTAGAACTATGTGGCTTTGCTTGGATTGTTTTTTGTTTTCCCCTTACAAAAAATCTGTACACTAGAGAAATTGATTATCTGATCATTATTTTGGAAAGAGATTAATCGGTTGGACAGATTTGTGCTTTGCACAGTAGCAAAAATCAGTGGAGTCATTTGCACTAAGCATTAGTATAAAAAGGAAAATCTAGATGAAATATAGTCATCTTGATGGTTACTGTTTGTAGCTTTGTAGAAACCTAATATTGCCGTTTTTCATTTTTTTTTCAGATCCCTCACAGAGTGAGGTTATGGGAGAGCCACACATGATGATGGAATACAAGCTTGGTTTATTGTAACAAAATGTACTCCAAGTCTGTTCTCCATAAAAATTTTTGTGCGTGTCTTTATACTGAAGACTCAAATGCATGATACTATATTGACACTCACAGTGTTAAACCTACAGATCCTGTCCTGCAGATATCACTTGCCTTCCTTGATGAAAAGGCACATTAAATGTTTAAAGTCTATAAATTGTTCTGTGCTTGTTGTCAATTATGGAAATGTCCTGTAACTAGATTAAATAATGTCTCTTCGTACACTGCTCAGGACAATAGCTTCTTAACTATGGAAATGGTATGTATACGAAAAATCAAAAAAATACTCGTGCATTTTAGAACTGATTACTGTAGCTAAATACGTTTAATGAATGTTCTTGCAAAAGAACTTTTTAAGTGGGAAAAGAAGATATTTTCCATTGGGTAACTCTTTGTTCATGAAAGTTTCCATACTTTTTTTTTTTTTTTTTAAAGCATCGAATAAAAGTTTGCTATAAATGCTGTGGCGTTCCAAAAGATATTTAATTGTAAACCAGGCATCTGTTATCTGCAACACAGTGCTTCACTCTTGTTTTGCAGTTTCTCTAAAAATCTGCAGTGGCTTCCACACTGCAAGTGGAATCCTGCTACATACCTTTTATTCCTCCTGTTAACATGATATGTTAATTGTTCATTTACTAGTGAGCTATTGTAATTTTGTGCAGAATTGGAAGTACCACTGAAAGAAAGGAGTTAAAAGTTGGAATTTTATTTCAGCTTTTTGCCTGAGAGAGTATTCTGTTTTCTGAAACTAGAAGCAGCTTCCACTTAGACTCAAACCAAGTATTTTAAAATCCATTTGGGAACATAGTCCAAAAGAGTAGCCCTAGATTTAGGTATTTTGGTATTCAGAGATGAAGAAAGAGTACCTTCTTAAGAGTACCTTCTTAAGAGTACCTTATGAGAGTACATAACAAAGCTGCGGCCATAAGAACATGAGAATACAATGGTACTAGATCACAAATAAATAATTTTATGTGAGTTTACAAAAACTCTGATCTTAATAAAGGAGGAAGGAAGCAGCTATATTCGCACACACCTTTTAGCAGGGAGCAAGCCATTGAGGGGTGTATTTATGTTTAATTGGGCATTTTCATTTAAGTTCAAGATTATAACAGTAATTATTTTCTGATGTCATTATGTACAATTCCTGCAAGGCAGCTAATACTGTATGGCACTGTAGACAACTTAGAGTAACTCTTTTCCAGTTTTTACTGTATTGTTTGTAATGGTATCTGAAACCCTGTGCTCCTGAATCAGGTTTTTCTTTATGTGCAGAAAAAGGTCTGTAGTCCAAAAGAATCTGTCTCTTGTGAACTACAGGGAGCCTGAAACAGCGTTTCTAAGATGGAAACTGCATTTATTAATCAGCTTTTTGATGACTGTTAAGTGAAGTCTAAGAACTTGGTTAGCACTAGAGTGCCGGTAATTGAACGTGAAGGCATAGATCTGCACACTCTTTTAGGTAGCTGCTTGTTCTATGTGTGAGTTGCTATACTTCAATAGGATTGGCTGTTACTTTGTAAGTGACTAAAGGTTCATGGTTGTGTTTGGTAGAAAGCAAAAGTAAGGTGGTCCAATAAAACAGCTCAGTGGCTGTTGGTTGAAAGTCAGGTGCTACTGTGTCTGAGCAGAACTACTTTCCAAGTAACTTTGCACTGTTTCTCACTAGTGCAGTGAAAAGTGGACATAGATTAGGAGGCCAGACATAATTTGTAATTTTTTTTGTTTTTGTTCCTAAGATTTGTGTAGTTTATGATCCTGGATAAGAGTGAAAAAAGTTTGAGCAGGGAAGTTCTGGTGTTCATTGTGTCTGTAAGGAAGCTAATTTTAGGGGTCAGCCAGGCTGGAAAGCAATGGTATGTGCAAGAGGCATGTGCAGTTTATGCTGTAAACTGTTAATAAAGCTGTGGGAGTCAACAAGGACAAAGAACTTTGGGGACAAAAGGAAGGGCTGCACTAGCAAGATGTCTCAGAAGAAAAATGTTTAGCACTTTAATATACCAGCAAAGTGACCAAATTATGCTTGGTGCTCAGGGCTAAGCTGGGCTTGGGGCTGGTATTCCTGGCACAGCCCTTTCCCATTTTGTATGGGCTTCAAGCTATACAGCAAGCTCTGCAAAGAGCAATCTCCAGGCCACATCCAGACTTAGGCACCCCAAGGGGGGTGCCTGTACAGCCAGGTGGAGCTGGGACAGCCCCTGCATCTAGGTCTTGCCTGGTTGTGCTCTCTTTGGGCCCAGCCTGGGGCACAAGTCTCATGGGTGCAAACCATTTGAAGCCTCCATGCTGGCTTCTTGCAGGCATCGGTGCTGTCCTGTGCAACTCCCCCCCTCTTGTTGGTGCCAAAGTTCTTGGCAGTAGCCTTTCTTGTGCTGGCAGGAAGCCAAAAAAATTGTTACTCCACCAGTTATCCTGTTGGTTGTTTGTCAAAAATCATTTCAAGAGCTACAAATATGAGTTTAAAAGACCAAATTTCACTTTATTGATTTCTTACAAAATATTTGCCTTTATATATATACACACACATAGAGCAACAGCCTGAAGATACAGAAATAAAAAATGCATGAGTACCTGGTTTCCTCAATTTACATTGTGTTAGATACTTTAAAAACACTTTTCACACCCTCCATGTTTGGATCTAATTTTACACCCAGTTCTAAAGGCTCTGTCTGCCACAAATACTTTGCAAACAGCAGACGTTTTGTCCAGCAAGATCAAACCATAACAAAGCCATCCCTGAACTGTACATGAAAATCCTCATTTGTGCTAACAGAATGCTACTACTGAATTAGATGTATTTGTTGCTTACCATCAGTTTAGTAGAGGCCTTTGCTGAAGAAGAGGAAATGAAGGAACACTCCCACTTTATTTTTTCCTAATCAGTTTTCTATGAAATAGTTCATTTCATAAAGACCTATATAACTGCATAAAGAAGAAAAGAAGACAATGTAATCTTTGTGCTTAAGTCCTTCAGATCAGTGTTTTGTTAATCTCTTTGGAAGTACTTAAGCCCGAAACATATTTTGGATCCACTGATCAATATAAACTCAGCTCACTTCTCTAAGAAATTGGCAGCAACTCAGGCAGTTCAGGGAGGACAGTTAAGCAGCTTCATTTACAGTCTAGTCTTTAAACTGGACTGCAAGAGCTTAACAGTCTTTAATTGCCAACATCAGCCTTGGTAGGTCAGGACAAAAGAGCGAGAGCTGGCTGCATTTACTAGCTGTGCAAACGTTCATTGCCCTTATCCTGGGGGGGAGGGCGCTGAACTGCTTTCAGCAGTGACAGATAGTAGTCTCCTGGATAGCATAGACTCTCCTTGACCTTATATGAACTCCCTTCCAAACATCTCACTGGTCATGATGCATAGCCTGGAAACAATGTCGTAATTCAAACAGAAAGGATCTGCTATAGTATCATCCTGATGTGCCAGTATTTTTTTGGTCACTACTACTGAGAAACACTGCAGAAGTAATCTGTTCATATGACAGATATAAATGCATGTTAGTAGACCACTCATTACGCAGAGTATGCTATGGCTGTCATTTTTATCCTATGCTATGTGCATGTGAAGTCAGTTTCCCACTTCACAGTTCCTTTCCCACAGTTTTCCCATTTTAACGTCAACCAGCTTACCATATTTTGATTTTTCTACCCAATCTGTTTTCGGGTAATAAAATCATACACACCCTACCTATTTTCAGGAATCAGGACAATACTAGCTGTAAAACTCTTATAAAAAGCACATGGGAGTGCTCCTTAACGTGGTGACCATATTCACATTTCTTCTGCTGTGCTGTGCATTCCAGAAGCTGTGCTAGTTTCTACGTAAAGATCTCAAGCAAAAAGCTGAAGAGTCAAGGAGCAGAAACTGATTTCTAGGTTGCTCTTTCTAATTTGCACTGTGACTGAGGACAAGTCACTTGTTCTCCCTGTTCTCTCTTCTGAAATGGAGAAGAGTAGCTGTTACGGAGGGAAATTTTTTAAAATTAATAGCATTTATAAGGTGCTTTGAAGTTGAGAAATGCTACTCAAGTGCTAATAAATTATGCTGCATGCATTGCAAGATGATTAGATGCCCCTCATTTCAGGGTTATTAAAAAAAAAGATTCACTGAAGAGAAAAGATATCATATCCTTTCACTAGAATAAACATTTAAGTCCAGTTCAGCCTAGCTTAACTGCAAAACAAGTACTCATGGGACAAAAAATACAGGTGTCTGTATGCAGTCCCCAATACATGGAAAAGGATAATACATTTACAACCTAGAAATGTGCAATATGGCTTTTGCAATAAGTAGGCATAGAACTAACTTCACATTCTGCAAGCTGGAAATAGTTTCTAAGTACAACTGCTCATTGTGAAAATCCATTTTAAAAACTAAGTCACAGGCAAAATCCACACATCATAAGTTAAACTTGCACAAACATATTCTGCTAACTGCAGCTTACAGCAGATGCAAGTATTTCTTCCAGTTTGGTTGCCTTCTGAAAAAAAGTACCTTTTAGTTTAATAATTTTAGAGAGTTTTGTGTGCTTCACAGTCAGGCAGCGCTTTCATGATGTCCACAGTGGACTGCATCCTTTGCCAGCATGAGCTCCACTGACTTCAGTGGAATTCCCAACACATGCTGGCCGAAGAGCTAATCACCCCACTTAGAATGATACAATATGTGACATGCCACAGCCAACATTTTCAAACTTAAGAAAGGGTAGCTGGAAAGACAATATCATCCTACCTTATTTTTTCGTTATGTTGAAAGCAGTATTAAAATCTCCACTGCCAGCCTATCTGCATAGTTAAGCATAAGAGCTAGCTTAATTCAAGTGCTAAAAGGAGACACTGGAAATACAGTGCTATCAGGTTAGTGGTTATTGCTGCAGGGCCACTTTTAGATTGCATCTTTAATTGTTGTGTTGTCTCAATGCTGCATGTGTGACATAATGGTCTCCGCCACTGCATGTCAGATTAGAAAACCCAGGTAAGTGAATCTTTTGCTCAGCTATCAGTACTCTCTATGCTGGATACTTCTTCGTGTACAAGTAGAGCCAAATCCTCTCCATTCCAGCTTGTGCACAGAAGCCAGCTGTAAAAGAGAAATAAGACAGGTATTTTTAGCTGAGACAACTAAGTACACACAGCACACTGACTCAGCATCAACCAACATACCCGATAGCTCTGTTACAGCAAATAGTTTGTCGCACAAAGCTGTTGACATGTCTCAGTAAATAGCAGCAACGACAGTACTTGCCTTTATTACACAAGTTAGACAACAGGATTTCTGCTCTCTCTGATAAGTACTGAACTACTATGCTAGATTTAATACATACGGGACCAAGCTACTGCTTCTCTCAAATAGTAACATTGTATGACGCTCTCAAAAGAATGGTTCTAGACAAGTTATTCAAAGGGCAAGACACCTGAAACACCAGTGATAGAAGGAAAAGAGAAATAAGAGAAATAACCTACCAAACTTCATGATGAGGAGGGACTAGTCCTGACTGATTGCAGGAGGGAATTACTCATTTAATGGTAAGTATTTACTACCCTTTGCACAGAAGAGAGTGCTTTTTTAATAGTAACTTTATCATACAGCACTGAAAAAAATAAAACTATTGTTTTACAAATTGAAGGTACTTACTGGTCCTTTGACCATATAACAAACTAGAAGATTACAAAACAGGATTATATGCAAATACTATAGAGGTGTATTTTTTAAACATGTCTAAAGGCTTATTCATACAGGGCTTAACATTAGTGCAGATCTTTTATAAATTTTAGTGGCTTATAGTCACAAGATATCCATGATCAAGGACCTAGGCAGACTATTTTTATGCATGAAATCTCTTCTCAGAGGCACATGTAAAGGCCTGAAACCAATGGAAAGCACACACCTACGATCAAGGGTACAGTGTATCCTCCTAGTAGTAAGTTCTGGATAGATTTTAATCTGAGGCAAATAGGTGACAAGTTCATAACATGGAGCTGAAGGTAGGCAGCTAGATCACAACTGGAGTGATGATGGGAAATCTTCAGCATCAGCCAATGGAAGACTTCTTACCATGGATCTGTCCCCTAGTCTTAGCTCTGCCTCACTCCAAGCAGCTCCTCACTGACAAGTTCTCAGAATACTTTCCATAGGCTTGCTTTGTATAAGCAGTTCCCAAACAGGGTGGAAAGTAAAGGGACCACTACACACAAAATACATCTAATATATTAGAAAATACCAAAGTTTGAGAACTACTGTGCTAAACCACTCTGCTTGAAAGCATGCCAATGAGAAATTACCAGTAAAAGTAGTCAAATTCTAGAACAGAACCCTTCTGATACATACTTACCATAGTACACTCAGTGGAATTAGACAAAGGCCTGCTGATAAGAGGAAGCTGAAGCCTGAAAACCATGCAACAGTAGCTGCATAGAGACTATTAAAAACTGAAAGTGAAATAGTGCCGGTCACAATTTCTAAACAGGCAATACAAGCAAACACGGCACCTGCCAAAAGAAATGGATGGATTACAAACAAAACAGAATGAAAATCCTTTCAAAATACTAAATTTCTTAAACTTGTTTTGAAAGACATCTAGCAAAGATCTATCTGCAATATTTTAGCAAGTATCCATGTAACAAACACCTGAGTATTGCATGTCTTTGCCATGTAAGTGTCTTCTATGGGGATTCCTTTAAGTTCAAACTATTCATTCTTACTAACCATGTTCTGCACAGCTCAATCCTTTACCCCTTCCAAGTCTTTCTCCTTTCTGTTCTCATTCTTCGCTTTCTTACTTCCCCTCTGTTGTTTTTCTAATCTTACCCCTTACATGTGGAGAAATTCACCAAGCCTCTGACCCAACAAAGACTGCTGGTTCAGCACACAAGTATCTCCTCATTTCTGAAAAAAGAGATGCAATCTGTACGAGTTTTGTACTGAACTACTTGTTGGAGTGGCAGACCATCCCTTCAGTATATTCTTTAACATAATTTCCCATGATACATGCATATTCCTGAAGCTACAGAAAAAAATAGCAATAGGTAATCAGAAAGTGATGACAAGTGGCAACCTGATTCCTGCAAACTACTCAGGTATCAAAAGCTCTGAAGAATGCCAAGAAACTGCAAGAACGGAGGTGTAGGTTAGCACACTCCAGTACAAAAATATCTTTGTCTTAGTGTATAAAACAAAACCAAACATTTTGAGACCTGATCTAAGCTTCTTTTCTGTGATTCACTAGAGAAAGGACTTCTAGAAGTCATATGTTATATCATTTGGGAAGTGTATAAGCAGTCATGGATACCCATGAGGTAGGGTGAGTAATTCAGGACCCAAATCTTTAATCGTTTGAAGTGCTTTTTCAATTGACCATCTACTGCTTACTTTTCTAAATCATAATGCATGACGCTGACTATATAACAAAAGTGTACCTTTATCTGCATGTCAAAATCTTGTAAATGTAGAAGCACTAGCAAACCACAGCTGTACACACCTTGAGCATTCCTCAGCTTCATATAGCCTATGGTCATTTTTTTAGAGCTCTATCTCCTTTCAAAGTTGAAAGTTGCAGGACAGTGTAAAAACACAGTCTTGTTCATATTAAATTCAGAATCAAAAAAGCCACTATACCATGACATAGGATCATATCATATGGAATTTTAGAAGAAAAGTAATCCTAAAATATCTGTTTGCTTAAAGGTAATCTTAGTGCATCTGTTACGAAACAACATATTATTATGTTTTTTAAGAACAAATTCTACTCACCTTGTTCACTAGCAAGAACGATTTTTGACAGCATGGATCGTAAAACAGGAATAGGCATAAAGCAAAGTAAAGATGGTATTCTTACTGTAAAGCAATGAATCAGTCATGAAACATTACGGGAAAAAGAGCTTTGGGAATTTACAAATACATAGCAAATTAATTAATCACATAGTTTTTAGTGCTGAGTTCCCTGGACAGTAAAAAGCAATAGAAAAATCAAACCAAAAGTGCATTGATACACAACTATCCAAGCAGAGAGAAAATCATAAATCCATTGTATGTTCATGGCACTAAAAATGAATAATAAGTAATTCTATTCACTCTCCACATTCCCCTTCTTTTAATTAAACTCTAAATGAGTCTGACTCAACCTTGAATTTTTTACTGCTTTAGGACCTTTTTAAGAAGGTACCTCAAACCCTACCAACTGCATTAAGTATAGATAACATAGTAGCGTTTTCATATGTATTGCTAACTATAAGACACCTGGTTCTTAACTCACCTAGAAACATGAGCAGGGTAGTTTTGGCAAACGCAGCCATGACGATTCCTCCAATGTATGAAAATATTCCAATAAAGACAATATAAATATCTTTGAGGCACTTAGAAAATAAGTAAACTCCTAAAAAACTAGTCAGAGAGATGGAAGTGAATGCAGCTGCTCCATATCCAATGTATACTTCATTCCAGCAGAGTGGCTCATCCAGTTCATACAGTGTAAAAAGTGAACTCCCACCAAACACAGTAAATAAGTAAGTCATAAATGTAAACAGTAACACAATGATTAAAATTCTCTTTTTAAAAGGAGCAGCTTTAAAAAGCATGTACACTCCAGAAAATGTCTCTTTAAGAACTTCTTTACAAGATACTGGATCTTGTTGCTGGAATTCAGATACACCTACTGTATCTTCCAGACAAAATATAATATAGATAATATTAATGGTGTGAAGCAGAGATGCTGTCACAAATGTCCATGCAAAGCCTACTCCTTTTATAAAGTAGCCAGAAGATAGTCCTGCCAATCCAGATACAAATCCAAAAATCAAATCAACCACAGCTATTCGTGTTGTTTTCTGCTTCTCGTCATGACACAGATCTGCTATAAAAGCAAAGCCTCCTCCTAGGAAAGTTGCCATACTCCCAAACAGTCCAGTAATAAATGCAACCCCATATAAGATAGAGAGTGACAAGGAAAAATACGACATCATAGTGAGGAAGATGTTTGTAATCAGAGCTCCCACTGATGGTAAAAGTAAAGACCTTTTTCGTCCCTGGCGATCCCCATTAGCTACAATGACAAAGGCAACTACAAGGCTGGGAATTGCCCCACTTAAGTCCAACTGCATATTAAAAAGAGAGGCCTTTTCTTGAACTTCCTGCAAAGAGAAAATAAAAATAATAAATGTTATAATAAATTACTAAAATATGTATTATGGAATACTACAATTATAATTAGAATGCAACATATAGCATAACAAAATACACAAATTATTATGTTATTATAAAGTAATATCTAATAATGTAATATGATATTGTATGTAAAATCATATACCTTATTATGCTATAATAAAATAAAATACAGCACTATAGAAGACTACATTTATAATAAGGACATGCATGTTCAAAGACTCCCACTTCAGTAATTTTACCTTCAACAGCTCTCAAACATGTCTTGTTAAAGTTTACGACAGAGACAGAACTTACTTTAGAAACACTCTTACAAGTACCCTTAACAGAGGAGCTCCAGTGAAGACAAGAGAGCACTTCTCACCATATTTTACAAGAGCAGGTGCTCATACTGTAAGTCCTTCAGCATAGGATTTTTCAGAAGGACACTGGCTCTATTTTACATCTTTCAGAAAACAGTACAAAACAATCTTTGATTGAGGAATGCATACCAGGCTCCCTACTCGCAAGAGAATATCATTCTTTATAAATAAGCCTACTGAGAGTTACAAAGAAACAATTCACTGATTAGGATGCTATGTGAGTAAACACATCAGGATTTGCTCTGACATCCTGAAGTACAATGTTAGAAATAATAATGATGCATAAATGTGAACTATAGCATTAAAAAAAATGATACTGATTCATTTCATCTGTACTGTACATTCATCACTGTACAAACATGTGAACTGATTATTTTTAAAACACTGAAAATGTTTGGGGGCTCAGAAAGCTTCCAAATCAGTGATCTCCCTTTCAAGATGCTACAGCAGGTATTCATATAAAGAACAGTAGCTACATGACAACAATAAAATGTAAAGAAACGTGAAGGGAAAAATTCTGAGTTCTTTTTAACAGTTTAAAAATAAAATGAATTTTATAAACAACCAGTTAACAGAATATTTATGATTACAGAAGAAAGAACAAAAGAAAAGTCAAATATAAAAAGACTATCTTGCAGTTATGAAACTGGCTGCTAAACTACATTCAGCAAACTAATTCAGATCTTGTTTTCAATTTATTTATGTAGGCTAGACAGACAGCAATCAGAAAAGCCCTTTAAGGGAAAAAAAAAATGTTTAGATGAAAGAGTAGCAGTGGAAAAGAGTAAATTCTTTTGCACAAACTCTTGTACTATTAAGCCATCCCACAGAATAAGCAGAGAATCATAGAATCAGTAAGATTGGAAGGGACCTCTGGAGATCATCTAGTCCAACCTCCCCGCTCAGCAGGGTCACCTAGAGCATGTTAGACAGGGTTGCTGAATTCACTCTGCAAGTTTTCTTGAAGTTCTCTGAAGTATCACACAGACTTGGCTGGGGGCTTGCACTCTTCAAGAATCAGTAGAAGGTACAACCCTGTAAGACTTCCCAAGCTTTTCTATGCCTGTACTAAAACCATCTGTATTACGAGTTTCATTTGACGCCTCTGTAGCTATCATAATGCACGCTGAGCAGCACCTTCTAAAGATAAAAGCAGACAAACAAAAAACCCCAGAACTTTCAGGAATGTATTTTGGTCAATTTCAAAAACTGCTGAATGCCTTATAAACTCATCTTTATATTTACAGGCAGAGACTGTGAGTTTCTAGGTCAAACTCTTCCTTTGCTTACAAGATACCAGGTTTTATTACAGGAGGAAAATCCAATTGATCTTTGGGGACTCATGGAAAGTTCACATGACCCTCAATACTCTGGACTCTTTCACTCTCTTCCCTTATGGGTTTGTCTGCCTTAGGAGTCATGATGTCATGTCTACTGGCCAGCACTGTAGTCACCCTAGGAGTGTCAAAAACAGATTTTAAATGGAAATGGACTAAACAGATTTGAATGGAAAATGATACTCTGATCCCTAATACCTCCCCTGATGGTGGGTTTTGGGACAAGTAATGGATTTTATTTTGCTTTTGCATTATCTGTGCCTGAGAACAAGGAATAAAATGTGGCCTACATAAGAATGCATTAGATCTGTCTGTCTATTCAAAAGAAGAGTGGGGGAGAGGAGTCAGGGAAGTAGCCATACCTACCAAAAGCGACAGCACACAGAGAAGCTGTACAGACTGAGGAAAAAAGCTGTAGGAAAGAAAATAACTTAAAAAGAGGAAAAAGACAGAGAGAAGGCGGTATGGGATGGGAAATTATTTAGTCTGAAGGGACAGCGTCAACAAGAAGGGAAGTGACCCAGCCTGCAGATATGCTGGCGTAACAAATACAGACATCTCCAGGGATTTATGAAGACTGAAAAAAAATCTGATTAATGGATAGTCTTTTTTGTACAATTGATGGAGCAGAGAGGACACTCTGTGACTCCAAGTTGTTGCAAGCATCATATCTTTAGTAGCATTTACATTCTAAGACATCAATATCAAAGAAATACTAATACATTAAGAAGAAATACATTCAAAATAAAACCAAATGTTACTATACATCATCTCAACCTGCGTACAATACAAATGTTACTGTCAAAATCATAACAAAACATAAAACAGAAGTAATAAAATAACAAAGACTTAGATTTCGTTGTTTTAGAAGGTGTGCAACATAAAGAACATGACTATACATCCAGCTGTCACAAATAATCGTAACTTCGCTGAAGTAAATGACTTGCATACTGATGACACAACCCAAATAGAGAAGGACAGCATTTAGACCATTTAGAAGAACTCAAGCAGTCCCTTCATATATTTATGAAGTAAATGGAAATGAATACAGAAAATGATAGGTCGAATACTTAGCTGATTTAAAATCGTATAACTATTAAAATCAACGGAATTGCAGAAATTTGAAGAGAAGGGTCTAGCTTTGTAGTCTGCAAATTCACTCTACTCTGAAAAAATGATCATGCATGGTAGAAATCATTTTCATTAATTTTGAATTTTGTGATTTTAAAAATTATTTAAAAATAATGAAGATGAAGAAGTAACTCACTTATATAAGGATTAAATTAAGAGAGAAACGTTGTGCCTGAGGCTGAACAATGGGCAGAACATGATAAGCTGACAGGCTTATAAAATTAAAAAATATTACTGAGTAGCAAGGGAAAATGCATGTCTTGGATGATAAATAATGTTTCAGTATAACTTCTTATGTTAAAAAACGATTATTCAAGCCAGTAATCAGAATGTTCCAGCTTTTATTCCAATGACTTTTGAACTCATTTTGATTAATTATAAAATGACTACATTCCTTCAAATCTTAAGAAATAATTAATCTAAATGCTTCAAAGACTATCCATTTTGAATTATATTATACATCTTTGCAGGCTGCTGCTGATTTTGTCTTCAGTCTCTTTTTACATTTTGCTCTGAAATTGGAGAGATTAGTAAAACTGTCTCCATTCTCAGAACTGAAGGATTTATACTAAATTAACCGGTAAGGGATGTATCTTTCTAAAAGCTAACCACAAACAAGACTTGATGGAAGCACTCCTGACAAAAAAGTTTACAGCATCCATATACATAAGTCAGTTAGGGTGAGCCTGGAAAATCCAGGAAACCAACTTCTTATATTCTCAGCAAAAGCCTTGAGACCTGAATTACTAGATTTGCTCTTTTCCCCATATATATGATTATTGCCTAGCACAGAGATCAGGTTTCCCTGAAATTAATGGGCATTTTGAGAGTTTCATATTCATATACTATGGTAACAAATATAGCATAAAAATGATATTAGACATCCAGACAAGAGCACGACGATTAATAATTCATAGCCTGGTGATATCCACTGAAGTGAAGGGAAGGAAAATTCATTAGGGAAGGGAAAACAAAGAAGCTCTATTGGCTATAATTCAACCATCCTCGTGAAGGTCTTATATTCTTAAATACAAAGTTAATTACATTTTGTTTCTGTTATGTCTCCAAACCAATAACATGTAAATTCACTGTCATGTCAACTGGAGACACTATCTAAAACTCAGCTGAAATTAAGCACTGTTTTACTCTTTCGTAAAAAGGAATACCATGTCTTATGTCCTGAAGCACATGTGATCACAACTGGAAAACAAGTTGAATTTGGGGGAAGGGTCTAGAAAATGCTAAGTACAAAAATGTTTGTTAAAGGTAAGTTTCTTCATGGGGTCTGCATTTGGGATTGGATCCACCAACTATGATTTTTACAGTTGTTTCCGCTGAGATAGGACATCATATGACAATGCATCAAATGAGCATTAGCTAGTATTAACGAAACACACTTTGAGGGAGTAACTTACAAGCATTATTGACAGAATCCCATTGGCTCACAGTTATCCACAGCCTTCAGGCCCACCAAAACATATTGGGTATTCTCTGATGATTGAACTATTCCAAAGGAAAATTATTTTCCATAGAAACTTCTTTTTCCCCATCAGAAATCTTTTCTGCCTTTAAAGCTTGACAGTTCATGTGTCCATCTCTTCTTGTGCTCTAAGGTATTAAAGGTACTTCAGTTCCCAGGTTGCTCTTCAGTGTGGTGCCACAGATAAATGGACATAAGCCTTAGCAGCCCAACCTCAGGTTCTTTGAGTTTGTTTTGAATGATAAAGGGCTTAGATCCTGTGATGTGTCCAGTAGCCTAGCCTCATCTCATGACAGATTTCTAAAGGAACATCTCAGACCTAACCATCAGCAAGCTCTAATGCTCTTCTTGAGAACATTTGTTGTCAGGAACAATGCTTTCTTGGTATTTAATTAGTAAAAGATACATACTTGAGGAAGATCTATTTGTGCATTTACTGCATTCCGACTATCACTGGATTATTTTTAATTGTTTTTTATCTTCAATCAGTTTTAATAGGTGGCATGTATTACCTTCCTAGGCTGATCAGTCAGCCCAGAAAGTGTGCTACTCCAGAATTCTACTCACCTTTTTACTTCCAAATTCTTTCAACCACCACAGGCTTTTTTCAAATGAGGAAGAATCTACTTTCATGCTAAACATTCTGAATTATCTAATTGACCATTTTCAATAGAATCCCTACGTGGCATTGAAAAATTTCTTTTATATATGACAAATGAGGCAAACAAACTCAGGCATTCAATCTCGTGAATATGCAGCATTTCAGAGATTGAAATCTGGGATGTAAGCAAAATTTTAAAGTGCCACCTGCAACACTGTGGCAATCACTTTCCGCACTATAGGGAAATATCAGCTGACAGTCTCCCATTAACCCCATTTTCTGTATAATTTACAGTCCAAATCACCTACTTTCCTGATTCAGCAGAGTAATTTCATGTTCCACTTAATCTGATCTAACTGGCTGTTGCTGTGGTGGTTCTATTCCACCTCTTCTGCAAGTATATTCCCTCTGCCCTGTGTTAGAAGCAGCAATCATGTAGTTGCAGACTGTCTCAGAGCAGTTTGACGATTCAGAAAAAAAAAGTACTCAAGAAAAAAGGTGTTTTCAGTTGATTTAGTGAGTTGACCCAACCCAAACTGTAATATATGGCTGCATAATCGCTAGATCCAATGCAAGGAGAGAAAAGACAACAGAGAGAGAAAGTAAAGGCCTGTATGATCATTTCTTCTAGTGGCAGCCCACAGTTGTGCTCAAGTGTAACATGAAAACTGCGTAACAGAAGAAATTCCAAGTAATATCTCATTACCCAGCAAGCTAAAGTTCGAAAAAATGCTAAAAATGTAATTACTCACAGGATGCTGCCACCTTGCCATATTTATATTTCAACAAAGCAGAAAAAGCACTGTCAAGAATGATAAATCATTGATCACATTAGATTGAACAAAGATCAGCTGAATCATTTTTTTGCGCCTTAAAATTACAAGTTTTTGTTATTTTGTTATATTCCCCTCATCCTTCATTCCTGTAATTCCTCTTAGCTACAAACGCCACTAGAAGTCACAGAGCTGGCTGGTGATGCCTACACACACGCACAACTTTCAGCGGAAGGAGGGCCCTCAACTGCACACTTTGCAATGCAGCGCTTTGCAACACGAAGACAATTCGGGCCCAGGCCTGCAGGGTGATTTTCAACTCTTAGTAAAAGCTGAATTTATATAAGCATCTTTCTGGAGACTATTTTTTTGTCTGTAAAGCACGACCGCTACGTACAGTGCAACACACACCAGCTGCAAGCCTTCTGTTATATATTTATAGGGTATTTTTTCTCCTCTCTTACCTTCTGCTTGATATAAGTGGGGTTACTTTTATTTTGTTCACAGTAACTAGCACTGCTATTGCTTATGAAAGTGGAATTGTATTCCTCCTCCCACAGCCTTCGGTAGATGAACTGCTGCACCAGTGGGCTGGTCAAGGAAGAAGCAAACGTGTAGACGAAAATGACGGGCTCCACGCACAAAACCTTCCTCATTTTGGGGCTTCTGCTTTCAACTCCCTATGCCGGAAAACAAACAACAAAAACGAAAAAAAAAATAAAATAAAAGCAATTATTTACTGCACGGAAGGAAAACCACCGACCTACCCGCCCGCCGCGCGGCAGCCGCTCAACGCACCCGGCGGCACGGGGGCCCACGGCCGCGGCCCGTGATGGCGCCCGCGGGGTCGCCGCCGCCTGCCTCGGGCCGCCTCTGCCGGCCGAGGGTGCCGGCGCCCGCGGCCGCGCCCGCCTGCGCCGCGCCGCGCCGGCCCTCCCCGAGGCCGGGCCCCGCCCCGCGCGGCCCCGGCCCACGCGTGACGGGGCGGCGGCGGCGACAGCGGCGGCGGCGCCCCCTTCCCCTCCCCTCCCATCCCCTCCCCGCGGCGCCGCCATCTCGCCCCGCCGCGCTCACTGGGCGGCCGGTGCCGGCTGCGGCGGCCATGGCTCCGCCCCGAGGGCAGCGCGGCGGCGGCGGCGGCGGGGGCCTCGCGGCCGGTGACCCTGCGGGTCGCGGCTTGTGCCCCTGAGCGGCCGCCTGCGAAGCGCCGCTGTGGCGCAGGGTTGGCTTGGGTTCGTTGTGCAAGGAGAATTTGCTTTTTATTGTTTGTTTATTGCTGTTACCTCCAGCCTCATTCGACACGGACTGCGTAACCGGAGAAACCTGCTGCCGCCCCGGCCTGACCCCGCTGCCGCCCGGTTGCGGCGGGGACGGAGAGCCCTGCCCGGCCAGGCCGCGGGCCGCGGGGCAGCAGCACGGCCAACGCGGTCCCTGCCCCGCGCCCTCGGCTCGAGCGCCGGAGGGTCTCCAGCTTCCTCGCGCCAGGAGCGTGCGTGGTCGGCCCCTGCCAGAGCCGCGCTTCGGCCCTTCCTTAGCTCTCCCCACAGCCCTCTGTCTTCTGTAGGTGCTGCAGTGTGCGTCGGCTGCAGCCCTTCAGCTCAAAACTTCTCTTTCAACTTACCCTGCACTGACTACCAGGTTTCAAGATTTTCTCTAATAGTATTAGGGCCAGGACTGAGACTCTGGTGTCATCCCAAGGGACCAAGCCTCGTGGCCTGCGGTACCTGTGCTTCCCTTGTGTCACTGCTGTGTCACTGGCCAGTGGCTTCGTTCAGGACCAGGTCGCTGCTCTGGTAGACACGGCACAGCCCTGAAGGCGGAGAATCTGCTCAAGGGCGTGTGGTATGAGCCCAGACTCTAATACCCGTCTAATACCTGTCTCAAGATGACTGAAAGCTATTTTCTTGGCTGGGAACAGAAATAGTTTAGTGATTTTATTATAACTGCTTCCCTTGCACACACTCTTGGCTTATCAGCGTGCGTAAAATCAACAGTGATTAGCCAGCAGTTCATCTCCAATTAACATACCTCGTTTTTTTTTTTTTTAAGAGTCCAATAGTTTGACGGAGCTGGTGGACTTTGTCAGGGTGAAGGTTGGGTGACAGCCTGCGTTGAGCTGCTATGGTACCTGCTCTCACACTATGTGAAAGGTTATGCCTGTGGAAATCTGCAGTTCTGGCGTTTAGATATGACATAATATCCACCGAGATGTATGCAGTGGGGGGAATCAGAGCCGGGAAACTTCAGCAGGACTGAAGGATGTGTCTTCTGAGACAGACAGTATCTGCACAGCAGGGCACAGTAAAAACCTTGTCTGTTTATGCATTATTGATGGTGACTTGTTGCATTACTGATTTGTTACCAGATAAACTGTAACATGGGTCACATGATCTTTAAGGAAGATTTACTTTTTTTCATTGACATGTGACACATCATTCAGTCCCATATTTAAGGACAACATTGGCCTGTCACATGTCTCTTAGTACAGGATCAACCCGATTTACAAGCTCAGTCTGTTTACTTCAGACAGCTAACTGATTTGCTCTGGCATACAGGTGCATACACATGCACATGCCCACATGCAGTGATCCAAAAGAAATACTGCTCTGACCTGAGGTTAACTGTACAGGATATTACACTTCTCCTCTACCTGTCCAGCTCCAAAGTCTGATTGATCCTGTGACAGTATTTTGTGCTAGTCACAAGATGAAGCAAAAATGATCATGTGAGGATTACATGCAAATAGGCTGCCAGATATGAGGAGCTATGCAGTTTTCTCAAGCAGGGGTTAACACGTCTCTGAATGAGGTGAAGACAGGATTTTAAGTCCACAGGAATTTTCTGTTGTTTCACTGAAGGATACTGTTCACGGTCCTTTTAGGTGTTTCCTGCTAGGTCCAGCTGTGCTGAAAAGCATGCTGTTCATTAACGTAGGTATCTGAGCACAAGGTGGGTTGTTGGGGAGAACTTTTAGCTAGCAGTCCCTTCAGGACAACCTTCCCAGTGCCAAAGAGCCAAGATTAGACTTGATGCTCTGGAGGGGTTTTCTGCTTTTGTCCTTACTACCTCTAGTAACTGCATTTGAGTTTGGGCTTGAGTTGGCAGGGCCCAGTGCTGCACTAGTTGTGGCCTTACTGCTGCTGGAAGCACAGCTGCCCGGTGTGCCAGCCACTGGCAAGCACTGATTTTTTTTGGCCCAGCTGCTCTCTCCAGGCTGGAGTTGCAGGGGAAGACAATACATAGCAGCATGGATAATAAAGGAGTTTGAGTTCACGTGTAAGCTTGTGGCCTTGAGCTAACATGATATACCACAGACACAGTTTGAAGCCTGTTCTTGCATGTACTCACAGGTGAAAGGAGGCATCTACTGCTCAGAGAGATGCACTGGGCCAGGACTTGCCCTTCCTTTCCCACCTCCTTCAAAGGGATCTAAAGACAGAATCACAGAATCACAGAATGGGTAAGGTTGGAAGGGACCTCTGGAGATCATCTGGTCCAACCTCCCCTGCTCAAGCAAGGTCACCTAGAGCATGTTAGACAAGGTTGCATCCACGCAGGCCTTAAATATCTCCAGCAGAGACTCCACAGCCTCTCTGGGCAACCTGGTCCAGTGCTCCGTCACTCTCACAGGGAAGAAATTCCCCCTCACGGTCAGGCAGAACTTCCTGTGCTTCAATTTCTGCCCATTGCCTCTTGTCCTGTCACAGTGGACAACTGAAAAGAGTTTGTCCCCGTCCCCTTGACACCCTCCCTTCAGATACTTGTACACAGTGATAAGATTCCCCCCTCAGTCTTCTCATACACATTGATAAGATCCCCCCTCAGACTTCTCTTCCCCAGGTTAAACAGGCCCAACTCTCGCAGCCGTTCCTCATAGGGCAGGTGCTCCAGCCCTCTGATCATCTTCATAGCCCTACGCTAGACTCTCTCCAATAGCTCCATGTCTCTGTTGTAGTGGGGAGCCCAGAACTGGACACAGTGCTCGAGACAAGGCCTCAGCAGGGCTGCGTAGAGGGTCAGGATCACCTCCCTCGACCTGCTGGCAACACTCTTCCCAATGCACCCCAGGAGACCATTGGCCTTCCTGGCCACAAGGGCACATTGCTGGCTCATGGTCAACTTGTCGTCCACCAGCACTCCCAGGTCCTTCTCTGCAGAGCTGCTCTCCACAAGGTCAGCCCCCACCTTGTACTGCTGCCTATGGTTATTTTTCCCTAGGTGCAGAAATCTGCACTTGCTCTTGTTGAACCTCAGGAGGTTCCTCTCCGCCCAACTCTCCAGCCTGTCCAGGTCTCTGAATGGCAGCACAGCCCGCAGGTGTGTCAGCCGCTCCTCCCAGTTTGGGATTGGCAAACTTGCTGAGGAGGCACTCTGTCCCCTCATCCAGGTCACTGATGAAGAAGTTGAACAGGATGGGACCTAGTCCTGAACCCTGGGGGACGCCACTAGCCACAGGCCTCCAACTAGACTCCACGCCACTGATGACGACCCTCTGAGCTCTGCCTTTCAGCCAGTTCTCAAGCCACCTCACTGTCCACTCGTCTAACCCACACTTCCTGAGCTTCTCTAGGAGGATGTTATGGGAGACAGTGTCAAAAGCCTTGCTGAAGTCAAGGTACACAATGTCCACTGCTCTCCCCTCATCTGCCCAGCCAGTCATTCCATCAGAGAAGGCTATCAGATTAGTTAAGCAGGTTTTCCCCTTGGTGAATCCATGCTGGCTAGTCCTGACCACCTTCTTTTCCTCCATATGCCTGGAGATGACATCCAGAATGAGCTGTTCCATCACCTTTCCAGGGATGGAGGTGAGGCTGACTGGCCTATAGTTTCCTGGGTCCTCCTTCTTGCCTTTTTTTGAAGACTGTACTGACATTGGCTTTCTTCCAGTCCTCAGGCACCTCTCCAGTTCTCCATGGCTTTTCAAAGATGATGGAGAGCGGCCTGGCAACAACATCTTCCAGCTCCCTCAGCACGTGTGGTTGCATCCCGTTGGGGCCCATGGATTTGTGGATGTCTAGCCTGCCCAGAAGGTCTCTAATCCTTTCCTCCTCAACCAAAGGAAAGTCTTCCCTTCTCCAGACTTTCTCCCTTGCCTCCAGGCTCTGGGATTCTTGCGAGCTGCCCTTAGCAGTGAAGACTGAAGCAAAGAAGGCATTCAGTAATTTTGCCTTCTTTGTATCCTATGTCAGCAGGCCCCCACCCCATTCAGCAGCTGTGGGCCCACATTTTCCCCAGTCTTCCTCTTGCTACTGATGTATTTGAAGAATCCCTTCTTGTTGTCCTTAACATCCCTTGCCAGACTTAATTCCAGCTGGGCCTTAGCCTTTCTCGTTGCATCTCTACATACTCTGACAATATTCTTATAATCCTCCCAAGTAGGCTGCCCCCTCTTCCACATTCTGTGTACTTTCTTCTTCCGTCTGAATTTGGCCAGGAGCTCCTTGCTCACCCATGCAGGTCTCCTGCCTCCTTTGTTGAATTTTTTTCTCCTTGGGTTGCACTGCTCTTGAGCTTGGAGGAAGTGATGCTTGAATACTAGCCAGCTCTCCTGGACCACCCCCCTTCCTTCTAGGGCCTTTACCATGAGATTCCTCCAAGCAGGTCTCTGAAGAGCCCAAAGTCTGCTCTCCTGAAGTCCAGGGTTGTGATCCTGCTTACTGGCTTGTTTCCTCCATGCTGGATCCTGAACTCCACCATCTTTTGGTCACTGCAGCCAAGGTTGCCCACAACCTTCACATCTCTTACCAGTCCCTCTCTGTTGGTTAGTACAAGGTCCAGCAGGACACCCTTCCTCGTAAGCTCCTCCACCATTTGTGACAAGAAGTTATCATCAATACTTTGCAGTAATCTCCTGGACTGTTTGTGCCTAGCTGTGTTGTCCTTCCAGCAGATATCAGGGTGGTTGAAGTCCCCCATGAGAACCAGGGCCTGTAATCATGAGATTACTTCTAGCTGTCTGTAGAAGGCCTCATTAGCTTCTTCTCCCTGGTCAGGTGGCCTGTAGTAGACCCCCACAACAGGGTCCCCCATATTAGCCTGCCCTTTGATGTTCACCTATGAGCTCTCGACTAGCTCCTCCTCTACCTGAGGCAGAGCTCGATGCATTCCCGTTGCTCTCTCACATAAAGAGCAGCTCTACCACTTCGCCTTCCTGGCCTGTCTTTCCTAAAAAGCACATAGTCATCTATGACAGCATTCCAGTCATGCAAGCTGTCCCACCATGTCTCTGTGATTGCAATGAGATCATGCGCACATGAGATCATTTGTGACTGCACACAGATCTCCAGTTCCTCCTGTTTGTTCCCCATACTGGGTGCATTGGTGTACATGTCTGCAGGTTGTGTAAGGGGGTCCCCCATAGCCATGTCCTACATGCACATCCCCAGCTGCATGCATCCATTGGAAGCCCCCCCAACAACGATACATGCAATTGGTGTTTATTTTTATAAGCCAAGCATTTTCAAGTAACAGAAGTCATGACAAACTAGCATCTTCTCACCCGGATCACCAGTATTCACGTTGGCTCAAATCTGGCTAACTTGCCCGCGAACAATCCCTCTCACAGCCCATGTGGTGACTGCTGCCTTATAGTTTGCATTACTTCTTTACTGACATCCTCAACACAGAAATAATTGAAGAGAGTGATTTTAAATATACAAGTCTATAATACTATCAATGCATTTTTTTTTTTGAGAGAGAGAGATTTTTGAGATCTGGATAGTCACATTTTTTGAACATTTGCTGAAAGAGTCAGGAGCACTATGCTTAACAGTACTACCATATAAAATGTAATGTAAATTGCTTTTTAAGATTTTAAGTACTTTTTAAAAGTGAGATGACTTTAAGTTTCCATATTAACAATCTTTGGAGATAATGGAAAACCTACAAATCATCTGTGGATTACAGAATGCAGAATGTAGATGTACTCTATCTGTTTATATTCAAATCATGTTTTCAAAACTGTTTTGATAACATTGGGAAACACACACACACAAAAAAGGAAGAGAAGAGAAAAGCACACTTTTTGCAAAAAGTCAATTTTATACAAAGCTCAGCTCTGCAGAAACCTTGCATACTCAGAGCTTGCCTGTGAGCATGACAAATGGAGATATTTGAAGGAAGTTCTCCAAATATTAGAGCTGTCAAAAAAGAGAACGGAAAAAGAGAAGAGAAAAAGCTGCAAAACTGCAGAGGCATGCCTGTTTTTCAAATGTAACTGTTGTTTTATTTTCATTACAATTTAGTTGAGTGCTAAATCAAGTGCTAGAACACAAGCCCTGAAAACAAGCAATGAAGATATAAATATGAGGCTGAAGGAAAATGTGACCAGAAAAATTTGTATAAATAATCCAATCACACAGTTCTGGAGTACTTCTGTTTTGTAAAAAGAGACAACTTAAAAAGAGACATGCTAATTTTCAAGGCGTAAGGCCAAAAAGTGGTCATCTGCAGCGAATATCTGTGGCTATATTTACAGAAATAAAGGCATCTGCCCTGGCTAGATAGGTTAATCATAAATAATCACATTTTTGTGGTTTTTGAAGTCCAGAATGTCTGAAATAAAGTGACTGAGTTCATCTAGTGTGGAAGAAGGTGCTTGAATGCTAGTACCTGTAAGCATGGAAATTCTCCCAGTGTCTGAAAACACTGAAAACTGATGTCACTCTGAATCACTCTGATGCAAAATTAGCAGAACTTTTGACTGTAGTTTTCATATCATATAGTAGTTGTTACTACTGTGCTTAAGAAGTGGTATGTTGAAAATATGTGCTTGTTTGAGTCTTTACAAACTTGAAAGGTATCAGGATGCAATCATTTTCACTGAATCAGATAATCTTAATAACACCTGTATTCTTACTGACCTCTCATCCTTGCACACCAAATAACAGCAGCCATTTCCAAATGGTGTGGTTTATTCAGTTCTGTTCTTCATTTGTTCCCGAACCCAAACTCACCACCTGCTGTGGCTCATTTTCAGACATCTTAATGACTGGGAATTTATTTTATGTGACCTATTGGTTCTGATTATGATTTATTTGTCTTTTTTCCTGCTTTACTTTCTATTAATTCTGTATATTAGACATACAGTAATTCTTTTTCACTGTAAACATATTGATAAATTGAGTCATCTGAACATAGTCTGATACAGAATCTGTACTGAACTGTTTTACAGCTCCAATTTAGCACTGTCTTACTTTGCAAAACAACTGTGAAAAATAAATAATGGTAATACAGTCCCACCAGTCACTCTGTGTCCCCTCCTTTCACAGCTTTTTAGTGGGCTGAGACCATCAGCAGCAAGCTGGTGCTAATCCTTGGTCACCATGGCTCAGCAACATGCTTTTCTCTTCCGTTTTTATTCCATTTCACCCATTTGCAGAAGCAGGCAAAGGAGTCCTTCTGCATACAAGAATCTTTCAATCTAAAAGAGTGAATTTTTCCCCCTTTTTAAGTGTAAGCAAATTTAAAAAAAATAAGAATGAGGAAGTGAAGATAAGCAGCTGAGACAGTGGTTGTGTCTGAGTCACCTATCATTTTGTTGCAGAAGGACATCCTTACATTATATCTACTTTTATTATCCCTTCATTAGTTTCTTTTGAGTTGAGTTGATGTTCCTTGTAACCTGATGTAAGCAGAGATCTGATTAAAGAGACTACCTCAGAAGACTTTATCTCCTGTACTCCATAAATATTCCAGTTTGCTAGAGAGAGTTGCTTTTCACTAATAGTAAAGGTGATGAGATTACCAGCTAAGAAATAATTACTAATGAAGTAGTCCTGATTCCTATGTTTGTTACATGAAAACTTTTTTTTTTCTTTTGTAATTCTAATGGCATTCCCTTGGTACAGATGAGACCTCATCAGCTGCTATCAGACTTGAGAAGGACAGCAGCATTTTGGATAAGTTCATCAAGACTAGTAAGCAAAATGCAGCGTATTTAGGATTGTACAAATATTAAATTAATACCATCAGGAAGACTTCTTGGTGGTAATAGATGATGAGTTGTTCTGGTCTTTTGAAGTCAATGAGAGATTTTCTGCTGTTCTTCCAGGAGACCATATGTCAAGCCTGAGGGGGCTCAGAGACAAAAGCTCCATCATTTGGTGGTATTTGAACTGGAGTGTGCAGTGCGTGCCCTGTCCCCCAGGCAGGGCATAGCTGATTTCACGTGCTCTTTCCAGTTTTAGATTCTCTGTGGGAGAACAAACAAACAAGCAAACTTGGCCTTACTGTTGGGAAAGCTGTGAAAGACTTCGATGGAAGCAGGATTTCATCCTGCCTTTCTTTGGTTTAGGTGCTAATGGCATTTTTTCTCACAAATTGACCACCAAAACCTTTCTTGACAGGCAAAGCAGAGGGGAACACAATTACCAATTCTTATTCCTGCTTACCAGGAAATACTGAAATACAACATTTCTCTCACTTCCAAACATCTCTCTGGCTCTACTCAGAAAGACGTGTGCAGTAGTGTTACTCTATGCTCTGTTACTTCTTCCATTGAAGTATCTCTATCCTTACCATGGTTCTGCTGTGTTTCAGTGCACATAAACATCACTATGTATTTATACCAATTATATTCTCTTTGTTTTAAAACAGTGATGAGGGCAGCAGGTTTCCTGACTGTCTCCTAGATATTAGTGAATGGCAGCAGGAAATTCAAGTAATTCCCTCAAATTCTTGAAATTACCACAATGCCTTCAATACATTTGTCCTGCACTGTCTGCAGACAAGTTGCTTGGGGAATTCTTGTATAGGAAAGGGGGATAATATTACTAAAAATAGTATAACACTGGAATCCAGCTTTAGGCATCATAATAAGTGATGAATCCAGCTTTAGGCATCATAAATGATCTTCTTCTAGAATAGTACTGAATGCTGTCTACTGCTCCCATAGGGGAAGTAAATAATAGATAGAGATGTGCTATTCCTGTGGAATTTGGACCACTTTTATAAATGGGAGGTACTCAATTTATCCAACAAAGTAATACGTTTGAAGCCTGTGTTTTAAGCACTTAGTAAACTAGCCCTTTCAGGACCTATTAACCATGACAGCCTAACTGTGACAAGTGCAGTCATGGTTCAAAAAGTTCCTGGACTACTGATTCCTAGAAGCTAGGAAAGTGTATTGAGAAGAATCAAAACATGTGCCTGTTTTTACACTGTTTTCTAAGTGTCTGTTACTAGCCATTGTCTGAGATGGATTTTTGAACAGGATAGGCTTTTTTTCTGCTCAGTATAGCCATAATCTTTTTTAGTAGGACTTCAATGTTGGTTGAAGAATAGAGGTAACACTTTGAGAAGATTTCGCAAAAACTGGGATTATAATGTGGGGTACATAAGACAAAGGCTGTAGGAAATAATGGAGAAGAGAAGGCACTCAAATAAGGCTGCATAGAAGTGGATGCTTTAGGTTATAACATACACAGTAATTTGCAAGCAGTCTTTGCCTGGATTGATTGCTCAGATGAATAAATGCATGTCAGGCTGCTATATAATCTGAAATCTCAGTTTGGCTGTGCCACCCACTGTTTGGACTCCATACAGCCCAAACCTTGTGTCAGAATTTCATTCTACGTGACAGAAATATGCCCAACATGGCTCTGCCGTGGGAGAAGATGATGATGTAGGTCAGCTTGTTGTGGTACACAGGTAAGGTGGGCAACAGCTTAGACTGAAAATTTCTCCTTTAAGATACATTACATTCTGCTCAGTAAACCATCATGTTATCTCATACCTTTTTATTTTATGCTAGAGGTTATTTTTATTTTCACAGTCAAGTTACATGCTCTCACCCATCACCACAGGGTGAAAGGAAATGAAATTCTATTACTGTCTTAAGAGACATTGCTCAGAGGTGCCAGTTGCCTCTGGAAAGGGCCAGGGGACCTTTACACTTCAGTGATTTTTTTGTAAACTTGCTAGAATAAACTGCCATAAAGGGCCAGTGAGTCCTGTATCCTGTCTTACTTGAGACCAACAGCAGACATCTAGGCAAGAACTAAAAAATGGGACAAGCTTATACTAGTATATTCTCCCAGCCTCCAGCACCTTATAGCTGAGGGGTTTTATGAAATAAATGTGATTTTAGGCACTGTTGAAGATGGCTATCATTTTCCATGGATCTGAAACCATCTTATAGGATGTAGTTTTTAATTTGGGATAGGAAACAAATGGGAAAATTTCCATTATATACTTGGTCTTACATATAAAATTGGCATTGTTAAAATTGCTCTGGGAATTTGTTACAATAGCAGTCTGTATTTTTGAATGTGGTGTAGAAATTCTTTTCTTCAGAAGGCTAGCAAGAAGTTAAATGACACTGTAGAAAACACTAGAGAAACTTCTATGTCTCTCCATGGGCATCAGTGTATGTGGTGTTTTTATGAGAAAGTAAAAGTATTTTCTAGAAAGCTTTGCAAGTGTTTTTCTTTTCAAGTGAGAAGTTGGTTGGACCTTCCTTTAGTAAAAATTATCCCTGAGTATTAGTTTTGCCTCACTCTGGGAAGCAAGTTTTGCATTTTGTCTTTTTGCAAGATGAGGTCTGGAGTGGAGAAACTGAAAACCAGTTATCAAGTGTTTTTACAAAACAGACTTGATAGTGACAATGTGTCTTACGGACATTGAACCTCCTGCTCATAATTATGCTGCCTACTTCCCCTTGTCTGTGTTTGTACATCACGCGTGTGGCCACTAAAACTGCTTCTGTGGAAAAGGAATACTAGCAAAGCTTTTAGGGGGTCAACTGTAAAATTTGTTTGACCATCTTGAAAAACAAACAGAAAAACTATTGTCTGACTGCTTTAGCTCTTTGTTCTTTAACTTTCCTTCCCTTTGACTATTCTTTCCGGTTTCCTTTCTCATTCTTGTTGACTCGAAAGTGGTGATTTTCTTCCTTGCTGTTCCAGGCTCCTGCTACCAGGGCCCTCTTCTGGTGCATCTTCCACCCAGCTACCTAGATCCTTCCTGCCCTGACCACTTTTCTTTCAGCTGAGGACCTCTGGTGTTCCCATCCCCTTGGTGTGCCCTTGGGCTGGGAACAACTTCTGTTGTTCCCATGTCTAATTCGCCGGCATTGACATCTCACAGAAGCACCACGCCATCTTCCATAATTTTTGCCAGCTTACATAACAATCCATAAATGTGGATGTGCCAGGTGGTTATAGCCTGGAAACATGAAAAGGAGCTGGAAGCCAAAAAGACAAGTTGTCACCAGTAGATCTGGCTGCTCCCCTGGGCCTCTCCATGAAACTGGCAGGTGTCTTTAGCTTCACTTTTGTTTCTCACCGGTTTCACTTTATAGCTATCCTGTTCCCTCTGCACCCTCAGCAATATTTCAATACTGGTAATTCAATACTGAAGTGAATTTTCATACCTTTTGTTTTTAAATTGAATAAACTCTTTTAATAATATATCGAGAAAGACTACTTTACAAGAATGAAATCTTGAGCCCAAAATCATATGTATTCTTCAGGACTGATTTTAATTACATAGACAAGACAGGAGGTATTCCTGTTTTGATGACTGGTTTTGTTATTTTTAAATATGTCTTTATTAGTTCAAAGAGAACTATGAAACCAATTTACAGTCTCACATGCTGTATTTGAGTGTAAATAATGTTCATCTCAGAAAAAGCTAGCATGTGAGATAGTGCATACTTCAAATATCGTTTTCTTTCTCTTCTCTAAGATTTTTTGAGGATTGGACTCTAACATCACTAAACACTGTACTGATGTTTTGTAAAGTCCCAAATACACTTTAAGAGATAAATGGAGACATATACAGTCAGAAAATGCACAGCTTGAAGTTTGTCTTTTCTATTGTGTTTTTCCTGACTGTGGTTTTTGTTTAGTCTTTAAAAGACTGTGTAAGAATTCCCAAAGAGTTACCGTTGCAGCCTGCTTTTTTCATGTGGCTAGCACTCCACTTGGTTCCAGCAGAACTTTGCATACGTAGTAAGTATCAGTCTGTGCCACACACGTACAACTGAAATGCAACCTGCTAAAATAAGATTGACAGGGTATTATGTTTATTTGGCCTGACTGTTTGGTCCATTCAAAAGATATCCACAATGGATATCATTATTTGTAAGATCTTAATTGATTTACTATGAGAATCAAACTGAAACATAATCTTAATTTATGATCTCTCTCTACACTCAACTCTTCCAATTTCCAATCACTAATAGCTTTTATGACTTGTGCTATTAATGTCCTTAGGCCTTGGGTTAATAAAACAGGAAATCCAATTTTAGAATTTCTCATCTAGGATCCAAACACTAATACTACTTTATGTTGATAAGATCTATGGCAGATCAGATACTGTCTGACCAAACCACTCAAATTTTATGCCTGATCAGCTCTAGGCTATCTTTCTTAGCTGAGTAAAGCCGACATGAAAACTTGTATCTAGAAGAAACTCTATTTTGAGTTAAATTGACTTAAGTGTGATCATAACACCTACAGCTAATCCAGATCACATTTGTCCTGCAACATGATCTAGCCGTCCATAATTCAGGGACTAGTTATAAAGATGAACAAAAGGTCTGCAATCTATCTGGGAAACCTTGGCTTGTGTGCAGGTTTCCAGCCCAACAGGTCCTTGCTGCCTTAGCTCTGAAGGACACAGGGAGCCGGGGATTCAGCCCTCAGCAACGAGCTGTTGCCATAATGATTCCTGCTCTGTGGCTCCTAAGGAGTCAAAAGCACTACATCCATTGCACACTGAGAAGCATCCCTACTGCTCTCCAGGCTTTCATATAGTAATTTGATCCACAGCTTTTTGGGGTTGCTCTAAGCTGTGCAGGTCTTCAGTTTTTGCTCCCCTTGGCCCCTGCCATCACTTGGGCCTATACAGTTGTTTTTCTAATTATACAAAAAACTGAAGTAGAGTTTTAGTTCAGTTAAGTATTAGTTTTGTTTTTTAAGTGTGGAGCAAGAACAAGCAATGGGCTTGCTGTCAAATTGCTTATTAAGTCCTAACTTCAGTGGCTGTAACATTTGAGTCCTGTCTGGAAGATGCTCCTTACTGCTGTGAATGAACAAATTCAAGTCACATCTGCAGGCATCCTGACACAATTGCTCTGAGATGTCTTTTGCCCTACTTATTTCTGTGGATCCTACTGTATGTCATTTGCTGACCACTTGTCAAAGCTTATATGAAAAGAGAGGTGAAAGGTGGTTTAGGTTGATCTGAAAAGTTTTCTGGAGCTTCCAATCTCTCTTCTTCCCATTCTGTGAACTAGGCCTATAGCATAGACTAGATATTTCACTTTAAAATGGCTGAGATGAGGTGAGATGGACTTCCTCCTAGTGCTTGGCCACTACCTGGGATTAGGGCCCCGAAGGGCTCTGGGGAGAAAGCAGTATACATTTGTCTCTCCCCATGGTTGAAATAAACCTGACATCTTTGTCCTTAAGATGTCCTTTGACATCTTAAACCTGACCTGACATCTTTGAAATATTTGTATTTACTGTGAGGTCAAGAAAATCTTGTTGTAATGTCACAGACTTCCAGAGCTCATTGGGACACAAATAGTGGCCAGAAGAGACAGCAGACAAACATTTGTTCTTCCCAGAGCAGGAAGATAAATGCACCAAAAGAAAGGTAGAGCAGCTGAGCCTAGTAGCTGTAAATCACATTCATTAGTGCATGTACTGTTAGTGCATGCTGATACTGTTAATTGCAGCTCTAATCAGCATATTATTTCTGCATTTTCTGAAGGAAATTTGGGACCAGTATTTTGACTAATTTGTTCTAAATTTGATTCTTCATTCTTAATAAGATCAGTATTATTTACCTATCTTTGAAGAGCTGCTCAAATGAATATAGCCTCAAGCCTCCTCTAACTGAGAGGAACAGTTTATTTATTTTTGGTAATAGGTAAGGATCCTGATATTACTGATCAAAGACTGATCTAATTTTACATCCTAGTGAAATTCTCCAGCCTAGGCCTAATACAATTTCACAGTTCATTCATGTTGAGTTCAACATAACATATTTTATACATTTTACTGAAATGATCTCAGACTCCTACAAACCCGTTAAACTGATTTCCTTTACAATGAGAACAACTGAAAGAAATTAGTGTACTTACGGGGTCCAGAGAACATTATATGGAAGGGAAGAATATGATTTTCAGCATTTCAGGAGTGGATTTTATTTCTAAGCTAGTAGAAACTAGCTTCATCTCAATTTCAGAATCACATAGTCATACTGCATAGTACTACTATTGCATAGTAGTTGGTAGAAATTTACAGTAAACATTTAAAATAAAAGAACAAAGAAGAACACTGTCTACCACAAAGAAATATGAATAACGTTTTCCAAAAGGTCTTGTTTGTTTACATCCATTTCAGTGGTCAGGTTTTTTGAAAGAAGCAGGGCTTTTAAGAGGCAGCTGGGAGGGTCAGAACACTGAGGACAACCAGAGAAAAGTGAAAGAGAAGTCTTAAAAATAGACATTCCTCTGTTATCATTTCTTTCAAGTTATATACTTTAGTTTAGTGATGAGGATATTCTGGTAGGGTATTCTGGAGGACACAAAGCTGGAGACCACTTGCATTTTGTTGATTCATGTTCAGCTGAAAGGCTGCTGTGGGCTTTAACCATGATGAAAAGCTATTTCCTTCATGGAAAAAAATGAGCGACAGCACAATCTTAGTGTCATCAGTTGTTGTCCTCAGGGGCCAGTCCGGGGGAGAGAGAGAGAGAGAGAGAGAGAGAGAGGTAGTTGAGCAAAAAGCACAGCTCCAGGGAGACCTGCCCTCTAGGCATCTTTGCTCAGTGACACATTAAGCACTGATCCTGTTTATTTATGTAGCCAAATCCTGCCTGGCAGGGATCTAGCAAAGGAAATCCATTTTTGGTAAGCAGCAGCAGCTCACCAGTAAAGTGTGGCCCAGAGCCACAGAATAAATTGGGGCATAACAGGGGGGCAGATAGCGGTGTTCATCTGCTGCTCTGTTACAATGCCATGTGATGGCAGGAGAGTTGCAAACTGAATTAAAATAGGAGATACTGCAGGAAAATAAATGAATGCATGAATGAAGAAAACCCCAGGAAAAACACATGTGGACTGAGACAAGGTATTTTGCAAATGAAGCTTGTGCATCTCTTCTGTATCTACTTTCTGAAAGATGAACACTTTTTCTTCTTCCTCAAGTCCCTTATAGATACAGCAGCAGCAGGAGATGCAGTGCAACTACTAGATTATCCTTGAAGAGGAAATCAGAGAGGAAATTACGTTCTCCTCTCCTCTCCTCTCCTCTCCTCTCCTCTCCTCTCCTCTCCTTTTCTCTCCTCTCCTCTCCTCTCCTCTCCTCTCCTCTCCTCTCCTCTCTTTTAGACCTCAGGATGTCTTCTTCAATTAAGACTTATCACTAGACACAAAATAATTCTTAAATTTGGAATGTTTCCTCCTTCCAGGGGGACTAAAGATTAACTTTACTGAAAAGCACGATTGTAAACTATCTCATTTACCTGAATACAATGTGAAGATTGTTTTTCAGAAAAAAATGCTGTAAAATATATCTTGCCTAATATTTGAGTACCGCTTTATATTTCTAACTAAGACCAGGAAGCTAATGCCTAGTATCTGCTGCTTATGGACAGTTTAGGAAGGTCAAGATAAAGTCACTTGCTATTGACGTCAAATTTTTCCTCTCTCCTCTTAAAATAGATGTGAGAACAGTAAAGCAAAGAAAGCCTGTTGAAATTCCCAGTCACCCTCCATATTTGTGTGAACACAACACTCAACATCACCTGCTGTGGCTCCAGATGGCTGCTAGCACTCTTCCAGGGCAGGCACCAGAGTGGGACCTCTCCGCCACTTCTCTGCAGCATTTAGAGCCTCTCACACCACAGACCCCACTTACCTCACTGTGTCTAAATCCAGGGGACTAAATCCGAGGCTGGAGGGGTAGGACTCTTCACTAGGCTCTGCTATGACAGCAGCTGGCACTGCAGGCGCCAGCGACGTGGGCAGCAGCCCAAGGCAGTGGCTTGCTGGGGCACAGAGCAGCCGTTTCCTGCTGCCCACCTACGTGGTGCCAGAGCCTTGGGAATAGCAGTGGCTGCAGTGGGAGATGTGAGGAACAGCAGGCACTCGTCAGGGGTTACAACTCCTGCCCCTGAAGCAGCTATGGTCCGGTGATCCTGTATCATCTCCAAGCAGCAACACAAAAAGACTATATCAACTCCCTGGTGGTCTACCTTCCTTCGTTTCCTTCCCCTGTCTCCTTCCCATTTTTATACTCCAGCTTTTTGCCTTTCATATATAACTTCTATGTCTGTGTAGGAATGTTATGGCTCATCAGAGCTCTGGCCCACTGCTGAGTGACTGAATTTTGGCTGTACTGCTGACAAGCCTTGAGCCTTTTCTCACTGAGCAGCTTTTACTTCACCAAATGATGAAAAAGCACCTGACTGTTGAATAATAATAATACTTTTTTGAGCAGCGTATGGGAAAATGTTAGAAAGGGATTCAGTTTCTCTTCAAAGATGAACTTGCAATGGAAAAAAAAGTGAGCAAGATGGGATTTGGACTTATATTGATTTTATGCCAAGAAAGGACTCTATAGTACTTCACAGCTGTTAGCAATAATACCTGTGCAGCAAACAGCTCATCACAGAACATAATGGAGGGAATGCAGTGGATGCAAATTAGGACATGGATACAGCTATTATAATAAATTAGTGTGTTTTGTAGTGATAAAGGAATTTAGGAAGACAAAGTAAGTGACTCTGCTCATTTATGATACATTATGCAGTTCCCATCAATAATGGATGTGCTATAGGAATATAAGCTTTCAGCAGGATGATGAGATTGCAGGTAGATAAAGACTGCAACTGTTTCAAAGGGTGAAAAGTAATGGATGCTTTAATGTCCCTCAGGAATACATCTAATTTATGCAGCTACAGCACTGTCTTATTAATGGCTTCAGTTTACTCACCACTGACTCTTATGATACAGTGTCAGCTAGACATTTGTCTGTATTTTAAGCAATCATGGGAAAATAAGCTGTCATCCTCAGACTGTTGTGACACTGCTGGCACGATCAGAGCAAGCCTGTCTCAGTTACTGAGTTCCAGCAGATAGAAAACAAATTCAAAATCAAGGTAATAATTACTCTCCCAAAAGCCTCAAAAGTGTTCTCTGAACACTGACAGTTCCTTCAGGTAGCAAATCTGACAGAAGATGATGTTTGTTTTCTAATTTGACTTTAAAGTTCTTGTTTTCCAAAATACTGGCTGTAAAAATTTTCCCCACTGATGAAAATGTGTGAATGTCAAATATGATCAAAATTGCTCCAACAGTTTGCATAAAAGCAATGGCTTTCAGTGATGACTACACAGCAAATTTCTGTGTAATAAATCTTCCACCTTTTGACCCTGCTTTTCATGTTGATGGACTTTACTGAATACTATGCAATCTCACACAGCCTGTAAAAATTGTTGTTAGGGAGCACTGGTTATCATTTCAGCAGTACCTTATGTGTGACTGTGATGGTGGTAGCTAGCAGTATTCGATTTTGAAGCTATCATAATGCCCTATCTTGCCTATCTCCTTGAGGGTCTTATTATTGTCTGAAATGATCTGCAGGCAGCCTGAAGTTTGTCACAAGCAGACAGCTCTCAGAATTTTTGGCCTGCTCATGCTTTGAAGTTTTGCTCGAGAGAGTGCTGCTTTTATCCATTCTTCTCCTTAACGCTGTTGTCACCTATCATTAGCAGTTCTTCAGTTTGATGCGAGAGTGCAAAGGAATTCTCCAGCCTTATCTTCCCATGGCACTGACTGCAGTCCTAGCAGCCTGGAAGCCTGTCTTCTCAGTGATATATATTCCCATTAAACTCTCATTGTATCCATTCCTTGTTGCTTTCCTGATGCTTAACCATGGAGGCAGTGATATTCTGCAAGCTTCCTCATGTGACTCTTGCCTGACTCTCTGCCCTGACCTTCAGCACTTGTGCTGTGATAAATGCCATGAAGCAGCTGTTGAAGCCCAGCTGTGGAGCAGCTCAGTGATGTGAACCCTTGAAAAGGGTGAGGTGAACTGGGCCCAGGTATTTCTGGTGGAAGAAGAGTTTCTTCACGCATGTGCTTCCTATGCATTCTGTGGACCCAGCTGCAGGCTCTGCACTGGGGATGTGCAATGCAAAAGTAAGAGCTGGAAACTCCAAGCTAAGTCATAGAGAGCAAGACAGAATAGGGCACAAAGTCAGCACTAATGTAGTAACAGCACCTAGTCATGGGTATTAACTGTCCGTCCCTGCCCTTCATGTCCTGATACCTGTGGCTTACAAGAGCCACTAGCTCTTTCCTTCTCTAGGTGTACTAGAGAATGTATTCATCTATCTAGGTACAGCAGTGCCTCCAGCTAGCCCAAGCCCCCAGCCATTGCTTCCCAAAGTAATTGAGCTCTCTGTTGAAGTTATAAAGCTAGAATTTCTATCTGCTTTCAGAGCGAAAAATTTAGGAACAAATCAGAATTGACATCACCAACTTTCCCTGAGCTCTACCCTCGTCTTTGCCAAAGTTTTGGTATTTAATTGTAGAGAAAATATGTAGGCTATTTTCTGATGTGGATACTTGAAACCCAACACATCAGAAAGTAATCAGTATCCACAGATCTCTTTGATTTGTCAGGTGTCCATCAATGCTGGGATTCTAGAAGGTCTTCAATTTTTTAGGTTCTAAGTTAGAAGTTGCTTTTTATCACTTGACTTAGAGCCTTGTGCAAGTCCCTTATATTTCAGGATTTCCCACTAATAATATTAAAATGATGATATTCTGGTGCAAAGGATATAATGCCAACTGAATGGAGCCAAATTACACTCTAGGTTAATCATATAAAACTGTCACGAAAACTAACAGAAAATTAAGTAAGAGGAGAATTACCCTTAGCTGTTGTCAGTTAATGGGAGACTTTAAGCTGACAGGTCATATAGACAAGCAAAGTATAGTCTCACTTCCTCTTTAATTGATAAAGAGAATGATTATCCCTCCTTTGCAATATCTGATTCCTGAGTTTTACTTCTGTTTACAATATCACTTACTGTCAGTTTTATCCTCTTATATGGTGTGGATTGCAGCTCCAACCTAAAAGTTTCCTTTTAAAGGAAACTATAATGTCCCAATCTGCTTCTTTGGCTTTATATCATTTATAGACAAAATTAACAGGATCAAACTACAGCTTGAAGAATTATGACATTTTTAGCTAAGGAAGTGTTCTTGATGAAAACCCAGATTTTTATTGGTGATACTACAATTAAATAAGCCATTATCAACTTCCTACAGATCTTCTAAGAGCAGCCCTCTTTCATTCTGGAGCCCAAATTACGGAAGCAATCTTCATAAAGGCCACTTCCCCAGCTATAGTGCCTGCTGTGATATGATTCATGCCTTTTGTCTTCTGCTTGGAATTTAGGGATGTTTATGAAGGACTGTTATAAATACTACACTAATTCCTTTTTTCACAAGATGCTTTTATTCACAAGAAAAAAAAAAGAAAATTGCATCACGTATGTACGTCATATCATTTCCATTCCCATTGCCATCTGGCACTATTCTTGTTGCCTCCTTCATATACATATTGAAAGGATGTGAGACCAATATCAGGCAGACACTCTGGAACACACATTTCAGTATTACAGCTGATAATTTAATGGTACATGTGCACGTTTGTTACAACAAATCCATGCAAATGTACATATGAAGCCTGGAGGTACAATAATAAATGTTCAGGAGAAGAAAGAGAAATGCATAGGAATTCCACTTTTCACACTGTGTTTTATTTGTGATCTTACACAATGATTGTCAAGATGAACAGTATAAATATTTCAACTGTTTTTATACTTCTGAGACTTCTATTTTTGCTAGTTAAATGGCACTATCATCTTGTTTTGGAAAGTACCAAGCATGATGCAGCTGTTCCCAAACTGTATTCCAGAAGCATCGGTCAAAATTCTGGTGTGGCAACTTCTTTGGGATGATAAACATCACAGTATGTCAATATACTGCTAATTACGGTAGGACACTTTCTCAAGCAAATCAGACTTTTCAAGAAAACTGAAAAAATGATAGATGATCACTACAGAGCTGCTATAGTGGGTGAGTGAGTTCATCATGCTTACATAAGGTAGAGAGTGAGAAAAATGGGTGCATTCACATTTGATAGTCTATTTATGTGAACTATTGTGCTAATAAGTGACAAAGTTACTGGTTCTGAAAGTCAGATGGGCTTCCAGGTCACAAAGCAATTGTGGTTGTGTGACAGGAGAAAGAGATGTATTTAGAGTCAGGAATTTCACATCTGTGCAAATAGTTCTTAGAAAAACTGGAGAATAATCTAATCTTAGTATTAAATATACCTACTTCTAGTAATTTATACTAGAATGGAATCTATCATCTCATTTCTCTGTCCTTCCTAGAGTCAACATTATCCTAACTTCCAGTAGCTGTGACAGCACTGGACATACAGTGGACATATCCAGAGGTTAACAGGCCATGTTTGCTGCCAAAATTTTGACTTCCCCAACTGAAAGTTTGCTCCAGAAAGCAGATTTAGAAAGGCAATTCAGTATTATAAGTCAACTATAATCTATCAGCACTGAATGGTGTACATGGGTGGCCAGAGATTGGGCAGGAAGTGTTTTAGAGACCCACTAATTCAGCATATTCCATGTCAGCAATGTCTGTAGAGTTGTTGTGGAGCACTCTCTGTTTTTTAAAGTAGCAGAAGTCAGAAGAACAGCATTTGCCTTCTCCCATGGAGTGAAACTTGTTTGACCAAGGTTGAAACTGCAATTTTAGAGACTCCAGATAAACCAATCTCAGCAAATAGCAGTATGGATGTAACGTAACATTGAAGTATTGTGTGACATCTTTTGTTTTGTCGTGATTTTTTTGTCCTTCAGATGAATAAAGAATTAGACGGATTATTATTCACCCTATTTTGTGGTCTAGCACGAAGTCATTAAAGTGATTTGTTTTTGCAAAGAGTATTTTTTAATCAACTGAGTGCAAATTAACCAAACTGCAAGAAACAAAACAATAACTTTTGAATTATTCATAGAAAATGAGTCAAAGCCTGGATTCTCATCTCAGTAGCTCCATTTTCAGCCCTGAAGCCCTGAAAAGGAGCATTAAGTGCAAGCGCACTTGACCATTGCTGTGTGGTACCTCTAATCTCATCCCTGTGGTTCCTCTGTGTGACTCCTGACACACAAGCCAGGTACTACAAGAGACAAAAAGGCTCAGTAATTTTAGGAACACAAAGGATTGCAAGTGTGTCATAGTTAGCTGCATGTTTCTGATGTCCTTAAAGCAGCATTTTATCACCTATGTTATTATCAACTATAAATGAAAAATTAGTTGAATTAATCAAACCCCAAGAATTGCTTCTGGAAAGTCCTAACAATAAGGATTCTTCAGTTGCAGATTCCTTAGATGAATCATTCAAGATTTTGAGTGCCACTAACAGGGAGTGTATGTTGCGGTTTAAAAGGACAGAGTCTGCTACCTCAGTGAACAAAACACCTTCTGATGGAGCCTATCGTTCGTCACTGATCATCATGGAATCACTTAGAATTAATTTAAAGTGGAGTCTTGTTTCTAGACAGCTGGAGTTAGATTGATTTTCCAACTGAAAAACAAACTTTCCACTCATCAACACTGATGCGATTAGGAGCAGGAGCAATAAAGTTAGTCTAATCCAGAGCAATAAAGTTAGTGTAATCCAGGGAAGAGAAAAATCCATCTCTGTCAGTGAAAACTCCCCCTGAACTATATAACGTAATCATGTAAAAAAATTCCCAGCCTCTGCAGGAGGTTGCAAAGCTTGGTACGTACTCACTTTTTAAAAAATGACTTAAAAGTGCCCCCTTACTAAAAGATGTCTCTTAATTAAGACACTGATCTTTTCAAATATGGGAAGAAAAATTCTCTTTGGAATGATAAAGATGGTTGAACAAAGTCGCTCACTCTGAATCACCCTGTTCAGAGCAACCTTTTCCCCGACCCCGTGGGGGAGCAGTGAGAGCAGCCTTTCAACATGGGGTGCTGTGATGCTGTCCCCACTGCTGCGGTGGGAGGGACCGCATGGTGCCTGCAGCAGCCGGGCACCCACAGCCAGCACGGGCTTCAACGCCCCGGTTGGTGGAGAGGAAACGGAACAATAGATAAGTGCTTGGGTCTTTTATTTGTTTATTTATTTTTTCCATACTGATAATTTTGAATGCTCACACAAGTATTTCTAGGTCCTTGTTCTGAGTTCCTGGACATACATAAGTCAAAAAATTACTGACCGTCTCCAGAGCACTTGCTTACTTAAATTGCTGTCTCCCCTAAGGTGGAGGGATTTCAGGGAAAGAAGACATCTAAATTAAAAGTCTCCCAAGAAGATGATGTTTCTTATTTTTTTTCTAATCAAAGGGTCACTCCATCTCCTGGGAGAACACCTCTGCAGACCAGACTCCACTGTACTGCAAGTAGTTTTCTTACACAAGTAGAAAAGTATTAGGTTTTTGTCTGAATCACACAGTATGTTGTATGCTTCTATGCATAAGAATGCATGCATAATTTTTTAAAAAATATCTTTGCTACCATTTCACTGATGAAGCTCTGAGGCTGGGAGTAAATCAGTTTGAGAGGAAGGATCCTCCTACACTGGTAGACTGCTGGAAGAGTTACTCATATCCCATAGCAGTACAGTGGCTCACTGTAGGAGTTAGTTATTTTTCTTAATTCAGGGGTTTCCTGGTCCCATGACAGGCTCCCTGACTATCTGTGGTGCAGATGTGTAAATACTTTCCTCTGCTTCCCAGGACAGCCTTTTTCTCCTCCACAGATCCTCCCAGAAAAGAAAAGATGCTGAACATACCTTTGACTTCAGGACTGGCCAGAGTTCATTTTAACAGAGATTTCTGTTTGATGGAACAGATAGGGAGATGGCTCCCTGTCACCATCTACTGTGTTCAGTGTTTTTAATCTTTCTTTTGACCTACTTAGGCTGTAATAAGGAAATCCTCAAATATTCTGCTATGTTTCTTAAACTGTCCAAAGTACTTGATATCTAAGGAGACCTTGGATTTAAGATTACCGATCAAAGAGTGCTAAAAAGTACTAATTTAAGATACCCTTCAGTGATCCTCTCCTGGTTGCTTTAAACCAAATACCCAGGCTCTGCACCATCATGTTCTCCAGGTTTTGTGTTTCTGCTCTTCTCTCACAATAACCACCCAGACTTGGGCAGCTTGTAACAGGAGAATAGACATTGCAAAACTTTGCCCTGAATTGTGTACTTGCTAATCACTCACACAGGTTTAACCTGTTTTATAATGTAAGGATTATTTTACTGTCAAAATATAAACATCTACAGATATTTTAACTATTTCCTATCTTTTCTATGACAAAACCAACGTTTTTTGGCCAAGAGATGCATATTGGCTGGTAGTCTTTTCCGTTATAAGGAAGCGAACGCTAGCTGAACAATGCAACGCTTTTACATAGTGTGATTAGGAGCTTGATATCTTGGAAGATATCTGGAAGACTATAAAGTCCAAGCATATATCCTCAGACTGTCTCCAGTTTTCTTCTGATTTCATAGGCGGTTTTCCAGTGACATGCAAGATTTAATCCATTATGTCTGGTCTTTCTTTGATGAGGCTGTCTGTTTCTTTGATCCAGTGGGATGCTATGTTTTTTCCTGGTAGTCAACAATATAACATCCAGGAATCAGTTTTGAAACTAACCAGTGTCATTTTAGAGATAGCAGTCAATAAGCATACACTTGGAAAAAATATTCCATTATTTTTTCCAGCCTCTTCATAATAGGTCTATAGAGTTTCTTCTCTCTCTCTCTCTCTTTTTTTTTTTTTTTTTTTTTGCCTTCATGTCTCCCATCATAAGAGGCAGTAAAAGGAAACATGCACCTGATTTACTTTTCTTACAGAGCTTGGAACTGCCGAGCTATAAATAAATCAATGCTTTCTTTTGGATCTGTAGTAGATTGTTTCCTGTAAGTTGAAAAACTTTGCTAGGTGTCTTACATTTATAGGATCGTGACTTGTCCTGGGACTGCGTGCAAATACTGCAGGGAAGAGAACAGAGGAAATCCTTTGTCCGGCCTCACAGTACATCTGTATCAGATCACAGCTGGACGCCGTTCAGGAGCGCTTGCAGCAGCGTGGCTGGCGTGCCTGCCTGCACACACAGTAGTGACTGCCTGGGTAGGTTGTGTGTATTCCCTAGTGTGGAGCAGGTCCTGCACATGTTTTCTTGTTATTTAAAAGAAGAATCAACACCTTCTGTATGTTGAGGAGACACTTTTATTTTCTCCAAGCGTTTGAGACTAGACCAATGCATCCGTGTTTTACAGCACGGATTTGACAAAGCCTGTGAGCCCAAGCATGGGTCACAAATACTGGTGATAGGCACAGAGAAGCGTTATTCCTGATGGTCATTTGGTGATCCTGACCTAAAAAAATGACCATCTGTCTTCAATGGCATGCATCCCTCCTGCTCTAGTGCAAGAAAGCTAGCATCATTTTGCAGCAGACTGTCATGCCTTGGAAGGTAGGGGGACATTGCATGGGTGAACCAGAGGCTGACACAGTATTTTCATAAATACTCTCAGTAATAGTGAGCAGACTGATTACAACCAGAGCTATAGATTGTATTTGTGCTTCTTCCCTTTCTAAAAATGGAAAAGTCTGTTCAAAGATCCTTAGTGGCTGATTTTGCTTCACAAAGAGAAGAAAAAAAGTAATGACAGTTTTTTTGGTCAGAACTCATATGGAAAATGGAAATAGGGTCATAAAAGCCTGAAGAGGGAACAGCAGCTACCTCCAGAGTGCCAGATGCTGTAGACACTTCCAGACTCTGGCTATCCTGAGCATCACACTGCTAAATTAGACAGCCAGTCATCTTTTAACAGCAGTAGACAAGCTGAATTCCATAGCAACCGAGTTATATCTGATATGCTAGAACAGCAGAATTTGTGATGAGAAAAGAAAAGCTGTGCATGGCTTGGAAACCTGAACCTGCCTCTCCATCTATGGGAATGAGATAAGACCAGATGCCATTACAATAAGAAGCAGAATCCTGTTGGAGAGGAGACATTAGTTTGCAAAGCTTTTCCTCTCTGGGATGGGGGAAAGGAACAAGTAGAAGGAATGATTTTTGTTGACCTCTGATTTTCTTTAGTTTCACTACACTTCTGACTGTTGTTAGTTTAAGTTATAGCGGTATAATATTATCATATAATTCTTCTGTATCATGAAAAGGCATATAGGCAGTTACAATCATGTTGTACCTTGGTAATTTTCAAAAAGGTTATTTTAGTGCAGTTTACAGTCTTTCTCTGGAACACAAAAGTTGAATGTTCACTCCCTCTCATACGAGAGAGAGTAGGACTGGAAAAGGTTCAGAGCAGAAACACAAAGGTGATCAAAGGAATGAAGTTGCTCCTATAGAAGGAATATAAAGTCGAATTATTCTAGCTAGAGAAGAGATGACTGAGAGGAGAAAAAAAGGTAGCTTGTACAATGCTGAGTGCCATGGGAAAGGGGAATAAAGTGCAATTTTTGCTGTCTCCTCCAGCTTGTGTTGGCAAGCACCAAGATCTAACAGGTGGGTGCTTTCAGGATAGAGGGGCTGTGGCTCTTCAAACACCACGTAAGGACTCTGTGGAACTCCATGCAGCAGGAGATAGAGGATGCTAAAGGTTTCTGTGAGTTTAAAAGGTCACCAGAGAAATCCATTGAGGGCTAGATAACACAAGTGCTCCACGTGCTGTTCAGGCAGTGCCCGATCTGCAGGTTGTTGTTGGCTGGCAGGCTATTCTGGGGCGGTATCTCTACGTGCACATCCTTTCATAAACTCTTCTCTAGACATCTACTTCTGGTCATTGTCACAGAAGTATAAATGGGCATTTGAGTCAAGCTGATATGTCTGTTTTTATATTCTATGAGACTTGACATACAGACAGTGCCTATTTTTATATAAAAGGCCAGAAATCTCCGGTGGATGCCTCTGTCTTGCCAAGTTTCCTTAACTATTGTTTCGGATGGGTTCCTACTCCGGTGAGCATCCTCGCTGCCTACATGTTTTTCCTCACCTAAACTCCAGTCTGAAATGAAGTCAGCTCTCCTGGAGGAAAAGGCTGGGTGCAGTATGGAAGCAAGCCCATCCATATCACTCACCCCTGGGATACCAGGATACCGCACAGATGTAGACATGTTGCACTGAATTACTCACACTCAGCATCTGGTCTAGAATTTGTAGCATTGCTGTCAACAGTAAAAATGACTTTCCTACAATTTTTTCTTCTAGAACACACCAAAATTTTAATTATGCAGAATCATCATTTGTTTCAATACATTTGTTCAGTAAATGCCTAATCCTATTCATATTAACACAGATGGTTTACACTGAGCCTATGAAGCTTTTCTATGTTTTTGTGACTGTGTTGCCCTCTGCTGCTCAGCAACTGCTTGGAAGAACTTGAAGATCCGTGTAGAACAGCTAACGATGTATACCAACATCTCACAGCTCATACAGAGGGCTTTTCTTTCTTTCTTTCTTTTCTTTTCTTTCTTTCTTTTTTTTTTTTTTTTTTTTTTTTTTGACCTGGGATCTCAGCTCTGTAACTGTAGTCATGAGAGCAACTACAATCTCATTGTAAAGATGATTTTTTTTAGAATTCTCCAAATAACTTAAAAAATAGATGCATACCTCCTACATTAATATCTGCAGTTTAGTTGATGATTAAAGTTTTGATTAAAATTAGCAAGTTAAATTAAATTGAAAAGACTTTAATACAACCTCTTTGCCTTCTGTGAACAATCAAATGCCTTCCATCAGCTGGTTTAAGAAAATCACAGTATGACACAACATATGAAAGAAAAATAGAATTTGACATTGGTTCGTATAAGAGCTAGTTTCCAAGGAATGGAAAAGTAAATTCTAATCATTTGAAAATAGATGCAACTCTATAAAAAGGAACAAAACTAGAAGGAAACATGAAGCCAGAGGTACTTAAGTCTTCAATGTCTCCACTCTTTTTCAGAGTCTTTCTAGACTCTTTTTCAGAACTGAAAGAAAAGTCTAGGGTTTGGTAAAAATATGTTCTCTTCTGCACTCCCCACAAAAGTGGCTGTCCTGCAGCCTGGTCCTTTCTCAGAAGATGACTGAAGAATGACATTTATTAATACGTTACCAGATAGATTTATGTCAAATGCAGAAACAGAAGCTTGCTTTTTGTCATGGCAGGTTCATATCTGAAACACAGTATCTCACGTAAAAATTATTTTGAATTGCTCTACCTAGATGTCAGCAAAATCTTGTTAATAATGCTTACCTCCTATTTGTTACCAGCTTTGAGATCTGCGGCTGAAAAAGCACAGCCTAAGCTAGTGGCAGTATTATTTATTATATTTACAAAGTCTAGATGCAGAAAATAACGCAAGATTGAATGATATTCGTAGACAATGCAACAGCCAACAGCAATACAACAGGCACAGATGCCCTAGATCTGACTTGCAATTTCATTCAGGGTTATAATCCTTTTAAAATCATCCAGGCTCAGGACAGGCTGAGCTGAATATATATGGCCAATTTAGCTAGATAGCTAACATCTGGGTAATTTCAGAAACTCTAAAATAAAGCAGATCCTTGCAGAAACAACTATTAGCTCAAGTATCACTATTTACTCCTTCAGTTTACTAAACAGCTAAAAAACAGTCTTGCATTTACAGATTTAGGCAGTTGGTTTTGTGCTCTCATTTAGTCATGAAATAGTTTCTCACTAATAAGCATCATATTTTGAAAACTAAAGGCAAGTGCAGCTGCACAGCTGCTTGATGAGCTGCCCATTTTTGTACGAGCTATAAAATTCCATCTTAACTGCAATATTATCTTTTCATACATGATTTCAGCTTTTATATATAATTTCATACATGATTATGAAGTGGGGAAGTATGGATAAACCTAGATCTGTATTGTTGTATGCAATTCTGAACGTTAGATCATACCCTGACACATATGCTAACTGATGAAGGGCAAGACTTATTTCTGTCCCTATTTATGTGAGACTCAGCAATGTTATAGCATTTTTAAGCTAGTTAGTTCTTTTTCTCTGTGCATCTTAATCATGTGGACAAGTCCACGTATAATACCATATCCTTACCACTTACCATATCTGTAACCTGTAAAAAAATCAAATTTTGTTCAATTCTACAAGCTTTTTATAAAGAGATGAGAGCTTCAGAGAACTACTTTGACCTATGATAACAGAGGAAGAGATACACTTTCAGGAATATGAACTATCTTCATCATCAGTTTAATTAAGGTAACTCAAATATGATGCAAAGATGCTTATTCTCAAGGTGAATATTAACTCTTGTGTAGATTTACTTCTTATCTGAAACACAATTATTACTAATTGACTGCACATATTGGAATGACTTCTGATTAAGTAATTTTAGGGGGAGGAGATATTATTAGATATCACTCAGCAAGGACAAGGCAGATATCACTGTAATTAGGAGTTACACGTTCTGGTCTCTTTCTGGGTATTTCCATGCCTTGCTTCTTCCCAGAGTCATTCTTTTCCTCTTTTTCTTTAAACTCATACACACTGTATTCTCCCATGCTGCTCTGTAGTCAACAAACTGTCCTAGTCTGGTTCTCTTCCATCTTCTTTCTCTCTGGGAAGGGCTGCTGTGAGCTCCACCAGGCTCCACTGCCCTTTCCTGGTACCTGGTATGGTCAGCACAGCGGTGGCGGTTAGTCCAGCAGCCTGAAACGGAAACATGTGGGGAGACAGCTTGCAAAGAGCTGCGATAACACTTCTACTCACTCTTTCAGGGGAAACAATGAGGCAGGATGCAGCAAGGATCAGGCTCACCAGGTTGAATAGCATCAAGAGCAGCGCAAGACTCCTGAGCCAGCATCAGTGACTGCTGTGACATCGAAAGAGAGTTCACTGGCAGCCTGACACAGAGCTTGGCTGTCCTGTCAAGAAGGGTTTGCATCCAAGACAGAAAATGCCTGTAACCTTGAGGAGCCCTGAGATGGGAGCAGCCAACCTGAGGAGAACTCTTGGCCAGTATTGTGTCTCTCCTATATTTTTAGATGGCTTCTTAAGGAAATGCAATTTGTTTCATTTACAGTCTATTTTTTGAATCTTGTGAACCTGTAATTTCTTTTTGAGATGGAAACAGAATTCTCAAATATTTGAGATTCTTACTAGTGTTATGAAAGCAGTAGCCAATTCCCCCCATGTAGCATACACCCCCAAGTAGGGGCAAGTGAGTGTACTTGTATTGTTAGATGTCAGAGGACCCCCAGGGATTCAATGTGCACTCAGCAAACTGGTTTGTCCCCAAGCAGCACACCCAAAAGTAGCTATTATTGGCATTCTAGTTGCAGGAAAAGCTTTCCTTTGCCTTCTCACCTTGTGAAACAGGTCATCCAACTGAGTGATACCAAACTGGAGGAAAACGCGTCCCAGAAGCTCATGTACTCACCGAGACTTGTGCTGTTTGTTACAGGAATTGCTAGAGACAAGCTGAGGAAGAGCAAGGGACCTTCAGCCAGGGCCCACGAAATGATCAGATGCTGTTTCAAGGGAGGATACTGGACAGACATCCCCGCTACAAGCCAGGCAGCACCCTTGTGAGTAAAAGCTGGGTGGTGGGTGCCCTGCTGCAACTAGCCTGGGGCAGCGGAGGGAAACAAGTCAAATGTGGCAGTGTTGGTACTGTGGTGGTACAAAATGTTCTCCTGAGGCCTGGGAGACAGACTGCTTGCATTTCTGGGATATTTGACAAGGATCTGTGTCTGCCTCAGTATTTGCCTGGGTCAGGAGGTGGTAATTCCCTGCCTGTCACGGTAATCCTTCTTCCCTAAATACAAAGCCCAGAAACCGTGAAACTGACATTTCCTTCAGCATCTTCTTTCAAAATTCATAGAGAGATAGTAATCCCCTTCTCTGGAGGAGCTTAGAGCTCAAGGTAGTTAAATACAATACTCAGAACAATAGATCGAGTGCCCAAAATGAAAACGTGTTCACCTCTGGGATCAGCATAAGAAACGTCCACAAAACAAGCATGTAGGAAGGAGGAAAGAAAGTAAAGAAACAAAAAGGAAGAGAAAAATCTATATTGGACCTCTGGCCATGCCTGTACGACTTAATTATAAGTGTATTCTTTACAGAAGACCGAATGTATCATAGATTTTAAACCTCAGAGTTCATAGAGGTTCATTACAAAGCAAGGTCAAGCACCAAAGGCAATATCCTAAGGGCCATGTTCACGGGGAAGGGGGATGCCAGGTGGCCTACTCGTGCAGGGCGTATGGAACAAGGGCTCACCAAGAGCCAGTTCAGCAGCTCTGTCCTCTGGCTGTCCAGGAAGCCGGATGAGGGTCCTTGTCTCTTGGATGTCTCTCCTCTCTATTGCACAAACACTGCAGAAACTAGTGATGCTCCGGGACTACAACAGTCCCTGTGAAACCCTCAGGCACATGGGAGTCTGCAGAGGTGCGGTGAGAAAGGCTAAGGATCAGCTGGAATTGAGTCTGGCAAGGGATTTAAAGGACAAGAAGAAGGGATTCTTCAAATACAACAGTAGCAAGAGGAAGACTAGGGAAAATGTGGGCCTGCTACTGAATGGAGCAGCGGCCAGGTGACGAAGGTTACAAAGAAGGCAAAATTTCTGAATGCCTTCTTTGCTTCAGTCTTTACTGCTAAGGGCAGCCCTCAGGAATCCTAGAGCCTGGACGTGAGGGAGAAAGCCCAGAGAAGGGAAGACTTTCCTTTGGTTGAGGAGGAAAGGATTAGAGACCTTCTGGGCAGGCTAGACATCCACAAATCCATGGGCCCCAACGGGATGCACCCACACGTACTGAGGGAGCTGGAAGATGTTGTTGCCAGGCCGCTCTACATCATCTTTGAAGGTCCTGGAGAACTGAAGAGGTGCCTGAGGACTGGAAGAAAGCCAATGTCACTCCAATCTTCAAAAAAAGGCAAGAAGGAGGACCCAGGCAACTATAGGCCAGTCAGTTTCACCTCCATCCCTGGAGAGGTGATGGAACAGCTCATTCTGGATGTCATCTCCAGACATATGGAGGAAAAGAAAGTGATCAGGAGTAGCCAGCATGGATTCACCAAGGGGAAAACCTGCTTAACCAATCTGATAGCCTTCTCTGATGGAATGACTGGCTGGGTAGATGAGGGCAGAGCAGTGGACGTTGTGTACCTTGACTTCAGCAAGGCTTTTGACACTGTCTCCCATAACATCCTCCTAGAGAAGCTCTGGAAGTGTGGGTTAGACAAGTGGACAGTGAGGTGAATTGAGAACTGGCTCAAAGGCAGAGCTCAGAGGGTCGTCATCAGTGGCATAGACTAGAGTCTAGTTGGAGGCCTGTGGCTAGTGGCGTCCCCCAGGGCTCAGTACTGGGTCCCATCCTGTTCAACTTCTTCATCAATGACCTGGATGAGGGGACAGAGTGCCTCCTCAGCAGGTTTGCTGATGAAACCAAGCTGGGAGGAGTGGCTGACACACCTGAGGGCTGTGCTGCCATTCAGAGAGACCTGGACAGGCTGGAGAGTCGGGCAGAGAGAAACCTCCTGAGGTTCAACAAGGGCAAGTGCAGGGTCCTGCACCTAGGGAGGAATAACCCTAGGCACCAGTACAAGCTGGTGCAGCTGGAGAGCAGCTCTGCAGAGAAGGACCTGGGAGTGCTGGTGGATGACAAGTTGACCATGAGCCAGTAATATGCCCTTGTGGCCAGGAAGGCCAATGGTCTCCTGGGGTGCATTCGGAAGAGTGTTGCCAGCAGGTCGAGGGAGGTGATCCTGACCCTCTCCTCAGCCCTGCGGAGGCCTCATCTCAAGCACTGTGTCCAGTTCTGGGCTCCCCACTACAACAGAGACATGGAGCTACTGGAGAGAGTCCAGCATAGGGCTACAAAGATGATCAGAGGGCTGGAGCACCTGCCCTGTGAGGAACGGCTGCGAGAGCTGGGCCTCTTCAGCCTGGGGAAGAGAAGCCTGAGGGGGGATCTTATCAATGTGTACAAGTACCCGAAGGGAGGGTGGCAAGGGGACGGGGACAAACTCTTTTCAGTTGTCCCCTGTGACAGGACAAGAGGCAACGGGCAGAGATTGAAGCACAGGAAGTTTCGCCTGAAGGTGAAGGGGAATTTCTTCCCTGTGAGAGTGACGGAGCCCTGGCACAGGTTGCCCAGAGAGGTTGTGGAGTCTCCTTCTCTGGAGATATTCAAGACCTGCCTGGTTGCAACCCTGTCTAACACGCTCTGGGTGACCCTGCTGAGCAGGGGAGGTTGGACTAGATGATCTCCAGAGGTCCCTTCCAACCTTACCCATTCTGTGATTCTATGATTCTATGAGTGGGATTAGTTAGCCTCGGCCTCAGCCAGCCACTCCCTCTTTGAAGCAAAGTCCCTTTGGGTGAGGACAGTTGCCCTCAGCATCCTCAGGGAAACTTGGAGCCCTTGGCAACTGAATTCCTTGGCTTGGGGATACCCAGTGAAACCTTGTTCCACAGCAAGCAAGATGTAGAAAACACCTGAAGCCCCCCAAACATAGTTTGGCAGGTCAGTCATAGGTGCCAGTCATGCTGGCTTTTAAGAAAGTTTGAGTGTCGAAAGTCTGACAGTAAAACACTGGGGTGTTGCTGGATGCTACAACAAAGTTGGAAAGGCTTGACAGAGAAGGTGACAGAAGGAGAGCACAGAATATCAGGCAGTTTTTGATAGAATCCCTTTGTAAACAATGGTCCTTCCTGTAAGATAAATTGTCAGATTTTCAGCTCTCTCCAGTATGAAAAATTCTCTATCACAATTGAGTTGTATTTTCACCATTTCTTTTCCCTGTTGCTGTTATACAGAGCTACCTCCATAAGAGAAACTGCACCCGACATGTCACTTTTATTCTCTGGCTTGGCTAAACATTTTCTGAAACAGTCTGCTGCCTAGGAGCTTGTCAGAGCCATTGCTGTAATTTTTTCTTCTTCCACTTCATTTACTCTATCATTTCCTGGAAGAGAGTCCCTGCCATTCAGGGCTGCTGCTAAGCACCGATGTCAATCATATCTCCGCAAACCTCATTAATCTGCATACCCTCCTTCACAATCTTGGCGTGCCAGTTCCCTTTGCCTTCCTAGCAGTGACTTTTGCTTTCTTCCTGTTCCCCAATCACGGCTATGTCTACCCTGCACACAGGCCTATTGCACACTACCACATTGAGCTTCTCCCTAAAAATTGACCGCTGTTCTGCCAGCTGTGGAGTGCCACATGTAATGGCAATGGTACTGAAAACCAGCTGCTGTTTGCTTTATTGCCAATATCTCCAAAGAAATCGAGCAGAGACCAAGAGAAAGCTGAGATGGTCCGGTTTTCAGTTTATTCTGTATTTCTGCAGTTTCTAGCTCTCCCAATTAGAGATGCCCAGAAAGGCATTTACACGACGAAATATGAGATTGCTCCAGTAACGTTGACTTGAGTCAGTTAGTATTTGACAGTGGTTTGTGTTCCCTGGGGATTATATATAGTATATCCTTAGCTGCGAGGCTTCAGAGGAAACAATCCTTATAGAAACTAACTTTCTATTAACAGACTATTCTATTTTTTCCCTCTCTAATACTTTATGCCTGATTCATCACAGGTCCAAACACAGTGATAACCAGAAGGAACTGGCGATGGTTTCCTAGTGCTCATATGCAAGGTCCTGGTGGCAATGAGGGAAGAAGGGACTTTCTGTGACTTTCAGTGCTGGCACTGGAGGCACATCAGGCTCAGAGGGATCTGCATTATCAGCAAGCTCCCTCCATTCATCTGTGTCTCCTTCCCTTCTTTGGAGTCTGCACAGTATCCTGCCTTGCAATGGCCAAACACATACAGAGACTTTCTTCTTTACCTTAGCTGTCCTGTGGCAGTATCCTGCCTTGCAATGGCCAAACACATACAAAGACTCTCTTCTTTACCTTAGCTGTCCCATGGTAACCAATGGAGAGCCAGCCTAGCCTCAGAAAGGCTCTCTATGTAGGAGATTCTCTTCGTTGAAGGGATATGTCGAGGTACCTAGATGACAGCAAATACTGAGAAAAAGAGAAGCCACTTCCCCTTTCCCATAAGAAGCTGAAGAGCGAAAAGGCTGTCATTGAGCATCATTTTACACCGAATCTGATCATTGCATTGCTAGCAGCTTCTTTGATGGGAATGTCCAGGAGGTCTGACCAGGGTTCATAACCCCTCTGTGCTGGGCCCTGCCCAGGTGCCGACTGTACTCATCTCTCTCACTGCAATGTACTCTCATAGGCAACCTGCCTAGGTCTCCAGAAACAACCTGACTCCTTCACAGCTTAAGCACAATTAAATGCACAGCTCCAATTATGGATGTGTTTGGGCTTTCCCGTTCACTCTTGAGCAACATTCAGTGCTTCAGAAACTAAAATCCCGGGCAGTGGAAAAGCTCTGAAGCACCTACAGTCTTTACTGTGGCTAGAGTAAAGGGCACGTATGGAGTCATACCTCCCTCCCACTGAGACTGCTCCTGAGAAGTGTAATGGTTAGCAATACTGTTTTGCTGATGATACCGAGCTGGGAGGAGCGGCTGACACACCCGAGGGCTGTGGTGCCATTCAGAGAGACCTGGACAGGCTGGAGAGCTGGGCAGAGAGGAACCTCCTGAGGTTCAACAAGGGCAAGTACAGAGTCCTGCACCTAGGGAGGAATAACCTCATGCACCAGTACAAGCTGTGAGCTGACCTGCTGGAAAGCAGCTCTGCAGAGAAGGACCTGGGAGTGCTGGTGGACAACAAGTTGACCATGAGCCAGCAATGTGCCCTTGTGGCCAAGAAGGCCAATGGTCTTCCAGGGTGCGTTAGGAAGAGTGTTGCCAGCAGGTGGAGAGAGGTGATCCTGCCCCTCTACTCAGCCCTGCTGAGGCCTCATCTCGAGTACTGTGTCCAATTCTGGGCTCCCCACTACAACAGAGACATGGAGCTACTGGAGAGAGTCCAGTGTAGGGCTACAAAGATGATCAGAGGGCTGGAGCACCTGCCCTGTGAGGAACGGCTGCGAGAGCTGGACCTCTTCAGCCTGGGGAAGAGAAGCCTGAGGGGGGATCTTATCAATGTATACAAGTACCCGAAGGGAGGGTGTCAAGGGGACGGGGACAAACTCTTTTCAGTTGTCCCCTGTGACAGGACAAGAGGCAACGGGCAGAGATTGAAGCACAGGAAGTTCCGCCTGAAGGTGAGGGGGAATTTCTTCCCTGTGAGAGTGACGGAGCCCTGGCACAGGTTGCCCAGAGAGGTTGTGGAGTCTCCTTCTCTGGAGATATTCAAGGCCTGCCTGGTTGCAACCCTGTCTAACACGTTCTAGGTGACCCTGCTTGAGCAGGGAGGTTGGACTAGATGATCTCCAGAGGTCCCTTCCAACCTTACTGATTCTATGATTCTATGAATACAATGGAGAGTGAAACAGTTTTTCCCATGAGAATTAATGAATGGATCACTGTTTGAAATGATGTTGGCAGCTTTATCTGAAGGCCCAACCATTAGTATGCTTTTTTATCCTTCACACTTGATTGACTTGATTGATCTTGATTCATCTGAGGAAGATGATGCTGACAAATGAGATTGTTTAGAAAAAGACATTGAGAACTCTCACAACAAAAAATTTATGCTTGGTGTTCATTCTCATGGGTGAAGCAAATGAGATGTTTTTGAGCAGTGGAAACTGCTATGGAAAGCCCACATCCCCTGCAGATGACTATTAGGAGAATCCTGTGTGTGTTTCTTAAGTGCCTGACACATCCTTCTCTATTTCATTAGTTCTTACAGGAAAAATTACTTCACTATCCGTTGAACTCAGTCACTTCACCTATGAGGCTGAACGCTTTGCGTAAAATTTCTGCTGAGAGCATTTTTGCTGCTTCTTTGGAATAGTCTCATTTTCCTCCCCCTCCTTTCCCTCCTTTCAGATGAATCAAGAGTCAATCAAGGGTGAAGGTTGGAAAATGTAGTCATGACAATGGTTAGTGGGGCAAGGGAATAAGCAATCAGCGGAGGAACTCCGAAGTGACAGATAGAGATGTGAAGGACAAAGGGATGTTGCTGGACTGCTGAGGGAGAGCTGGGTCTACATATGACTCTGCCCTAATTTTCATACACAGTTTAGTTTAGGTCCAGATCTTTTCTCCTCCACATGGTTTCTGAACTGGGGAGTATCTCTTCATATTAAATAAGTAGTTTCCTTCTCCTTCAGCTGAGGCTGTGGTCGTACAGAACAATGTGATGAAAACCTGTCTTTTCTCCCTGTCCTTTTCTTTCTGTGTGTTCCTGTGAAGCTGGAGCAATGCGGTGATGCTGCCTTAAGGAAGTGCCCTTGCACCCCACAGTGCGCAGCCACTGCTGCAGTTTCTGCTCCCTGGCACTTCAGCCCCAGTTGTGGAAGCAGCACGACTTTGTTCGGTTGTGCATGACCGGGGGGAGGGGGAGGAGGTTATACCATTTTCTTGACACTCTAAAAATTGTGTCTCAGTTCCCTAACCCATTTTGCAGCGTGGGTTGTGAGTTTTAACACTCATACTGTGTGGTTTCACAACTGGGTGTCAGGTGGAGAAGGGAGATGCCACAGCCTGTGTTTCCTCCAGCCTGCTGCTTCCTGCCCCTCTCCTCCTGCAGCCCACGTGCTTCAGCCAACTGCTCCGGGAAGAAGAGGAGCCGGCCTGGCTGTTTGGCAGAGAAAGTTTTCTGTGGGACCAGCTGCCTTTTAGCATGCAGAGTTTTGTGATACAGCTGGTGGCAGCTCTACCAAAAGCTGGACTCCTTCTACCCTTCACCCCATGTACAGCTTTCCTTCTTTTCCCTTCCACTCTCCACGCCACATCTTGTGCCACCCTGCACATTCAGCTTACTGACCTGGCAGAGAATACCTCACTTCACCCCCTGATCCCCCACACAGGCTGTGGCTGATACCAAAACGGACTTCAGCCTGAGCAGCCATGAAGCACATGGCTCCTACTCCCCCTTTCCAGCAGTACCCCACAGCCCTGTTGCTGATCCAGCTCAGTAGAAAGTTGGCTACTTTCTTTTCCCTTGGCTTTTGTTGCTGTGTTAGTTTTTTGCAGGGTTAACGCAGCCGGAGCGGTTTCTGCAAGATTAGTTCTGCTGCTGTCTGGATGAGAATTGTTCAGCTCCAGGGACCCTCCATTTTCTGTGGCTCAAAGGCACTAGATGCAGGCCTGCAAAGAGACTGTTGGCTACATATATGCAAAATTACATCAACCAGAATTCATGCACATAGATGCATTCCTGACACTTTCCTCCACTTATACTTTCCTCCACTGTTATGCTTCCTTAATATAAATACCAAAAAAAAAAAAAAAAAAAAAAGAAAGAACTATATATTTGTTACTTAAAATGTGCAATTCTTACTCATGCTAATTAGAAGTTACTCACATGAAAAATCCCCTTAGCCCAAGCAAATGTATTCAACTGGCTAGGAAGTGGATTTGTTGAGCAAGCTGCCATTTTTATCTGACCACAATTATTCTTTTTCATGGCTGGAATTGCTCGGCTCTCATGGGACAGATTTCTTCCATGGTGTCATTTACAAGAACTTACATCAAACTGCTTTATCATCTGTCTGCAGTGTTTCATTGCTGTTATCAAGCAGTAACACAGCTCAGAAAGGCAACTATTATGATCCCAGAAGACTTTGAATTTATGGCTTAACATAATCAAAGCAGTTTTTAAAAAGTATTTGAACTCATCCTAACCACTTGGTTGTGCTCTATTCACAAATGAGCAGGTTATTGCTAAAAATCATGCCTAAAGTGATATGTTTTGACAGGATTTTCAGCCACTAGTAATTTGAGTATACAAGATACTCCTCATAATTTGAATCAAGGAGCAGTTGACTTGAGAGATTAAGCTGATATTTTTCTGGCAAGAAAGGACACTGTTTTCCTTGTATGATAGATTTACACTGGCTCTATAGCATTTTATTTCTCATTAAATTAGCCAGCCAACATTCACAAATGAGGAAATCAACTGATTTAGTAGTAATTTGTACAGAACTCCATTACATCTTTAAAACCCAGGTTTATTTGGGGGTTGCGGCAAGCCAGGCTCTTTCCTGATGAGAAGTCCGGCAGTCGCTGTCATCGTCAAAGCCAGCTCCTTGGTGTTTACCCAGACACAAAAGCTGTCACACTTTAATTACACTGATAGTTTAATTTACACACTCACCCTAGCGTTGATGCAATATAAAAGAGCTTATGTTATTAAAGCTGCTCAAGTCTAGAAGATACCTAAGTCAGTATCAGACAGCTTCATTCCAGGACAAGTATGTTGGCACTCAAATTTTAGCTCATATAATCTAAGTTCAGCTGGTATTTAAATAAAAATACTTGGTATGGCTATAGCAACTATCTGAATTAAAAAAAAAAAAAAACACACACACACATAAAAAAAGCAGTCTTCAAATTGCCATCATTTTACTGGCAAAATATTTGTGGATCAGACCTGGGAGCCTAGGGAAAATTTCCCTTTGGAAACAGTATCTTAAGCATCTTGCCTAGCAGGAGCTGATGGGAAAGGCAGCATGCATGCCGCCAGCACTGTGTGTCTGCGTGTTGACCATCGAGGGCCCACACCCCTGGACACCCTTGCAGCAGCCCATCATTGCCCATGGGGTGGCACTGGGTTTTGTTCTGCTCGTGTTGGGCTCCACAGCCCTCCCCACTGGCGTACTGGGAATGAGCTCTGCCATCATCCCTCCTGCAGGTCCAGGCTGCATCCTCCTTGGGACAGGAACCTCCCAAAAGTCTTCCAGAGCTAGTAGCCTTAAGATGGCATTGCAGCCTGATCAAGCGGGGTCATGTGCATGCTATATATATATATATATGTATGTATATGGTTTTTTTTTTTTTGACTTATGTCCTTCCTCGATAATCTAGAAAGCTGAGCACTGATTGTACCTCTTGCTTGTTTCTGTGGAGAAGTAAGCCTTGTGCAGCCTTCTGGCATCACTGCTCTGTCTTTACTACCAGGCAAATAGAGCCAGGGACTGCTGTCTGAGGACTGGCTATATCCATGCTACATAGTGCTCAACCTTGGCCTCCCATCTGGAGACACTGAGACAATAAGATGTTGTTACTAATGTGTATATGTTTTTCTTTCTGTTTTGTTTTTAATTTCTGCTGTATAAAATAATGTAATAGCTGTGCTGCAGCCCACAGGAATGGTGTTTTACGGCATGAAACAGGGTAGCTATTGCATGCACTAGGGTGGGGAGGAGGGACTCTAGAGGCTGCAAAGCACTGGGAGGGTGTCCTAGTGCTTATTTCAGCATGTGGGATGAAGCCTGGGTGCAGAGCAAAGGGGGAGTCCACCATGCCTCCCACCCTTGCGCTTCTAATGGGGAAGGGAGACTTAGGGGGCCCTCATGCCTTTGCCACTAGCATGAGGTCATGCAGCGGGCACTCAGATCATGTCATAGCAATGGCATGACCCACTTTGGCCCTGACCCACTTTTGCACTGCACACGCACAGACAGATGATACCTGCTCCAGCCACAGGTTCCTCACTTGGCTATGTTCTCTTGGTTATATTTCCAGGTCTATCTGTGAGGCTATTCTGCCACCTCTCTGTAGTTGCAGGAGCTTATGTTAAAACATATCAACAAAGTGGTTTAGGTTTAAAACCGTGCTGGAGAATGCTCTGCCTTCATTTATAGAAGTCATCTACCACTTCAATTTTTCATCAGTTTTTAGCTTTCTAATGTAAGCAACATTGTTATCCTTGCTTTGTTTGTTGGAGTCACAGATGAAATATTTCACTGTACACATGCATAGGTTACAAAACTATTCACTCTCTCTTCCATATGTTTAAGAAAAACAAGCTTATATGAATTATCTACAGCAGATAATTTCACCTCTGCACAGAATCTAAAAATAAAACAGAGCCCACGTTCTACAGCTAAGTAGTCTTTAATTAGGTGTGATAATAGCATGAATTGTCTTTTAGAGCACAACAGCTCAGCGATCAGAAGTCAAGTGCTCTGAGTGATAATTGCCTGCTAAGATGTTCTATTATGGGAAGAAACTCAATGCATGGCATGCATTTGTTTTTCATATAACAGGTTTTGGCAGTGTGATTAACATTTTGGGTCAATCCAGGCTTCTTCAGCTATCATCACTGTTTTGATATAGCCAGTGCGTCCTTTCGAGTACTAATGTAAAAAGAGAGCAGTTAAAGTCTGCCTCTGTAACCCTCCCTCCTCAGCAGTTCCACAGTGATGCCTTTGAACATGACAAGTGGGAGTGCTGCTTTCTGAAGATTAGAGACTAAAGTGCTGGAGGGGTGCAGGGGACACTTCAGTAGAAGGCAGCGTGAGTGGAGGAAGCCTTCTCTTTCTGCTATGAAAGGGGGGGGGGGGAGGGAGAAGTACCTTACGAACAGTGAGATTTCTCCAGAGCCAGATGCTTTTCAGTGATTGTATCTTTATTAGGCACAGGGAGTGATGAAAAAAAAAAAAGAAATGAAAACCTTTACCAGTCCACTACAGATGATATTTCAGGTGGTCTGAAGATATGGAGTACGGTGCTAGAGGAACCAAGGCCTCTTTACCTTGTTAGATCTCAGGCAAAAACCACAGAGATATTGACCTCACCTTACTTTAGGGAAATGGAGAAATGGACACTTCTGAGCTAATTTCAGTGCCTACACTGGGGTGAAAAGATTTATACCCTAGACATGCCTGTTTCCCTTTGCTGATCAGGAAGGGAGAGTGGAGTGCTTAGCCCAGACACAGTTTGTTTTCTCAGACCCCCCCCCTACTATTTTGGCCTTAGATAAATTCAGGGTTTTAACATGGATAATATTCTGAATGGCAAACGGGGGTGAACATTTGTCTTCTGTTCTGCCTGCACTGGTGGAGGCTGGGAACCTCCAGCAGAGCTGATAGAAGAGGGTTTAATGCCGTGAACCACCACAACTAAACCTGCCAGTGCCTTTCTCATCAGAGTCCTCATATGTGCCAACCATGGGGACGTTCTTAGTGAGTTTACCGACTAAGATGTTTTATCTTCGCCGTCTTTTTAAATCATGCATATCATTTAGTCACTGCGGGAGGGAAGAATGAAGCTTTTTTCGGCAGGGAAGACAAACCTTAAAGAAAGGTCCTTTAAGGATAAGAGACTTTCCCTCGTCATGCCACATGGATGGTGCTTGGCACTTCAGACTGTAGGCAGATGCAAGCACAGTGTGTTTGAGCACCAGTACATAGGCAGGAATAAGGAAGTTATTGTGCCCCTAGGAAATGCAAATATATCCTGTGACACTGACTGTGCTGTGAGACCTCTGACAACAGCCTCATCAGATGGACACCAGGTACGAGAAATTTTTGCAGGATGTAAAACCCCTCTAGATAGCAGGGGCTGGTATGCCAGGCTGTGGGTCAGATGCAGACCATGGATGTTGCTGTCCAAATCTCTTCAGGGTGCCAGAAATGTGCTGTCTTGTACCTCTTTGTGGGAGGTCGTGGGCTTCTTGCTCTTCTGGTCTCTGCAGGGCATCGCTGCTGCTTGCAGACAGGAGGGTATCATGTAGCATCTGCAAACTGCTTCACGTACTGGGAACCAGTTCACTGCCTCCTCTGAACAGGCCTTTGTGCATTTGCCCAGAGGACTTCGTAAAAATTAATTGAGTTGCCCAGCATTAGACACAGATCATAAAACTCCCATCTGATCTAATGCCTGCTGCTGATTTTAACAGCTGATTGAAACAATGAGCCCTGGCTCTTGAGGAATATCATAAAAATCACACAGATAGTTATAATGCAGGGTGTATATTTAGATGAGGCTTTATACTTACAACTAAAACCCTCTGCCTGTCTCACAAAGCTTAGTTCCCTAATGGGAGTAAAAGCGTTGGGTATGAGTCTAAACATAGCACAGGTGAGGGAGATTATTATTTGAGTTACATGTTTTGCAGAAGAGCAGATTTGTTCATGTATCTGTCTACTTACTTACTTATTTCCTTGTTCATTTGAAAGTGAAAGAGAAATAAACTTGTAAAAAGAGAGAGGAACTGGAGAGCAGCCAGTCAAGGAACAGAAAGCTTTGCCATGGGCAAGTCTCACTTCTGCATGATGTCATCTGAAACACTGGTACAATTTCCCTGGCAGACTCTGGCACATACCTATATTCTAAGCTCTAGGAAACAAAAGCAAAAGGAGGCCAGCTCTACCTAGAAACTTGGAAGGTTGAGGACTCACATCCCTATTAAATAACCCACCATAAACCATCTATTTGTTTGCAGAATATTAATTTATACATGTAATTATGAAAATTATCAAGAAAAATGGTCAAAGAAATACAAATAGAAATATCTTACAAACATTCATTCTTAAAATGTTCACTAAATATTATACACATATGTATTATTTAAATTAATCTATATCCTGATGCCTGTGTCTTTTGTTACAAGTTTCTTTGGGGCAATGATGCTCTATTTCTGCTTTGTACAGCATAAAGTATCTCCTTAAATAAATGTAACAGAATTACACAGAATCACAGAATGGTTGAGGTTGGAAGGTACCTCTGGAGATCATCTAGTTCAACTCTCCTGCTCAAGCAGGGTCATCTAGAGCATGTTAGACAGGGTTGCGTCCAGGTGGGCTTTGAATATCTCCAGAGAAGGAGACTCAACAACCTCCCTGGGCAACCTGGTCCAGTGCTCTGTTGTCCTCAGAGTAAAGAAATTTTTCCTTATGTTCAGATGGAGCTTCCTGTATTTCAGGTTGTGCCAGTTGCCTCTTGTCCTATCACTGGGCATCAATGAGAAGAGTCCGGCCCCATCCTCCTTACACTCTCCCTTTGGATATTTAAACACATTTATAAGATCCCCCCGAGTCTTCTCTTCCCCAGGCTGAACAGTCCCAGCTCCTTCAGCCTTTCCTCATAGGAGAGATGCTCCAGGCCCTTCATCATCTTAGCAGCCCTCGGCTGCACTCGCTCCAGCAGCTCTGTGGTCCCCTGGGTGCCTGCATGCTTCGTCGTGTATGCCGTTAGCACGCACAGTCAAGCATGCATTCGGGGACTCATCCGCTCGCACGGACAGAGCGGCACCGTGCGCACAGGACATCTTCCTTGCAGCGTGGTGCTCCCCTCGGCTCCCCACCATCACCATGTCGCCGATTCTCCTCGGGTCGCGGTCTTCCTAAATTTCTAAGCACGTGGCAGAAGCAGGCAAAACCCCCTTTTGAAAAGCAGAGGTTTCCCCGCGTGCCACAGCAGTGCCCTCAGGCCGGAGCCGGGGGGGCTCCGCGAGCGGCCCCCGATGCGGCGGGGCCGCCGCGCCGCGCCGCGCCGCGCCCGCGCGCTCCGGCAGGGGGCGCTGCGGCTCGGCCCGCGGCGCGGCGGCGGCGGCGGCGGCGGCGGCGGGAGGTGGGCGCGGGCGGCGGCGGGCGCTGCGCGGCGGCTGCGCCCCGCGCCGCTATATAACAGCCGCCCGCAGCCCCGCGCCGCTGCCGCCGCCCCGCTCCGCTCCGCAGCGCGGGCGCCGGCCGCTGCCGCCTGCCTGTGTCCGCGGAGCGGGGGAGGAAGCACCGGCGCGGAGCCAGGTGAGCGCCGCGCACCGCGGTCCCCCCTCTCCCCCGAGCAGCCGCAGCGCCCCCGTCGCCGGGGGCTTCTCCCCCCTCCCGGTGCCGCAACTTAGCGGCTGCAGCTCCGGGCTGCAGCGCCTGCAGCTCTTCCTCCTCGTCACCCTGCGCGGACGGGGCGCTGCGGTGCGCGGCTGCGGGTTACAGCCCGGCCGGGGCTGGAGGGAGCCGGGTGCCAGCGCGGCGGCGGGGGCCGTGTCCCCTGCTGCGGGGAAGCGCGGCCCCGGCGCGCCGCACCGCGCAGGGCCGTCGGCGAAAAAGTACTTCGAAAAGCAGGCTGCTCCGGCTGCAGCGCTCGGAAATGCTGGTGCGGAGAGCGGGGAAGGTCTGTTGGCCGCCGGTCGTTGCTGCCTGTGGCCGAGGCATGCGTCGGGATGGTAAAATAACAGAGTGAAACCTACTTACTGAAATGTGATTATAGATATTATCAACTTTATTCAGCCAGAAGTTTTGAGAAAACTAATAAATGGCATGGCTGAAGTGGGTATTGCTCTCTGCATAGCATCTGGATAGAGACCTGAATTACCCACTCTGTTAGGAGTGTGATACTGTTGTGCGGTGCTGGGTGCTGGAGAGGGCAGGGGACTGCCGGCCAGGGCTGAGCACTCTCCACTCGCTGGAAGTGGAGAGCTCAATGCAAGTATTGAATTTACACCAGAATGCTAAAACGGCAATTAAGCTCTACCCCTTTCATGGAGTTAAACAGTACCATATTGTCATTACTTAAGAATGATGAAAGATAACAAAGATCCCTCTTCTTACCTTTGCTTCTGCTTCTTTTACTCATTTCCTTGTACCCTCACTCCCTGGCTCCTGTCACTGCTCCTCGAGGCAACAGTGGTGTTGGGAGGGCTGGTGCGCTCTGTGTTCCCACTCCAGATCCATGTGTGTTCTCAAAGAACACCTGGGTTGGGCAGCCAGCAATCCTGGATCACTCTGAACGTGAAAAGGGCAAGCCAACAAGACCCTTGCCATTTATTACTGCATTAAAAACTTTGAAGAACAAAAAATTAATAAATTTCTCAGTAAGCCAAGCATTAGAAATATTTACTGATATTAAGGTAGCAGTAGCAAGATAATTAAATGTCAAGTGTTGGCATACAGGTTATTAGTTTGCAATGGATGACTGCATTAGGGATATACTTGGCAGCAACTGAGCTGAGTATAGCATGATGCATAAATGCCTTGTTTTGATTTGTAATATCATACAGATATTGTTTTTATGCTCTTTTCACTTTATATAGTATTTATGGGTTTTATTTTATTTCTCACCCCTAGCTTGAAGCAGGGTTCTGGGCTTTTCTGTATCTCCTTCTGCATAAGCTCTTTACCAGACTGTCATTTTGCATTGCAATTAAAAGTACCTGACTACTTGTCTCTCCTTTCATCTCTGCAATCTGGTAAGGAATGCAGTATAGTCTATGGTGCAGAAGAGTGGTAGAACTGAGCTATGTGCATGAAGATAGGGCTGCATTTCTCACTTTTTTTTTTTTTTTTTTTTTTTTTTGGTCATGACGCTACCTAATCAAACTCTATTTGAAACCTATTTGAATTACTGTGCAAAAGCTAATCCTGTAACTGATTCTTTGAGTGACCTGTTCTCAGAGTTTGGAAGTCCCTACCTGAGAGTAGGAGGGTGAGAAAGGGTTTGGAAGGCTTGAGCCGATGTGGTTTCTTTGAAGTAGTTTGACATGCTATCGTTTATTCTTTGTATACTTATCTCTTCAGGGATGGAAGCAGAGATTTGGCTACTGATCTAAACTTATTTCAGATGCTCAAAATGACAAATGTAGGTTTAAGTCAGATACAAAGCTAGTTTACCTTTACAGTAAGGCTTCTAATATGGTAAAGTCTTTTTGCAGGATGCTATTTACTATCTTAGTGATTGAAATGCACGTGAAGATAGCTTAAGCCTCTTGGCCTAAATATTATGAATGTATAGTTCTATACAAAATACAACTATAGTTTAGTAACTGATGCTTGATATTTAGTAAGATAGTGGAGAGAGGAGAGCTAGTTGCACTTCTGCTACGTTTCATCTACCACGGAAGTGCGGTTCTCCGGGTTCTGTAAAGTGCAACAGCACATCAATGGCTGTGCAGGAAATCCAGGACTCAGTGAGAAGTCCCACACTTTAAAAGTCAGAAAAACAAAACTTTGTCTTTTGTGCATTTTTAATTTGTGACTTAATGGAGGATGCATCAGAAATCAGCATAGTGCAAAGAATTGTAGGTTGTAATGAAATGTTGACTCTTAACACCAAATGGTGGTAGATGAAGTGAAGAAAAGCACAATACAATAGAGGCTGGAAAAATTAAAGCAGCTCATACAGTGGTGTTTTTTTTTCTCTGATAGAATGTTTTGGAGGAGAAAAGACCCAGGCATGATAACTGACATCCCAATAAAGATACTTGTGACAGTACAGGGGGAGTGTGTATGTGTGTGTGGTGGTGGCGGGGGGACTGGACCCCTGAGTTGGATGCTGAGATTTGCTAAAAAGAGCACTGAAGCACACTTGATTTAGCAAGTGCTTTCTCAGCTTATGATAAACTGCAGTACTTCTGTTATTTATAATTATGCTGGCTTTGTTTAAACGTTATCGTTACTGAACATGCTTGCAGTCAGTTTTTCAAGGAAGTTGCAAGTAGTTGAAATGGGAAGTAGCAAAGAACAGCAAAGCATAGGTGCATCAGGGTTTGTTTTGCAGCTGAGCTTGCAATTGCAAATTTAAACCCATTGAAACACTCTTCAAGAAAGTAATTCTGATAGATTTTTGTATAACTTATTCAGATACTAGCCTAATATAAATAACATCTTAATGAGACTAGGAAAATTCATCTTTTTACTGCTGAGCAGGCACTTGATGTTTTGCCTCCCAGAAGTCTTAGTTGTCTTGTTCATTGCCATTATGTGGATATCATCTTGCTATTTAGGATTTTCCATGAGGAAGCAGGAAGTAGATAGGTCAAACACTTCACTCAAGGTTATGAAAAAAGATCTCCAGATAACAACCAGATCCTGTGCTGTCTCCTGTGATTGGATTAATGAGAGGCAGTGTGAGTAAGGGTTTGTAGGATGAGAAGCAATGGGGAAAATGTGAAGTCAGGGCAGTTTATACCAATAACAAGTGAAGTGATTTATACCAACTAAAGACCTGTCCACGTTACTCTCATTATCAAGAGACCATTTTGCAGCCATTCTGCATATTTACAAAGCATTGATAACATCTGAAAACCAGGCCTCAATTATAAGAAAGGAATCCTGTAGCCTGGATGTGAGGGAGAGAGTCTGGAGAAGGGAAGACTTTCCTTTGGTTGAGGAGGATAAGATTAGAGACCTTCTGGGCAGGGCTGACATCCACAAATGCATGGGCCTGGATGGGATGCACCCACACGTACTGAGGGAGCTGGCAGATGTTGTTGCCAGGCCGCTCTCCATCTTTGAAAGGTACTGGAGAACTGGAGAGGTGCGTGAGGACTGGAAGAAAGCCAATGTCACTCCGGTCTTCAAGAAGGGCAAGAAGGAGGACCCAGGCAACTATAGGCCTGTCAGCCTTACCTCCATCCCTGGAGAGGTGATGGAACAGCTCCTTCTGGATGTCATCTCCAGACATATGGAGGAAAAGAAGGTGATCAGGAGTAGCCAGCATGGATTCACCAAGGGGAAATCCTGCTTAACCAATCTGATGAGGGGACAGAGTGCCTCCTCAGCAGGTTTGCTGATGGTACCAAGCTGGGAGGAGTGTCTGATACACCTGAGGGCTGTGCTGCCATTCAGAGAGACCTGGACAGGCTGGAGAGTTGGGCGGAGAGGAACCTCCTGAGGTTCAACAAGGGCAAGTGCAGGGTCCTGCACCTAGGGAGGAATAACCCTAGACACCAATACAGGCTGGGGGCTGACCTGCTGGAAGGTGGCTCTGCAGAGAAGGACCTGGGAGTGCTGGTGGATGACGAGTTGACCATGAGCCAGTAATGCGCCCTCCTGGCCAGGAAGGCCAATGGTCTCCTGGGGTGCATTTGGGAGATTGTTGCCAGCAGGTTGAGGGAGGTGATCCTGCCCCTTTACTCAGCCCTGCTGAGGCCTCATCTCGAGTACTGTGTCCAGTTCTGGGCCCCTCACTACAACAGAGACATGGAGCTCCTGGAGAGAGTCCAGCATAGGGCTACAAAGACGATCAGAGGGCTGGAGCACCTGCCCTATGAGGAACGGCTGCGAGAGCTGGGCCTCTTCAGCCTGGGGAAGAGAAGACTGAGGGGGGATCTTATCAATGTGTATGAGTACCTGAAGGGAGGGTGTCAGGGGGACGGGGACAGACTCTTTTCAGTTGTCCTGTGTGACAGGACAAGAGGCAATGGGCAGAAACTGAAGCACAGGAAGTTCTGCCTGACCGTGAGGGGGAATTTCTTCACTGTGAGAATGACAGAGCCCTGGCACAGGTTGCCCAGAGAGGTTGTGGAGTCTCCTTCCCTGGAGATATTCAAGGCCTGTCTGGATGCAACCCTGTCTGACATGCTCTAGGTGACGCTGCTGTGTGGGGAGGTTGGACTTGGTCTCCAGAGGTCCCTTCCAACCTTACTGTTTCTATGATTTTTAAGTAACTGTATTAGTATACTTTTTTTTTTTTTTTTTTTTTTTTTTTAGTGTCTATAAAACCAGCAGTTAGGCAAACAGGTTCAAAGTTCTTGGGAGAACGACTTGTTAGTGTAGGAACTGATCTCTGATCAATGAAAAGTTCTTGCTCCTTTTGTGGTAGAATACTATTTAAAGGCATTCTACAGTACATTTATAGCTTAGGAAGTGGCTTTAGTTGTGCACTGGCTTGAAGATGAAAGCTCTGCAATTGTGGTAAAGTCAGTTTAAGACTCTGCCTTAGCTTCCTCCTCAGAAACAGGGAATATTAGCCTGACCCATTCTTGCAGGGTGGTTAGGGACAATGGATGGCGAAAACGCAGCTGAGGCTCCACCTCAAACCTCTGTAGAAATGAGTTAATCCTCATAAGCATCTGGTGTAGAAGCAGCTCCCAGGCTTTTTCTGTTTGTGATATCACTTACAGATCAGTGATCTGTATGCTCTCCTCAAAATTGGTAAAAATGTAAGTTGAACAAATTCTTTGGGTTTTCTTTCCAAACAAGAATCATGACTCTTCATTTAGGCAATGATAGTGCTGCTCCCAGCATGACCTCAGAGCTATTCCACTATGTTATTTCATATGCCCAGAGATAAACTTTGAAATAGCTATTGCATGGGATGCAGAGCTAGAAGCATAACTTGTTCTTTTTCTCTGCACAGCTGTGAGTTTCATTTCATGGCCATAATCACCAAACACTTGGAGGAGGATGGCGGATGGCTTTCCTTTGAAATCATAGTTAAAAAGAACAAGCATCCAAAAGGCATGCTTGGCTAATTACTTTCTGTTAAATTTCTTTTTGAATTTTAACTATTTGATGGCTTATTCTAAATGAGTTGGCTTCCATTTTTATTTTCCTGATGCGGGTGCCTTAGTTATGGCAAAATACTAAGGCTGCTGAAAAGCCAGTCTGGCAGGCAAGAGTAGCCCTAAGAACAGGGATGTTCTGCTAGCTCGCTTCCTCCAGCACATATCATCTCTGCCAGGCTTTGTGTGGGGTATGTGGAAGCCACATGGGGAAAAGCCACCTGAGGAAAATTATTATACTGACTGCCCTGGATTGGAAAAAATCAAGTTTATACTGCCAGAACAAGTCAAAGGGACTGGATCAGTCCCAAGTGGTTTATTTCTGCACTACAGGGTATGTTAGTGTTATTGAACAGAAATTTAGATTGTGATTGGGGGAAAAATAAAGCTTCATATTAAGTACTTCCAAGTTTGTAATTTTTTTATAGCAGAAGTCTAGGAAGGCTCATGAGGGCTTGTGCACCGGGAAGGCTGACAGGATGCTGGGTGCAGATACGAAATTTAAAACTAGATTGTGCTCGAGTGCTCTCAGCGGAGCAGTGTTCTTGAAACGAATGTGTGTTCTGAGGCACCAGACCCGTCAGGACTTGAGATTCTTCTCTTGCTCCTTTGAAAGGCTGCTTAGCTGTCATTCTGCATGCAATGTGATAGTGGTGCATTAAAAACAACAATAAAACAATTTCTAGAAAAATCTGTCTGAGCATTAGTGAATTCGAATTGCTACTTGCAGAAGTACTACTGAAATCATGAGCCAGAGCTTAGACCAAGGTTACGATATCATGGTCACAACTGGAATACATTGCTTGGGAATTAATGCTAGAGATCAAGACTAATATTCAATGTGGGGGCCCAAAATAGCACTGTTCTTTCAACAAAGTGAAAGATTGAGAAGCCAGAAGAACAGATAATAGATCTAACATCTAGAAGAAAATGGGGCTTTTCCTTCCTTCCTTCAGATCATGAGAATCTAAGAATACAATGTGTATTTTAAAAGAATAGGAAAATATGTATATACATACATATGTATATTTAATCTAGTTTATCTGGCTACCAGTTGTAAGCTGGATGAAAACAAATAAGTTTTTAAAACCAGACTAAGCAAAATGCTCACTTTCCTTTTGACAGCAGGCTGAATAAAGTTACTGACTAGGGCATCTTGAAATGCCTGCCGTTACCCATCCTAGATATTGATGGGCTCATGCACCAAGTCCTTGAGTTGGCTGGGTTACAGCTAGGTCAGAAACAATGGATTTTGTTGTTAACATGCATATTTTTTAAAATGACTGTGTATGTGTATATGTATACGTACACACACATAGTCATTATATAGTAAAATTAGATGCATGGCTAACAATTATTTTACTGTAATTTCCGTTAAGAAGACGGGGAACTCCAGAAATTCTGCCAGATAAGCCTGCATCTTTCATTGGTGAAAGCCCTAGCATTGTCAGGTCTCACAGTCTAATTCAGACTCCAAAACTTAGGTCCGGGTCCCCAGACTTCACTCATGTGAGTAGTCCTTTAACGTCAATAGAGCTAGCTGAAGAAACAAAAGCCTAGAGACTGAGTTTGGAAGATACAAGTTCTGTGCTCCACTTGGGACCTGGTGGGAAGATGGGCGCAGGTCGATGTGCTTCACATTTCCGTTTTTTGAGACCTGGGGCTAAGTAAGAGCTGAGTCACTCTCACTGTAAGCTACGGCAGCTTTAAGGTTAAACTGATTAGAATGGAAACGTAACACTGAGTCTGACAAACCCTGAATAGTTGTCGTAGCTGCTCAGCAGTTTTTAAATCAAATCACTGAAAAGCTGTCCTATTTGACTGTTCCCATTATATAACAGCAATGTCTTTGGGATTTTAGGGAAGCAACATGCCTCTTACATAACGAATCCACGTTGCTGTAATCTGTGCTTTGCTGCCTATGACCCTTGGTGGCCCGTGGGTGGAAATGAGCTGCCTGTGTTTTTCTGGTGGGGCTGCCGGGTTGCTGGGGAGCAGAGATCCTTTGCTCTCGGGGTTTCCTGCCAGGCACGGCTTCCTGATTGGCAAGATTTTTTTTTTTTCTGCCAGTAGAGAGGAAAGAGGGGCTGAAGCAGAAATCATGTGCTTAAAAGTTGTCTTGCTCCTTATGGGGAGAGCTTGATCTTCCACCCTTTTTTTTGGTTTCTGAAACATTAGCCTGTATTAAAGCTTTCAGCTTGAAACTGAGATTGTCTCATGATTTTTGGCACTGCATCTACATTGCTCTGGTGTTTTGTTTAATCAAGGATCTGATCTGAACTTCAGTTTGTTTTTTTTTTTAAAGGCCGCTGAAGCAGGCTCTCCAAAGTCTGTCTGCCCTATGGGACAGTGCTGCAGCCTGATGTGTGTCTCTGGCTTGCTGGGGTAGGTGTACCATGGGAAGAGCTGCAGCCAGGCACCTTTCTGAATTTAGGGGCCTCATATGTCCCTGTGGCTTCAACAGGACACCAAGGCCCCTCTCCTGCCCTGTGGCTTCATGTGCTGAGCTTGAAGGAGGTGAACTAGTTGTATCTGGCATGTAGGGCTATGGAGCAGGAGGCTACTGGGAGAAGTTAGCTCCACGTGCATCAGGCTTGGTGTCTATGTAGTGGGTCTGACTCTTCACTCTGTAGCCTGTTGTGTTGATCAGTTGTAATGATTTAAGTGGGTAAAAGTGTGGAATAGCATCCAAATGACTGCCCAAGGGGTGCATGTACCTCCCCACATCCAGCCTTCAATTCAGCTCTGGGCCTACCTTCTCCATAGGAGAGCACTTCTCTGCTCTGATAGCATTGGCTGCCTCCAGTGTAATTAGAAGCATTTGAAAAATGATGCAATAAAAGAAGCAATGTTGTGGGATTGTTTGGGGGAAGGATTGAGGTAACCGTGCACAAAGAGACCTATCTAATTAAAGCTGCAGGGAAATGGAGATGGTGGCTAATGAGGCTGAACATACAACTTAATTTAACTGAGTTATTTGAAAAGAAGTAACCTGCCTTGCTGGAGAATGGAAGGTGGTAGCGGTGGGGGAAACAAGTGGGACATACACAGAATTTTTTTTATTAAAACATAAGTTTCACTCAAATTAATGAAAGTTGAGCTGCCAATTTCTTTGGGTTTTAGACTTTTACCACACTTGTGTGAAGCTCATCACAAATGGTGACTGTGAATTGAAGCAAGTAAAACACATTTAGACTGCTATTTGATTAAATCTTTTGCCTAAAATTCTATTTATATCTTCATCTTCTAGTATCTTCTAACAGTTTTCTGTGCCTCTCTCTATAAGAGATCTTTACCCAAAGGAAAAATGATGATCATGAGTTTCACCTGCTTCTTTTCCCCTCAGCTGTTCTTCCGCCTTTTCTCTTCCTTTTCTGTAACTCTTCCTTCTCTTCTGTCATACTTGGTCTCTCCTGTTCTCTCCCAATTGCACTGCTTGTCCCACAGTTGAATCCCAATCCTTACTCTTGCGTTCATACTGCTTCCCTAACTCTTCACTTTAATTTCTTAATCCCTGAAGCCTCTTTCCTCTCATAATACAAATAAACAGCTATATCAGTGATGTCTGCATGGTGTTTTTAGTACTGTGTCATCTCATGATCTGGTCACAACCCTGCTCTGGAAGATCCTCTAGTTTCATCTTTGGTTCTCTGTAGTCTGGTTTTAGCGTCTTCTACCACTGGTAAAGGCAAGAGATCTGGTTTTGGCCTGGTTCCTTTTGACATAACTCATTCTCTTCATAATGTTTATTCCCGGTGATTACGTTCTCTTCTTGGCTTTTAAGGGAAGCTCCTTGAGTGTGCTTTCTGGAGGATCTTCCTCATCCTGTTCTTTTCTTTCCCTCAATTTTCCCTGAGTGATCTCATCATGAACAAATTGAGCTAACATCTCCGTGAAGAGCAATACATCACCCTCATCGTCTCAAAATTTAGTATAGGCAGAAGGTGTCAAATAGCACTGACTACCTTAATATCTGTAAATAAATCAAAACTTGACTAGGTTTAATCTTGCCTTCCCACTCAGCTTGTGCACATAAGTTTGACTTGAACACTGACTTATTCTAAAGATACTTCAGAGGAAGAACAAAATGAGATTTTTTTTTTCCCCACTAAGCTTTTTATGCTCTTCTCTCTCAAGTTTTGTTTTCAGAATTGGTGCATTGCTTCATTTCGGTCACTTTGAACAAGAACTAACTCATTGGAGCTAATGACAGGAAATTGAGATAGGACCATAATAAGTAGAGGAGGATGTTTAATCTTCAGCAGTGTTTACAAAAGATTTGATGGTGTTTGCCCTTGTTAACCTCCTGATTCTAATGAGTCTATTTTCTTTTTAAAGGTTTCCACTCTGAGATTGTCTTCTAGGGCCAACTTCCACCAATGGAAATAAAATTTGTTTTTCTACCACTCTGGGTAAGTTTTTCTTCCATGTTATTGATGTCAAGTTTGATCTTATTTGCTACTGAAGAACTCTTTGCAAACAGTTTTTCATTTTTACGTCAGTACTATTCTACCTACCAAAAAAATGCCCTCCAATGAATCTATAAGCAAACCAGAAGAAAGGGACTTAAAAGCCAACAATAAGACTTCTATATTGGTGGGCACTTATTGAACGAATAGACCTAATTTTTCCTACTGTGTTTTAGTTCTGTCTGGTAGGTACAGTATATGTTGCATATGTATAGTATATCAGTTTAGGTATGAATATCTCAATGAAATCTGTTTACTTCCTTTCTGTTGTATAGTCTCTTCTTGGAATGTTTTTAAGATATATCACAATATTTGATTATATTCTCTTATGCTTGGGATGGAGGGAGAGCATAATTCTACTGGCCAGGACATGACTGTGACAGCTCCTGGTAAGGTCATGCTGTGGTGTTTCAGTGGCATGAACAGTAACAGTGCCTGCTGAAGCCTCTAGGAGGTCAGCAGTGACTCTTCTGGCGTAGAAAACAGTTATGCTGGCAAGCTGTGGAGCAGTATTTGCTGCCTAGCTGGGACCATCAGCGCTCTCATTCGTAGCATCTACCAGCAATGTGCTGAAAATGGTTCCAAAGCCTCAAATGACTCAGGAAGATGGAAACAGTGCAGCAAAGCTGTGGTGAGAGACTGACTGTCAGGACTACTCCCCAGACCTGTGCTGGCTGCACTTAGTAGGCAAGGGAGGCTGTGAGCTGCATCTTTCCTGTCTCCCTCCTCTCTCAGCCTGCAAGCAGGCTGGCCAGGTGTCTCTGGCACTGGCCTGGCCAGAGGTAGCCTCAGGCTTGCAGAACAAGGGCTGACCCCAGAGGCCCCTTTCTGTGATGATCAGGTTGCAGTGGGACATCACATCCTGGTGTGGTGTGGCTGATACTGTGTCCAGTTTTACAGCAGGCCTCGACTTTCCCCGTGCATCGATAGGGTGTGGAGGCCTGAAGGGGAACTCTAAAGGGTTTGACCAGCTTCCTGTGCATTTTGTCCTGTTCTGAGTAATATGAAGGAGTAGTGAGAAACAGTGTATGCCTAGTGCATGTCTCGTCTCTTCTCCTGGGACTAGTTCTGATCCTCTTCCCTTATGTGACAGAGTACCAGCCTGACTGGAGAAGATTGACTAGTGCTGAGCCTAGACTGAGCCCACCAGGGACTCTGGCAGAGCTTGGAGTTGCTTGAAGCAGTCACCTTGCCAGTGTAACCCTGGTGTCCAAGGAGTTCATTAGTGTGGACAGATGCCTGTGGTAGAATGCTGCCATATGCTATTATAGGAGTTGGAGAATTATCCCACCTCTACCCAAGTCAAAAGCTGTTTCTCTGTCAGTCACACTCAGTCACAGAAGATGTGTTAGGCTTTAAAACAGGTGACTCTCTTACTGTCTTCTGGGTGGCAAGTATATCCTAGTTACAATCCTGCATCAGTCAAGTGGCTGAATGCTGAAGGAAGGAAATCTCGTATTTATGCGTGCTGCGTTGTTATCCAGCGCTCTGCCAGATACGGAAGGGAGAAAAGCTAATGTACATTTTTGTTTGTCTGAGGGGAAGCATGTGCAAGACACTGCACTGTCATGCAAAGGATGTGCTGAAGTGCCTCCCACTGCCTTTTTTTGGTTTTCCATATACAAATGACTTTCCTGGTTTAAAGCAGTTATAACTGTCTGCCCTCTTGTTAATGGGGCAGTAACTCTAACTCAACCAGTGAAGGTAAGGTTGTATGACTTTGGGTGGAAGTGCTGCTGTTTAGACTTACAAAAATATATTAGAGCATGAGAAGAATGATCTTGTAAACAGCGCTCTCACTGCTGTGAACTGGCAATGTCCAAGATGGGATCTGACACTAGGAATTTTCTACAGAGCTGAAAGAAAGCACAAATAACTTCATGTGTGAGAAATGCAGAAGAATCTTGTTATGTGTTCTTAATTTCTTACATATATGTACATATATATGCACCAGTGAATTTCAGTTTGGTTCAGGATGCTGTAGTGTTTGGACCAGGTATAGGATGATATCAATATCCATAGAATGGAATTGTACAGTTAACTCTGTCCTGGTATTCTTTAATCATGTTTAAATCAGATAAGACCAGGAAGGAAAAAAGCAGAGGAAGTAAATCCTCAGTAGTCTTCTCTAATGTTAAAATTTTTCCTTCCATTAAGTATGTTTATTTATTAATAGATACTTGAATAGCAGCAGTGCCACTAACATGTCCTCTGACACTTTTGTGAACTAATGTGTCAATGATATTTGAAATAAGGCCTGTGAAAAGTGAAGTTTGAAGGTTTTGATTCCTTATGGATAGAAGAATGACTATAAATCAAAGGCCATCAGCTGAAAAAACCTTGGGAGTCTTTGAAATGTATTTCTCATATATAATGAGATTAAGAGCATTCAATTTTTAAGAGGGGAGGAATCTCTCACCAACTTGGGCTAAACCAGTGAGCTTCTAAAGTAGAAAATTGTGCTGGGATAGATGTCAAATAGAGATAGTCACCTGCATTTTACTCTAAATGTGAGTGGTTGCTGTAAACCTGGGAGAGTAATGTTTCCTGGCCTACTTCAGAGTTATCTGCAAGATCTGGATATCTTGCTTCAAATAGGCAGAACCAAATGTGTTTGGAAGAGATTGTGACTTTAACTTTTATTGTACAGATCCTAGAAAGTATGGAAAGGTGAAGTCCCTCTTTCATGTACACAGAAGCATAGCCATGTTCAAGATACGTTTGTGCAAACTTAGTGTATTACTGTCACAGCTGTACCTGATTGGAAACATTCTGATAGATCTGAGAAATACTGTTCTGATGGTATTATTTTAAAAAATTTTCATAAGGAATGGGTCAAAGTGGTCTACATGAAAAGACCTGGATCAAATATTCAATACTATTCTCTATTCTTATGAAAACAACTAGTAAAGTGGTTCAAAAGAATAAGTTTTTGCTGTTCTTCCATCTAAAAGCAGAAATTCAAGGAAGCAGCTTGACAATTTAGTTATCTAGTTATTTAACACTGGATTATGGTTGAAATTTCATAGAAATACTCAAGACATCATACTGTATCAGATGGATTAAGCATGAGTCAATTTATTGCATTAAATTCCAGAGGGTTTAATAATGTCTGGGTCACTGTTTCCTACACTTACAAATTTATAAGGCCAGAGGGGACCACATGAGTATCTAGTCTTACTGCCTGCTCAGTGCTGATCAAAGAAACACGGGGTTTATCAGCACTAGTTCCTTGATTTCTGCTTAGCATATTTTTCTGAAAGAGACCAAAGTGTAGATTCTCTATTACTGATAATCAATAATGTCACAGGTGAATTAATGTAGTAATTAACAGCCCTTGTCATAAGGCAGCCTGTAGCTCTCATCTTCAGCTTCCGAACACTGTACCTGCTTCCCCCTTCTCCCCCCCCCATTGAACTGACCAAGTGTCTGTTATGAGATGCTTAGTCACTTATAAAATTCATTTACTATGAGCTATGTTGATGAAATACAGCAAATCTTTTAAATCGGGATGTCATGTATAGTATGACTTTAATTAGACATATACTTCTCTTCCTAATTTCACATTATGTCATGTCAGCGTAGTTACCATTATCAAACGGTGGTGTAACTGCATACAAATGATCAGATTTACATGAACAGGCCTATTTTCCATAATGCTGTGTTGATTGGCATTAATTACGCTGCTGTCTTTCAATGCCTTATTGATTGTGTCCCATGGTAACCTTTCCCTCATGTTGATTCGTACTGATTTCAGTCTAAACTGCTCCACTGTTGCCTAGGTCATTCAACTTAGCCTTTTAATATTACTTCAACATTAGCTTTCTGTAGTCATCAGGAACTTCTCTAGTGTTCATATTTTTGTTGAAACCTAGTCTGTGTGATTTGGGACGTATTACTGGTACATCTGCTTTCTGCTCTTGAGTGCAGGGTTTTTAACTGAGGGTTTATTTAAAGTTTTCCCTTATTACTGATGGCATGGAATTTATTTCATTATCACTCTAAGATGTGAATATAGCATCTTGCATCTCTGAATACAAAACAGAAATAATTGTCAAATTCATTGGCATTTTCTGTATTATGTTTAACTTTTACCTGCCATGCCTAATTATTGAAGTCATGCCTTGGCATTTACATGGCCTTGCTATATTTAGGAAGATGCTCCTGTTGCCATAAGCCTCACCATAGCTTTTTTTCAATGATTCTTTGCTTTTACTTCCATCAGTTGCTTGCATTTCTGCAATGTTAATTTTGCTACCAGTGTGTGTGTGTGTGTGTGTGTGTGTGTGTGTGTGTGGTTTTTTTTTTTTTTTTTTTTTTTTTTTTCCTCCCATCTGTTATAAACTGTGGGTTTATTTTACAGGTTTCTCTGCTGCTGTCATGGTCCTTCTTAGCCAGGATTTTTTTACACCAGAGAAAGTATCTTTTCATGATTGTAGTATAGTGATTTTCTTTTGGCATGTAATAAAGCATTCTTAGGCATATCCTTTCTAATATATTTTTTACGTGACTATCTCCTCCTGCTCAATTTTGCTCATAATTGTTTTCATCTTTGCAAAACTGTTTTTCTAAAATATTCCAACAAGTGAAATGTTATTTAGAACTACATTCTGTTTGCCCACTGCAAAAGAAATCAGAGCATTATTCTTTGCCTGTAGTCAGTCATAACATTTTAGTTAAATGCTTCATCTGTATTACACCTCATTCTGCTGGATATAGAATTAGCTAGAGCTGACTTTGCTAATTTTGTATTTAAAAACATTGACCTAAACTTCTAGAATTTCCAGAAGTGTCTTAACAGTAAAGTGATTTTTCAGAAACAGTCTTCTGCCAGAATAAGATTAAGTCTGTCAGTATTTCTTAACTTTTAAGGCTGTATGTTCAGAATGCCTCACTCTTCTCTTTCACTTCATGGTTTTCTACCTGAGCTCAGCCACTGTCTCATCTTGTGACTTGCCAATATTCCAGATTCTGCTCTTTTCTCTTTGTTGTGGATACCAGCATGTACATTACCTCTGGTTCATCCTCTTTCTCCTAAATAAGTACAGTGATTTTTAGTATTGATTTTTACCATGTAGGTGTTTTATCTTTGGTTACCTTCTCAGCCTTTATTAGGACTAAAATTCCTTTAAAAAAAAAAAAATTCTAACTTCTGTTGAAACTGTGAGCCCAGTCAATACAGTTGTAAGCCAGAGTTCAGTGAAACAAATTGAGTTTTAAGGAAGCTATTCAGATATTGGTAATACTGATGAAATCATCGTTTGCTCTGGCACTGAAATTCTGTAAGCTTTGACAGCAATTTATGCTGACATGAAGAGGCTGTTGCTTGTCAGACCTCTGCAGTTTGCAGATGCCACTCTATGGCCTTTTGTAAGACTAAGATAGCTGCCAAGCTGCTGTGCAATGGTCAGGGGGTGCAGACAAGGTGAAATTCATGAACTGATCTTCATGCAGTGTTTTGGGGCTGACTATACAGCAGCTAAGGCAGAAAAAGATAATAACTGAGGTTGAAAGTTAATGTGTTTTCTCTCTTGTCATGCCTTGTGATAATGAGACTTATTAGAAGTATAGTCTTATCAAATAGCTGTTACACATAACTTAAAAAACCTTCCAAACAAAAACAAACAAAAACCCAAACAGTACAAAATCCAGGTTCTTGTACTATGTGAAATAAGTGACTTAATATGTGATGTTGATCTTGCCAAAACTGGATTCACACACACCTAGCCTTGGTTGAAGGTTTTTAAGGAGCTCTATAGGCAGAAGATGTTTTGAATGAAATGACCATGTCTAAGAAACGCACCCAGCCCAGTGTTATGTTGTGCTCAGCACTGAGGTATTTGGGTGACTTTGAGTATCTTGAGCACAGAATTTGCGGAATGTTTTGAATGTATTTGGGTGGATTGCAGAAGAAATGAAGTTCCCTATGTATAACTGCACCACTGTTGCACTGTTTGTACAGTGCAGCATCTAGTTACAATTCAGTCCACAGAGCAGGAGTCTGCTTGTAATGCTTCCGTACAAGAGTCTTCATTTTCCAGGTTGTGTGGCTTAGTTTTGAGGGATCCTTCTCCCTAGCACTGTTTCAGTACAAAAGATGAGTTAAACACAACAAAGGATATAAAGTGGGGCTAAGAAATTTCTCGGTTTGCAGTTACAGAGCTTCATAAGCTCTTGGTCAGCCTGCTTAAAGTTACTTGCAAAGAATCTTCTGATATGTTAATTATGTTATTCATACTGTTTTTCTGAATCTCAAAACAAAACGTGACCTTGATTTCAAAGTAAAAGTGTATGAAAGCATTCTGTGCTTATTTTTTTTTCCACAATTAATCATGTATAAGCCAATTTTCTGGCAAAGCAGATAAATGGGATGTCAGAGTGTTTGTTTGTTAATACATTGCTTCAAGATGTTAGCATAATTTGTACCTTAGCTTAAAAATGCAACATTTCCTTCAGTTGCGCTGTAGGATGACAGCACAACATGAAATATGTGCCTCAGTTATGGTATGAATATATACTGCAATTATGGTATATCCATTTTCTTAAGTTACTGTAGTATGCACTAAAATGTACAATTATTTCTTCTCCCTCCTTTTCCCATGGGCACAGGGAAGTATTATTCCTCCCCAAATCTGTCAGTCATACTGGCGTGCTTCAGATTGCACAGCTTTGTAAACATCGATAGTTTGATGGTCGCAGTGAAGCACATACCAAAAGGGTAGTTCAAAGCTGCTGCTCAAGCCAAGAAATGCTGCAGCAACCTTTCGTCTGAGTGCCGGGGAGGTCCTGAGCCTCCCTCAGAGGTTTCTGCTAATGCAGTTCCAGAGGTGATTCGGAAGGTGGGATATGGGTTTTTTCTCTTCAGAGAAGACAAACTTGCTCTGTTTTTACTGCATTTTGGGGTATCAGGATGCCCTGGGGCAGGTACGTTCCAGTTACCACGAGCTTGCAGTTGGCACACCGAGGGGGCTTGGTTTCACACCCAGGGGAACCCTTTACTTACAGAAATCTCTGCCAGAAGGGGCAGAATTCCACCCTGAAACCACGTGGGTAGGACTCTGACAAAAATGTCCAGGAGTGTACATATGTGTAATCCTGAGCAATGAAGTTAAGGCTGGCAACTGATGATGGGTTCATTATTGTAAATGCCTCTTTTAATAGGATTTCCTGAATTCTACTGTAAAGTGTTACAGGACAATATTAAAATGTGTTATTTAATAGCTCAGTTCAGTTATCTTTTTACCTCTAGCAAGTCCTGCTGTTTAGTATCTGTTACCTAGTACAATAATAGGTTTGAGCATTAGGCTGCTTTTGGTGCATAAGCTAGTATGATTAGTTTGAGTCTTTCAGGCTTTCCTGCTAAGCTGCCAAGTGGTAGGGGATATAGCTTGGATGAGAAAACAATTTAGACCTTCTCAGTGAACCAGTTTTGAAGATTTCCCCTCCCCCCCCCCAATGCAGTTTCACATTGAAGCTATGTGATTAAAAGCCTATGGGGAATCAAGCATAGGGATGGTTTTAAGAAAGATCAAGGGACTCAGTGCAATTTTTCTGCAGCTGATAATTAAAGAAACAGCATCCTCATTAGCATAATGCACTAAATGATAAAAAGAATTGGACAGATGCCTAATTTTGAAATGCTTTTTAATTTACAAGTACACATATTTAAAATAAATCAGTTGGTCTGTTCTTTCTAGCTGCATGTCTGAATCCTCCAAACCACTTCTTATATAACTTTACTTTTGTTTCTTTCATCTCTGAGAAAATAAAATACATGCTCTAGGACACCACCCATATGAAGTCTGTTGCATGTACGGGTAATAGAGTATTGACTATGCTTAATTTTAAAATTGGATGCCTGCCAGGCAAACCTATACATTTGAGCAGAGAGTCACAATTGTGGCCATACATGATGCCACAGGATTCCAAAGGCAGCTACCATGTTAAAATGAAATATTCATTTCTTCATTGAATTTTCCATCTCTATAGAAAATGGCCACTCTGAATTTCTTATCACGTGTGGGGCCACATAGATATGTTTGAAAGCCCCATCATAGATTTTTTTTTTTTTTTTTTTGAGAATAACTTCTTAATTCTTGTGAAGGGGAACAAGCTTTCTGATTTCAATGATTTTTTTTGAATCAAATGTAGCAAGGAGAAACAGATGGCATCCGCACTGAGGCCTCTGTGACATAGCCATATTCTGTTCTTGTCGGATATAAGCTAGTGGTGTAATATTTTTTCCTGCTTCACCTGAAATAGCTTAGCTCTGTTATAGAGGGGTTTGAAGCAAACCAAAATCTTGTGCAGTCTCAGAACAGTTGTCACTTGCAACTAAGAAGGTGCATCAGGTCTCAAGACTTTTGGCTGTCCATACCACTGAACTGGAGAGAGCCAGGGTATGTGGTGTGGAAGGACTTGTTTGTACCCTGCTCTAGGCCAAGAGTTGCCTCATCATTGCCCAGCACTTAAGTTCTTGGTCTCTTCTGGGACCTGTATATAGTGCCCTGTATGACACAATTTGACTTCCTGCTTTTTCCGTCCAAAGAATGTGGAAATATAGTGGGCACCAGGGTACCTTTTGTAGTGTGAAACTGAGTTAGCTGCTTGAGGGTCAGCAGGAAGGCATGTTGGAGTGATAAAACCTGCCGAGCTGGTGACGGAAAAATGTAGTGTGTGTGTGTGGAGTAAAAGCTTGATTCAGTCTTGTCCATGCTGCTACTGAACGTGGTCCCAGTGCAAATGGTCCCCCAAACCATGCCAGGGAATTGCCAGACTGTTTAAGGAAGGCTTGTGATACCTTTAATTAAATGACAAGACGCTGTCTAGTAGTGCTGGTGTGCGCCTCTCTGAAAGGCTGGAATTATGCTTTTTAATAAGGTTACACATATAGAAGAGAATGTTTTTTAGGAGTGAAAATGATTTCTCAGTGGGAAGTGACTTTTGCATTATTCCACTTACAGCCCCAAAGCAAGGTAAAAGCTGACTACAAATGAATACTGGATTTTCCAGCTGGAAGTAATGCTCATTCTCTCAAATCCTAAAGCTTTTTTCAGCTAGACTGCTGGTAGATTTCGTGAAAGGGCTGTGGCAGCTAGAGAGCCAAGAGATAGGCTGGAGTATGCAGTCTCTACCAAGCAGTATCAACGTTTACACATTTTGATAAGTACAAATATCAGATTAATAGCAGATAATGAAAATCTTCAGCTGATGTATAACTTGACAACTATATGGTGCTCCAGGAAAGTCAAGAGTTTTATGCCCTCTGTTGGGTGGTCAATATAGGTGTTACTCTGTTCCCTCTCCTATAGGATAGGTTTGTATTCTGCATTAAGACTGTTAGGGAACAGGATGGATGATTTAACATTTTGGAGTAAATGTTAATAGTGTCCAGAAGATGTTAGGGCAGAAGGTTGTTCAGTTTGTTTTAAAATGGCCTTTGACACCAAATGACTTCAAAGTTTGTTTTTCTAGTGTCTTAACACATCAAGCTGACCTTGATTTCCTCCTCTCCCTCAGCACAGACCCTGTGCTGGTTTCTTGTACTGAAGTAGTAGCTGTGGAGTGGGGAGTTCTGAAATACAAAGGACAGGACTATTGATCCTGTTGAGGGGTGTGTGCGTGTGTGTGTGTATAATACAGACTTCCACATAAGGCTTTGAAGTTGATAGTTCTGAACAGTGAATAAATTCAAAGTAGTACATGCTGGTCCTCAGCTAGGACATGTATTCTGGACAAATCACTCTCATTCAGATCTGTACCTGCCACAGTGAGTTATTAATACTCAGACAGGAGCATCTTTATTGTTAGCCAGTCTGAATGCACTCAGTACTGTAGTGATGCAAAATCCAGTGTTGTGGTCTTTTAGCACTTGTAGACTTTCTCAGGACTTTCTTCCTGGGCATCCGTGTTCTTGGCGTAGTGTCTGACTGGTCTGAGCTGGCCGTGCAGTGCTGGATGGCTGGCAGTCCGTCCTCATCCAGGAATATGCTATGGCCTGTGCTTCTCTGGAGCTGGGATGTGGTGGGAGGGTGCACATAGGCTTGGGCTGGGTTGTTCACCAAACTGCTGCTTTCCATCTAGCTTATGTTCAAAGAGATGATTAAGGCTTGGGTAAGTTAAAAGAAGATCAAACGAGTTTCCCCCACATTCTGGTCTTCCAGTGGTTTTATTTTTCACAGGATGTCTGAGAGTGGAAGAGCCCTCTGAAAATAATCTATTCCAACTGCCCTCCTCAAACATACTTTGATAATATCAGTTCACGGTGTCATCACACTTTCTTGTGTGTCTTTTGATATTTAATGAATTTTCTCTTAATACTTGTTTTGTATACATTGTTTATATAGCTTTAATTTATGTATGTTATATATACATGTATATTAGTTTCTCTAATCCTTTCAATTTGAGGCTTTCAACTGAACTAACAATTGACAAATGTGTCTTTTTTTTTTTTTTTTTTTTTTTTTTTTTTTTTTTTTTTGTTCTGAGGTTTTGAAGGCGGGAGAATGACTCAAGATTATTGAATTGCTTTTTTTTTCCAGCACTGAATTTGTTCTAGTCATCCTTACTTTCAGGACTTGCAGGTAAATAAATGTAGACAGGGTTACTTTTTGTGTTGGAAGTAAAGGGGATCATAAACTGGCATTTATACGTATTTTTTCTAGCGTTCAAATAATCCTTGTGAAATTTTTATCTATATACATTTGAGCTATAGCTATTGATTTGTCTTTGTTCCTGTCTTGGTACCCATTACTATAGTAGCTAAGAGGCTTCCAGAAAAAAACTCGGCAATGATCCTTTTCTTCCTTCCATACTAAAGCTTTTTTTCTGAAGTATCTTAATTCGTATTTTATCATTAAAATACATACAATCTTTCATTTTGCTTTTGACTTTCTGGGGAGAAAGTTAAACCTATCAGAGTTCTTATTGTGAATATTTTCTCCATCCTAATACTACTCCTGGTATGAACCATCATGTATGAAGTCCTCTCTGAAGGAGAGAGGCAGGCTGCTGCTTGTTTAAATTAATTTAACTCTTAGGGGAGAAAGAACAGCTCTTCACTGACACAACAGACCATTCAACAAATGTAAGAAAATTGTTGCCTTTTCTCAGTTTTCAGATTTACAATAGCATTCTGCCCCTCCTATGTGCCCCTGATACTGGTTAAAAACTTGTTCCTGAAAACTTCAGTAGTTTTCAACTTGCATTTAAACTGCTTTTTCTATGGAGTCAAAGAACATTTCAGTTTGCTTCCATAAAAAGTAGAAGAGAAATAGTAGTTTCATCTCTGAATGAGGAAGGATTAGAAGTACACCTAGAGCATTTCATTAAAAGAAAAAAATCTAAGATTCTCCTGAAGCACACTTGGTTGTTAACAGATGTTTGCTAAGGATTTTCTGAAGAGAGGAAACTTGAGTGTGGGTGTGTATCTTGTTTTAAAAATGTGTATTTTTTTTCTCAGCTTTCACTCCTTATCACTAAGGATAATACAAATATTTCGTATTTAGATGTATCATTTATATGTTTATAGTTGCTCATATTTACTTGTCTCTGCTACTTCTAGATTAGAGTAAAATACATGACGCTATGGACCTGTCACAGCTTTTAAGAAACACATGTTATTATTTTTTGCCTTGAATGCATGTTCCACTCAGTAAATTTCAAAGACTACATTTCTAAACTTTCCTGGACCATTGGCTTGGCATCTATTAATTCCCCATGTAGTACTGTAATAGGATATAAATTAGAACTCTGGGGACTACTGATAAGATTCAGTGAAGATAAAAATTTGAAGGATATAAGAGGGATTGCATTCCTAATGTTGCAAGTGATAACAAAGAAGTAGAGGAATGTTTGAGGAAATAAGTTAAGGATGTTGCACTGTCTTCCCACCTCAAACTACCCCAAATACATAAATTTTGTTGCACAAAACCCTTGTTCTGTTCTAAATGATTGATAATCTTGCTATGATAATCAGTGAGAATGACAAGCTTTACCTGTCACCATCTTCTGTACCCCAAAAGTCATTTTTTTCTCATGTTGACAAGTTTCTTTCTCAATTCATTCACCTATTCCCTCACCCTTCTTTAAATTCCTGCCCCTACTCCCTTAGTCTCCCTCCTCATTGGTGCTATTATCAATAATAAAAAAAAAATCTGATCTGTCATCTTTGATTCCTCACCTACCTTGTCACTGCTGTCCCCCTTTTCACCTTATTTCTGCCAATCACTAAGCCTTCAAACATTTTTTTTTTTTTGGCTCCATTGTGCACCTCCCCATGTCTCACAGCTGCACATCCTCTTCCACTCTGCTTGCCTCACCCAAGATCTCTAACATCCTCTGAGCTTCAGTCACTTTTTCCTGCTTTTCACATTTTTTAGGCTAATGTTGAGGCTAATTTTAACTTTTTTTGCCATTGCTTTTGTAATTTAGTCTACAAGCCCACAAATTTCTGCAAGTTTTGCATCATGAATGAGCAAGTTATTTCATTTTGATGCTTTCATTTGAAACAGTCAGCCCTCAGCCAACAGGTAGCATTTTAGCTTATTAAACCAAACTGAAACAAAACATTTTGAACTAGCTTGAGAATAAGCTGTACCTGCATACAGTGCTGCAGTTACTTCATAGGACTCATGAATTAGAGGGCCTATGCTTGTTTATCGTGGTGGATCACACCTCTTAGCTGCAATGTGTCACCACTTGACTGGCCAAAGGGGGAGAGTGAGCCTTGGGAAATGTCCTGTTCCTCTCAATGAAGCCTCTATATTTTCATATAGAGATAAACTGGGGGGAAAAAATGCTTTAGTTCAGTTGCAGAAACCATTAGTGTTGTTAAACTGACCTGAAATTGTATTAGTAGTGGTAGAATCATAGACATGAAAAGTCTAGATACAGGCAAGGCAAGGTTTGCAAAAAGAAAGGTTTTTTTCTGATGAAAGAAGGAAATGGCTTTCTGAAAAGACTGCCTTTTTTTTTCCCCTAGATATTTATGGGTCTCTTCAAATTTTGCTGTACTTGACACATGTTCTTCTTTTCTTTTAGTGGGAAAAGTAAATATCCTCAGAGTTACTTTCCTGTTGAGAAAATTCCTGGGAAAACACTCCAACTGAAAACACTTTTGGTCAGCCATAGCTCAGAAATCCCTTCTCTCCTCTCCATCCCAGTGGATTCTGGGGCAGTGGTTGGTTATTTGTTCCTCATGAGAGCTGACCTGGTTTTACCACCATTCAGTTGCAACTGTCACTCCTAGGTCAGCACTCTGCAGGACTACCTTTTTAATCCTGACTGACTCATCTCCTACCATGCCATTCTGCATCTGAAGCTGTTTCTGATACCTGTCCCTGGATGGCTCATTGATATTCAAGTATTCTTTTCTCCCATTTTGCTGCCATAGTCACAGTGGAAAGCACAGCTGACTACCTCATGCCCAGTCCTGCAGCCCAGCTATTACCTGCAATTTGTCCTGCTTCAAATCCTGTCACTTTTCCTGGCCTGTCTTCCCTGTTGCACCACCTTCTGCTCTGACATCCTCTGTGTCATTCTGTGGTTTCCCTTGGTGGCCAACAAAGTAGAAAGTGCTAATCCTCAGACCTGAAAATCCTTCATTTTCACCTGCTCCTCTATGCTTACTCCAGAACCATTCCTGGCCAATGATGCCACACGTCAACCACTTGTCTGTGCCTCTCAGCATTTTATTTGTACTTTGTCTGTAGGTGGGGCACCAGTAAAGCTTTGCTGTGAAATAGGTTTGTACTGTTCAACAGTGTTAGGTCAGTTTTAATCTTAATCTTCTAATTCTGCAGAAACTAGCAAGAATGTTAGACTGAGTTTTTCCCCCTCTGGCACTGGTATTTTCTGGTAATACTCTTTTTGAAAAAGAGTCATTTATCAAGTCAACTCTCTAGATTGACTTCAGGGTTTTGGATTTTAATGATTAAAGATAGCATTTGTCATGAATATGTAAGAAAACTGCTTGGGGCTTGAATGTCTTCTCACACTACAGTCTAAGACTGTAAAGTGATTTTACACCTGAATTGCACAGCATTCAGTTATGGGCATGTGATTTAGAAGGGTCTTCTGTCTGTGGCTTTGAAATGGTATGCTTTAGTGTGGTGCCTGAAGCAGGGTGACATTATCTCTGAGAAGTGGGACTTGTGTGCTTATTGATTTGACCTGTATTTCTTCTGGTTAATACTCTGGGATGGAAAACTATTGGAAATCCAACTGTGTAAAGAAGGATGTTTCAGTGGGCAATCTTCCTCGAGTCAGCTATCAGCATAGCAATATGTGACCTCTTGGCTGGTGCAGGTTTTGCCAACTATTTGTGTGATTAGTTCTGCTTGTGCCCATCTAAAATATATTACTGCATTTTTGGAGGAGAATGGGTAACCTCATCATGAGATTTTTTGTAACAAGCCCCAGTTCAGCCCTTATCAAGAGGTTTATTAGTTTCACTAACCAATGGATGAATCTGATTATGTTTCTGATTCTGCCAGGATTTGCTGGCTCTTATCTTATGTGTTTTAGGATTGATCATTGGACGTCCTGCCAGAACTATCATTTTCTTCTAAATCACCTGAAAATGTTGTGGATATCACATATCAATTGGATTATATTGTGAGTCCCACCATATGTTTACAAATCGAATAAAAATGTGGTCTTAACGAGTAGATGACATTGGCTCTCCAATGTTTTACTGTACTGATGACAATTTGTGCCCTCAGGTTGTAACTGGGACAAAAAAAAATAATGTTCTATTTCAAATTGTGTACACAATATTTTTTGTAAATATTGTTAAAGGGGTTTGGATTGGAATTACTGGTTTATAGAAATCCACGCTCTGTATGAACTAAAGTACATTGCTACTGTAACAAACACAGCCTATGCCATGTTCCTGAAGTACAGATTCTTGACCTGCCAGAGTTGTAAAAACTATGATCACTGTGTGATCCAAGGGAAGGATTACTTGCAGTACTTCTGAAAAATGCACACTTAAATTGTTGGAAGGACCTTAAAGTGCTACAGGACATACTGGACTTGATACTCCCTGAATCTGGTCTCTGAGCTGGTTGCTTATACATGGTTTGAGGTTATACTAAGGAGGGTGTTGCTCACTGTCTTGCCTCTATTTCCTGAACACCTGAAAGGCACTGCAGTGACCCAACAGAGCTGTGGCATCTGGCCCACCAACTGATCCGTTACTTCAGGGGAACAGCTACCTCTGTACAGGAGGGTTGGGTAAGACAAGTTCCTCTTTGGCTGTAACTGTGCCAGGCAGGTGGTTGAAGTTGTAAATAGCTGCTATCCACTAGAGAAGGAGGTTCTCAGTACAAATACTGGACCTTTCTGTTTAGTTTGCAGGCATTCTAACACGTAGAGTTTCCTTTACTCAACCCTATACTCAGCAGTGGAAGAAGAGCTCATCTTTTGTCAGAGCAATTAAGTGCATGGACTTTGTCATCAAAGTAAGGTGGGATAGTTTATGCAACCTTATTTTGTAGCTGTAATAAAAGAATATCTGCCTTATGAAAAGTCTTTAGATGTCAGAGGAGATCTTTTATTATGGAGAGAATTTTTGATCTGGTGAAACTCTCTTTTTTTTTTTTTTTTTTTTTTGCCGCTTATCGCTACTTACTCTAAGAGCTCCTCTCAAGTGCTGCTGTTCTTCTGAGAGGCTGAAGAAAATTGCTTGGGACATACAAAGAGTGAATAGGAAAATATCTCTGACATGCAATGTGTAGTCCTATTAAATATCATGGTAAGTGGAGCCTTGATCTGTGTGCTACAGTTTTTAACTTAACTGCTAACTGTAGTTAAGATTTTATTAGCATGGTGACTACCCTTCCTTCTCAGCTACATGAGAATGCTTCTTATTTACATACTTCCAGCTCTTTCTTCTCACTCCTAACAGATCATTCAGCAGATCATTCTGGCCTGTGCAGATTATGGGAGGGCACTCTGACACACGTCACTACGCAGGCTCTGGCACTGTATGCAAAGAGTTGTGCAGAAATAACATTTTTAATGTCTGACTTGCTCACATACTGTGCTTTCACGTGTTAACTGTTAAGCTCTGAGTGTCTTTGGATGTGATGATAAGCCACAGAAGGTGTACTGAATGGAATGAGAGCTATTACCGTGTGTCAGGTCTGTCATAGCCAGTTTAACCTAACTGTGCAGACAATTCTTTACAGCTTCCACTACATCTTAAAATGGTACTTTTCATTAACTTTCATATGAAAATATATCACCTGTCATCTAAATTGGTACCAGCCTGAATTCCTTCTGTTTTCCTACACTTATTTTTCTAGGTTCTGCTGTGTTTTTATATTAAAAGGTGGAATTAGGGCAGAAAGAAACAAATGAGCTTCCAAGAAAGCCATGCGCCAACAGGATTGTTTGGGAACTTAGTCAAGAATAAAATGTGGGAATTCATCAAAATCAAATTAAAAGTGTTTTGTTCCCTCTTTCCACCCAGCTCTAGTGAGAGTGGCTACTGAAAGAAGTAGGCTTGAAGGAAAGATTATCTATTTTAGGGGACAAAGTTATCTGATGAGAAGCGTGGTTTAAAGCTAAGTGGAAATACGTAAAGGAAGATGTGAAACTGAGGTTAAAGGAAAGAGGCTAATGGGGAATAGATAGATATAAAGACTAAAAGGAGATTGAGGGAAGGGTGGGTAGAAATAGGCTTTGAGGGATGAAGAGAAATTAAAATCCAAGAACACAACAGAAGTTTTCAATAAGGGAGATGAAATGGTCTGTAGTATAACAGAAAGAGGTGCTACTCTTTGCAGACTTTATCTGAGTGATTGTATACCATGGTCTCAGAACAGAGCTGAAAGGCGTCACAAGGCATCATCTTTTTTTACTCCTCTTCTCCGGGGCAGGATCATGTGCATACTTTAAATGTTGCTGACCCATTTTCATGTGAAGAAGAGAACGCATACTGCCCATTAATTGAATGGGTACTCTTTTAGACTGGCTCTGCTCAGGCATCTGGAAATATTTAATTGATGCTAAGCATGACTGGAGGTTGAATCCAGGTACTCTAATGGTCCCTTCAATACAAATAACTTGGTAAGTAGCCATGTATGTGCATCAAATATCCGTATCCAAATGGACAAATCAATCCTTCAGGAGAAAATCTCTCCATGCTGTTGAGTATAACTTATCTTTAACAGCACTATAAATGAACTTAGATATTGTTTGTTGAAGAGCACTTGGTTTTTAGCATCCACAAAATTGGCAATGAAAGGTAGCTAGAGAGATTGATCAGTGACTGGAACACTCGGATTCTGGTTCTCACCAGATGTCTGTTAGTGATGTGATTCATGACCTTTTGGCAGGTCCCTTGACACCTCTGCTTTTGTTTCCTTATCTGAATTATCCTTAAAGCTGGAGTTAGAACAAAAAGGCTCATGCTTTTAGATGAAAGACTTTTTTTTTTTAATGTGGAGTTACCAATATTTACAATTTTTTGTGTGTGTACAGTGTGTGCTATCACATCCAGATAAGAATATCAGCAAAAGTAAGGGTGGGAGGAGTTCTCTGTATTGACTGGAAAATTTCCATTGTTTTCAACCAACTTTAGAAAACTTTGAGTACTGAGAGCCTCAATTCTCCTTACTGGATTAGGACATTCTGTGAAATTAAAAGTTTGCATATTCAGATTGGTTCAGAAGAAAAATGCCTTTCATATAACACATATAACTGGTGTTCACAAACTGTAGTATGTACATAAAGCCATGCACACCAAAAATTATTAAAAATCAAAGTTTTATGGATTTCAAGACTTCAGAAATACGCTAGTGGTCACAAAACTAGCAGCAGAACTAGTAGTTTCCACTAGGTGAGTGTCTTATGGTTAGCTCACTTCTAGACTGTATTATATTAAGCCCTTACTATGCATCAGAGAAGCCACATGCAGGAAAGCTCTTAGAGAAGCAGTAATTACAGGCAAAACATCAATCACAACTGTACCTTATTAGACAACAGACAATCCTGTGGGAGAGAAACTTGATGAGGAGGTGAATTCCTTGGTGTCTCATAAGATACAAATTTCAGTTGCAGCTTTCCCATTATTAAGGAAAGATCTTTCCTATGAAGATTCTCTTGTCCTATAAAGTTATAAAGAAAGGCTAGAAAAGACTATCAAGTAAGTGTTTAAAAATTGTCTCCCTAGTCACCTACTTTCACGAAACTTGACCCTTCTAAGTTGCTTGCTACTGGCCAAGAAGTTCAAAAGAAGATGAATGTGTCACATGTATAAGCTGTATTCTTGAAGGCATACTTAGAAAGATAAATAATCTCACGCATAACAGCTCGTTCAGTCTTTTACTGTTGGAGCTGAGATGTGGGAGTGACTATCCCATGTATGTCTTCTCCATTAAACTTGCATCATCCTCCAGAATATTTGATTCATATTGCTATGCAATCCAAGAGGGCAGCTCTTATGAAAAATACCTTCACTTTCTTTGCATGAAGATCACTAAAACATAAAATATCAATAGAAGGCATCTTAATAAAATAAATGGCAGTTGTAAATTAGTGCTGGTTGGCATCTTCCCCAGAAAGAGTGGAGATGAAATGTTCATGGAGGAACCTGGGAACTCTTCTAGACCTCACGATGGCTCAAACAGGCCAATGGGGACTTTTGCTGCTGCTTCTGTGACAAGGACACAAGGACAAGTTTTCCAGTCAAGAGGGACTTTCGAGTCTAGAGCCTCAACTTTGCAGACCTCACAAAAACCAAATTCTGTTATTTAAAAAGCTGTTCCAGAACTAAATGTTAAAATACATTATAGAAAACTGGATTTTCTCTTCCAGGTAGTTGTTGTTTTGTAGGGGGAATTGCATGTTTTGATAGCAGCAGAAAACAGATTCTGATGCTGATTTTAGCTTGTTCCATCTGTTGGCTGCAATAGACAATAATGTATCATTCCAGTACTCTCATGTTAGATGAGAGATGACTAAATATGCGGTTGTTCAGTTAAAATACATTTATTTCTGAAACAAATATTTTTTTACAAGCTATAATTAAAAATATGTGAAATGCATAATTTGATCTTGGTGTCACATAAATCCTAATAGCTGACATACTGTAAAGAAAACATTTCAGAGTCTTATTTCTAGTAGTGTTGCCTCCTTTCATGAGCCACTTGGATGTGTGTTGTTCCTGCTGTGTCTAATTTCATACTTGATTCTTGGGGGTATATTCTTTCTAGTTTTGGTTAGAGCAGGCTTTGTATGTTTTTTGTTATGTTGTTGTAGGCTTGATTCATGAGAAATGTTGGTATTTGTCACCAGTTATCTTTGGTGGAAGACTAATTGTCCTGTCTTTTGCTGATTTAGAGTTCTTTGTGCAAGACTGAAATTCATGGTATTTCAGCAGGTGAAATAATGTCTTTTGCATCAAAGCTATATTGGTAAATAAGCAATATATCTATTGTTGCCTAAAAGAAGATCCTCAATTTGGATTATAAAAGGTATTTATTCCTAGCAGAAGAAGACTTTTAAGACAAACTGGGAGTTCTTCCTTGGAGGAGAGGGAAAAAAAAAAAAAAAAAAAAAGAGCATGGATGTCCAGGGCAGGCTTTTAGCTGTTAAAATAATCAGCAACCAAGACATATTAAAAGGATAAAGATATTTAAGGACTCTTTTTTCAAATAAAATAATTTATTAGAGTTAAAAGACTTTCAAAAGCAAAGATACAATGGTAAATTGTATTAAATGTATACTTCAGACAAAAAATGGCCTCCAGTTCACCTTTATTTCAACAAATTTGATGTTAAATATCAAGCATTGTGTAGCAGAGGAGGCATACTATGTTTGCTTTTTTTGGTTCTTTTTAACCATAAACAACACATAATAAGTTACATTCATGTAAAAGAAGCCTGTCTGTTCCTCTTCTTGTTTTCTTACCCATCACTTAAATGGTAAAAAACAAACAATGGATAACTCAACCATATCCTCCCCTTTGACAGTGAAAATGTGGTAACTGTTCACCTTACTGTGAAAATAATACAAAACACACAATGGGAGTGAAATCATGAGCTGTTTTATGGAAAATAATTATTTCCAATAAACTACACTCCCCTACTTCTGACTGTGCGTTTACCTGCTGTTCAAACTTACTGCTCTGCTGATTTCGAAGGAAGTGCCCCTGACTGATATGAGCATGAAAAGAGAGGATTACACCTTGCAAGTTTCTTTCAATCAGCCCTCTTTGATTTTAATGGTACTCATGCACTTTCTATCTACGTTTAATGTGTTTGAGAAGCTTTAAATTAAACTACAGTGGATTGCCAAAATACTACCTCCCAAGCACTGTCATGCTACATTGGCTCTTATCTGCTAAGACTATATAATCAGAAAAATAAGCAATGTTTCTTAGAAAAAAGTTTATTGTATTTTTTTTTTTTGTGTGTGTGTGAAAACAGTAAAAATGTGCCTGAGAACTGTTTCTGGGCACTTTTTTTTTTTTTTTTTAATTTAGCTATTGCTGTTGCAATTGTTTACATCATGTTCATGTTTCGCTCTGTGTCTCTGTTCTCATTCAGTACTTTTTGTCTTTTTGCACGTACAGTTTTATTTTTTTTTCAGCCTTATCTCAACTGCTGTTTGTTTTAGAGTATTTGAATTTATTCTCTTGCATAGTTTTTGAGTTCTCAAACCATGTAAAACTTGCTGTTTTTACTGATCTTCCACAATAAAAAAGAAGTGAAGGAGGATGGACAAATAGGTTTTGTCCAAACAGCCTCAGTGCCGTGATCAGCTCTGGGTTTGTCTCTGGTAGCGAACCCTAGTGTGATTGGGAACGTAGCCAGGCGCTGGGAAGTGGCCCTCTGCAGAGGGGAGTGCCGTGCTAGAGGAGTCCCTGGTATGAATTTGGCCTGTGCCAACTAGTTTTCTCCTGGTGACTTCCCAGGCATGTTTTGGGAGTTGGAGAGTAATCCCAAGGAATGTCCCCTGTAGGTGGTTTGCATGTTTCAGACGTAGCTCGGAGGCGGTCTCCATCCCAGGGAAACTTCCTGGGTCTATCAGATTTACCGTATGGCTGTAGCCTATGAGACTTCTTAAAGCAAGCTTGATTAGTAGCAATGACAGCTGGTGGAGAAGGCAGCAGTTCTCCTATAATAGTGGCATTAGGTGGTTGATCTGTAGGAGTCTCTCCTGTGGCTTGAGGTAGCAGTGGCATCTGCAGAGGACAGCAGCATGGCTCCTCTCGATCCCATCTCTCCATGTGCACTTGAGATGCTGTACCTGTGTCACTTAGCTTTACTTGTGTGCTCCCCAGGGCTCTTCTCCTTTAGGTCCCTCTCCTCTCTAGCGTGCGCATAGTGTCGCTTCCCTTGCCACCCTCCCCTGGTGCGACAGCAGCAGTGGTGCTCACCTTTTTCCCTTTGTTTTCCTTCCCTTTTGCAGATTGCCACCTCTAGTTTGGCTCAGAGGGTCCCTACTGGTCTTGGTTCTGTTTGGGCCCTAGGGTTGCTCCATTATAACAGCAGCAACAGGCTTGGGGACCCTGCGACTGACACCACACAGGGTAAATGAGGAACTGGCTGATCATTCCTGCTGAAGCAGTGTCAGGGAATGTGATTTTTAATCTCTTGCTTCCCAGTGCATGTGCAGTCAGATGAGACCATTTTCTTATTTTAAAGGAAAATCAATTTTTTTTGCCATGGTGGTGAAGACAAAGGAATATTAAATGGTGGCAGCTGGGCAACCCCCTCGTATTTAGCTGCTTCACATTTCTGCAGATATGCTGCCAAAGTAACAGGTGACAGCTCTGCATTGTTGCCTTGTGGGCTGGTAAAAGCAGTAAGGAGAACTGTGTGATGCCCTGGGCTCTTGTGCTTAAGCGCCGCTTTCTGGGCAGCGGTCACTGGCTTTCCCTGCCAGGGCAGCAGGGGATCTGTGAGCAGTGGCTTCCTGGCAGGATTGTGGGAATGCCACCAATGCCCCGGCCACGCAGTGTGCAGGTTTCATGCTCTGAGGCAGAGATGCCAAGATGATGCTGTCTCCTAAAGCGCCTGCCCTGGGTGGTGCCGGAAGGATTTTTTTTCCATGTGAGGGTTAGATCTGGAGGTGACCATCCAAGGATGATGCCTGGTGAGTCTGCAGGTCACCTACTGGTTTGGGTGCAGTCATTGCAGGAGGGAGACTACAGGCTTTCCCCCCACTCACTCTGAGCCAGCTCGTTCTCATAGCTATTTCTGTCCGCGCTCATCTACAGCATCATCCCCGTTGCACCTGCCAAGCATTCAAAGCAGGCATCGCTGTGGCAGCCTCTTTCTCTCCAGTCTGGAGGAGAAATGCCTGGATTGCTTTTTTTAATTGTTTGCATGTGTCAAGCATTGGTGGTGGGAGAGCGAAGCTGAAGACATGATTGCAGGAGCTGATTGTCAGGTCGCCGGGTCCCGGCAGGCTCCCGGCTCCCAGGGGAGCTCGGCGAGCTGCGGCGGCGCAGGGGAGCACGCCGCTGCCCGCGCTCGGGCCGCCCCCGGTCCGTGCATCCGCCTGTGAGAGCGGCGCTTGTCCTGGAGCGTGATGCCGTCTCAGGTGAGACAGACTGCCCAAAGTTTGCATGCGAGGAAAAAAGACCTGAATCTGCCTCACTTGCAAAGGAGCGCGGGGCCGAAGGCTGGGCAGCTGGGTGAGTTCGTGCCAGCCAGCTTATCCAGTGCGGGATTTGTGGAGCTCTTCGTTGCTTTGAGTTATTCAACGTGAAAACATGAGAGCAGCAGAAATCCTAGTGTCTGTGTGCTATCTATACCCTGTTAGCTGCCTGTATGCTCTCTGTGTTGTTTTTGTTTGATTTGTCTGGGCTATGCAGTAGGCTGCTCGTGATATTTAGTTCTGGGTTACATTTCACCGTGGTTCGTGACTTTGTTCCCAGCTGGGAATCGCAGTGTTTGCACCTAGAGTCAGGCAAACACACACTCAGAACTCACACACTGCTTTGGGGTCTTTATTAAGAGACCAGTTTGAGGTAGTGAATTTCATTCAGTTTGGAAAATTGGAATTAAAGCATTTCATTGTGTGTATGACCTCTGAGGCACTGGAGCACAGGTAACCTATTTTTAAGGTACTGCTCCTGGTACTTAAAATACAAGGTGTGGACATAACAAGATACAGTTTCAAAGCACCTTCCCCACAGTCACTTTATGAGAAAGGTGGGAAAAGAGATTGAATCACTGGAATTTTTTCTTTTAAATATTCAAGTTTTAAATGCAAATTTCCTGTTTTTTTTTAATATTTGTAATATTCAAATGCGATGCTGTTAGAACTCCCCATATAGTTGCTTCTATCCTTCCACTAATAGAAACTGGTTTTGTGATATTTAAAATATGATTTGGATGATATTTGTGCTTGCCAAATCTTTAATTTATATATGGATTCTCTTAGGAATATCTACATTTTAAATTCTTTGGTTTAAAAAGAATTATTGCAGCATGTGGAGTATCTGAATATCTAAATTAATGTATTGTCTTTGTTAGTATTTGTAAAATACCTCTATGCTGTAGGCAACTATTGATTTGCAAAATTAACTTTAAACCTCAATCATTTTTTAGCACTTACATAAGAGTTTAAGTATGCTTGTAGTTGGCTCCTGCCCAGATAGAGCATTCGGGCTGAGATTGCTTTGCCCTGCTAGGTGATGGCTCTGGACTGGATGATGTTTCTGGTCAGAAGCAGAGTCCTCAGTTTTTGAGCAGAGCTTGGAACTGGACTGTGAAGTTAAACCTGGCAGCAACAAGGGAGAGTGCATGTTTGGTCCTGACTGTTTGAAGCTGTCTACCTTTACTTGGGATTAGTCAGGCAGGTTTGTACACAATAGCTGTGTACTTAAGCTTTTTCTCCAGAAGTAAACAAAATCCTCTTTCTTCTTAATACATAAGTACTTAGCACTTTTCATGAGTTGGTAAGAAAATTCTTTGCAAGTGGAACCGCTGTCACTACACTGCTGTTCACATTCAGGAATGGTAGCACAGAGGATGGCAACCATTTTGCCTCATTTTAGCCATCTAAATGCTAAATTGGTCATTCAGGTTCCTACCACACAAAGTCATCTCAAGCTCCTCCAGAGAGTGACTCTAACTGTCTTGATCACTCCCAGATCCTGGTACCCTGCTCAGACAGGCTGGATACATGTTCATTTGTTCACATGCTTTTCTTTTGGTGCAAATCAATTGATTATCTCTGAGTCAAAATCTGTGTTAGTTCTGAGAGCAGTTTGCTTAGGGGGGCTGCTCCCTGGAGGAATTACAGAAGATACTACATCAGGTTGGGTTCCCCAGATTGTGTATGGTCTCTAGCGTTATCCCAGCAGGAGGGTTATCAAACACTCCCATATGCCTGTGCCTTGCTCTATGGTGTGCAACAAGCATCTTCATGCAGCAAAAAACATTGCACTGCTGAGCTGCAACACAGACCTCACATTATATTGGGCAATTTGAGTGAAAGAAAAACTTATTTGCTGCACGGTGCCTTAAGACCTATGCCAATGATTGACATATGGAGGTGACCAGTTGGGTGTAAGACAGGTGTAGCTGTGCAGGTGGTTTGTGGACTACAGATATCTCCATTGGGTGGATGTCTTTGGCAGAGTAGATGCAGTCTCTGTTGGCTAGGGATGGTGCTTGCACAGTGAAGCTGGACATGGTGCATTTCAGGCAGCCGACAGATGGAGAAAATCTTACCTGGAATGACTTGCACAAGGCCACTCAGCAGGAGAGTGGCAAAGCTGGATGCAAAAGCCAGGTGTTACTTGGTAGGACACCTCACCTCCCCAGCACCAAAACAAACCCACTTTGTTTGCTCCTTCCACATTCCTATGTGGGTATGGAAAACCTGATCACAGGTGTCACAAGGAGGTCTGGCTGGGCAGTGTTTAGCGCAATGAGTGCGTGAGGATGGAAAATCAGCCATGCTTTCAGAATGAGAAGAAAAAAAAGGAAAAACTGTTCTTTTCCTAGATTTTGCAAAACATCAGATCCTGTTGTATAGCAAGGCAGCAGGTGATTGGTGCTGTCAGAATGGTTATGGTGGCCTTAACTTGTCCTTTTACTAAGCCACTAAACCACCGAACATTTGTGAACGCTGCTGGAGCACACTCCTTTGCATGCCAGTTCCTATGGAAACATGATGTAAGAATGTCTAAAATAGGTACAGTGCTTTGAAACAGTTATTATTTTGATCTTTCTCTTTCCCCAAATACCTCCTTCATTGCCTTTCTGGCTTAATTTTTAACACATTAGAAAGGCCTTTGCCATTATCTAGCAAAAACGTGCTGCTCAGGATAGCCTCGGTTCCTACATCCCCGGGTCTGATCCCAGTACTGATGGGTTCCAGCCTCCCATCACCTTTAGTCAAGAGGGTAGCAGGTTGTGGATGTAAGTATTGAAACATGCATATATTATCTACAGAAGGGCGCTTCCCTTCAGCTCCATGTGTTCTCCACGTCATGAATGAGACTCAGACTTGTATTTGTTTGTGGCACCAGCTGAAGGCACAAGCTTTTGCCTAGTTCCTTTGAGGACCATGAATGATGGCAGGTTGGGAGGGAGTGCTGGAGGTCACCTTATCCAGCTGCCCCTCCACACAGAGCCTCCCTGGTGGTGGGATTGATGGAGATGTCCCACATGCATGTGGCATGGGGGGTCAGTGTGGGAGCCCACTGCTGGCCCCTTGTGACAGTTCTTGCACATGAAACAGCTTGCCAAAGTCTGCTCTTCCACAGAGGACCTGCACTCTATGAACTGAAGATAGGACTGTGCTTTTATTTTTAAAGCATATTTCCATGGTGCTTCCATGGTTGCTAGATACTTAGATAACTAAAAATAAGGAGCGCTGTGAAGCTAGCTTCTCTGTTAAGATAGTCTCCCTGACTTAAAAAAAAAAAAAAAAAAAAAAAAAAAGAAAAGAAGATTTTCAGAACAGCCAAGTCCCATTTTCAAAAGCTACCTTTGATGGAAGACCTAGGGCTAAATCACTTAAAGGCTATATTCAGATATAGGGGTTGGTTTTTGCTCATTTTTAGGCCCCAGAAGCCAGTGTTAGGCACAAAGAGAGAGCTGGAGATGCATTTTTGGCATTTAAGGGGGAATATAGGCATTTAAATCAAGAAAAGTAATTGAGGGATTTTTGAGCAGTGCCAAAATTCATTAAGCCCTACATTCTGGATTTGTAGTTTCTTGGATATCTACATTCTTCAGACGTTTCCTGGTCTGAGGAGCTGTGCACCTGCTCTTTCTGTATGTCCCTGGAGGATCCCAGCAGTGGACATAAAAACAAAAACAGTTTTGAAATAAAAGAGAGTTGACACTGGAGAAGTATTTTTCCTGACTGCATATCCTAGTACACGGTATGACAAAAAGTCATGATGGTGCAGCTCTAGCTGGTAGGATGCTTCCTATATTAAACCATGTTTTCAGCCATCTGAGAAATGTGGGCATCTGTTTGAAACCTATTCCAAATAATCAGGCCAAATTCTGCTCATGGTTTTACATCTGTATAGCCAGTGGGCAGCATCCTGTGTAATTGTACACAGTGTTTTATGTTGCTATGTGTTAAGTCCTTGTAGGACATACAAAATGTCCAACAAGTATAATGTAAGTAATAAAGGTAAAAGGTAATAAAGTAAAAAGGTAAGTATAACGGCAACGTAAGCTGTATTTTATTTTAGTGTAACATGAAAGGCCAGTACAAGAACTATGACTCTTACCCTAAAAACCTAACAAAGCTTTATACATCTGTATTTCAGGGTCGCTATCACAGTGGAGTTAAACCATTCATTGACCAAGCAGACAAATTAAAATGTAAATGCTGGTCCAAATAAGTATTCTGAAGCTTGACATTTGCATTTCATATCTGCTAAGATCCTTTTTCACTTGAAGATCACTGGCACCAGCACTAGAGTAAATATCAACAGAGATCAGAATTGCTAAAGCTGGAGCAGTTGTAGATTATAAAGAAAAATTACTCTATTTTTAACATGGAAATGCATGGCTGAGGTTTTGATTGTGAGGGCTCTCTTCTAATTGCTTTGGAACTGGGCCATTGTAGATGTAACCTTTATAACCTAATTGATAATTTCATGCATGTACACAGTATCTGGGTCATTTACACTTAACCTGAATAACCTGGAAATGAGTGCAGTAAGACTTCAAAATGTATTGCTTGTGGCAGGTCTCTTTCTCCCTCTGCTCTTTCATCTATTCTTTTTGTTGTTGTTGTTGAACCCCTCCCCCACCAGTATATGCTAAATTGCACTAATAATTGACAAAGAAAATGCTTAATAAACAGCTACAGTGACGAGAGAGTAAAGGGTGACTGGAGATGCATGTACCTGCAAGTATGAGGGACAGGTATTCTGAAGTAGGGAATTATCTCGGAAATCATTACAAATTTCTTTAAAAGTCATACGAATTTCGGAAATACTTCTAGTTTGAGGAAAGAAATATTGAAATGATTTAAAAGAAGTATTATTCTGGCATGTACTGTTGGGTAATATTATATCCAGACCATAATCAAGTAATTATTAAACTCTTAAGAGAGAAATGTGTATGTTATCTTGAAGCTCATGGACTAATGAGGAAGGTACATGTGGTTGGATAAAGGAAATATAAAAGTGATTTAAAAGGTGACATTTATAGAATTACAGTAGTAGTAATTTTGTTCTTGTGTTAAAATATTTCATAGCCTTGCCTACTACAGCAAATAAATTTTCCGGGACCCCAGCGATGTCAGACGTACTGAACATGGCGTGAATCGTAATGATGGATCATCGTACTTTAAACTGAGATGTAGCTGTAGCGTCCATTGGATTCTCACAGGAATTTGCATTAAGGTTGGCCTTAACTAATGATCTGTGAATACAAAAATCGATTGCCTTTGAAGGCAGTACTGGACTGCCAGGTATTGCAAGCTCTGGTGGGGACAGAGATGTTTATAACGACACAACTATAAAAGCTGTCTTTCCTGTCTGTTACACTCAAGTAAAGCTAATGTGAATTGACAGATCTGAGGAAATTTATCTGAAAACATGTGAACTATAAGTGCAGGGGAAGGAGGGGAAAATGTTAAGTTATAAGCCTGTAATGCACTATACCTTAACACTGAAGAAGTATGTGACTCCTTGACTGTGTAAGAAGGTGTTCCAGTGCAGAGCAAGGAAGGAGTCAACCCCTGGAGGACATTGCTACTCATTCAAGAAATTTTAGAGGGGAGCAGCCAAAACCTTGCTTTTCTCCTAGCATTAGTGCCACCAGAGCCCTGCTGATAATGACTGATGTAAGTCTGATGACTTACTGAAGAGTGGTTGCTCATGCACCTCCACCTGCAGAGATTTACCTCATTCTGTATCTTCTACCCATCCTGGTGTCCCACCTTAGCCCCTGCTTGAAGCAGCAGTGAATAGCGATAAAAGAGAATTAAGAGGAAGCAGTACATGATTGCAGTTGTGTATGTGGGGAATGGAGGTGCAGACAGACATACATCTCCAAAGACAGGTCGTATCCCATTTTAAATTAGGTATCTGGGGCAGTGGGTTGAGTTACAGTCTGTATGTGTCTGTACTTTCTCTCTTATTGACCTGAGAGCACTGCAGAATTTAAATCATTAGGTAAAACTAAATGTTTAACTTTTGAATGGCTAAAGCTGCCTCTAATAACAGACCTACCATGGGGAAGAGACAGAAGCTGTCAGATATGCTGCCAGCCCTGGGATTCACCTAGGAGACTACTGGCCTTTGCAGGTTATGAATCTTCTTCAGAATAGTGCACCATGGTGTAACATCTCTCTGGCCTGTTTTAAGATGTGGACAACAGTATTCATTGCTTTCAAAGGAAGGGGGAGAGAAAATGCCCCCCCCTTTTTTTTGCCCGTCTTTTTCTTTGCTGCTTCCCAGCTGCACAGCGTCCCAGCTTAAGGAAAGACCTGAGCATAGGGGAAGTATGAGTAGAACGGTGCTGCCAATGAATTTTGCCCCCCAGAAAGAGAGGGAACAGCAGAAAAGGAAAGCAAAACAGCTTCCTACACAGAACCACCATAACTAAAATATAATTGTTACATGACTTTAGTTAAACTGGGTAAGCAGAAAGACAGAAGTCAATATAGTTTTTGATGTCAGAATTAATTTTTACTGATCAATACCCTTGCCTAATCAAATATCTGTATGCCTTCAAGGATTAACCCTTTCATATTTAATGTGCCTGTGCTTGGTTAGGATCAGAGTCTGGACAAATTATAATTGCTGCATTAACTTTGATTCTGCATTTTCCCAGCTAAAACATGACATGTTTTGTTGTCTGAGAAAATGCCTTTCTGCATACATTATTGTGTGTGTGTGTGTGAGAGAGAGTGTATTCTCCTCCTCCTTCAGTAGCCACAAAGAGCATCAGTTTGAGTAGAAACCCTGGGAATGTTCATTTTAGAGCATCATTGAGTTTGAAATTTCAAATTTCTTAAAGTGAACTTGCGGTGTGCTCTGTTCAGCCATATAAGATACATTTTTAAGGGCTTAAAAGGACAGCAACATCTGCTAGTAAACAGGTTACTTAGCTGTTTAGTCAGGAGGTCAGTGGCACTTTCATTATTGGGTTATTTATCTGTTCGGTGACCTGGGACAAAGCATTCTGCTGCTCTGTTTCTTCCACGGGAGCTTTGCTCTTTTACCATGTTATATCATCCTGAATTTATATAAAATTCTTTGAGGTAGTATGTTTTTCTTAGCGTGCGTTTGTATAAAGCCTTCAAAACTTGACTGTCTACCTGTGAGCAAATAAAAATGAGGGCACATTTGGGGATGAAAAATAGAAGTTGCATATCTGAAGAGGTTAAACACAATAGATAACTAACATGAGAAAATAATGAATTTTTCAGGTAAGCCCCTTAAGTGTCTGGCCTGTTCATTTCTGGCCAGTTTCTAGAAGCAAACTTTCATTTTTGTTAGCAAGAGTACATCGGGTACAGGCCACGTGAATTTTTGCCTGAGAGAAATACAGAGGCTGAGGTTACTCACGTTGGTGTAACCTGTGCTTTGCAATCTGATCTCTCGGTGACAGTGATCTTCTAAGACATGTAGGGCCTCGAGCGTCCCTGCCGAGCAGGGTGCTGGCTGCAGCTCTGGACCGGCCCCAGGGAGGCTTTTCCCCGCGGCAGGCACCCGCGTGGCTCCGGTTTGCGGAGAGGGGGAGGTGGGAAGAGGCAGGGGCTGTCCCAGGAGTGAGGCTTATTGGTGGGTACAGTCCAAGATACCACTTGCTCTGCAAATGTGATACCTCTCCTGAAACCCCCCCCCCCCCCCCCGCAGCCCTCTTCTCTGCTGCGTGCCAGAGGGCAGTTGCAGAGGCCAGAGAATTTTTGGGCTGTAAGATGGAAATAAGACCACCCCTGCTTCCAGACTGAAGGGGCTTTGAGGGACTGTAGTGACAGTAATTTTTGCCTCCTTTTCTCTTTCTCTACTTTTGGCATAACAGGGTTTTTTTTTTTTTTTTTTTTTTTTTGGATTGGGCTCCTTTTTTCGGAGCCCTGCAGGCAATGCCATAAGCATTAGTATTGCACAGGCAACAACTGTGGGAGAGCCCAGTTAATGTGTGCTGCTTCCATCAGACCTCAGGAACTTCCTCAGACCTAGAGGACAGAGCAAGGGCCAAAGGTGTCCTTAGATGTCCGCAGTGCCAACCCATCTCTCTGAGCGTGCCCCGACCTGCCAGTTCTCGGGCATCTCTACCAGGTGGTGCTCGCCACACACCGCACCACCGCTGTCCTCGCAGCTCATGCCTTTGTCAGGCAGCATAGGACAGGTTGAACGCTGCGGGAAGATTAATGATTTTTTTTTTTTTTGTGGTTTTACTCATGTGTGTATTTGGTGGAACTCTTGCAACAATTATTTTTGAAATCTGCAAATTGCCTTTTTAAAGTAAATTTAATTCCTCTGAGCATATTATGCAATATATAGCTCTAAAGTGGTAATTCAGTGCCATATATTTTTTTTTTAATTTTCTAAAAAAAAAAAAAAAAAAGTTATTTTCATTTGTAAAATCTTTAAAATCGGTTGGGTCTTATTGCAGTCAATAGGATATTTTTACTTCGGATTCCAAGTGGAAGAGGAGCAGCTCCTTTGCCACTGGGAAATGTACCTTTAAATTGCTCTGTGTTGTACTTCATTAATTGATGCATTCTGTGCTAAGCCATGACATTTTCATTTTCTAAACTGTTTATTAATTCCAACACTGAATAATTAAAAAAAAAATCAAGGAAAATGTGTCATTGAAGACCATCACAGATGTATATACAAGAAGATGTGCAGATCTTAGGGCAGATTGCAAATATAAAGCAAGTACTACACAAAAGCCAGCATAATCCAAAAGCATTTCCACAATTGTAGTATGTACATGTAGTGTTTTTAAATGAGTGCAGCGATACTCTCATTGACTGCTTGTTACTTTTAGCTGCAGTACTTGGTGTGGAATTAGATACTGATACAACAAAGCAGAATCATTAACTTCTTTTCCACTATAAGATATGATAAATGTGAGACAATGTGTCCTTTTAAAATGATTTTTTAAAGTATGATTTAAAAGAATAAAGCATGAGGTGACATTCCTTCTGTGTTTCTGCCATGCAATTAAAAGTTAACGAAAGAAAAAGGAAAAAAAGCAGTACGTTTTTAGGGGCTGTGAGGAACCATGAAATTCCATGAGGAAAACTGAAATTCGTGGGTCAGTTGCCAGGAGCCATCATTCTGTGTCTTTGGGAGAATGACAAGTATCTTAATCCATCTTCTCCCCTAGTGTTTCACTTTTCGTAACAACACAAAAACACAGTGATGTGCTTTAATCTTTTGCTTCTTCATACAGCATCTTATCTTTTCCTCCTATGTTTCCAGAGAAAACAGAAATCAGAAACTTTGACAGAGAAGCAGATCAGATAAATCTGTGAAGCTTTTCATCTGATTTGTACTGAAATGACACTGTGTGTAGTGCTGTGGCAAAAACATCAGGTAAAATTAAGACTATACAACCCTCAGGAAGTATCAAGATTTAATAGCAGGGCTAAAACCTAATGTGCCGTTCCCAACCCCTTAGAGCTTTAGTGTGTGGCATTTGGATGCTGTTGCAAATGTGTTTCAAAATGAGTCTATGCTTCGTTATGCAAATTATTCCTGTATCCAGGAACCAGTATGTGCTGCAAAATTAAAACTGGGAGGAAAAATAGCCACTGTGGGATATATGCAATAAATCTACTGAAGCTGCTGGCTTTAGTGAGGTAATGTCTTATCCCTGTTTGGGTGGAACATTTCTCTATTGAATCATTTTAGCTTTGCTCAGAAACATCCGACTAATTGAACCCCAGTGGGAAGAACAGTAATGTCAGGCGGATATCAGGTTTTCCCAGTAGGAGCATCCCGCCGGGAAGTGGGGTGCACTGGCGTGATGGTCTGAAAAGCTCAGCTGAGGCTGCTCTTTGTGATTGCTGTTCCCTTCTGATTTCTTTGCTGAATGAACAAAAATGCTTCTTACAAACAGATCTGAGAACAAAATACTTGACTTGTCACCCATGTAGTACTTCACATACTGAGCTGCAATTTGTGACCAGTTTGCTTTCGTTGTTTCTGGGGATCACGATGTGATGCTGAGTTTCTCATCTACTTCTGTGGTGCCGAAGCCCGACGCTGAGAGCAAGTGTTTCTCTTTCGATTGGTGATGTTTAATTTTTCATGATCAATGCAGTTTAGTGCCTCCCTGGGTAGGAGGCTCTAATGCTAATTGGCAAGGAAGTGTTTTCTGGCTTCACTGGACACATGTGCGCTCTACACTTTGGCTCTCCTAAACAAATGAGGTGAGTGAAATTGGTGATGTTCACTGCTAGCTGTGCTGAGTAGCCTTTTACTACTATTATGACTTGAAGAAAACAGTGCTCAGATTTCCGTGCTGGCCCGTACAGCTGCAAAAGGAAGTCTTTCTGGGTGGCAAGTGAGGCTGTTGAAGGAGAACTGTACTTTTATAGATGCTGGTAAGCATCAAATCCCAGGAAGAGGTGCTGTGTTTGCGTGGTGCGAACAAAGGGCAGGCTGGGTTTTGCTCCTGCATGTATTCTGTAACGATTACGATTTTGGTCCTTGCAATATTAATGATAATTGATTCAATAGTATTGTATTCACTATAAATCTGCAGGAAAATTTATCTCAGATCTATGATGTATTTAAAGTATGTGTTGGGTTTTTTGGGTAAACAGTTTAAAGTGATTGTTGCATAAGATTTATTTTCTATGACTGCGTTGTGTGGAAAAGAATGTTAAGATTTACCTTATTTACTTTTTCTTGTGAGCTTATATCAAGGCAATTTGATAGCACAACAATTATTATGTCCCATTTAAAGGATGCTGTATAGTGTATTCTGGGCATTGCCTGTAGGAATTTGTTCTGAATTTATATTTATCCTTTGCAGAATTTCCTAAGCTGCTGTTTAGCCTCACCATTCTTTTTTGAACTATAAGCTGTACAGATCTGTGTTTTTCTTTTCATTGTTTGTCAGGAGAATTTTCAACAGCAGTGTGTTTTTTAGTCTGCTGTGTACAGAGAGTAGAGTATTAATAAAGAAATGTAAATCGAGGAATTAGAAACAGGTATACTAAATCATGACTTTCTGTCTCTTTGTGCTAAAGAGAGGTGGTTAAAACAGATCACCACGGCAAAAACCTCCCATATAATAAAGCAAAAAGAAAAGTTAATAAACATGATGCAGGCTGTACCCATTAGCACCATCTTTTGAGAAAAGCATGTTGTCAGAAGAGGCTGCCACTGAGCTCAGACCTGCAGGGGCTGCCCCGGAGGTTGGAGACCTCTTTGGGCAATTCCCTCACCAGAGGAGGGGGTTTAGCAAGTGGAAATCTTCCTGGGAGGAGCTCAGCACAGAGCTTGCTTCCCAAGGTAGTACCTGACTGTTGCTCTGGTCTTGCAAGCCCTTGAGGGGGGTCCTTCACCGCTGCAGCTTCTGCACTTGTCTTTGGCCTTTGTGGTGTGCTTCGCTTCAGCAGGGGTGGGGATCAAGAAAATTAAAATACCCTGCTTCTGTGGGACAAAGGTCTGACCTGACTTTCCATGGGGTTATTGACACATCTCACCCTGTAGGGAGGAAATCTTCTGCCCTGACAAACTCCTGGCCCTGTCTGACTGCAGTGGACGAGACCAAGAAAGATACAACTCGTGTGCTTCTTTAATGGATTCACAGTGAGTAGAGCCCATTAGGTGTTATTTACATCCAGGCTGACATTTTAGCACTGAGTGGAGCACTTACTATGTTGTATGTTTTGTCCGCTTCACTCAATACAGAGCTTTGCTGGGTTTATTAAACTCGTGAAAGTGCAAAGAGTGTGTCCTGGCTATGTCGTGCTGACACCTGGTACACATTGTCCCATCTCTGTCCTGGTTTCTCTGGTAGGAAGCTGTGATGAGCAGGCCAGGCTAGAGGTGAGCTGGTCCCAGCAGGTCGCTTGCTACAGGCAGCTGGTGGACCAGGGCTCTGGGCATGGTGCATAGCTCACCACCTCGTGGACTGGGTCTGTCAGGGATAGCAGCAGTGCACACATTGGGGTTAAATACCTCTGAGACCCTCTTTGTAGAGCTCCATCTTTCCTAAGAGCTCCTAGAGGTAGAAACTGCCCTCCTCAATGAGGGGGAGCGCTCTAGATTATATATCTATCAAAATCATAAACTCTTCAGGATAAAAGCTGCCTTGTGCTGTATGTGGTTGTGGCATTCAGCCCAGCAGGCCCCATGTTTCATGAAGACCTTCCTGAGATGCGAGTAGAGAGTGGGAGAGAACTGGCATATATGGAGTTGTCTTGCCGTAGAAAGAAAAAGGATTTGTCCCAGGTTGATAGGCAGCTCAGTTTACAGTTTGCAGTTTACAAACATCGTTCAGCTGGAAGTCCACCTGTGCAAGCCCTCCGTTTGAAGGGGAGGGCTTTGGCAGGGTTGCAGGGCTCTTTTATTCTGGATTTCTTGATGAGAAGAGGAGTTTAGGTGTGAGAAGTTTACTTCAGCCAGATTTTTCCCTCTGTGGCTGGGACAATCCACCCTCTCCATGTACATTCTGTCCTCCAAACTCTGCAAGGGATGGTTTGGAGCAAAAGCTATGGAATGAAGAGAGGCAGTGATTCCCAGTGGTTGGGAAAGGGCAGTCCCAGCCATGAGATCTCAGAAGGCATTTCCCAATGCAGAAATTTGTTCTTTTGTTGGGGACAATGTCATACTGCAAGCACAGGGAGCTGCAATGTTAATATGGTGAGCTCTCAAAGTTGCAAGAAATACCCGCTCTTTATATTTTACCAGTTATTTTAATACTTTCGTGGAAAATTGGTACCATTTCATACCTATTATTTATCAAGTAATACCTAAGTAGTGCACACAAGGGTATTTCATGACAAATTACATTTAAGAGATTCCTAGTAAAACAACAGAACTTTATGGCTAAGGGTCTAGGATTGGAATTTCTCACAGCCACAGAGATCCAGAGCACTGGCACAGGTTGCCCAGAGAGGTTGTGGAGCCTCCTTCTCTGGAGATCTTCAAGGCCTGCCTGGATGCAACCCTGTCTACCAGGCTCTAGGTGACCCTGCTTGAGCAGGGAGGTTGGACTAGATGATGTCTAGAGGTCCCTTCCAACCTTACTGATTCTATGATTTCTAAGACCACAGCAAATCCTAGAGCTGCCTTTTGAGCTGAGTTCCTGATGTTAGGGTCTTAGTGTACTTAGCAAATCAGGCCTATAGGTCTTAAATGAGGCTCTAAAGGGCTCAAAGGGCTGCCTGATTTTACCTAAGTCCCAGGTGGCCTTAGGTAAAAGGCAGGTATGTACATGGACAGCTCAGTTTCTGAACAGTCAAGAAGTTAGGATTATGAGCAGTTAAGAAAATATTTACCAGAAACCTAGGTTCTGCATGGTGTGCTGTTGACCATACCTGGGCTTATCAGGGCTTTTTGGATCATTATACTCTTGAATACTGATGCTAAATTTTGCTTACAGCACTTGAGATGTCTATGAATGCTCATCCAGCTCTTACCATGAGTTTCTAAACAAAGTAAATCACTCTAAAAATGTCTCATCTTTCTCAGCAAAATAACTGGGAGCTAATTAGTGTCTTGCCATATTTGAAATTCTTTTGTCAGATTGGAAAAATTGAACAAAAATTACTTTTTTACCAAACAAAACCCAGTGATTTTATAAAAAATAATCATAGTGGCTCCATATAATTGACTTCCTGAAGCACCACTGCTGAGTTATTTTAGTGTGAAGTTGGTGATAGTAATTGATTAGTGTTACAACAACATTGCCTTGCGTGTATTTGAACAGAATGATAAACTCCTTCAAAAGAGGATGTGGCTCTCTCTGAAAGCAAACTTTAAAATCTCTCTACATATTTCGGATAGCAGGGGGTATCATTGTATGAGCTCAAGAAACAGACCACAGTTTCTTCCCCATATAAACCTAGGTCTAATCCTCTTCCTTAAAATAAATAAATAAAATGGTAAAACAAAAGCTGGCCGAGAGCTTGCGTATGTCAGTCTGAGAACTGTAGCCTTGTTCCTCATGGGCAATAATAACTTGAATAGCAGTATCCATGTTGCCAGATCTTGCAGTTTTTCGTGAGTCCTGCAGTGCTCGATGTATTGCCTCCTGCAGCCAGATGTATATAGGAAGGTCCCAGCTTTCACTGAAGACAGAAAATAAAGTTTAGTCTTCATGGTGGTGGTGAAGAAATTGAAAATATGAGTCACAGGCACCCAAGAAAGGAGCAATTTAAGGAAGAAAAAAAAAAGGCGCAAAGTACATTATTAGAAATAAAGTAAAATCTCATTATTAAGCTAGACTGAGATTTTAACATTTTTTGTTGATAGGACAGTGACACACTGAAACCAGTGGATTTCAGAGCTCTAGGGACTTTTCTCTGCAGTCATGCAGACTAGAAACTTACTACTTTTCTTTTAAATGAAAACTTGGATTTTTATTTAATTTCACACCTCCTAGATCCAAGTTCTTTAAGAAAAACACCTGCAATTTATTGATGCAATTTATTGCTGTTCCTCTTATTTTTGGCAAAATAGGTCATGCGCCTCCCCTTTATGTTTTGTTGAAATTAGTGAGCTTTGCTTGCCACAGTGAATCAGCAGGATTTATTAAGCCCTTAACTCTTTCTTTGGGTCAGCAAGAGAGTGCTGAGTGCTTATTTCAGGCTAATATGTACCTTTGCCTGCTACGGAAGCAGCAAAAATAGTTCGAGTTGGGTTTTGTGTCAAGCCTGTTCTAATTAATTCAGTGTTTTCTCTACTCAAACTAGTGAGTGGAGATGTTGCTTTCAAAATAAGCAGGTCTTGAGTTCTTCCCTCTCTGTCTGCTGTAAATATTTTTTTCTAGAAGACCGAGGGCCAGATCCACAGAGCTGTTTTAGGTATCTGACCTCCAGTGGGAGTTAGGAACTGAAACACCTTCGTGAGCCGTCGTACGCGTTGTTACTGAGCGGTGCTGTGCCTCCTGCCTCCTTCGGCATTGCTGAGCAGCCTGCGTGTCAGGGAAACACAGCAAGAAACCTGAGTGGAATAAATTTGTTTCCTTTAGCTAGGGAATATCCATATGTCACTGATTTTCCTTTTTTTTTCCAGCTCTCATGTTGAAAGTCCTGAGTTTAATATCTAGTATAATTTCCAAAGGGATTTACAAAATCTGTGCTATTATGGATGGGGAAACACATAGGTAAACACAGATTAATTGACTCATGCAAGCTGAGCTCCTTACTCTGGAGAAGAGTGTCAGCACAATGCAGTAATGGATGTGGATGTCTTGGTGAATATAAATGAATGTCTTGGTAAAATATCGATGATCATTTTCGTGATTCAGGTCACTGAAATGGATAAAATTAAGTTTTCTAGAAGAAAATTGATTTGCATTCACTCATGTTTGGGGTGTAAGAATACTGTTTATCAGAAAACTTAACTCAGTTTGTTGTTTGTGTGTTCGATTCTTACAGTATTTTACCTAGGACTTTTCTGAGATACAGAAAACTGTTTTCATAAGTACACAAGATTGAGCAAACAGTGAAAAAACCTCTAATCTAATCCCTAGTTTAAAATGCCAAACCACTAGGAATTTGGAATTAATGATACTTTGTATCATAATCATAATTGATTAGTTAAAGATTTGAAATCTGAGAGCATCCTACTATGTTACTTAGTGAAGGATAGGAATTTCAGTGTTAACTCATAAATATTCCAATTTGTCAATCTCTCTCTCCCTCTTCTTCTTTTTTTTTTTTGAGGTAAGAATGGCCAAAACCAGAGGGTCCTTTTATGTGAATGCTTAATAAGGCAGTTAGGCTTATTTCTTTTTTAAAGTGTTTAATATTTCATGCCTCCTGTGAGCCTGGCTGGGAATCTTTAAAAGCACATCTTTACAAGAGCTGACCAAGAATTTTTTGGCATAGTGTTTTTTTTTCTTTTTTTCTAAGAAAATGCTGAGGTATCAAATTGAAAACTGCTAAGTTTGGATGAATTTTTGTTTTAAAAAAGTTCAAAAATGTTTTGAAACCGGAACAGGGTGCAAGTATATTTTCAAAGTACAGGAATCTTCTTTTGCTTATAATTTGTTTTTATTTTAAAATGCAAGGTAATTATTATTGCAAAAATAAAAGGCAAAGTCAAGCAATATTTTGGTGCTATCCAAAGGATTTTATTCTCCTAAATACCACAGATACTGTTTTCTGAACATTTTAGGGTCATGTCGCTTTGCTGTGTAACCTATCCAAGAAGAGTGTTGTCCCCAGAATTAGGAATAACAAAGCCTTGGTCCCTTGGGATTCAGCTATTTCCACTGATTTTATGTGGAAGACAATCTGGGACTAGTGTGAGGGGCGGCTCTGTAAGGCTTGTGCCAATTATTATAAGTACATTATAATGATAGCTGAATATGGAAACATACAGATAGCACCTGGTGGTCCATGAAATATGCAGAAAGCCACATCCCATTTGCTGTATTGGTTAAAATAGGTTTATTGTCTCTGATGTACTGCATGCAGTGTGTATCTGTTTGCTTTGTGTTGGTTCCCTAAGTAAGTCTCGGACACGCTCTGTTAATGATAGCTCGTCTTTGCTACTGCAGCTTATTGGCTGTGCGTTTCTATCATTCAGTTTTAGAAGGCCATGCCCCATTTCCTCTGCAGAATAATAAACCTCCTTCCCTACCTCTTTTCTCCCTTCCTTGAGATGAAAAAATCACTGGTAATTTTCTTTGGTTTAAAGCAATGTAGAGACTGTGTATTTTGTTTTTAATGCGCTTGGGCAGTGTCACAAGCAGCAGGAGACACTATCCTGATAACATGTACTAATCCGTAGGGTTCAGGGAAGATCACATGCAAACCTATAGTAAGTACAGGTACCTTAGGAAGAGTAGTCCCTGTCCAGAGGCAATAAGGCATTTCTCTTGCTTATACCATGGCATTATACATTGCAGCGTTGCCATGAGCGTTGTTAAAAGTACAATATTGAAAGCCTAACGCTGGATCCAGTTTAATGAAGATGTGTGGATAGTAGTGGAAACCAAAACCCTTTCTGTTCACCAGCTAGTTCAAGTTGGCTTTAACTGATGCCAGAGACGCTCGGCTTTAGTCCTGAGGGTCTGCTTTTAAATACAGGGTTATTTCAGGGCCAGAGCTTTTTCCATTGGGCCCTCAGTATTTGCTTTGGATTCTCAGCTCTGCTGCTGCTGTTTTGCAGCCAGCGGCTCATTTCAGACACAGCACCTGGAATCTGACTAGAATTGATTAACATTTCTATAGTGCTTCTTTTAAGGTAAAACTAGGTATCTTTATGGTCACTTGAAAGTTGATGATTTGCAGCCTAGAGGGTAAAATGGCTTGTCCTGAAGAATCTAAGAGGTGATAGTAATAAGCTGCAAAGGTGTTACAGTGATACCCAGGGGTCTCAAAATACCCTCCACCAAGCTACGTGTACAAAGCCCCAGATCCAATGCCTCTGCACTGAGGGATTAAGACAGGAAAAACAAAGAGTGGGAATGGATGCAGAAGGACTCTAATATTGGTTAGGAATTGAGATTTTCTTGGAAACAAAGATAATGAAGCATTCTAATTTGGCTTCAGAGTGCAATGCAATTACTTTTGTTTTGATTGCCCTCTAATACTAATTCTAAAAAAAATCTTTAAAAATAATTTGTAAAGAACGTAACTTTTTTTTTCCAGACACAATCCCTCTTCTAGCAACTTAGTACTCAGAATCATATCAGTAATTCAAGGTTGTGAGCTGCTGGAATTAAACATTTGTAATGAAAGCAGTGATCTAGTGATGCAGTTTGAAGTCTAGTGGTGACAAGATTTGCAATAACATTTTCTGGACTTCTTCATTTCTTTTATTTGACTTCCTCATCAGTAAATTCCACTAACTCTTGAAGCTATGTGCCCAGAAGATGAACTCCTTTAGGCAGACCTAGTAGCAAAATAGAAAATGTAAGGTATATATCTGGCTGATATTCAAACATCACTTCCTCCAAGCTCAAGAGCGGTGCATCCCTATGAGTAAGAAGTGCAGCAAAAGGGGCAGGAGACCTGCATGGGTAAGCAAGGAGCTCCTGGCCAAATACAGACAGAAAAAGAAAGTACACAGACTGTGGAAGAGGGGACAGGCTACTTGGGAGAATTATAGGAATGCAGTCAGAGAATGTGGAGATGCTGCGAGGGAGGCAAAGGCCCAGTTGGAATCGAGTCTTGCAAGGGATGTCAAGGACAACAGGAAGGGATTCTTCAAATACATCAGCAGCAAGAGGAGGACTCGGGAAAATGTGGGCCCGCTGCAGAATGGGGCGGGGGCCCTGGGGACAAGGGATACAGAGAAGGCAGAATTACTGAATCCCTTCTTTGCTTCAGTCTTCACTGCTAAGGGCAGCCCTCAGGAATCCTGTAGCCTGAATGTGAGGGAGAAAGCCCGGAGAAGGGAAGACCTTCCTTTGGTTGAGGAGGATAGGATTAGAGACCTTCTGGGCAGGCTAGACATCCACGGACCTAGATGGGATGCACCCATGGGTACTGAGGGAGCTGGTGGATGTTGTTGCCAGGCTGCTCTCCAGGACCTTTCAAAGATGATGGAGAACTGGAGAGGTGCCTGAGGACTGGAAGAAAACCAATGTCACTCCGGTCTTCAAGAAGGGCAAGAAGGAGGACCCAGGCAACTATAGGCCCGTCAGCTTCACCTCCATCCCTGAAAAGGTGATGGAACAGCTCATTCTGGATGTCATCTCCAGACATGTGGAGGAGAAGGTGATCAGGAGTAGCCAGCATGGATTCACCAAGGGGAAATCCTGCTTAACCAATCTGATAGCCTTCTCTGATGGAATGACTGGCTGGGTAGATGAGGGGAGGGAGAGCAGTGGACGTTGTGTACCTTGACTTCAGCAAGGCTTTTGACACTGTCTCCCATAACATCTTCCTAGGAAAGCTCAGGAAGTGTGGGTTAGACGAGTGGACAGTAGGGTGACTTGAGAACTGGCTGAAAGGCAGAGCTCAGAGGGTCATCATCAGTGGCGTGGAGTCCAGTTGGAGGCCTGTGGCTAGTGGTGTCCCCCAGGGCTCAGTACTGGGTCCCATCCTGTTCAACTTCTTCATCAATGACCTGGATGAGGGGACAGAGTGCCTCCTCAGCAGGTTTGCTGATGGTACCAAGCTGGGAGGAGTGTCTGATCCACCTGAGGGCTGTGCTGCCATTCAGAGAGACCTGGACAGGCTGGAGAGTTGGGCGGAGAGGAACCTCCTGAGGTTCAACAAGGGCGAGTGCAGGGTCCTGCACCTAGGGAGAAATAACCCTAGGCACCAGTATAAGCTGGGGGCTGACCTTCTGGAGAGCAGCTCTGCAGAGAAGGACCTGGGAGTGCTGGTGGATGAGAAGTTGACCATGAGCCAGTAATATGCCCTTATGGCCAGGAAGACCAATGGTCTCCTGGGCTGCATTGGGAAGAGTGTTGCCAGCAGGTCGAGGGAGGTGATCCTGACCTTCTTCTCAGCCCTGCTGAGGCCTCATCTCGGGTACTGTGTCCAGTTCTGGGCTCCCCACTACAACAGAGACATGGAGCTACTGGAGAGAGACCAGTGTAGGGCTACAAAGACGATAGAGGGCTGGAGCACCTGCCCTGTGAGGAACGGCTGCGAGAGCTGGGCCTCTTCAGCCTGGGGAAGAGAAGACTGAGGGGGGATCTTATCAATGTGCATGAGTACGTGAAGGGAGGGTGTCAGGGGGACGGGGACAAACTCTTTTCAGTTGTCCCGTGTGACAGGACAAGAGGCCATGGGCAGAAATTGAAGCACAGGAAGTTCTGCCTGAACGTGAGGGGGAATTTCTTCCCTGTGAGAGTGACGGAGCACTGGCACAGGTTGCCCAGAGAGGTTGTGGAGTCTCCTTCTCTGGAGATATTCAAGGCCTGCCTGGATGCAACCCTGTCTACCATGCTGTAGGTGACGCTGCTGAGTGGGGAGGTTGGACTAGATGATCTCCAGAGGTCCCTTCCAACCTTACTGATTCTGTGATTCTATGATATCAACCTACTGCTAAACTACTCCAGGTAGAAATCCCACTGGCCTTGTTCTGGTGAGTAAACCAAATGACTTCTCCTTGACTTACAGTTAGGAGGAGAAGAAAATGCTGTTTTCCTCTCAGAAGGATCCTGTTGAAGTACCAGTCTGGATGTACGACTTGATGAAGTATTTTGCAATGGTGTTTGGTCTGAAGGGGCTGCCTTGGGCATCAAGAAAAGTCATACTTGTGGTGAAGTATTTCCTTTCTGGCTGCATGAGGGAGGATCCACAGGGCAGGGGCGGGACAGTGGGAGGTGTGCATGGCCTCAGAGAGCGTGGACAGAGAGGGGCTGCGTTGCTGGGGGAGGAGCCCTCCAGAGAGCGGCATTGCAAGACTCTGAAGATCCTGTGAAAGCTGGCCTATCTGATAAGATGATCAGTAGAGGAACTGAAAGATAACAATTTTACTTACTTTTGCTTCACAATGGTAATTCAAAGTCACTTGAAAGATGGGTTTGTTAGTTTTTCCAACAAATTCCTTTATCCCCCAAAAAATGATCATGTCTTGTCTTCTCTCCCTTCTTTAGGATCTCTCAGAGGACTTAGATGTGATTAGCTCTTTTTTTCTCTTCCTTTAACTGAAAGCCTAGAGGGATTTAATCCTTTATAAGCATATTTTCTTTCAACTATTTATATGGCATCTATACCAAATAGATTTTAGTACTGTAGAAAAAAAACAGCTTTAATGCATTTGATCAAAATGATTTCTCTTATTCGAACAGAGGTCCTGCTCATTCTCCACTCCACACCACAAAAGTGTCTTTCAAGTAAATAATGAAGACAAGAACCAAGAACTGAATTTAAAGCAAGTGGGGGCAGTCAACTCTTTGACCCCCTCTCTGTACATTACAGAGAACTAAAGGGAACTAAGCCCTCACTATTTCTATTTTTCTGCTATAAACAACTTTAATACAGTTTTCCCAAATACCTAAGCTGCATCGGTGAAATCTTCTCTCTATTGAAATGCAAGGCAAAACTCCCCAAGGAGTAGCGACTGGGATTTCATGTAGCACTTCACATGTCTTGCTTTCCCCAGCTGTGTCCTCTACTTCTCCTGAATCCTTTGGTATTCAGGATACCTTGGACTTCACAGCTGGACATGCATGCCCCCCGTTTCCAAATGGTTCCTGCCCAGTCTTGCTGTGCACATACTATGTGGCATGTATGTCAGTATTTCCAGTGGGGTTTTCTGGGGGGCTGCAGGCAGACCTTGATGCATCCCATAACCATTTGTTCAGATGCTGTCTTTTCTCAGAGAGCATCACTATTAGTCCAGACTGCTCGATGCCTTTTCTGTAGGCTCCTAGCCCTCTGTCTTCAGGAGCTGTGAGTCCCAGCTAGCCAGGGCTCAACCCTGTGTCTGTCTGTCTTGGCTTTGCCCCTCCTTCCAGTGCAGGCTACTCCATCTCAGGCAGCAGTGTTTGTTTTGCTATAGCGGACTCCATAGACAAATCTTTTGCTGGCTGCTTGCTTACCTTAGTCACCCATGTGCTTGAGCTAGTAAGAATTCTGTCCTTCATTGCTACTTCTGAACCGCAACACTGCGTGCCTCAACACGAAGGGAAATTTGAGAAATTATTTTACGCTTAGATGACATGTAAGTTTTTTGCTATAGTTGGCTGGTTATTATTTGTCAGTTGTGGATGAATTATGGCATGTTACACTTGGCTGTTCTTCAGACAGTGTGTTGTAGAATTATTAATAACATTTGCAAACATGATATTGCTGTTTGACTGCATTAATGGAAGCGGTCTAATGAGCCTGAACTGGGCAGTAACCAGGGAATAATAAAATGATGTTTGTATTAAAGGCCCTACAAATTCATCTTGAAAGAATCATTGCAGGCAAATGGACTAGCTGTACATTCAGAGAAATTGGCCTTGGATTTGGTGGTGTGTGGAGTGTAGATCACATTGAAATTCAAATGCATTCACATCAATCATTCACAATGTAATAGTTTCTAATGCTACATACTCTGCTTTGCAGCACCTTTAGCAAACAAATACAAGGGGGAAAAATTAGTCTGAGGTGATGCCTGCATTTTCTGTAGAGAATCAGACTATTCGTTTTATTTGAACCACTCATTTTGTTCAGGTGTCTGTGTGTATGTGTAATCCATCAGTTGCATAGCCAGTCAGCCAGCTATTATTTTCTGGAAAAAGCAGAAGCTAAAATGTGCTGTGGATTTATTTGCTGTTCTTTTTTTTTTCTTTCTTTTTGTCTGACTGGCTACTGTCTGTGTTAATATATTATACATTCTTCTGTATCATAAATATGTCTATTATAAGGAATATAGGATGTAACTACCATAGATAAGATTGTAAAACACTTTTCATTACTTTCCTGAGTTTAGATGGCCAGAACTTTCTGGAACATCTGCCTTTTTGGGTGAGCTATCCCAAACATGGCTTATGTCCAAAGATGACTGCATGGTTTTAGAAATTTTACAGTTCTCCTTGGCAAGATTTTTGAGAGAAAGTGTAAGAGGAAATGTTCCTGCTTTAAATACTTTTTAAGTGCTTCCTCTGGGAGGAGATCATTTAAAACTTTAAGCTGCTTTCAACTTGATGGGCTGGTCTTGCTTGTACAGCAGGGGGTCCAGTTCACTGCAGATTTGGGGGAAATTATGTTAATGATCATTTGAAAAACAGCTGATGTTTGTCCACAGCACACCCCTCATGAGCCCTGAGGTAAATCTCCATATGAATCAGGTATGCATGCAAAGTCAGTCAGTTTTATAATTAGCCACCTGATCCAATGTACTGCTCCAGGCTTTCTCTGAAAGCTTTCCAAATGTTTCTGGGCATCAAAAGTCATGGTAAAAAGACCTTCTTTTAGCTGCTACCACCCCTTTTGCCCCATCTTGGCTGAAGGGGAACTATGTCCTTGAAGGAAATAAACTCAGCTGCCTACAGGGAGTCCATGACAAGCATTTGAAGGCTGGAGCTCCTTATATGAAGATGGAGGAGGGATGTCAGAGCCCTGGATGCTTCCTGTAGGAACTGGGGATGTGCCCCAGGCTCTCACGCAGGTGTCCTCCATTCCCACCACCCTCAAGCCTGCTGATGTTGCCGATGCCTCCTGTAATCCCTCTGCCAGCTCTAGCTGGGGCCCAGGGTACCTCTATTGAAGTTGCATGAGGAAGCACTGAAAGCCTAACAAGTATCCAGAATAAGATTAAAGATGTAGTTTTACCTCCCTCCAACTTCTCTTCCCACTCTGCATTCACTCTGCTATTCTGTAATTGTCATCTTTCTGGAAAAGCACAGTTAGATTTGGGAAAGAGGGTGACCAGGAGATGCAGAAATGTTGCTTGTGTGGGCAGGCTTTGTACAAGAATCGGTGCTATCCACAGGGGCAGCCCTTAGGGTGGAAGAGGAGTAATGCCAGTTCTTACTGAGCAGGGTGATGAGGAGCTGGACACTGTAGGATGTTTCTAAGTAGGAATGAGCAGGTGGAGTTGCTACACCTCCCAGAGAAGGGGCAAGTTGACAGAAATGAGAGCAGACCAAGGATGGTGGCTGCTCTTGTGGGACCAGAGACTAAGAGAAGATCTAAATGGGATGTCAAGGGCGGGTGGCATTACTGGAAACAAAATTACCTGAGATGTAGTAATAGGGACCAAATTGAAGTGTTTTATTGCTGCAAACAGATAGTATACACTGCTTTCCTGGAGGAGGTTACTCAAAATGAATTGCTTCTGTGTGGTGTGTAGCTTGGGGATGCTCTTACCTGTGACTACACAGTTCAGCCTGCAAAAGTCTGAGGACAGCAGAGTCTGGCACAGGGCTGGATGGATGCAGATGTGGCTTGCACCATGGTCAGCATGTTGGTTCCTGACTGAACACAGCCCTGCCAAATCCTGCACAGTTTCCAGAGGCTGCAGGAGCACGTCTGCCTACATGCTGTGCATGTGAGCCAGGAGGGTGCACATGCTGTTGCTGTTTGGTAGATATAAAAAAAATACTTTAAATACATCTGATGAGTTGGCACAATGGACTGGCTGGCTGTTGAGATCAGTGTATTTGTGACCACTGAGAACTAGTAAGTGTCTGACTACTCCTTTTCTTTGAGCCAAATTCTCAGAAACATTCAGAGTGCTCACTAGCGGCTTTTCCTCCCAGTAAGTCTGGATGTAGGCTGGTGTTTGGTTCCTTTAAGGACAGGTTTTCCTGCTGTTTACTTAGCATGGTTGCTTGTCACCTATGACCTGTAAGAGGTCTAATGAGATCTTTCACTGCAGATGTGCTGTCGTGTGCCTGCCATGGCCAGTCCCCCTAGGCAGCAGAGTCGCATTCTAGCATGACACTGCACTAATAAATAATAAGCAAATAAGTAATAAGTACTGAGTCCCTCAGGAGACTCCAGAAGTAGCTTCTTAGCAGTTAGCATGAATAGCTCTACATCACGCTTCCCTGTGTTTTAAACCTGCCTTTCCTGTCTTCTGACACTTAGTGCACCAGCTGAGGACGGGTCATTAGGGAGCAAGCTGCGGGGAGGTGCAGCCTGCAGCTGAATGTGGCCCCAGCATTTTCTCCTGGAGCAGTGGCTAGAGCAATGCAGATCACGTCTGATTTGTTTCTTCTCTTTATACAGTCTGTGTCCATGCTCCCTTTCTGTGCCAAGTTGAGGGGATTTGCTGTGTGGAAGCATCTCTGGGGATGTGGTTGCTAATGCTACTGAACTTTTTAAGCAGAGCCTACTTTTTTCATTTATGCCCACAATTGTACTGCTAATATCTATAGAATCATAGAATGGTAAGGTTGGAAGGGACCTCTGGAGATCATCTAGTCCAACCCTCAGTGTAGCCTATGCAGGGATTGAACCCGTGACCTTGGCATTAGAAGCACCACACTCTAACCAACTGAGCTAAACCTGCCCCCCCAAAATTAAACTCTACATATATCTTTTCAAAGAGTCAAGTTTACTCTTCTGTATCATACAGATCCCATGCTGTATGGGATACTTGATATCTACTCTGAGAGAACATCTAGAGCAGATATACACTGAGTTTCTTTTATGAAGTCTTAGGTAAAGGAAGAGGCATTGCTTGCCTTAAATAAGGCCAGTTAGGCTGAAGTAATCCATCCAGCCACATAAACAAGCTTTATATGATTTTTTTATTTTGTCCAAATATTTGGTGTAAAGCTGAAGCATCTAATAAGTCTACAGGCAAAGGAGGACTGCAGTCCTTGTTTTATAAATCATGGGGTAGCAAGAATAGATGACTTTTGTCTTTCTTTAAAGAATTTATAGCCTTGTTTCGAAGATGGCATTGCAAAATGAAGAGAGTGCAAGAAGGAATCACAGAAATAAGTGAAGAAAATACGATGTCAGACTTTAAACAGCTCAGTTTACTGAATTTATCAAAAAGAAATGCTGAGATATGATATATATGACTTGATATGATATATAAACTTGAGCATAGAGAAATAGATGGTAATAAAGGACTAATAGTTGAAACTGATACCACAGAAACTTTAATTAAAGTAAATCACCACTTTCAAAGTCAATAAAGGGGCTAATGAATGAAATAACTCGTGATATACAGAGGTCAGACAAAATAGTTGGTTACTTCCTCTGGGCTTAAATTCTGTGAATCCAAGAACTGATTTTACTGATGCATATTCTGCAACTTCATCAAGGCTAAAAATATGCACTAAGTAGCAGAGAGTTCCTCAACACTAATACAATTGAAAATTGTGCAATCTAGACTATAGTAACAGAGTGTAAGAAGTCTAGAGGCATTTTTACTCCCCTCCCCCTTTTTTTGTAAAATTGTTCAGAGATCAATGCAGTTAATGTTCCATGTGTAATTTGTCAAGTATTTAAGATTTTAAAAGGATTTAAGAAAAACTTTGGCAAATAATAGGGATGAGTAATCCATAAAAAATATTTCTGAGGTAAAAGTTTTTTTTTCCTCCTTTGAAAAATTATTATTACTTTACTCTCACACTGGTGTAATATGGGAATAATTGAATTGAACTCAATAGTGTGACACTTGTAATACTTGGTCGTAAGTAAGTTTATTGCAGTCTACTTACAAGAAACCTGTAAAATGTTATCTGTGTGGGCTTTCTGGTGTCTGTTATTTATTAGGACTACTAGAATTACTCATTTTTTCATACGTTATCAGATAAATTTGAATTCTTTCCTGTTGGTGAAAAATTTGCAAATTGCCTCCAAATCCTGGAAATACTGTGAATGAAATATTTTTAGCCCCTGGGTATTTGTAAAGTTTACTTTGACTGTTTGTTACCCGTGGCCTGGTAGTGGTCCTGGTCATCACGTGTTACTTCTCCAGCTTGATTGAGTCATCTAAACCTTTAAAGTGGGACGAATGATATACATAGCAAATTTAGAGTCCTTTTGGGGAGTGACAGGGCATGCATTTGCAGATGTATTTATAAAGAATAACCAGCTAACCAAAGCCCAGGGAAGGGAATAAGAGACTCTTCTGCATGGCCCTGTGAGCCTTTTGCATAGATTTTCATCCTGTTTAAGGTGGAGAAGTAGGGGAAGAACATGCAATCATCAGTATGGACTTAGGGAATTAGCATCGCCTGGTGTGTTTGAAGTACTATATTGATAAATATGTGGTTTTAATAGTTTAGAATGGTTATACTAATGCACTGTTATTCATGTTTGCCTTCCCTTAGCCTCTGTCATGTTGTTCTTATTCTTAGAATAGCCTTGGTTTTGGAACTTCTAAATTTAATTAGTATTAACAATGGGGATGTTTAGACCCATTCAAGGGAAGAAAAAACCCCAGAAACTTTCAAGAGAAGATATACCTTTGAAAGATAACAGCACGGAGAAGTTTGTTAGTTCATCTGTAGTAATTAAGCTTATTTCCATAGCAACATTATCAGATCAGCTCCAGAATTTTGACATTTTTGTATACCCAGTAATTAAAATGAATATCCTAATTTTAGCAGTGATACCACGTTTGTATTTGGCGAGAGCCTTGTAACTAAGCACAGTGACTGGAGAGTGAAATAATGTTCCATTTTCTTGATTTCTCTTTTTGGATCACTTCAGAGTGATTAACTAAATAAAAGCAAATCATTGCAGCCTGCTCTCTCAATAAGAGTAGATTGTTTTTACCTTTTATGAGAATATAGATATGTCTGTTTCATTTACTTATAAATATAGTAAAAAGCTTGCCTATCTGTGCAATCCTTGACAAAACACAGTAGTAGAGCCAAAGTACAGCAATTCAGACTACCCAGCCAGTTGTATTCCAGATAGTCCTCCCAGTGGCCCACAGCGGTGGCATCTTTCCCTGAAGAGGAATTTGCCTGCAACATCACTGAGCCAGAGCGCCCATGCGAGGAGATTCCACCCTACTTGCTGGGTGGAATGATTCCAGTTTGTATCAGTTAGCCTCTTATGAGTGGAGTCTTCATCTTTTTTGTAACCAACCTAGGGTTATACACCATTTCATTAAGGCCACTGTGTAAATATATACCAGTTGGCGTGCGAAAGTGAAACATTAGCTTTCTCCTGTCTGAAGCTTTCCATGGGAAGAATTATGAGAAAACTAGCAGTTCATGAGTAGGAGAACTTGTTTCTGTATGGATTTGTGTCCTGCATCTGCTAATCCTGCTCAGCTCCCACAGCACGCTGTGCTCAGTCTGGTGCCTTCCAAGGCCTTCTTCCCACCACTGCTCTCTTTCCCATCTTCCCAGTCTGGTGGGCAATGTCAGCCTAGCTGGGGCTGATTTGGGGTTAAACATGTAAAGACTGCCATTGGGCTTCTGTCTTCCACCACGGATCAAATACTCTTCCGTATCTTCCATATACAACCTCTAATTTTCACTAAACTTACCAGAATTTCTGTCTGTGAAGTCCTGTCTTCCCTGTCCCCCATCTGTCAGATTTGCTTAAAACTGGCCAACAGCTTCAGACTTTATTAGAAAAGGACTGACAAATAGATAAACCTCACTGTCCCTAGAAACCAGGCTAAAACTGAGTCCGTGATGTTCTAACAATAAATCCCTCAGCCTAGGCAGAGTTCACAGAGACCCTGTAGATCATCTGCCTACTAGGTCAACATGTTTTTAGTTTTTCTTATAAAGATTTTCCTTTTTTTTTTTTCTTTTTTTCAATTCACTCTCTAAAATAAGCATAAAGTTAGAAATACAACACTCCTGAATGGCACAGCAAGTTCAGTATATGCAGTGGGTATATAGTGGAAAAAAGCATCGGAAGAATCATTCCTGTTGCTAATGAGTTCTGAAGGTAAGAGAACAGTTAATGTATTCATAACAGACTTACACTCGAAGATTTGTAAATAATTTATGGCTTTAAGTGAGTGGGAAGCCAACTACCATAAAGCTTGGACCCAAATAGAAAATAATTTTTTATCAGCAAAGAACTTTGGGTTTTGCAGATGCAGCAGCTCAGCTGTAATCCCTTTGGCAGGAAAAAAAATAATTTAGTAAATTCACCATAGAATATCTGGGGATTTATAATTTAGTCTTTGCGGCCTCCTGGGTTTCTATCACAATTTGGCATCTACTTCTCCCTAGGGAAAATGAAACTCCTTGCAGTATAACCAGTATTTTGCTAACTTGTGTTTATCTGCAGAAATTCTATTATAAATCTAAATTAAAAAGAGTGGAGAAAAATACTGTTGGCACATGAACCCCCTGTTGGTGATGGATTTGTGTGTAAATTGGCAGATAGTAACTGCTCTTAGGAAATTCTTGTGAAAATAGGCAGACATACTTTGCATGTGAATCATGGTGGCATTTGGGAGTGTGGAACACTGATTCCTTTTACCATGGAAAATTTGGGTCCTGATGTATTTAAATGGCTGAACTAATGTTTAAATATGAAAAATTCTGTGTGAGTGCTTGTAAGATTGCAAATAAAAAGCACAATGAACACTCAACAATAGGCAACAACAAAGGGGACTACTTAGTAGCCTGGATGCAGAAGAATTGCCTCTGTTCCCACTTGAACTGTTTTTATGAAGGTAAAATAAAGGTGTTAGCAATGCACTGTTACAGCTAAGACCTGTTCCACAATCAGGGTAGCGATTGCAGCCTTTCCAGTTAAAATCTGTCAGAACTACTTTTGGATGCCAAGCTTTTCATAGCAGCTAGTGTTTTTTCACAAGAATAAAAAGACAAAGAGGAAAGAAATGGCCAGAGCTGGATGCTCATCCCGCGCAGGATTGCCCCAGAGGGAAGCCTCTCTCCTGGGGCTCCAGCCCGATCACTTCCTTTCTGCTCAAACCTGTCTCCTGGAAGGTTTTAGCTCTGAGAGGGGAAGTGGATGGAGGAAGGTCACCAAGGTGAGAGGTGAGAAATTTTGGTTGCTTTTTCCATTATTAGCCAGCTTGTACGTGAACACAGACTCCCTTGCTGATCATGTTTGTTCAATCAAATGACCTTCACTTGGGGGAATTTTTCTGTCTGCTAGGAAAAAGGAACAATTTCTTGAAAGAAGTGGAGAGTTTAAAGACCCTTGCTGTGACAACCCAAAGTATGAGCCTTCTTATACTCTTTCTCGTTCTTTAAAATTTATCTGGGGGCATTTGAGGACATTTCTGGTCATTGAATACTGCATTTGTCTAGTATTCCTGTGAAACTGGAGAAGGTTGTTCACACACATTAATTGCAGGAAATGTTAATATATGTTTTTTTTCATTTCTTTCCCTGATTTTTCTTGCTTTCTCTTATTCCTATTCTGAATCTTAGTGGGCAGTAGAGAGGCTTTCTAATTTTTTAACTTGTTTAGTTTTTTTTCAATCACTGTCTTTTGGGTTCTGAGGACATCGGCTAAGTTGATATTGGGAGGTAGATTTGCATGAGGGTTGTTCTATGTCTCTTAGCTCTGGAAAGCAGGTCAGTATGAGGGTCAAGGAGATCTCTTTCTGTTGACCTCACATTTTGATGAAGCCAGTGTTTATAGATATAGTAGAATCAGCAAATAGATCCTATGGATTTGTTTGATCCTGTTTTCAGTGAAGACATGAGATGTGATAAGAGGCCTCTATTACTGCTCATAAACATATTTTGAAACTTTCACTTTCAAAAATATTTTCTAGACCATTTATAGATTTGGAATTGTTGATTCCCAACAAACAAGTAATTGCTCTTTTAAAATTACTGCTTTTCTAGGAGATTGTATTCAAAGAATCATTTTTCAAGCCTTGGTGCCCCTGCCAGCAATACATAGCTTGCTGAAATGAAAGAACAGCTGAAAAAAATGTATACATTTATAGTTTCGACTATTACAAAAGAAGTGGGTCAAAATGTGCTATTTTACTTGTGAAACATGGTGCTTTTTGGCCTTTATGATTATGATAAGCCATCTGTCTGTGATAGCTATGTATTAGGGCTGACATTTAGGTACAAGTTGGTGGGAAGCTAGTCTGCTGGACACAGATGAGGCCCATCTTTGGCCTGTCTTCATGTGGTTCTTGCACCTCATGCATGAGAAAAAGAATTGTAGGAGGTGCTGTAAAGGTTGCAGTACACCATAGAATCAGTAAGGTTGGAAGGGACCTCTGGAGATCATCTAGTCCAATCTCCCCGCTCAGCAGGGTCAACTACAGCATGGTAGACAGGGTTGCATCCAGGCAGGCCTTGAAGATCTCCAGAGAAGGAGACTCCACAACCTCTCTGGGCAACCTGTGCCAGTGCTCCGTCACTCTCACAGGGAAGAAATTCCCCCTCACGGTCAGGCGGAACTTCCTGTGCTTCAGTTTCTGCCCATTGCCTCTTGTCCTGTCACAGAGGACAACTGAAAAGAGTTTGTCCCCATCCCCTTGACACCCTCCCTTCAGGTACTTGTACACATTGATAAGATCCCCCCTCAGTCTTCTCTTCCCCAGGCTGAAGAGGCCCAGCTCTCGCAGCCGTTCCTCATGGGGCAGGTGCTCCAGCCCTCTGAAACATCTTTGTAGCCCTACACTGGTCTCTCTCCAGTAGCTCCATGTCTCTGTTGTAGTGGGGAGCCCAGAACTGGACACAGTACTCGAGATGAGGCCTCAGCAGGGCTGAGTAGAGGGGCAGGATCACCTCCCTCGACCTGCTGGCAACACTCTTCCCAATGCAGCCCAGGAGACCATTGGTCTTCCTGGCCATAAGGGCACATTGCTGGCTTATGGTCAACTTGTCGTCCACCAGCACTCCCAGGTCCTTCTCTGCAGAGCTGCTCTCCAGCAGTTCAGCCCCCAATATCATGGGTTTTATTGCAAGGAATAGAAAGAACTGGAAAGGCAAACAAGTGCCCTGTCATATTCTTTCTGATAAATGGATTTGTACAGCCTATTACCACAAAAGATAGGACAAGTGGAATAATGTTTCTGACATAAGGGATAGTGTGTATTAGTTAATATGATAAAGAAGAGACAGCAGTAAATAGTGTTTTTATTTTAGCCATTTGATTTAATCTTCTTTCCTTTAAACTCCAGTTGAATATAATTAGGACATCATATATGTTGCAAAATCAAACAAAGTCTCCACCAAGGAAAGCTTCCTCTCAACTTGTGGAGAGTGTGGGGGGATTATTTTCACACACACAAAAAATATTTATGGGACGTTTCTCCCATTCTGTTTGCTTTGTGACCGGTGTACTGAAGGAGTTAAATTCTCCAGTTAGATGGGAAAAGTGAAGCATCAGGGATAGTGAATGCATCTGTCTTGAAACTAATGAGCTACTGGGAACGGTGAAAGGCATTTCTGTGGTGATTGAATAAAAGACTAGCAGCAAACATTATTTTCTGATCACTGACACAGGATGGGGAACACCTGGATCAGAGTTCAAAGTGAAGAGCAGACTAGGGAGGCTGTCACCCCAGTAGAGAGAGAGGCAGCCCAGGAGACCCTCAGACTAAGAGATGCTTAGCACTGGTGGCTGTGGATGCAGGTGAAAGCTTTACTTCTAATTTCTTCCCAAAGATCTCAGGTAAATCCTTTTAATTTGGAAGGCAGTCCTATGTTGCTGTGAGAGAATGTGCACGCTTGAATTAAGAACACACTTGCTACCTTTTGGCTCACAAACTCGTGTTGCCCATTTGAAAAACCATGGCTAGGTTGGGGGCACCTGGACCTTACCATGATACAGGGACAGAACACAACAGCCTTCATCTGGCCCTAAGAGTTCAGCAGTGCCCTTGGGACCTCCAGTTTGAAATAACTTCATATATGTAAGGCTCTCCCTGGCAAAAGAAAGGAGAGGACACTTCTGAAGAAAACATGTGGCATACATATCTTCATCCCTTCCTTCAGAACTGTGACCAAATACTTTACCTGATTCTCTTCCTGCTGAAGTTAGTTTCTAGTATCTCATATATGACATACGTGGAAGCTCATTCAGTTCAGTGTACTGTTGGATTGGTGACTCCTTGTGTAAGATAAAGTGAAAGGAAAATAAATCGTCATGTTTGATCAGTGCCTCTGATCCTACATGATCTCTGAATGCTTTACGCTGGGATGGGTCACTTCAGACACCACTGAAATAGGGGAACTGAGCAAATGTATAATGATGTGCAGGTACACTTGCCAGCAGGTTGAGGCTGCACATGGAAAATGCGATTTGAAAATTCAGGAAGCTTTAGCAAGGTGGTATGCCATTAGCTGCTAGCACTTGGTTATGGTAGGAGAGCATCACTTCTCTTGTGAACTGCGCCTGGGATCTTTAAAGGCAATAATGGTTGAGTACATCACCTACAGCCTGCCTTCTTCAATAGTATAGTGTCCCTGATGACCCCAGTTTTGGAGAATGGAGGAGAATGTGTTCCATATAATCACAGTAACTGTGTCAGGCATCATTCTTAGGGCCTGATGTGCCATGCTGTCTGGTAATTTATACTTATGAAAAGTTAATAAACATGTTTTCAGATTATAAAGTTACTTGTTCAGGTTTAAGTAACCTTACAAAATAGCTGCTCAAAAACAGCCTGAGTGGTTTAGTTCTAAAATTATTTTCCTACAAAATAGTTGGACTAACCAGGGAAGAATTACGGAGAGAGGACAAAGAGGTTTGTCTTCAGCATATTAGAGAATTATGTGTTTAATAGTGAAAACACATTACAGGTAAAACTCTGATCAATAATAACTATGGTTATTACTTCAGAGCAATTACACTGACTTTTGTAAAGTCAGTAATGGTAAAAGTATCAACAGCCCAGGGATATTCAAATAGGATCTGCATTGCTCTGAAAAATTCTTTTATACCTTCTTAAAAAGGAGCAATGCATAGTAAAGTAAGTTAAATGATTTCGAGAAATCAGAGTGATGATAACTTAATACTAATTATTAGATAGATTACCATAAAAGAGATAAATAGTGCACTTCTGGGTTCGCAATGGAAAGATGCTTTATTAGAATGACAATTTCCTAAATTGGGTTGTTTCTGAAAGTTCAGATGTGGTTTCATTACAGCTGCCAATGAGAAAGGTACATAGAAATGAAAATACATAATTAAGAAAGAATAATATAAGTACCTTCCTTCTATTTTATCAGTCATATGGACTTGGTTATGGACTTTGTAGACTGTGTTTTCTCTCTGCCTTCATTAATTGCACAGCTGGAACTTACTGCTATTGATAGAAGTTCACCCTATGATGCAATCAATATTAATTTTCAATTAATTTATGAAGACAAGTGCATTTACAGAGGTTTTAAAAGGTTTGTCTGGTTAGCCTTTTCAAGCTTAAATCGTGATACTGTTTGGATTAGTAGTGCAGCCACATTCCAGAATATGTAGTTCTTCCAATAAAAATACATGAGGTCATGTTTACAATGCAGAGGGTTGCAAGATTTGCAGAATTCTTTGAACAAACTGTATTCCACAGACGGAATTATAAAGTAGAGGCGATCATTTCCTTTTATGCAGTTTGCTGTTTTGTCTGCCACCTTTATTCTGTTTTACTAGATAGATGGGTTTTGTAGGGGGTTGACCATGATATGATAACGGATGGGTGCAGAGAGCCAGAGCAACAGGTTAGCTTTGGTAGTCTGACCATGAAAGCCTCATGAATTTCAGATGTTCTCAGACTTCAACAATGCACTGAAAGTGGGAGGGGAAATGAAAATAGATGATTGTTATGAGACCTGCTATTAGGTCCACAGGACTCGTATGATTTAATCTGAAATTTCTGTGCTTATCAGTCCTGGGTTTGGACGACTGGCATGCTGTTGTTAATAATAGCAAAAACTGCTGAGCATACTGGCTAACCTTTCCTTGTAATGGTGATATCAATCACACTATGATTTACATGCTTGCACATACTGTTTTCCTCTTCTGCCATAGTATCTCTTCCAGTAAGAGGATGAATTAACAGCTGAACACTTCAGGAAAAGAAGGGAGTCTTCCTGAAAGGAAACTTTATGAAAGTCCATAGAAAAGCGTAATTTATCATATGTCGCTTGAAATAATGAAGCACAGAAAGATATCCTCATCATCCTGCAGAATCAATAGTTTTTTAATATAATTTCAAATATGTAATTGTGAAAGAGGATCATTTGTGCAGTGAAAACCTGTAAGGAAATTATATAGTAACTTTGATTTATAAATGCATTTTTTGCAGTTACCTGACTATAACTTCCTATTTGTTAAGTTTGCAAAAGGCCTCTTAAAGAAGCCATCAAATTGCATCTCTTCTTGTATTTTAAAAATTAGAATGAATTAAGAATGAGTAACAATAATATTAAGGATTTTTTTCTATACTGTCAGAATATTTTATTGATAATTAATCTAATATTTATCTTTCTCTGTGTTATCCTAAGGGAATTAGATGGTAATTTCTGTAACCACTAGAGTTTCCAAAGTATGTGTAGCTTTCTCGTCACAACAACTCGATGAAATAGGAAAGTACTATTTACTTGCACACTCTCCAGCACACACAACAGTTCAACTAGCAGCATGTAAGTAACCCAAAGCCTGCATCCTTTAGTGGTTTAGAATCAGGCAGATTTGGGGCTGAAAACTTTATTTTCTTTATCTAAGACCAGGATTTTATACTGCTGCATAAAGTGTTGCATCCACATTTGAAGTTGCTTGCAGCGGGTTCAGTTTCCATAGCACTGAACAGGCTCCAGGCCTGTGCTGAATTGTAAGCAGCAACTCAGACAACAAAATGAATAGGAAATCTTGGGTAAGGCAGTTCGAATATCTAATCTAGACTAGTGCTTGTCTGAAAAAAATGAACTGTCTCTTTAATAAGTACTATCTAATTCCAAGAACCTCCCTATTAGCCTAAAATGAATTGTTATTTTTTTCCATTTTGTTATTTTTTAAGTGAGTAGGTGTGTGAGGTACACCTTGCGGGCAGTGCATAGTTACCACGCAGTCTGATCAATCTCCCTTAGAAATAACGCTCCCTTAGAAATAACTGAAAAGTGGCATGCAATGTCTAGTTGATGTACAGCTCCATTCTCTGTTCTCAGACTTGTACTGGTGGGACAGTGATTTGTTTTTAACAGTGAGCTCTGTCTCCTTTACTCTTTGTCAGATGTTCAAACTAAGCAGGCGATCACAAAAGGAAAATATTTTCTAAGCAGCTGATCTAAGTGTTCATTTCTCCCTTCAGCGGGCCTGTTTTTTACACACTTGGTGTATTAGTCATTCCATAAGAAACAAGCAGCCTTACTGAAATTGAAACTAGCTTTCCATTATAAATTCAGTTCTTAACTCCATTTCCCAATTTCCTACCAGGGACATCACATCTTTCTGAGAGTCCATATGCTGCATTTTGGTGGTGGATAAGGGATTTCCAAGACTTTTAGGGAAAGAGTCTTGGATAAAATTGTGGAAGGTTACCTAACTTTGAGACTTTCTGAACACCATTTGGGGTCTTTGTGCTACTTTTGAGAGACCTGGACTATACATTCCATACTAGCTTTGTTTCATCCATTTTAGGAGACTTCCTTTGGGTTGTGAATGTTCTGTGGGAAATAATAGGTTGCTTTTAGAGATGTACGGAGACCCATCACCTGATTGTCCCTCTCTATTCAGCACTTGTTAGACCTCATCTAGATACCAGATCCATTTGGGGGCCCCCCAAATCAGGAAAAATATCAATCAGCTGGAGCGAGTTCAGTAGAGATCACTGAGATAGTTGAGACTCGAGCACTTTCGCTGTGAGGAGAGCTTGAGGGAGCTGGGATTGTCCCGTCTGGAGCAGAGACAGCTTCAATGGCCTTGACAGGAGCCCCCATGTAAGGGGGAGGCTCCTGAAATCCAGGCTCTTTAGCAAATTGTGTAATGGAAGAACAAGAAACAATGCATGTAGCTGACACAAGAGAGGTTCAGACTGGAGGTAAGGAGAAGTGTTTTTCCCATGAGGAAACAACAAGGAAGTTGTGCAGTCCTGTCACTGAAGGTTTTCAAGACCCAGCTGGACAAAGCCTTGAGCAACCTGGCCTGAATTTGGTGTTTACACTGGCATAAAGACCTCCCACGGTCCCCTCCAACCAGAAAGGTTCAGTGATTCTATGAATAGGCCAAATGAACCAAAAAAGATGTTAAGTGTGGGATCCTTGCAGAAAAGGGAAGGAGTTAAGTGTTTGTTTATATCTGCAAGAAAGGAGGATTTTTTTTATGCAAACCATCATTATGCATTTCTGTAAAAAGTCAGATTATAGATGGGGTTCTGCATATTTAGGAGATGATTGCTTTCCAGTTTTGATAATTACTTTATATACCAGTTCTTCCACTCATTAGGCATAAATGCTGTACTTCACAAATAGATCTGATTTATTGTCTGACCTGACTGGTAATGAAGCATTTGATAGTATCTGGGCTAATTCTCTACTCTGTAAGCATATGCAGCTTCTTTGAAGTGAATGGCACTACATGCAGTTGTACCAGTGGCAAGGTTGGCCCATTTTAATAAAATACAACCAGTAGGTTTTATGCTTGTAAATTATTTAAATGTTCAGACAAGGACTTACTGATGGGCAGTTATAAGAAAATGTCTCCTATGGCATAAGAAATGCGAGATCTTGCCAAGAAACCTGAATGAATCTGAGATTCAAGGCCAAAAATGTTGAACTAGTAAGACCATCTGTATAAGATGTACAACACAGAAACTGCTTCAAGATTCTGCATAAACTCCACTATTGTTAAAACGCAAAAGGCTAAAGAGGCCTTCTCCCATGTGTGTTCCAGTAACAAGAAGATCATAAACCAATTTTTGAGTGACACCACAGAGCAGGCTAGAAATATTTTACGTGTTGTGCTCTTTAATAGCTTGTCTATTCTGACAGTTCCTTTGGATATTTCTTCCCACTTTAATTACCTATCTAAAAATGCTTTTGTTATAGTTTATAGAAACAAAAATGTTTGAATCTCAGTGCTGTGTATGAGAAGGCAGTGTAGCTTAAATGGTTGTGGTAGTATTTTCTTCCTCTTGGGATATTTTAAAGAAAAAACTTACTTTTAGGGTCAGATTTTAACCTTTGTGGTACGTAGATTGATCTATGATTTGGAAGACTTTTGTATATGGCACTTATGTGGTCTTCACTGATGGTAATTGGAGTATCATAAGCAAAACACATACAGAACTTTCCCTCACATTTGCAAAGCATTCAGGTCACTGTCTCTAGCTAATCATATCCTAATAATATCATCTACACAAGTGTATAGGAAAGGAATATCACTTCAAATTACTGTAGAACCCTATTTAAGGATACACCAGTGGGATTAATTATGGAAATATGCAGGACACAAAGATTATATTAGTAAATTCAGCAGTACCAGGGAAAATTCCTGGGCCTGGAGCTTTATTGTCTATGGTGGTAAACTGTTAAGACAGTCTTTGCAGTGTTTTGCTCCAGGCCAGCCATTCTAGGGTGCAGTTTTGGAGCTAACATGAACCAGGAACACCCCCTTTCAGATGCTGACAGTGTTCGAGTGTGGATATGGACTGATCCATGCCAGCTGAATGGCTGTGGACACATAGTTGTGTACTGAAGGTAGAAGCAGCACATTGAAAATTGGACTTTTATCATCTGTACCATTTTTAATGTCATCCCACCAGAGACCCTTCATTTAGTTGTACCAGTGGAAGGAAGTTACAAATAAAGGCAAAAAAAACTTCTTTGAAAATGTAGCTTGAAGAGGCTGTAGTTCCAAACTGAGGGCTTTCAAACTCAATCCAGTAATAGTCATTTTCTGATTGATAACTGGGCGTAAGGGATGACTGGGCATGTAACTTGGGTACACTAGATTCTCCAGATGAAACCTCTGAAAGACATCCAGCCAAAAATTTATGATTGTAGAGTAAGTTAAAAATCCATAACAGGTCTATGTGATTCTATTGCAAAAGCTGCTGTTTGTCTTTGTTTGGATGCTAGAGGTATTGGGACTTTCCATGGCTCTATTAACAAATGGCACAGACAAACTGATGGTCTCTCTGCTGCATGTATGTCTTGGACAAAGCTAGTTGGGGCAATCCAAACTGCCAAGGAGTGAACTAAATATTAAGCAGTGCGGGCAGTCAAGCTCGGTGCTTGTGCTCACACTCTGATCTTTAACTCTTTAGCAGAATAGAGGCAGCTTTTGTTCCCTGTGTTTTTGTGTCCTGCTGTATTTCGTAGCTAAGCAATTGAGTGTTACTCCCTTAAATGTTTCCACTTCACTTTTTAAGTGTTTTAGTTTCCTTCAGAAAAAGCAGAGACACTTTTTACTTTAACAGATTTAAACTATGTGAAAGTTAGGTGTCTCCTCCGAGTTAGGCATCCTGACTCCTGCTCTCACTGAGGGAATGCGTGAATCATTGCCCTTAGAGACCTGTCTTAGGACAAGCTGAATCCCTCGTGGAGGTGGCTCCCTCTCTTTCTATTCACTGTGCAGAGAGAGTTGTGGTGATCAGCTTGGACTAGACACCTAAGTTTTAGATTGCTAAAATTAGCTGAGTTAATCCTACCTACAGCTACTACATTTATCTTCCAGCTTCTCTTTCTCTATTGTGTTTTTAATTTCATGCATCTCTACTCACCAATTTTCCCTGTCTGCTACAATTTTTCCCTGTATTCATCGTCCTACATGTATGTGTTATATTCTTTAACTTAAACCAGATCTCTGATGCTTGATTGGTGAATGGGACTGATTCTATAATACTTTTGCTCAACTCTATTTACTGAGACATTGATTTTCTTAAAGCACGTGTATTGAAAAAATCAGTAAGACAGAAGTAGTAATGTAAAGGCATCCTGCTGACCTGTAATCTGAGAGTTTAATATCCTTCACTGAGAAGGAAGCCTCTGGTTTCTAGTTCAGGGCAATTGATAGTGCGATTCTCCGACACCTACCATTATACCCATCGAGGATAGGCACATTCCAGCAAGCTGCAAGAAAACAGAGCAAGCTCTGGGGAAATTAAAGGAATGTCAAATATAACCTGTCTGCTGTGGTATTTTTCAAGCACTAGCAAATATGCAGGATCAGCCTTTCTAAATGAACACAAGTGTGAACTTCTGTTGAAGTCAGTGGAATTTTGCAGATGTTTTTAGAGGAGCTGGATTTTTATGCAAGATCTCTCTCTCCTACTGGGGGAGAGATATGTTAATATATCATTTGGTTTATATGAGCACTAGTGAGTTTATTGTTTCATTTGGAAAAAGGACATTGACAGCCTGCTTTGTTTCTACAAATGAAAATTCATCAAGTCAGTGATGAATCTCAGGTATACTTTTTTCTTTCATATGAAAGAAATCTGGTTATAAAAGTTTGTTAATGCTTATTTTGGATCTTACTAAAACTACTTGCAGGAAATATCTTCTTAACTACATATAGATAGAGAATTGGTGAGGAAGACAAAGGTGGTACTTTGGGGCTGAAACTGTAAGTTTTCTTTCTTACTTATTTTTGAAATCTTATCATCCAAAGGCAATTAGGAAAAAAAATGTTTTTCAAAGTCTGCAATAGGACTGCAACCACAGTTTTATATACTGCTTGTTACTCATGTATTGTGCATGTCATTTTAGCTTTTAAAGCAATCCTTAAGGTGTCGTGCTGAGAAATGAGTCATATATGTTTTTGTTCTGTGTCATTACAGGTTGTTAGCCAGAGAAGGAGGGAACCCTACAGCGGGGCTCTGGAGAGATTACAGGCATTATAGATACTGTATTTAGAATGGCAGGTATCCAAAGAAAGGCTTTATACATTGCTAGAGTTGTGTGTTGGGGGAGGGAAAAGCGTTGGAGGTCATGAACTATTTGATAACGAGAGAACGCAGCTGTGATGGGTTTCGAGCAAACGCTGAGTAGCAAGTGGATGAGTTCCCACGCACTGCTCCCACTGAGCGGGCTGACCAGCTCTTGAGCCAAAGGGAGCAGCATCACCTGGACCCAGAGACAGTCTGCTGTGATGCTGTATTAGATGAGTTTCACCAAAATAGGAAGAAATCTGTAGAGGAATAAGTTGGCAACATGAAGGAGACATTATAATGCAGACAAGCACACTAGCTACCTCCTTACATCCAGGAACGTGACAGCAAAGACTTCTGGCATCTTTGGAACTGAGGCAAAAACCTTTACCATTTTTCAAAATGCCTTTCAAAATGGAGATTGGAGAAGAGAGGAGCAATTGTTCTTTTGGGATTTATTTGTTGGGAAGGGGTCTTTTTAATGTATGAGCCAGAATTGTTTGATTATTTATGCAAAAGCATGCAAACATTTGAACCCTATAATGTAAACAAGCTGAAAAATTTTGCTGTATTTGGTATCTGCTGTATTAGTTCTTCCATTTCCTTTAGACCTTGAAATTAATACCTTAGAAGGTAAGCAACAGAGGCTTGCCTTCTTGTAACATGATTTCTTAGCCAATCCTGAATCCATGTTTTCCCCTATATCAAAAACAGAGACTGTATATGGAAAGGCCACTCAGCAGCTTAGGTTAAGTAGCAAAGTATAGGTGTATACTCCAGGGAGTATAGGCAAGCTCTGTGTTAGGTGTGCTCTTCTGTATGCTTTCTTCAAGGGTAATGCTTGATGTTGCTTTGCCCCAGCAAATACTAAATTATTAATGTCATTGATTCAGTTTCCTGCAATGTACTGCAGGATCCACATTTTGACATTTAGACAGATAATCTAAGCATTATTTTTTGGAAGATTGTCTGCAAATAGTGTTAGAAGGGTAAAACGAAGGATGTGCTCTTAGACAAACACGTACCTGCTGTGAAGCCTTTAGAACAAACTGAAGTGGTGGAGCTGGGATGCAAGTGCTTTAATATCATAGGATTTTGTTTCTACTATGTGTTATTACATAGCTATCATGACCTGATACTCTGAGGTACTTTGTGATTTCCTCCACCAGATATACTTGCTACATGCTGTTTTTATCTTACCCTATGATAGAGCCTCAAGACCCTGTGTTAGAGGGAGAAGGTTCCCCTAAAGGGTTTGGTAACTCAAGGTTTAGGCAGATACAACACTTCTGTAAACAGCCAAGCAGAAATGAGAAAGGGAACTCTGTCTGAGGAGGAAATGTTGTTGGTCCTCATGATAGTGCCTGTGGTAGCTACCAGTGATGCTTCTTGGGGCCTGACTTAGCAACGAAAATAGTGACCTTTCTGGGAACAAAGATCCCCTGTGGTTTGTTAGGATATTCCCACTATATCCCCATCATCTCTGTGCTTGGTTATGCAGTCCTCCACAGCCAGAGCTGTCATCCTGCCCTTTATGCTAGCATGCCTTCTCTCCTCTCACAGTCTGGCAGCCAGTTCATCCCTTCAGGAGGTCTCACTAGTAGACTTTGCTCTGCTCCTCTTAGGATAGGGGCCAGATCTCTGTACAGTGCAGTACAGAATTTACAGGGCTGTACAGATATTTTACTGTGGTAATTTCCCTTCTCCCAGTGTAGTAAACTGCTTTTTTTTGTTTGTTTGTTTGTTTGTTTTTTTTTTTTGTTTTTACCAGCTGACCCTCATTTAGAAGTGCTGGGAAGGTTTGACAAAACCATTATTGAAATTGTTCAGATAAAGTTATAGATAGTGTTCAAAGTGCCTGCTGTTTTGTTGAAATGTGCGGTTCAGTAGTTTTCTAGCCTTACATTGATTGTGGAATGCTAGTAACAGGAGCATGTGACAACATAAGGACCACTGCTTGTACCAAATTTAATCATCAGTGTGGCATCAAAAATGAAAACCAACTGAGAAAATGTTACCTAATGATTGGAAAGTGCTCTGCTAATAATAAGGGACAAGTGCAGGCAGAGAGCAGGACATTATTCCTGTGAAAGCTGGCAGAATGGAGACATAAGCTGCTGCTTCTGAAGTAAGAAATCTCTATGAAAAATGGGTCGTGTGCTTATTTAGGGAGGGAAAGAAATGAAGGTGAGACCAAGCGAAAATGCACAGGCAGCAGAATTACTTTAGAGCAGAGTTTCTGACTTTACTGTAGCAAGTTTCACTCCAGCAAAGTGGCAGCATCCCACATCTCCCATTGCACCTCTAAATTACCACCACCAGTTGTCCTTGCCCTTACTGTCCACCTGTGCTGCCTTCTCCTGTCTCTACCACTGGTAGTGTTGCTTCAGCCTCGGGTAGTGCCAGCATAGAAATCCTTTGTACGATGTGATAGCATATGTTGGAAATCTGCCTGGGATGACTCCTTCAGCACCTGAGCGCTGGTGCTCCCTGCTTCCCAGCCCTGCCACCTCTCAGAGCACCGCACAGAGCTGGGACAGAGCCAGTCAAACAGGTCTACTGGGGTATGATTGCATGACACTGGCAAGATGCCATTAGCCAGTTGGGAACTGAGAGTTTGGAGAAAATTTCTTTTTTACAGAAGAAAAAAGTTCTTCTGAGGGACTTCATTCTTCTGTTGTTCTGCAAAGATGGTGCCTGTGATGTCTAATCAGTAATGAGAGCTGTAAAAGGACAGAGCATGGACAGAGCAGAGAAGATTATATCTTCATGGTTTTCAGCTGCTAGAATCTCCTTTTTAGCTGGTAACATCTTGACTGAATATGTATGAACTATGATTTTTTTTTAAGCACTTATAAATTGTCCACAAGGACAAAAATCATATGAATGACATAGAAGCCACCTTTTGCCAAACTGTAAGCTGCAGAGGACAAGGACAGTAGACTTTCTTTAACTGGAAGTGTCACAGACCTGTCTCTTCACGTCGATTTTCTCTAAGCTGATGCCTGGAAATGGTTGTCCCATTTTGGTTAAAATTTCTTACGACTCTGCCTGAAGCAGGCATCTACTATAACAAAATTCAGCCCTAGCTGTCAAAGTTGGTAACATTATTAGCAATGGTAAAGATAGTGTGATAAAGGTTATATGTTAAGCAACCTGGAGCAGAGACTGACCTTGCTTCCAGCCCCAGTTGTTGCCTGCTTGCTCTGAGAGCTCCAGCCTTGCTCTCAGACACCTTAGACAGCCCTGAAGACCGCTCTGCCTCAGGTGTGCTCCTTGCCAGCGCCTTCAAGCGAGGCTGTGAGACCTGCTTCCACGGAGCCCTTGGAAGGGCTGACTCACCTCAACCCACGTGATGCTGAAGAGCCGTGTTTCAGCTGATCTTGTGCAGTGCTTCAGATCGCAAGAAGCGAATAGTTTCAAAATCACTGTTTGGGTGGTTTTCCTTTTGGAGGCTCAGTCAGCACAGAGAATGAAAATTGGCTAATCTGTTGTGTGTTTGCAGTCAGTTATTCACTCTTAAACCTCTCCAAAGTATGAGTTACAAACATTGAGGAAGAACATTTATTTGTTTAGAGAAAGCCTTGACTCAATTAAAAACATATATATGAACATTTGTACTGCTCTTATGCAGTGCAAATTTGGACAAAGTTTCCCATGAGAGGGTGTCTCCACCAAAGCATCAGTCACTGCTTGAAGTTATGAAAGTATATCCATATAGGTGGATGATGTGTAGTATCTACCTGTCACTTTTGATACTTAATAGATGATAAACCAGAATATAAAGAAAAGAAAATTAATACAAGATTAAAGGAGAAGGTAGGCTGGCAGGTGAATTACTGATGGGCAGAGAAAATTGGAAGACAGGCTGTCAAGTGAGGACAAGCTGCTTGCTTGTCTCTGGACAATCATTATTTCTGCAGGTAGTGTCTATCCCATGAGATCTCTTTGCAGCAGCTTTCTGGTAAAGGTGAAAAAATCCAGATTGCCTGATCTTCAATTACACCTCATCTAAGTTCCTGTTGACTCTGACTCTTTCATTTTTCAAAATGAAATGCAGTTCTGACGATGCTGATTGAAGTCCAGTCTCTTTTGTGGACAGGAAATGCCATAAAGCCAGTAGGATGCTTGTGCCTGAAGTGCCAGGACGTATGAGTCTGCTTGGAGCACCTTTCGCCCCAGGCAGTGCATTCAGCCAGGCAGTGTAGTAGCGAGGATAATAAACAGAGCACATACATATGTTTATGAGGAGGTAACCCTATTCAAGAAAGATCACAGGTAACATTTATAAACGGCATCAGGTAGCATCAAAGTCTTCCCTTCCCCTGCTGTTTTGAAAAAGTAGAGTTCAGAAAAATGGACAAGGGCCATTCTGCGGTGGCTGGTGTCAGTGGCAGGCAACGGTTGGATGCGTGCTTCATTTGCTCATACATAAATACTGATGCGCTTTTATCACTGTGCAGCTGCAGCTTTGGTGGCTGGTCTGTATGACTGCACAAAAGGGCACCAGGGTCTCTGGTGCGAGTGGATGGTCCGTCATCCACCGTGCTCAGTGCTGGCCCTCCCCATAGCCATCAGGTGATGGAGAGCTGCTGCTGGGGCTGCCCAGAGCAGAAGCAAATGGTTCATCTGCACTGACAGTCAGGGCCACAGGCTCAAGATCACTCCTCCTTTTAGTTGTCAGTATCAAAATTACCATTGAGGTTACTGTGTAAAAGCAAAGACCAAGATGCAAGAGTTACAGGCCCAGCAGGAGACTGGGAAGAAGATATCTATCTGAGTGCTAATGGGTGGAGTAGTTTTCTAAGTGGGAAGAGAAGTGATGTTAGGTTTGAATTCTCCCTTTAGGCTGCATTATATCTACACCTCTTTCTGGTGTGAGCTCTTTAACCACTAGCATAATGGTTGGTGGGACCAAGAGTAATGTTCTGCCTGCAGTGAACCTGCTCAGCTGGTGTCCACTACCCAGGGAGGCATCCAGGACCTGGATTTAAAACAAACAAACAAAAAAGCAAACAAAAATGGTGTGGCTCTCATTCCAGCACCTAAAACTTCTGCAGAGGTGGGCTCACACCAACTCCTGCACCTAGAGTCCTTTCTGTTCCCTTTTAACAAGGAGGCTCCTTCAGTGTATAGGGATTTAGCAGATCAAGAGAGATCGAGTTTTGACTCCATATATCACCTTCCTGGTGCAAAATACGGAATTTATTTCTCCTGACTTAAGGTATGTGTTGTACAGGTGTCTGTACCAGAGCTGATCACTCTGACCTGGCTCCCTTGTACAGTCAGAGAAGAGAAATAAGCAATTTTGGGGGCATTTTAAACTCCAGAAGTTCCTAGCTTTTCCCAGTGTGGACAGAGGGAGTTTACCTTGTACATATGTACCTGCATTGTAAATGTCTAAGATGAGGTCTTATGAATCTTGCTCTGAAATATCTATTGATTATTTTTTGTGATACCGAAGTTGGGAGTTCCTAGAAAACCTGGGCTTCCTGCCGTTCCGGTATTCCTCCATTTCTATAGAAAAAGTCCAACCCATTATCTCTAGATTTCAGTTTCATTTACGCAAGGGCAATGAACTTGGCATACTGAGCATGCTGAAGACTTTCTTGTCACCCAAGAAGTTTTCATAACAAATGGGTTTTCTTATAAAGTGAATTGTTTCTTTATTTGAAGGCACCTTCTCAAGCCCATGTAATAGCAATGCACCTAGCAGTCAAAACACAGAATATACTGTCTTTGGTGTCTGCAAGGGAGTTAAAACAATCACTATTAATCGCTCAAAGATATGAAAATGACTTATCCAAGCAAAACAGAAAAGCCACTTCCCAGTCAAAGATGCAATGCTTGATTTTCTTTTTAGCTACAGTGGTGCAAATTGAGAGTTGCTGGTATCAATTACATTTTGTCTGGATTTTCACTGATGTAACAGAGATAACAGTCAGCCCCCCGGTTTCTAACCAAGTTTGATATTACCCTAGTGAGTTGTTACAACCTCTTAAATGGCACCATATGGCAAGAAATCAATCACATTATGAAAATTACTCAGCTTTATAGATGTGCTGAGGTAGTCTTATCTAATTGTCTAATTTTACCTGCTAAATAAACAAAATATTCAAAGTTCTCTATTGCATGACAATTAACAGCAGTGGAGATCTCTATTTGTAATCCTAAGTGTAAAAGAGAGATACAAATATATTTGCTCAAGGAAAGGAGTTTTATGAGTAGGCAACACAGAAGAATTAGTCACTAATAACTGCATTTTTTTAAAAAAATGTAGTTAAATTAGTATAAATACCCTTTGGTTGTAAACTTCTGTGTAACATTGTAAAAGGACAGAAGTAAGCAGGGTACCATACCGGTGAGAAAACAGAAGGAATTCATACAGCTGATGTAAAAACTATACCTTGCTTTATCATACTGCTGTCTCATGCCATTGTCTTTGTATTGGTCTCATTGTTTTAATGTGAAACTCTATAGCTTTTGTGAGTTGGAACAGTTAGTATTATGGATCTTTTGGGATATACCAAAATAAAAATAGTAACTACGTAGCACATATTTGCTGTTAAACTGGATAAAGACAAGCTTCATTCCCCTCCATAATCTGTTCTTAAAAGTTAAATGAGAAGTGCAAAGGTGTGGTTAAAATATTTACTGTGTTGGTAAATTCTAAGATACAGAATTTTTTTTGCCTTCTCATGCTAGGACAGAGGGCAGAACCAAGCTTGGAATTTTTAAATTCAGTACCTTAAAATAATTCAGTTCATGTAATCAGCTGTTTGAAAAAAATATTCATAGTTGGGTTTTGGACTTTAAAAGCTGGTCAAAATGATGTGCCTGAAAAGGGACTTTTCTACCTGGAGCATGATTTGGTTGATAAGACATAAAACTGTATGTATATTTTCTCTAGCAAAAATGATTTTTTTAAAAAATCTTCTCTCCTTGAAATATGTATGCAGTTAGGTTTTACTTTGATGTAAGTGCACATAGCTTGGTAGAAATTCTGTTTTGCTGTCTGCTGTACTTTATGTATAAATGCTTTGGGCATGGATATATTTTCTGAAGGCAACCTGTTTCCAGTGCAGATAGTTCAGATTATTTCTGCTCTCACATTACTTTGATTTGTGTTCTGGAACATATGCTTAATTGAGGAACAGTCCTAAAATTTCTGGTACTCACAGAAATTGTGTATATTTGCTTCTTAAAGAAAAGTGCATCTGGAACACATTTTTGGGCATTATAAATTCTGTGCTGGAAGAAAACTGTAAAAGTAAATGTACTCACATACATACTCACTATGCAGCTGTTTGCTGTTAGTTACCTAAAAGCAAATTTCTGTCATTTGGGGATATCTTGAATCTTGTAGTTGATTTGGCTGTGGCTCTAAAATGAAACAAGTGCATTCTGTTTGCTCATATGATTGCTTGGTCATCCCGAGTCTAAGATTAATAAGTATATATTTATTTATTTTCTGAAGAAGTACCGGTTTGAGTCACTGTACGTTCTCTCTGTGCTTGGAGTGTTCTGTGCTGTATAAAAGTGCCTTGGACACCATGAGTGGAAATACTTGCCTAAGCCATGAAAGGTGGCTGTGGCATTTAGTGGAACTATGCACTTGGCAGCAGTTTGGTTTTCAGAAAGCCACATTACATTGCAAATGACCTGTCATGCTTTTCACTCTGCTGATGTGTCATAACATGCCATCCTCCTGCCACACTAAACAGCTATAACACGTATCAATCAGCTCTGCCATATACAGCATAAAGTGTGGTTGAAGGACATAAAAATGACAGATATGTTAATCTATCTGTCTGAGTCCTGTTTAGTGATGTTTAGTGATGTGCTAGATATCCCACTGGATTCTTTACATCAGGGAAAAGCTGGTTTAATTCCTCATGCTCACTTTTTTTTATGTCAATCTGACCCAGTCTGTAAGAAATGCATAGGAAGAATTTGTTGCAGTGGGGAAACCTCCACACACAGGTCTGGATGTACACTTTTTCCAAAGCAATCATAATTGTTGGCATTGCAAATTGTTTGCTCTTCTGGACAAGTTCATGCTTCATAAAACCTGCCAAAATATAACATCAAAAAATAATAGCATTCCATGGAGTTTGTTTTTTTTTTTAGAATTTTTTATATTCTCCAAGGCACAAATTTTTCACAGAACCAGACCTGATGATGTACAGTAGAAGAAGTAGCAACTGGTAACCTTCTTCCCCAGTATACTTCTCACACATTGATCAGCTTGTAATCTGCTTGTGGTTAATTTTTCAACCTTATTTTCTTCTCTCCCCCTCCCCCCCCCCCCAGAAAAAAAATGGCATGTGGAAAAGAAACAGCATGCGATCTCAGAATTTAATAGTATCTTAAGATTATTCTAACTGCTTTATTATGGTAGAAATGAAAAAGCACAACAGAGGGAAGGTACACCATATCAAGTGACAGTTGATTTTCCTCTCCTTGCCTATAAAAAATCCCTTTATCTCAACCTTCTCGGAGTATCAAGCATTTCTTTCCAGAGAGAAAATTCTAAGCTTGGAGCACATTTCATTAAATCTTTGCAAACCACTGATGTCTAGAACATGTTCTGCTTAGCATAATCACATTAATTTCAGTTTTCAAAAATGTGTGTGTTCCACCCTCTACATCTCTTAATCTCTCATGCCACCTCCATGAAGAGCATTTTGAGAGAAGCATACCAAAAAAGATGAAATTAAATTATTCTGGGGCTATTTTATGAACATTATATAGAAGCTTTGCTCCTGGTGACATTGCCATTAACTTGCCTTTCTTTTATATGAAAAGTCTAGACATGAACCAAAAGGCCGTGACTTTGGCCTTCTGACATTGACAATGCAGGCACAAGGAATTGTCTCAGCACATTTCATCTTAGTCACTACTGGGAAATGTGAGCATGGTACTTGCTCATCATGGAATAGGTCATACTGGTATTTCATTGATTCAGTGGTGGATTTGAATTAGCTCTAACATAGACTCAACACAGACCACTGACTTAGGTTGGAAGGAGCTATGTCTTTTAAAAATGTTATTACATATTACTTATGCTTAAAAGACTATTTATCTGTCAGTCATAAGCTTTTCCTTTACTATTCCATTTTTGTGAGGGAAGCAAAAATGGATGAGGGGAGGAAGAAGGGAGAAAAAAAGCAAAGTACTGGCATAAGTAAGCTGTGACTATTAAAAATGGGAGATAAACATTTATAAAAATAAGCAGATGCTGTGGAAGTCAAATCTGGAAAAAGTCTTCAATATTTATTATTTCAGTGACAGCTAACGTCTTTGGTGTCTTAGGTTATGGGCCCCAGGTAAAAGATTAGTAAAATACTAACCTGACAGTAGCTACTTCTGCTACATGCAATTGCTCATTATCTGAAAAGTAGTTCAAAGAACTTAATCAAAAAGAAAATATCACTATTAAAATTATCTTTCTGAAGTGATTGTGCAGGGAAGAATCATCTAAGGATGATTTCATCTTGATTTTGCACCATAAATCAACTAATACCAGATTTATGCTGTAAGCAACCAACCTTCAAACCACCCTTTGGCTTGCAAAAGCTTATTTTAGCCAAGAGGCAATGCAATTGTAACAAACATCCCATTTCATGGATATAATTCTTTGATCAATCAAGAGAAGAGGAGTGAAAAGTTTAAGTGTGTTGGTCATAACACATCTGTCTAACCTGGGACATTTCCTATGTAGGATGGTGACATTTGGAGCTGCCTGCGTCAACTTACTTGTCAGTGCAGAGCTGCATTCTGCCAGCAATGCATTCAACAACACATTACTCCGAAAGTGAATGTAATGGGACTACTTGCAAAATCAGGCTCTGCTTAGACTCAAAGAAGTTACCATTGACAAACTTGAACCTCAATTAGAAATGGATGTAATGTACAATAAAAGATGACCGTCTTTTCTGATCTCTTAAAAACTTTTAGCAGTTTGCAGTTCATGGCTAACGTTTCCATGCAAATCAGATGCCTACTCCCATAGACCTTATTTGAAAGTCCAATTCTATGCTCACATACGGTGTGGCAACAGATTTTGTATGGAAGTAGAGTAAATTGTAAAGAGATCTTCCATTTCATGTACAAGTTTAATTGCTGTAATTTTCTTCATGCAGCTTTTCACTCTTTACTATAGTAATAATGACATAGATAAGTAGTATTAAGATATAAAATGGTAAAGAAGGATTATAACATGAAATGGGAAAGAAAAAAAATCAGTTTCTGTGTTAGCAACACAGCAACAAAAAAGACATTAAGAAAAAATCTTGCTCTGGAGAGAGAAGCAATTTCTCAGCAGCTGTACCTTTAATCTAAAATACATTGAAGAAGACAATTCCTCACAAATTCTGATAAAGTTTTTGTAGGTCCCCAAATTAGTCCTCATTGTCTTTAAAGGTAGTGAGATCTATTTGTCTGGTGTTGGTTTCTTCCCTTCCCAAGTTCTAAGTGCATGGTTCCAGAAGACTCATTGCTTCACAGGAGTCTCAGCTGAGGGTAAATAGAGCTAGCATTTTATTGTTTTGCTCTAGGTAATTCTGCCTTTTTGTGGCACCAACAACATACCTGAGCATGAGCCATGTGGCTAACATCTGGCACATCTGATTCATTCAGTTTCTGGTTGGTTTGCATGGTACATATTATTTTCTCTGAAACTATATCTCTTACTTTTGCTCCATGATCTCTGTTGTTTCTCGTTCTGGAATAACCCTGATTTTATGTCGAAAGGTCTTTGATCTAGGCTTTTCTGAACTTGAGTAATACCCATAATGCAGAAAGCAGAATATTACCATCTCTTTATCACTTTGATAACTTTTTTATTTTTATTTCTTAAGTTGAAACAGAAGTGATAACTATGCAACAGCACATGGTGTGGATCCTGGCAAATGCTGACCCAGAGTGGATGTTTCTCAGGGCAGTGACCGCACTACTGCATCAGGATGGGTTCACCATGGCATGTCTGCACTAAGAAGTCTATCTTGAGAGATTCATGGATAAATCTCTACCAAGAGCCCCTAAGAGAGTAGGACACAGCTGTACTGGACTGAATTGGCTTGCACAGAGACAACTCAACTCAGGTACCCAAACTGTGCCTTCCCAAACCATAAGCTTGCAGCCAGAGCATGAGTGTCTTAGCAGCTACGGTGCAGATGTGGCCAGTGCTGAGTAAGTTTAGGACTGTATATTTTCAGGTTTCAGGTTGTGTTTCTCACTCATTTCAAGTGGAGCTAAAAGCAGACTGTGCAAACTAACCTCAAAATTGGGATTCCTTATATTTTGGGGAGTCTCTAGATGCCAGATCAGATTTTGAAAATGAGTTTTAAATTTCTACATTCACAGAAAGAATTAGGATTTAAAAAATGCACTACTGTGTAGTTATGCCTTCTGTTTCAATTATGAAACACAGAAAATATTGCAAGGAAATGAATAGGATTTCCTCTATCAGTCACTCAGTGCAGAACTGAAAAGTGAGTTTTTTGCATAGCTGCTGGGTCCATCTTTGCTCTGAACTGGTACATAGTTATGTCCTCCTCTTGCATGCATCAGTCATTGGTACAAAAGATTCTCTGACATGCTGTGGGCTGGAGTCAGAGGGAAGTTATTCTTTTTAATGCAAAACTGTTTCTAGAGAGGCCAAAACTTTTCTTTATAGGATGAATGTAGGACCACGCAGCCGTGAGGAGTTCTCCAAAACAGGTTAATGTCTGTTTTGCCTAAATGGCGTTTGTCTGAGAGGGACAAATGATGTTCCTCTCCTGCTTTCTGCAAATGTTCTTAGGTAACAGCATGCAACGTTAATCACCCTGCTGCTCCCTGAGCTGTCAAGCAGGTTTTGTGCATCCCATGGTGCTGTGAAATCTCTTCCCCAGGGCCTTCCATCATCTCCCCCGTTCCTCCAACAGCAGACTCTGCAGCATGGTGAGTGTGAGCTCCAGACAAACAGGTTTACCAAACTGAGTTACTGACCAGCCTTGTCATTCAGAGGCATGAACACCTTTACTTTCTTCACAGGTACCACGATCTTTGGAAGAACAGTAGGTCCTAGTCAAAGAAGCGCTCAAAGAACCAGTCAAAAGGGGCAACTGACCTCCAGCTTCTCTTACTCAAGGAGCTCAGAAGTGAAGGGTGACTGGACTAATTTTAACTGCCATCTCCAGTTAGGGTGGCTGGGAATCTAAATGAGCCTCTAAATTAGGGAGGTTTGGAACAATGAGCTGCTGCTTTCATTACTTCGCTCTGCTGTCTCTGGGATGCCAGTGTTGATCAAGCTCGTGTTTGTCTAATCTCATGGTAGATTTTCCCATCTACTGGGGTTGGTATTTTATAGCAGAATACTTTTAACAGTAAATGTAACTGACATCTGAAAGCAGTTTATATTCATTTAAAAGCTTGGTCAATGGAAAAAGAGAAAATTAGGCAAGGTTTGTAGGAAAGGTAGTATCACCTTTTAGAACAGCTGATACAGTTAAAACACGTTAGCATTTCTAAGCACCCAAGCCCTTTTCAGGAAAGCAACAGAGAGCACAGAGAAACAAAAATCTAGCACCTCTCCTCTAAATGTGACATTTCTGAAATGCCTCCCAGTGCTGCAGATTAGTGCAAGTTTAGAATAAGCCTGATTTATAGCTATAGCACATGTTGTGAGTCTGGAAACTCAATAACATTTTATTACCTACTAAAGCAGTTGTTTATTTAAATGATTATTTCTTGTGGCATATACTAGAAGATAAACAGTGTGTAAATGAGTGAACTGTGAGATTGAATGCTTTGTGACTGGTGTATTCAGTTCATTTTATGCCATTCATTTCTGAATTTATTTCACAGTAATACTACTGTTATGCTATCTGAAAAAAAAAGGTCTCTTCAGCTGAAGGAATCAGTGTACCTTACATGTATTTTATCAAATTTTCATTCTCATAATCAATTGCAATTGAAATTTTTAAGTTCCTATTTTCAGGCTGAAAAGCACTGATATTTCACATAAAAATTCCCCCAACTAAAAAAAACTTGTAAGTTTTATTTTAGAGAAGCAAAATGAAACTTGATAGAAAGATGCTTTCTTCCATGCTTCGCATTCCTGCTCTATTAGCATGATATTTTCGGATACAAAGCAAAAAAATCATTTTCTCATCTGGCAAAATGTATTTATCTTATGCTTGTAGATTTGAACCAGCTTGTTTTTTCTCCCGCCCCATTCTGGAAAGTATCATTACGTGTATGTTGTTTTCTGCAGCTGTTGTGCTGTAAAAGATGCTCTCCTTTTCCTCCAGAGGTATGATATCCCCTTTTGAAATACAACGTATAGGGCTAGTTTCTCGCCCAAAGGAAAATTTAACAAAGGAGTGAAAATGTCTGTGGTCCTGGTGTCACTGTAGGAGGAAAAGTTTCTGCCTACCCCATGTCATAGAGGATATTAAGAGCTCATGTAGCCAAAAGATAGTTGTTTTGCCTGATGGTGTAGAAAGACCTTTCTTAAGTGGAGAAATTACCTTCTATGGACTTAACGCTCTCACCTTCCATCTCCCTTCCCTTCTCTCTGTGACACACGTGCTAATTTTAAGGAAAAATTATGACTGCTGGGGAAGAACTGAGACTCTTTTGGTGTTCTTCTAACCACTTTTTGTCCTATCTCCCATCTCCAGCAGCCACAGCTGGGGCTTGCCGTTGCCGAGCTGGTGCTTGGCTGACTGCTGTGCCAGACATCGCAGGGCTAACGCTGAGCGCGGGGCGGGGGGGGATGAGCAAGGTCTGACATCCTGCCTGCTCTGCTCAGGTGTCGATTTGTGATCACTAGGCATAGCGGGGTGACTTATCTTTCTAGCCCCCTTCCTTCTGGTCATCTTCCTACATTGTCTTTCCCTCTGTGCCATGGCTTCAAGGTGCAGTAGCTTTAAATATAATATAAGTGAGACTGACTGCTAAAAGCCATCATAGCTGGTTAAATGGGCTGGAATTTGTCATGCTTCACTGAAAACATATATTGAGGTCCATATTGTAACTATGTGATTAGATTTCTGTTCAGTTAGTGCACAGACATAGCTATTTCTAGGGTGGGATTCATGTGACTTATTTTAGACATCTACAGTGATTATTTCTGGCCTGTGAAGAAAGCTTGAATGATAATTTTAAATGCCTAGAAGTATAAAGTTTAGAGATAGTGTCTACAATATGAGCATGGAAAGTTGGATGAGATTGATTCCACTGCTGGTGCACTTTGAAATCCTCCCTCCTTAGCTCTTCCAGTGACTGTCTCTAGTACTCAAACTAAATTGGGAGGAGGAACACTTTTCTGGAGACTGCTGTCTGCTCCAGAGCCTTGGACCTGGCAGTGCTGTGGAGAGCAATGTGCCCTTCTTATGGCCCCAGATTGCCCGGAGGCTGATCAGAGGGCACCATCTCATGTTTGTGGCTAGATTCTCATCTCTTTATGTGAGCAATTGCATCCAGGGGAATTATTTTACTGATTTTTTCCAGTCCAGTTTATTTTCTGAAGAGAATGGGGGGATGTTAAAGATGATGTTCGCATATCTTTGTTCAAGCTTCTTCCAGCATCCTTTAATACAGTTTCAGTTTGAACTGGAACAGTGTGGCAGTCTTTGAAAGGATCTTTGGAGATCATTGCCCTGTTAATCATCAGATCAACACAGATAATTGCTTAGCGCTCTGGCTCCAGTGAGTATTTCTGATGTGCAATATAGCTTTCTAGCAGTACAGATACTGAGATGTCACCAACATACAGCTCTTGCTTTCTTAGTGACTAATCATTTGAAAATTTTATGTTATTTGACAATTTAGCCATTGTCAAATATAACCTAAATCTTTGCTGACAGCAATGCTAAGTGTATGGTGGGAAAAAAATAACAGTGTCTGAATTACAGCTTTCCAGAGGAATAAATTCTAATTTACCAATTGGACTATTACAATCTCTGCATATTCTAGCAAATAGTGCAAGTCATACTCGTGTACTAAGAAATTTTTGTTTTGGACAGAATGTATGCAAAGTACAGCAGTTCTGCCATGACTCTTTATTAAAATCCTAAAATGTAATTGCTGTTTTCTAATGCATGTCTTAAAATATTAATGTTTCTTATATTTCTGGATCTTCAGAAAACAATATCTTCTTCTTTTGAAGTGCTGACATTTTCTTTAAATAAGAACACCACAACCTAAGCTTCATTTTCACAGGATAAATTAGTAAAGAAGCTGTTTTTAATTATCTCCTCTTTGACTGCTTTGTTGCTCAAATTGCTCTTGCTCTCATAGAGAAAATGAAGAACTCCAAAATTTTCCTAATGGTTATTACAGATGTCAATGTAGTGTGCAGACTGTTCAAGGAAAACTCCCATGTTCTAATACCAATGCTCCACAATGCCCACGAGCGAGTACTATGTTATCTTTTACCAGCAACTGTGAGGTGTGGGGTGCTCTCAGCTAGTTTTCGTTATCCACAGAAAAATCTTGGTACCATTGAAAAATGCAAGTGGCATACTAATTAATTTACCAAAGGCAACTGAGGTCATGGTTACATAGAAAATGGGAAATTTGCCACATATCGATAGGATAATCGAGCAGGATGGGAGAGTGAGTGGACCATGCATAACAGATGTTAGTCATGTTGCTTACTGGTCTTTTGGAAGGTGCTTGGTCACTGTTACGAGGGAGGTGATACAACAAACAGTGTAAGAGAGTAAGCACTCAGCCTTTGCTGTGCACAGTGTGCTTCTCTGCTTTCTTACCTATTTTCACAGATAAGTAGTGTAGTATGTTGGGTCTTCAAGACTTTTGAACCTCAGATCTGCAAACAGGCTGGAAGGTGCCACATGGAAAAACTGAATGCTTCAAGCCATGCCCCTGGCTGGGCGTTTCAGTTCAGACTCAGTCTAAGTGATTGAACCATCACGTTGTGCAGCATGTAATTTTGAGAGGACATGCTGGCAACTCAGTCTCTCCTTTTTGTGTGTTCTGTGTTAGATAGCTGAAACCTCTGTTAAGGCTTGCTCTTTCCTAGGAAACCATGCTGTATTTGAACGTTTCTAGACAGGATTGGACACATCAGTCCATCAGTGACTGGCTGACCAGCCTGTGTACTTTAGGCCAAATTCTGTTTGGCAACATATCAAACAACTGTGGCTAACTCTGGCGGAGATGGGACTGATAACACTGCTGCAAGCAGTGTTTTTTTCTATCAGGCACTCAGTGACTGTCAACACAAATGGGCAAATCCAAAGCTCTTTTTTCATGTTCAGACCTGATAGGACTTTCTGCTGGAGACAGACTTGTCTGAATATTCAAGTCTGGTTCTGTGATCATTGCCTTTGCAGGAGAGCTTACAGTTGTGGCATTGCTATTGACATCTGATGAAAACCAAGCAGACAGGGCTTTCTCTCTCCCCATACCCTCCCCAAAAGAAGAGCAGATCTTTTCATAAATGTATTTGCACTAACAATAATAACTTTTTTACCCCAAAAAATGTTAGCAACTTATTTCAATCTTTCATTCATGAAAGTTGTAGGTGAACACTTTGGGCCAAGTGTTAACTTGCAGCATGTATTTACAATGGAGAAGTAGGCTGTGGAAAACCAGACTTTGAAATGGAAATTCTGCCACAGCTTCTTGCTGCCCTATTTTGTTTTCTTTTTCCCATTGTCAGCCAAATCAGGCTCACCGTTCCTTGTTCAAAGGGAAAAGTGTTAACTTTCCAGAATTCCCTGTGCTGCTGCTTCTAAGCCTTACAGACGTTGTCAAATGCTGTATCCAGTACTGCTTTGAGCATGTCTTGATTTTCTGAGAAAATTCTATTCTTCTTTTACCTCCTGACCCTTGGAGCTAGCTCTGGGATACAAGGAACCCATACCAAGTAGAAGGTACGTTATCCAGCACTTCCAGCGCTTGAATGTCATTTCTAGGCAAATATACACATTTCAGCTGGGTAACTGTTCCCTGGCTGTATATTTTTTGGTATACCAGGTTTCCATTAAAATCAGTAGCTGCTCATACAGCACATGTAGTGTAAAACTAAATTGCGTATTTGTGGGAACAGTCTATATGTCCCTGTAAAGTTCTTCTTCTATCTTTGCCTGATAACAAAATGAAATGAGATTGAATGGAAATTAACTGAACATAAAGCTATAGCTGCTGTAAGACTGGAGAGCTACTGTAATTGTGAGCTATTATTAACATATTTCTCTTTTTAAGCAAGTATACTATCTTTTTCTGAGTTCATTTTGCTTCTAAATATATAATCCTAATCTCATTCCATTTTGAAGAGTACTGTTTTCTGGCAGATGGCAAAACTTCCAGCAGAGTGGCTTGCGAATGTTTGGGTGTGAAGTACGCTCAGTGGTGATGCTTGAAAACTGCTCTGATGTGATTTAGGAAGCGTACTGTATGGGTATGCGATACCTGGGAGGAGGAAACCACTCGCGCAGTGTAGCATGCCCAGGTCCTGCATAGGACAGCATAAAGCTTAACTCCTTGACATTTTATCCAGTGCTGAAACAGCGTGATTTTAGCTGATGATCTTCCCTGGCCATCTGGTTAAAGAGTGTGAAAGAACTTTTCAAGGATTAATTATTTCCTAGATTAATATTGCTGACAATGCTGACATGAGGCAGAGTATACCTTTGCAGCGTGTTATGCTACTAGAAATGCCATTAATTATTTTGCCTGTGATTTGCAGAATGCTGTGATTTTGTATGCTGGCATTCTCCCCCCAAATCACCATCTGTGTATATCACAGGGTATACCATAGTATACATTTCAGCTTCTTTCAGGAAGTTTTTCCAGGTTCAGATTTAAGAACCTGGAATAAGTATTTTTTAATAATGCGTTAAAAAATCTAACTTTTTCATTCAATTTTGCTCTCAAAACTTGTGAAAATCTGTCTCCTAACAATGTACTCAGTAGGATATACTCTCAATCTGATTGCATTTTACAGAGTGATTAATTTCTCCTTTTTTTGCAAAAAAAAAATTGCTGTGACATAGGTCATATTTATAAGCACTAAGGTATTATATTCAATTGTGTTGTAATGTAAATATGAAAAAACCAACACTGGCTACCCATTTTCAAAAAATATTTATGTTACGCACAGAGACATACCAATAATTTGATCAAAGATATCAACATAATTAGTATAGCCATCAGAAGTTTAAAATGTCTCAAAAATTTAGAAATATTTTAAATAGGCTTAAACTGAGTTCACCTCCACTGTTTTTGATTCTGTTTGACAACACAAAAAAGCTGACACAGTTCCACATCTAGTCAAAAACTGTTGCTATTTCACTGGCGTATCTATAAAGTTTTTATTAAGAATAATTTCAGATTAAAATGTCAGTAGGTTTTCTTTGAACTTCTGTGTTACTTACTGTGGCTTCAAAGTCTTCTGACACTAGGTGTCTAAAACCAGTCTGATACAGGAAACTCCTGTAGGTGTTTCTATCATTAAAACAGATGCCCTGCCTTATTTATTGTAAAATGGAACAGTAACTCAGTGAAGCAACGCATATGGTCTAAATTCCTGGCTCTGTATTCATTTGGTAAAAGAAAATCTCTGGTGAAACCTCAGAAAGGGAAGAACCATCATGTTATCTCTTCAGAAAGAGAGAGAAAGAAAAAGGAGAATCAAAGAGTTTGTAGACTGCTGGGGAGTTTATGTCAAAGAAAATTATTTTTTTTAGGAGGGGTGGCTTTGTGTGGAAAAACAAAAGGCTTTTTAGGCTCTTACAGCAGAAGCAGAGGAAAGTGGTGAAATTTGGCCAGTGGACAGTGGGGCAGGATAAAATGGAAAATATGAGACTTGTGAGAGAAACACCTTGTAAATGGAGCAGGGTTCAGGTACCAGGGAGGACAGAGCAGGGAGGTGGTGGTTTTGCTTGGAGAAACTCCTGGGCTTTGCAAACTGTGTTTGGAAGTATCTCCCTTTCCCACTCCTCAAAACAAAACAAAACAAAACAAAACAAAACAAAAAAAAAAAAACAAAAAACAAAAAACAACAAAAAAAATACCCCCCCCAAAGCAAATACTTGAGCTTTTCATGGAAGTTAAAACTTTGCTGATTCTACACAACTCCGTATCTTTTGAACTTCCTGGTAACTTCGGTTATTTAAGTAACTTCGGTTATTGAACTACTTCAGGGATATACTTTCTGTTTCTTCTCATGAGGACTAGTGCAGTCAATCTGGAAACCTCTGAGAAATATCTTATAACCTATAATAACCCGTGTCCTTTCTGACTGGTTACCTTTGCACTTGGCATGGTCAGGTTAATCAACAGTTTTCTTTATTTGTATGAACCCTTAGGCCCCTGCCTCTAATGCGACATGACTCGAGAGCTTGGTTAATATAGCACGTGCCTGATCGCGACCTCAGCTGCAGAGGGGCTTTGCACTCCAGTAAGGGATCCTGTGCCACTGTTGAGATACAGCTCATGTGCAGCTGACGGAGCTGTTAGTACCCAGAGAAAATTGCTCTGCCTTTTATGCAATAACTCTCTGCTCCCAACATGCTGTTTTGCAGCAAACCTGTTTTCTTCTTTGTACCTTTAACTCTGAGTAGGTAATTTAAAGAAGCTGAGTCACTGCTGCAAGAGAAGACAAACTCTTGAGCAGCAGTGAGGCAAGTGTTTTTACAAAACAAGACAGTATGATTGCAGTTCACTTTCAGCTCCCACAATCTGAGGCAGTGGTTTCCTTGAAGGAGTCAAACCTGTTCTTCAAAGGCTTTTCCAGAGCCCTGCCCGTAGGATCCACCACTCTAGCTATAGGAAACGCTACTACAAAGCAGGCATCCAAGACTTACTTGATGTTAACCATATAAAAGAGTCATGATGAATCAGGCTACAAGTCCAACTTAAATTTCAGTTGGGGAGGGCCTCTTTCTCTCCATAGATCATGTAGTAGGTGTGATTTTCTTAAAATAGATGCTTACCTTTTAGGCAGCTAAAGTTTGCTGAAAAGAACCCTCTATTTGCAGTGATAAAGTGATTTGCCCACCTCAAAAAATGGCTATCATCCAGAAACCAGAGTTCAGATATCCGGGGTTGGGGCACTGACTGAATGTAGATGTCTACACCGTAGGTGTTTATGAGCCACCTCTAGGCCCCAGTTCAAGTCAGCAGGGAAAGTCATCTCATCTCAGTCAAAGCGAGGTGTGTAAGATGAGTCAGATGAATCATGGTCTGAAAATACCTCTTCTGCATTGCTTATAAAAGGAACCTGAGGTGACTAGTTCAGTGGTAGATGCATGCAGAAAAGTGAGATGAGTCCTGCCTCTTAATGTAGCCCTTAATCTACAAATGCTAACTTTTAATATCAACAGCAAATTGCAGCTTCTGTTAGATCTGTACACTGATATAGGGAATAGCATGGACTAGGTAGGAGATTGCAAATTAGGACTTCATTCTCAATCCTGCCTAGGACAGTCTGCTTCTATGCCTTTCTTGTTAGTGGTGAATCACCAATATACCAAATCCTAAATCTTGATTCTAGCTGTTTTTACCAATAAAAGAAAAGGATAAGTTGATGCATGTTACTACATAAAGACAATGAACTAATAATAAACAGCTTTAATGCTGTTAAATTTAAAGGTTAAACTTCATGACAGACAATCGACTACTTTGGTTATAGAGATGTCATGTGATCGTTAGAATGATGATTGAATTTAAAGTTGCCTTCCACACTGTTTTCAGTAGTCTCTTTGGTCATCCTCACTTCTTGTCCAGTGCTCTGAAGATCTTTTTTCTCGCACAAACATCCTCCTGCCACCTCCTCTGTCGATTACAGAACTAGGACTCTTTCTCCCATATGCCACTTAATCCTGATTCTCTGAGCTTGTTTCTCTTTCTTTCAGGACCAGTCTGATATCACAGCAGCTTGGGTTGGATTAAGCAACATAAAAGAGTAGAAGAATTGAAATAAAGCTGAGTTGTGCAGTGTGAAATCTCTTCCTGTTGGAAACCTGAATAACAGAGCATTAGATAGGATAAACCTCATCATCATGGATGATTTGCATCTGCTGCTCCCTCCCAGCATATTGGTGCTCTGCACTCAAGCTGCTTTTGTGAGAGGGGACCAAATTGGATCTGAGATCTGAACACCCCATCAGTGTGTAGCTCAGTTGTTTTTGCAATCTCCCAGCCCTCTGCTCTGCATCCACAGGTTGCTCAAGCAGTCAGTGATCCTCTGGGAGGACTGCTGGGTCTGGAAAAGGCTTCCATGACCAGTTCCCTCCTCCAGTGTGTGTATACTTGAGTGACACCACTAATTAAGATAGCTGTACAAGACAGGAATAGATCACTAGAATGGTCCTAAGAAAAAGCTACAATTTTCAAGATGATGAGGTAATCTTCCTATTATCTTGTATTTCAGATCCCAAGTGGGTCTATTGGTTCTTCAACTTACTTGAAGAGGGAGTTGGCAAGAAGATCCCTATCAGTCTTGGGTGATTCTTTGCAAATAGCAGTATAAAACAGAGAACTTATTGCATCATTATTGAGTGATTGTGAGTAGGGTTTGATTCCTGTTAGTGAGAGGTGGTTAATCCTCCGCAATGACTTTCTAGTTACCATTTGTATTACAATAGCACATAGCAAATCAAACCGAAAGCAGGACCTTGCTGTGCGAAGTGCTGTACAAGGAGTCATGGACAGTCTATGACCAAAAAAAAAGCATGCAAGCTAAACAGACAAGGCAAAAGAGGGCCAGAAAGGAAAAAAAAAGCCAGTGGAGAACTCGCAATGAATCAAAAAAGGTGGATTAAGTACCAAGCCCATTTTTTGGATTTAATCGTACACTTGGGTCAGCTTTGTCTTGGGTAATTTTCAATGGCCCATGCGAGCCAAGCAAGTGAAAGACACCTGTATCATGTAAGTCAAATCCGAGCAATAAATGCAAAGGTGCTGCAACAGTAAAGGATTTTATAAATCACTTAGGACACCTACAAGTTACCCCCTTTAACAAAGATCATCTTCCCAAACTTTCTCCATTTAGGTATCTTGCTTTGATTTCATTTGGGGGAGGGGAGTTGCATAAATTCTAAACAGGGCAGAAAAGAGGATGGGATGACTTTTTGGTGACCTCTTCTCAAATAGCATTCTCATAGTATATATTTCTAGGTTGCCTCCCATCTCCTGCACCCTTTCTGATCCCCCAGAGGAGGATCAGTCTGTCTCAGCTTTTGTTTAGCTAGACTAAACAAGCCACATTCTTCTAATCTCCCCTCCCAATTTTTTTCACTTCCTTAAGTTACCTTAGGTGCTATTATCTGCATATTACATTGAATGTGATTGAATGCTCAGAGTTAGACTGGTTGACATAGCGCCCAATACTTCATGCAGAGACATTTGTATTTGTGAATCTGTGTTGGAAAACATCTTCCCTAAAGTTGCATTCACTTTGCTTTCGGCTGCGTCACATCAGAAACAGTCACTCAGTGATCACTTTGCCCAAGAAGATGCCTTTCCAGGTGATTAGTGCTCGAGTTTTAGCTTATACATGTGTTATTAATCTGTAAGAGCAGGAAAGAAATGTTATGGACTTACTGAATGCCACAGAATGCAAGGACAGACCTGGATATGGCTGATCCTGCTCAGAGCCAGATGTGAGATCAGACTGTGCTTGCAAAACTTTCTACTTTAAGCAAGATAACATGAAAAGCATGGGAATAGGTTATTTCTATTATTGTCCTTGTCTTTGAGATAACATCCTAGATTTATGTTACAGTGGAGAATAAAGTGAAGTCACATTCAAAACAGTTACTTTACTTATCAGAAGGAAGCAGTATTATTTCTGGAGGGCACAGCCATTGCCAATCACTTTGCTTACATTTGTGTTTCTCAAAAAATATCCTATAGTGTATGATAAGGTTAATGGCTTCGTGCCACAGTTTCTCACACAGGAATCCCCTTTTCAGGGACATGAAGATGGCTGATGTCAGGAAAGCTTCTGGACCCTTTGCTAAGAGGTATTTGTAAAAGGTGTATGTACAGCTGATGGTTATCAAGTTAATTGAAACAGAAAGGCAGAATCCTGCCTGACCACTCATGTGTTTCATGCAGATAGGAAAGCTCAGTGCAATCTTCTGCTGGTCACATGAGGCTTGGGCCACACCAGGAGGTGGCTGACCAACCATGCTGTGCCTCCTGCCAAGGAAGCAAGGGCTGGGACAAGTGGGCTGGGAGCAAACCCTGAGTTATAAACCCCTGAGACCAACGCAAGCAGAGGTTCCTCTGGCTGCCGGTGGGACATGTAGAGTGGAGCAGCTCTCTCCTTGTTTGTCCAGCAAGGCATATGAGGCACAGCACCAGTAAGAGTGGGGACCTGAACCCAATTGTGAAGGAAATGAGTTAAAGCAAAGGAGGTCTAAGAGACAGCAAAGAAAGTAGAAGACTTTGTTTCGTATCTGTTTGTTCTGAAGAAAATGGGCCCCTGAGCGTCCTTTTCAGCAAGACACTAGAAGACCAGGTGCAAAGTAGCATTATTTAGCCTGGCTCTGTACTTAATTCCTTAGTCTTGATTTCATGCCTTGTTTTTTTTTTTTTCTCATTCTTTATACTTTCTCAAAACCTGAAGAGTTTCCTGAGAGTGACAGTTGTGTCTGAGATAGACCAGAACTATTATTTGCACACAGGTAGAATTTCGTCCTCTCCTGTGATTATGCTTTTCTACTGTCTTCCTGTTTTTCAGTATGTCTCAGATTCTTTTACTGCTAATTTTGTTTCTTCTCTCATTGCTAATAACCGAGTTCTCAATGTTGCTTTTTATCTTTCAATTTTTATAATCTCTTTATTCATTAAAATTGTTTCCTGCCTTCTTGCTTTCCATCAGCTTTTCTTTTCCTACTGTCTGTGCAAATGATTTTCAGCGCTCTTATATTGTCCTCATGTTGTTTAGGTAATGAGATTAATTAATACAGTCCTTGCGCTTTCCTTGTAGGATAGCCAACTCAGACCCTTTTGTCCTGCAATGGCAAATAAAAACAGTGGATCAATATGTGAAAAATGTCCCAAAAAGCTCTTTAGAAATTTTTGTGCTATTCTTGATAATTTTGAAAATATTTTTTCAGAATGTCTTTAAAAGTACTTACTAAAAAAAAGTTGCCATTATTATTACTCCCTTTTCTCTTCTCTTAGAAAAAATTAAATAGAACCCCGCCCCCCCCCCCCCACCAAAATGTATGGAATAGAATAACAGAAAGTTTTGACAGAAAATTAGCTTGCTTTAGTAATTCCATGACGGTGAAAATCTGGTTTTCTTAAAGGTAATGGATGTTTTGCCATGAACATTTCTTACCAGGAACTTATCCAAGGCTAAGTTGCATTTGGAGGATGAGAGTCTGTGCTGCTTAGGCTCTAGGCAGTTGTGTAGAAAGTAGGGATTTGGCTTAGAAGCTAATGGGATGCTGCAGGTGCTGGCCTCCTTCCCCACAGGGTTTGGCTGCAGCCTCGATACCATGAAGGACGTGGGGCAGAAAAAACAGCACTGAGCTTGAGGGAATTCCATTGGCAATATGTATTTTTTAAAATACCATGTGAATGTATGTACTGTGCTATTTCTTATATAGGCTGTATTCCAGAATACTTTCTGTTGTTAAAATGAATGAGAGAAAATAAATGACAGAGGCAGAGTGAAGAGACTGGAGGGCAGGGAAAAAATATTTCAGATTCCCAGGGGAGCAGGCTCTGAAGAAAACAACAGCCGTTGCTATTTAGTAGCTGATATTTGCTCATCAGTCTCGTTTCATTGGGAGTGGGAGCCCAGAAGCATAGTGAAGTTTTTCATAGGCTTCGGTGTTATTGTTGATGTTTTTTGGTATAGCTACTGGCCATATCTATGCCGGTAAATTAAATAGGGAATGTCCCCGAGCCCCCAGACGTGATCTCTGCCTGGTTAAGCGGTTAGCGGTGTAGCTGGCGCATCCTTGGCCTGTAACGATTAATGCCGCCCCCGGCATTCCCCCAGCAGCTCCTGAGAGTTGCTCTGCGGTTTGAACATCCCAGGATGCCCTTGCAAGAATCAGCTCTCTTTATAGGACTAAAAGAGCTTGGTAGGATAAAAAGGGGCCATTCCAGGCCAGCTGGCACCAGTGCCCAGCAGCATTGCAGGATATTTTTATTTTGTTAGCCTAAGTATAGGCTCTAAATGCTACCATACCACATTCTTTAATTTTTTCTTAAAGGCTTAATATTCTTTTTGAATAGATGTATGTAATTTTAACAAAAGAGCAATTATATTAGACCAAAAATAATTGTATTTTATGAAGATTTGGGTGTCAAGGGGCATTTTTGTTGCAATAGAGCTAAAACAAATGGGTGGAAAGTGTTTGCACAACGAGTAATTGCAGCTGAAAAGTATAATTGTCGTCTCTTTATCTGACGTGATGAATTTGAAATACCGGTCATTATTAAAAAAAAAAGAAAGAAAGAAAGAAAGAAAAAGAAATTAGACATTCTGTGCAGAAAAGTTCACATGGGATTCTTTTCACCGCTAATCTGTTTTTGTGTGCAAAACCTGATCCAGAGAGACTGTTGTTAGAGATAAGAGATACTGCACTGAACTCATGTCTGTTTCCTACATTAGCATGGTGTAGTCTTTTAGCTAAAGCAAGGTAGTTTATGCTTAACTAGTAATCTGGGTAATAAATGTAGGTATTTTTTCCCCCAAAAGTATCTCTGAAGAGCCTTTGCTTTGTATGAATTCATCTGTTGTTTGAAATTATTTCAGTACTTGTTTCAGATGCAGATCTAGAGGACCTTAGTGGAATCCTCATTAAATTCTCTAAACCTCACGAGATTTAAATAAGGCAGATTCAAACTCTGTGAGCCCTGTCTTAAAGAGGGTTTCTGTTGTATGTAAGTTGAGACTCATGCAATGGCTTCTTCCATCTTCCTCACTGCCATTTTTAAGGTCAGAGTGAGATAAAATTAGGGATTTCCAGACTATGTCTGAGCAACCAAGATATTTAATCATTCCCAAGTAGCAATACACAAGTATAGGAATGTAACAGGTTAGAATTTAATTTCCTTTGACATGATCATGATATAGGCATTATGCTAATAGACCTCATTGATCTGGTGGAATTTTTCCCCTAACGTGCAAGTCACCAAAGATTTTCTGGATTTAGTTGTATTTGAGAAGGAGGCAAGGAGATAAGTGCAACCTTACTTTAGCTTACAGACTTTTTGCGTTCCATAAAGAATCAGAGTCAACATACAGTGTCTTCATGTAAAGTAACCTGAACTATATGATCAAATGTTATAGATTGTGTGATTTGATAATCCCTTTATCCTTAAAATCAATTCACGCAGAGTCCCAGTCAGGTATGCACTAGCACATGCAACTTGTCAAATCTGAAATCTGTATTTCGTAGTTTGTCATTGGTTTTGCAAGCATATTGAAACAGAGCCTTGTGTTTTAATAGAAAATATACTTGTTAAATCATATAACCAGAAAGAACATCTTAGAAATATAAGTATGTACTGCAAACGACAGCACAGAAAACTTTGATTCTATTTCATTTGCTGCCAGTGCATTTGTATAGTCATTGTTTTCATGTTTACGATGGGGGAATAGGCTTCATTTCAAGTAGATCAGAGAAACCACTTGACTCCTTATGCACTCACAGCCTTAGATTTTTGCCCACTCCTGCGAAATATAAACCTAGGTGATTTTTCTCAATTAATAAGGAGGATACATGCTGAAGGGACTTTATTACCTCAGGTTGATGCTTTGCATTTCCCCAAGGATAAGATAAAAGAATTCTGCTTGCTTGTGCTTTGAATGGAATGTTAGACATCAAGAATATGAGACAGGAAGGAGGAAAGATGAATGATGAGATGTGATTAGGTGTGCATGTATTATAGAGGAGGCAGTTAGGGTCTTGTGTAGGTTTTACAAGGATCCAAGACCTGCAGAAATGTTTCCACAACTTATAACACCCTGCTTATGCATTATAGCAATGCCCGCTACCATTACATGGAGAAGCATCTGTCTCTGTTCATGTTTTTTAAAAAAATACTGGAAATGGTTTATGTTCATTCATAAAAAGATGAACTTTAGACTGAAAGTTATCATGTAGTGTGTCATTCCTGGAAATGTATTTTACCCAAGACTGTGATCATTTTAGCCATTTAAACTTACATTATGTGCAAACAAAGGAAGAAAGCCTCTCACATGGCTATTCTCTACTCAAATTGCCATATATAGCACTTCTTGCATTCATACATAAGCGGTATCTTTCTTAAGCATTGTCCACAGTTACTGTAAGATGCAACTTTTGAGTGCGGTGAAAGAAAAAGGGGGAAAGGTACTGATTGTGTGCAGTGACTTCTGCCAGCATGCATTTCAAGAAGGTCTTTTACTAGAAAGATGCTATTTGCATATGTGCTATTTGTACTGAGTGAATTATATGTTGTTATTTCCAGAACAGCTGTTATAGCCTATCTTATCAATAGCATACATTTTTGTGTAAAAAACAGTGGATTTTACATTTTATTTAAAAATAAGCTTTTAAAAATGTTTTTACAGTATAGATTTTAATGTCTCTGCAAATCAGATAAGGCTACAAAAACATTGCCAAGTAATATTGGGATATGGTTTTGGCAACAGTTTTTGGTGGAAGAAAAAAAATAATTAATATACTGAGCACAGAGAAACTTTTTATAAAACAGATCTTCTTGATGTTTATTTCAGGCCCAGCAATAATATTTTAGCTGACTAAGTCCCTGTGAGATACTTTAATATAATGCTACAACAGTATTTAGACAGTTTGCCAAATAAAAGAAGACTAAAACCACTGAGTTATTAAAAAGGTGCTCTTGCAATTTTTGCATTACATTTACTGCCATCAGTATCGATTAACTGATACTAGTTATCCACTAGTTAACTAGTGGAAACTGTCTAGACACTTAATTCACTTTCTATGGGGTGGAATACCCAAGAGACACTCACTTGTTTAGGTTCTTACACTTGGCAACAGGGTATTACTTCCATTATGCTTTTGGATGCTTATATTCTATGATTGTCCCATATAACTTACTCTAAATAAACAATTAAGCTATATTAACCCATCTTTAATTTTTCCATATCTAATGTATTCTTTAGTGCTAGGGCAATACTGTTTCCTAATGCTTATTTTTCAGTAGTGTCTTTTAAACAGCTTTTAATGATTAAAACAGTAAGCTTGATCCTGCTCCCTTCAAGGCAGTAAAAATACTTCTACTAATGTTCATGGTGCAGGACTGAGTTACAGTAGGTAAAAAAAAAAAATGTTTATTTAGCTTCAATTTTCCTCTTCTCATTTTTATCCTGTTACCACTAATAATGTTACTTTAGGAGTGTTGTCTGTTAGACAGAACAATTTAACTCCCATTCCTTTTTTTCAGATTCAATCCTCCAAGCAATTACATAAAAGATGTTAAAGCGGTTATCAAACATAATGCATATTAGGCCAGTAAAAATAAACCAGGTGTGACTTAACAGTCTTTAATGCTCCTTTTGTGTAAGCACTCCAAAAAATCCCTGGCAATTTGTCATGTCATGTACTATCTCTGCAAGAAGGATGACAGCTCTTAGAGAGCTCATCTTGGGAAACAACTCCAAAAATAAAGTCTACAAACAGTTCAATTTATGACCCCAGATCATCACATTGACTCTTCCATTTGTTAACTTTGTATATTTATTGTATAATATTCACCTAGGATTCCTCATATCACTTCAAGACTGAAAACATTTCTCTTTAGAAATCATGGTAAGACTTTGCCAGTATCTTAAAATATTTGGTGTCAAGACATCCTGACTTCACCAGTGGGAGCTTCCGACACTTAATCATTCTTTTTATTTCGTCTATGTTCACTCCAAGTCAATGCACTAATGCATTGCAAGGTTTACTGATTCATTGCCCCGTTATTTTTTGTGTGTCCAAAGTCCTACACGTGTTTCTTGTACTAACTAGCAAAGCTGTTCACTAGCTCTGTCTTTCCAGACATAAATTGCTTTCATTTGAAAGCTTTCATATAGGCAGCACAGAAGTGTGAACAGTTGTTTTTCTTCATGCTGTGCAGAAGTGATTGTTACAGTGCTCATAGTGCAAACACTTAGGCATGTGCATAATTCTGCTGTTCTGAGTCACCCCGTTGACATCTGTAAGATGACTTAAGATATTAGAGTTCAGCATGCCTGGAAGCATTTCCTGGACAGGAGCTTATAGTTCCCATAGTCATTGTTTATCCATGTTGCATATATTGGGGTTTTTTGGTTGTTATTTTTCACAAAGTTTCATAGCCGAGTTAGAAAATAAGACTGGGAAGGAGGTCACAATATCCATCCCTCTTCCTTAAGGCAAGATAATTGAAAATTACGTCATTTCTAGGAGAGGGTTGTCTAAAATATTCTTTAAAATATCCAGTGCTAAAAGTTCCATGTGTCCTTGTAAAAATCTAAGTACAATGCTTAATTAACCAGCTTGATAATATACATTGTTTAAGTCAGTATGGAATGATGCCATTCTATTAAGCATTTTTCTTGCTGTTTTTTGCATATCCTCCAATTTGTTACCAAGCTTCTAAACAATGACATGCTCACAACTGTATATGGAGGTCTCTCCAGTTTCAACCAAAAGCAATAGTTAGTTTCTCTGTTAGTGTTGTAGCATTTCCATTTCTCAGAGCTGTATTACGATCTCCCTAACTTTATGTAGGGAGCAGACATAAATCAGAGCAAACTTCAGGTATGCACTCAAAATATAATAAAAAATACAAAATTTCAGACAGTCTGTATCTATTCCTTCTGTAGTTTTCTGACAGCTTATAGCTAAATTGGTGCCTCCGTTTTCCAGTGCCATCTCTTCTCATGAGGGTTTCCAAGCATCCTCAGTATCTTGTATCTGCTCTCCTGCAAGATAGACCAAAGCATGGCCATCTCCAACTATGCCCTCCTGCTGTATTATTCATTGCTCTCTTATTGTCTGTATCATTAGATGTTTATTCAAATTAAAAATACTTCTTACCTTTTGCAAGTATTTGTAATTACAGTTGGTAGAGATGACTGTAATACTATTTTTTCTTCCTCTTTTAGACTGCCATAGTCTGCTTTATTTTATTCAGTGCTTTTTGATTTTCTGCTTATTTTCTTCCCCCCTTCAAACTGCCCGTTCAGTAACATTCATAATTTCCCTGATAACATGGAATTTGTGATTCTAATAGAATTATAATTTTTTGCCCCGTAAAGGTGAGTGTTAGCAATTGAGTTTATTTTTATCAGTATCTCACTGAGAGAATGATTAACAAATTGAAGGAAATGAGCAACATAATTTTGTCTCAGGTCATAATACTCTGACAAAGAAGCCACAGATGTGAGATGGAGGGAATTTCTTGTCCTGCTTCTCTAATACTTTTTGATAAAGGAAGATCTTAGTATAATACTTTCATACCAGGTCCAGCATGCAGGGCTGATTTTGAGAGTAAGGCAATTCTTACTGTTATGTTTTTCTGACATGTATTAGGAGACTCATGGGACTTTAGTCATTGCTAAGTGTTTGTACAATAAATACTTGGTTTAATATATAAATACACAAGATGAGAGTTTTGAGTGATTTCCTCCTGCATTTTAGTGAATGCACTAACAGCGTGGCACTAATATACCTGCCTAGGTAGATTTCTATAGGATTCTCATTCATTTTCTATCTTTATGTCATCTAGCCACAGACACACTATTAAATGCCTTGACCATGACAGATAGAGACTGCCTAAAACATGATAGAGGTCTTTGCTAATGCATACTATGCAATGAATGAGGTAGGAGCCAAAGGGTAGCAAGGATTGTATCCTCCTCTTTGCTAACAGCACCTGCCTGCCAGTCTTACCTGAGCTGTTGTAACTTGCTGTTGAGTATACACAACACATCTCTTCCTCAGTGACTGCAACTATATCACTTTTCCCAATCTAAGAGTGGACTTCTGACCAGAAAGTATGTTCTAGATGGCCTGTGCTTTGTTCCTGGAGTGCTGGGCGAAAGATGACTGCCCCAGTTTCTGGGTACTGTTTTGTGCAAAATGTGCAGTAATAGAGCTATAGTCATTACAGACACTGAAGCCTTCAGTGTCTTGTTCGGTGGAGTTTCTAGCAAGGTGTCATGAAATTGGGCTTAGCTGCATCTTTCTGTTAAGCCATTGGTGTTAGAATCACAGCATAATTTAGGTAGGGAGGGACTTCTGAGGACCACACAGTTCAACCCTCTGCTAAAAACAGGGCCAACTTCAACATTAGATCAGACTGTTCAGGGCCTTGTTCAGCTGAATTTTGAAGAACTTCAAGGATGGAGACTGTATAAGCACTCTGCTTCAAGCCTGTCATTGTGAAGATTTTTTTCCTCACATTCAGTTAGTTTTCCTTATTGCATTCTGTGACTACTGCCTCTTTTCCTCTAGCGGTACATTTCTGAGCAGAGTCTGGCTTAATCTTTTCCATTATCCCCCTTTTTAGGTAGTTGAAGACAGTTGTTATGGCACCCCTCAACCTTCTGTTCCCCAGTCGTTCAGCCTCTCTTTGTACGTCATATGCTCCAGACCTCTAACTATCATGATGGCCCTTCTCTGTATCCTCTCCAGCATCAGTGTGGTACTGAGGTGCCCAGACCTCAACACAGTGCTCCACAGAGGGCCACACAGAGGGGAAGGATCGTTTCCTTGAGCTATGAACTATACTCTTGCTAACGTAGCTCTGTACCTGGTTAGCCTTCACCATCCCAAAGACAGATTATTGACTCATATTCAGCTTGTCCTCCACCAGCACTTGTCCTCCAACCAGTTCCACCAGCAAAGCTAGAAAGTCTTGAACATTCCATTAAGAGACTCTGTTTTTCTCCATTCAATACTGCTGTTTGCAGACACAGAAAAACTGGAGCAAGGAGGAGAAGAACTTGCAGATATTCCCCTTGCAGTGTCCTGTTCTCTGGAGTTTCTTTCTTTATTTCTTTGCTTTGCTCAACAGTCCGTCTGTCTGGTCTCTGAGGCCTGCAAAGCCTGGAGCTCCCCCCAGATTCTGAAGGAGGGAAGAAGTTTCTAGGGTCAGGGTGAGTAGAGAGTGGGACAACTGCAAGATAAAGCATATGAATTAAAGGAAATGTCCCTTTCTTCTTGGGCTGAGGGACTATGTGCTTGCTAATTTTCAGTTAGTTGACCTGTGTATCTAATACATGCAAAAGAGGTCTAATGTAGTACTGTGGGTGACAATAATCAATTAAAAATAAAAACAAATGTGAGAGTGAAGGTCTTAAATCCTATGATTTTATTGCATATAAGCTTCCTGTTGAAACATATAGTAGGGAAAAAAGCCCACATGTATTTCTCACCTTATAAATGTAAGGCATGCTAAAAGGTATTAAAGTACTAAAGCCAAATCAATTTTCTCTAATTTGTGAAATTAGAGATGCAATCTTGCGACAGACAAAACACTGCAAATATTTTTGAGCAATGCATGCATGTTTTTCTAAGCAGAACAAATACAATTGTTTACAGAGCAGTGATTGCCGTGATGTACTTACAGTACACTTCCAGGATCAGTAACAGCAGGTTGGTAATGCGTTAGCTGGGCTTGACCTTTCTGAATAGTAAGGTTTTACGTTCTGTCATCTGTACTCTTAAACGAGGATTTGCTTCTCCATTCCCCAGTGGCAAGCCCCTAACCCACAAACGTGGGGTGGCCAGGGAGCAACACGATGTTACCATGCCTGAATTTTCAGACCAAAACTTCTAGGTCAGTCAGAGTGACTTGAGTGGAATAATTATATGTGTTGCTCCTTCCTTTTTAACTGCTGGAATTCCCCTTGGAAATCTAGTTCATGTGGTTTGCAATGCCTGGTGGTAGTGAAGTATGACTCCGAGGATAAACACACAGTGTGCATTGCGCCCTTCATCAGGTGGATGTAACGGAAGGAATCACGATTCTCTGGTTAAAGGGTCCAGTCTGGATTTTACAACAGTTTTAATTTTGCCACTATTTTTTTTTTGTTTTTGTTTTTTTTTTTTAACAAGTTGACATTGCTTTTTCCCCTTAGATCTCAAGTCACAAGAAAAAATACTTGGAAATGTATATCAAACTAATTATTGAAGTTTTTTTTTATTGAAGTTAATAAACATGCACAGAATTTCTGGTAATATTTTACGTTTGCCTTATTTTTTACTGATAGGTTGGCTAAGCATCTCTGCAGTAATGTTTTTGAAGGCTTGACAGCATTATAGAACTGGTGGTGGTTCAAACTTAAATGTGCAAACCTAGCAGTTTAAAGTTACAGTCCTGAATACATATTTAGTTATTCAGTTACAAATTGACACAGTTAGCTGCCATTGAATACAGTAGAATTAGAATGTGGAAATACAGTTTACCCTTGGCTACACTTGAAGTTAAACTGAGTTCAGTACCAGCTGTAACTGCTTTATCAGCAGTAGGTAAATCTGCTGCAGTAGACAAAGCTTCTGAGTTTCTGGGTTTTACTCAGTAGGAAGCAAATTCATGAACTTTTTCCATGTTTTAGTATTAGAACTATATATATATATATTTTCTTCTGTTTCCCAGATGTTTTTTTGGAAGGCAGGAAAGATTTAGCAGTCTTAGCAAAAAAACAATAATCATTTTGGAAATATTTCACAATCTGCTTTCTGTGTCGCTATTTCATGCTGTAAAGAAATAAATTAAGTAGTCTTTTGGGGCCCAGCATATCCACTGTCCAGCTGTTGCAGATTTTGTGATAAGCCACAGTTTGTGTTTTTGGATGGAGAGGGACATACCAAGTTCCCAGATGGGCTCTGCAGGATGAAGGCCCTCAGGAAGGGGGAGGGGGCAGGATCCCTTTGCTGCTCTCCCACTTCTGTCAGAGAAGAGCAGCAGAAGCTAACAGTGCATCTCCAGCCCTCTCTGTTATCTTCTGAGTAGATTAGTAGGACTTCATGCTGTGGTGTTCCCAGGACTGCAGCAAGGTGAAGTGGTCCGTGGGGGCCCCATCAGCCACCAGCACCAAGGGGAAGGTGCAGAGAGGGCTCTCCCACACTCTGCTCCTGGGCTCAGCCCTGCTGTAACGTGGGCAGGATGTGATGCTGAGTGTAGACATAGCTTGGGATGTCATTGCCCTTCCTTCCCCTTGTTTAGTTTTTGTCTAGTCTACGCTCACCTCCAGTCAAACTTCTTTACTGCTTTATTTCTTGCCTTTATCATGTGTTCTGCATCAATGATGAACTTCTCTTCTTTAACACTTTGATTGCAGAGTTCCTCGTGCTGCCTCATTTTCCAGTGTGCTCCTGGCTGTGGCATTATAGATCTCTGTGGACTGAGCCTTTGGTGGAGGTCTTGCCTTGCTTGACCTACTAGCTCTCACATATTACCTAAACTGCCAGTGTATCCTCATCTAATACCATCTTTCTTCACAGTGGCTTTCCCTGAGGTTCTGCTGTTTGTTTTTCTTTGAAGTCCTACATTGAATAGTACTGTGCCCCAGAAAGTATGAGAATTTCCTGTACCTTTAAATAAGTATACTTATCTGAAATTAAAATAAAGCTAGAGATTTATTCTAAATCAGCTTCTTGATTGCCATTACAAAGATCATCAGAGACATCTGTCTTTTGAGGGGGGAGCCTAACTAATTAGATTGTCTATATCAGAGTATGTTGACTTATCCAACAGTGAACATTTGAAAGCAAATGGAAGTATTAAAAAAGTAGCTTGAAAAGCCACAGCTATTAGGACTTATGCCTTGTGGAGACTTGATTGATGTTAATAATTAAAATAATTTGTCAGTTTTGATAATTAGGGTCTTTAATCCCAAATCCTATACTCTTTTGAAATAGCAGTGATCGGGATCCTTTCCACATGACATGCTTCCGGTATTCAGCCCCCATAAGTAATAAATTATTAGGGTAGCTTTCTAATTTTGTATTAGGAAGTGCAGTTTTGAAAAAAAGAAAACATTTTCAAGTTTCTTACAAAAAGGAAATAATTTATATACATTGTCTGGGAAGATTTTTGGTCTGTTTGCATTCCAGATGTACTTCCCTCAGAGTGTACCTGGAGGTAAATTAAGAAGATGATACACAAATATTTCTGCTCTTGGCCTTGCCATTGCCACTGCCATGGCATGAGAGGTGTGGGTCTGTTCACTAGGGAGTCCAAGCCGCCACAGGTTATTTTAAGCAACAGCAGTTACGTATGGCAGTGGCAATTTCCTGTCAGCAGTTGGACCTATGAGAAAAATACTCCAGTCTTGAAAAGGAGTATTTAGCCAGGGGGAAACAATGTAATCCATTTGCTATACCTTCTGCGTTAACATCCCCATCTATACATAGTCAATTAAGGATATCTGGCATGGTGCATTTTTTCCATTTTTATATTTTATTCAGAAAGGAAAGTAAATCAATGACAAGCCAGTTAAACATTGCGATAGAGCCAGGAGCGATAGGGAATTCCCACGCTGGGGTTCCCTGCTGGCGTTTGATTCCTCAGGCCTGTTGCTTCAGGTCGTGAAGACACGGATACCTCCCTTCCCCGTGCATCCAGCAGCGAGGCGTGTGATGCTGACTGCAGCAAACGGGGAGCGCTGACGCTTCCCGGTGATCTCTCAGAGCTGTAGGATAAGGAAATATTAATGTATGTAGCGGAAATAACCCTTCTGTTTTGCCTAGACAGGACCGCCTCATCCAGAGCAACAGGAGCAGTACATATGAAGCGGTGTGTGTGTAAATAATCTCTGATTCTGAACCACTCAGGAATGCTTTTTTTTGTTTCTAACACAGTATTTAGCACTGAGAATTTCTTTTAGCAGTTGTAGTTTTTAAAATTTGTATTTATTGTAAACATGAAGCAAATTTGGTCTTGAAATAGCATTTTAAACTGTAAAATTAAAAGTTTAATTTAGAAAATGCTCAGGTTAAATATGGCAAACATTAATAAATTGTTTAGTTCTTAACTTGATGAAATTGATAAAAGAGTACAAAGTAATAATTTTTGATTAACTAAAATCTGCATTTTTGATGAAGAGAATTAAAATATAACTGAAATTTTTTGCTTTAACATACAAAACATCTCATTCCTTACCATTAACTATTTTATATCTACGCTATATATCTAAATTTATATAGAAGTAAAATAGGTAATGATGTAAATAACAAAAAGATTAACGTTTATTGACTGTAAAGGCATTACAGCCAATAAAACTGTGAGATTCTGGAAATACTGCAGAATCACACTTCAAAAACCACTAATACTCTCAGATCATTTTATTTTTACAGATGAGTAAGAAGTGCTTTCTTACCATTTTCCAACATCTTCACTCATGGCATATGAAAATTTAACACTTCTTCCACTGTTTCTCCTTCTGTCTAGGTTTAAGTTGTTCAGGCAGGAAGTTGTCTGCCTGAAATACTGTCTTCTTCGTGATACACAGTAATATTTCCATAGGATCTGCCAATTATGAGATATTATACTATAATTTCTCCAAACAGCTGGGTCTGCTTCTTTATGAATAGAATCCATCAGGCAGTGGATCCAAATCTTAGTTCAGTTTTCAGCCTTCCAAATCGCATTAACAAAATTATCATGTCCCTGGATGAACCCTTCTCCATCACTTTTAATTAATTCTGATTATATGTTACCCACTCCAAGGTGTTTATTGACTTTTTTAACATCCTAGTATCAACTTTCAGCTCCTATAGCTGTAGGAAGAGGTTGTTCATAACGATTTGGACTTCTAAAGCAGGCATTCATGGCTCCTTCTGTTCCAGCACTGTATTTATTTCATTCATGTAGCTCAATTCTTGGCAACGAGCACCCTTCGTTTTAAGTGAGGTGGTACCTCTTCTCTCAGGGAAAACCTCAGATAGGATGTTAGTGATTTGCCTGGCCTTCCTAGCAACATTTATCAGGAAATAATTCAGCATGTCAGAAGACTGTTGTTCATGCCTGATTCCTGTAATAACCCAATCGCTGCATCTCTTTCCCACCTCATATAAATATATTCCTCACATAGTTTCACCAGCCTTCCTTGATTGCTGCATTGATCAGACACATGAATATCTTTCCTCTGAGCCAAGATTTTTTGCTTAGGATCTATTTCTGCAGGAGTTAATTTGTGGTTGCTGTAATGCAGTAAAAGGTGCTCATCCTTTTTTGATCTGTGATGCTTCTTATTATCAGAAGTCAGCAGCCTGTAGCTTTTGTTGCCCTGAGTGCTACTGAGTTTTGTGAAGTTTTGGAGCTTATTACCATGAGAGCCTCTGCAGGTTTCTCACTTCATAGCTTCAACCATCTGTTAGGTACTGCTGCATTGTGCCCTGATGTCCATGTCTAGCTCCTGGAAGGAGAAACACCCTCGTGCACCATTCGGCCTCCGCACCAGTTATGACAAAGTCGGTTGGACTGCAAGTCTGCAAATCCAGCAGCGCGCAGCCAAAAGTCTGAATAATCCTCAGCCACAGGCAGTGTGAGTCAGTGTCCCCCACCGTTTGTTTTGAGGCACTTGCGTTTCCCAAGCCCCTGTCAGCTTCCAGGACAACCAAGGCATATGGTTCAGACGCTGTACGCAATTGCAGTGCCTTACTGGAAAGCAGATACGGCCTGTGCCTCGCGGCTGGCGTAGACTTTCTCCATCACTTCAGCCCGGCAGCCACCGGCTGCAGAAAATTTATGTTGTGGAGGGGGCTTCTCCTGTGGGGGTTTACAGGTTTACACTGGTTTACAGGTAACTGTGTCTGCCCCTATCATTTTACAAATCAACTGTTTTTTTGTAGAATAGTAACAAGCAAGTGTTTCAGAGGCATAAGTTCTGTGGTACTTGATTAATAAGATACGCAGGTGCTCTTCATACAGCTTTCTTTGTAATTCTTGGACATAGGAAATTGCAGCCAGTGTTAGCAGTGCAACCAGATGTTTACTGTAAATATTCTGGGTTTAGAATTTCAGTACTGGCATAGGTAAACACCTGTGATAGTCTACATGAGGAATTAGGGTTTATACAGGAGCCAAGCTTCTTAAACAATTTCAGATTTTATTTCTTTGGTTTCATTTTTTCAGATGTTTCAATAATTCCTTTCCGTATCTCATAATTATTACTACTCTATTTCTGGAGCAAATTGAAAACAAAATAGCCAGCCAATAAAATGGTAATGCTTAAACATTTTTCTTTTGTTCAGTGCCTGCTAAGAATAACATAATATTTTCAGTGTTACTCCTATGCTGCTTGTTTAACCAAAAAAGCTGCTGTTATTATTTAGAAGCAGGTTGTTGCCTTCCTGTTCCAGCCAACCGTGTTTTATAAGCCTGAGCTCTGCTATTGCAGTCCATGCTGTGTGCCATGGGGCAGAAATCATCCAACTCTCCTTCACTTTCTTTCTGGTATTTCCAGACAATGGGTTGGGATCTACTGGTTAAATGAGGCCTGGGATGGAGCAGGCTGTGGGAGGAGGAGCTACAATAGCACATTGAAGGAAACTCTTACTCTTTCCTAGACCATCATTATATACAGGCTCATACATAGAAGTAGAGGTCTTAGAGACAGTCATCTCAGACAGAAACTGATACTGCTGAAGTGAAACAAAGGTGTTTAATTATACTTCTGGCTCCTTGAACCTTCTTCCTCCCTGTGGGAACCATAGCTAACCGTAGTTTGGTAGGTATCATTTTATTCTACTGTCCAGCATGCCCAGTTCACTGTGTAAAGCTTTATTCACAAACACAGTTATTACATTCTGCTAAGATGCTCCCATGTGGAGAGCTAGAACTTCATTTTTCACTGCCAGCCATTCAGAGAAGACATTTTTACACTCTACAGCATCAAGAAATGTGTACTCCATCAAGTTTTTCATCTACTAAATCCAGTCTTTAAAACATGCAGTCCTGTCTCTCTTTCGGGGTCCCCAGTGAGACACTGCTAAGCAATGGGGTGGTGCCAGTACTGGGATCCCATCTCCTCTTACCCACGGCTCCCGCTTTAGAGAGGGCATCTGAAGAGTTAAGGATTGCATCTCCGTTTCTGGGAGCCTTCCTGCACAGGAGGGAGCAACGTTAGGTGTGTGCATGTGAGCCAACATCAGGCGAGAGAGGTGAGCAATGAAAAATAGAGGAAGAGCCAGCATAACTTACGCACAGCTGTGTCTTTTCATCTCACTGACTCCAAAGAGCATACTAAAGTTGAGCCTAGACAGTGCCACATAAGGGAAACTATCCTGCTGAAAATTCACGCCAAACAACACAAAATTACTTAGATAGAAGTTATCTATAGAAGAATGATAAATCTTCTAGGATCCCAAGTGTAACACAAAGCCATAAATCTTTCTCCCAAATTCGCCTATTGCAATAGACAAAAGTCTTCATTACACTGATTTAGCCAAAACAAAAAACTTGTATTCTTTACACTGAATTTACACTTGAGCATTGAATTAATAAGGCATTAATTAACATGGAGATACTTGGTTATATTTTCTATATTGTTCTGGCAGGAATCCTGTGTTATCAGTATGTTTTTGTAGCAGAGGATTCCAATAATAATTCCAATTTTGTATTATTTTCAAACATTGAATCATTATTCTGTGTATTCATTGCAATGGCCACTGTAAAGCAGATTACAAAAATAAACATGCACTATTTGGCAGAAAAAAAAGGTAATCATATAGAGTATCATCTAATATAGATTTGCTTTAGATCATCTGACCATGGTTCATGAAAGACTGTCAAGTTTATGAACACAACTAGGACTATGTTCTGGCAAGTGCTTTAAGACTTACGGTGGAATGTTGTCTAAGCTTAAATCCTTGTTGAGATACTGTGGGTGTTGTGGCTAGTATGGTCCTTTAATACATGAACAGGACAATGCTGAGAAGGAGTAATAGAGATATGCCTTTGTGGATGACAAGAGTGAGATTATTATTGGCGTACTGGGTAAAATCCTGGCTCCGTAGAAGTCAAATCAAGTTCTGTCACTGTCTCCAGCAGAACTGGGATTTTGGTAACTGCATTTGATACCTCTGCCCGTTTTTTAAAAAGAATAGTGAAAGGATTAGAAATTATGGAGAATACTGTGTCAGAGAGACTGAAGAGGCCCAGTCCATGCAAGCTATCAAAGGCAAGGTATGTACTGTACCTTCTAGTAGCAAAAGCCAAGCATCTTTTAGTAGTAATAAAAGGCTAGTATCAATAGCCAGAAAATGGGGCTATTCAAATTCAAACTAGATATAAAGTACAACTTTTGACAGAGAGCAGTTATTCACTGGAGTAACTGAAAAAAGGGATGCAATGAGTTCTTCAGGTCTGAGGCATCCTTAAGTAAAGACTGAATGTCATCCAGAAAAGACAAGACTGTGAATATTTGCAGGAGATCTCTGACCTATGTCGAGGAGAGCAGCCTAAACCCAGTGTTCGTCCCAGCAGACTTTCAGGACCTAAATGCAAGATGGTTGGTCTGATGGGTGTGTTGGTTCCCCTCCTAGGTGGTGTTAGTTAGGCAAACTACCTTTCTGAGATGCCTGTCCCTCTTCGCTGACTCTGGAGGAAGCATAGGCACAATGCTAAAGTTGGTTGAGATTGATCTGTGCCTAGACAGCATTTAAATACTCCCTTCTCTTAAAAGCACAGTAACTAGATTCATTCGAAGCACGTGCCTCTGGATGGCATATCCTGCTTTAATCTAGATAAACAACATACTGAGGTTGTGTGATTGCCTGCATTTGTCAGGGACAGATCCTGATCCTCATGTTGATCAATTTGTACCAAAAGCATTACATGAAATTATTTGATCTGTTGTCTGAAACATAGCAGCATGGCCTGTGTCACACACTGTGTATGAAAATGCCTTGTGTGAATTTCCATGAGTTCTTTTTTCCAAATCTGTATTCGTTTGTGGTGAGTGAGTGCTAGTAATCATATTGGGGGCAGTATAAACAGGATGAACCAAATATGAGTGGACAGAGAGGTGGACTGAGAAATGGCTGAAAGGCAGAGCTCTGAGGGTCGTCATCCGTGGCGTGGAGTAGAATTGGAGGCCTATGGCTAGTGGCATCCCCCAGGGCTCAGTACTGGGGCCCATCCTGTTCAACTTTTTCATCAATGACCTGGATGAGGGGATGGAGTGCCTCCTCAGCAAGTTTGCTGATGATACCAAGCTGGGAGGAGTGGCTGATCCACCTGAGGTCTGTGCTGCCATTCAGAGAGACCTGGACAGGCTGGAGAGTTGGGCGGAGAGGAACCTCATGAGGTTCAACAAGGGCAAGTACAGAGTCCTGCACCTAGGGAGAAATAACCCTAGGCACCAGTACAAGCTGGGGGCTGGCCTGCTGGAGAGCAGCTCTGCAGAGAAGGACCTGGGAGTGCTGGTGGACGACAGACTGACCATGAGCCAGTAATATTCCCTTGTGGCCAAGAAGACCAATGGTCTCCTGGGCTGCATTCGGAAGAGTGTTGCCAGCAGATTGAGGGAGGTGATCCTGCCCCTCTACTCAGCCCTGCTGAGGCCTCATCTCAAGTACTGTGTCCAATTCTGGGCTCCCCACTACGACAGAGACATGGAGCTACTGGAGAGAGTCCAGTGTAGGGCTACAAAGATGATCCGAGGGCTGGAGCACCTGCCCTATGAGGAAAGGCAGCGAGAGCTGGGCCTCTTCAGCCTGGGGAAGAGAAGCCTGAGGGGGGATCTTATCAATGTGTACAAGTACCCGAAGGGAGGATGTCAAGGGGATGGGGACAAACTCTTTTCAGTTGTCCTGTGTGACAGGACAAGAGGCCATGGGCAGAAACTGAAGCACAGGAAGTTCTGCCTGACCATGAGGGGGAATTTCTTCCCTGTGAGAGTGACGGAGCACTGGCACAGGTTGCCCAGAGAGGTTGTGGAGTCTCCTTCTCTGGAGATCTTCAAGGCCTGCCTGGATGCAACCCTGTCTACCATGCTGTAGTTGACCCTGCTGAGCGGGGAGGTTGGACTAGATGATCTCCAGAGGTCCCTTCCAACTTTACTGATTCTGTGATTCTATGACCTCTTAGTGCTGTGTTCATATTTTTAAAAACCTTAATTAATTCTGTTCTAAACCCCTGTGAGAGATTAGTAGAAAAAAATAGATGACAAATTAATGTTTTGCTTTAATTGTACATCTGAAATGCATGCAGCTTGATACGGTGTTTCAGGCTTAATGATGTCCATCATCATCATCATTTACCAATTTACTTACTTATCCTGCCATAGCACCCAGGGGCCAGGCTATCTCTGAGCAGGCAAGGCAGGGAGGAAGCAGCTGATGGGATGAGGGAGCCACCAGCTCTGAACAGCAGGTTGGGAGAGATGTGGTGTTACTCTGGGCCCACCTGCAGCGAAGGTCTACTTTGACATGTAGCACATCTGCATTTCCAGAGCAGCTCCATGGTCACAGCTGCTCTTTTGGAAATATCTCCATTCTTTTCTTTGAAACAAATTGAATTATTTGTATTTAAAAATCAGCCATCAGAAAGCAAGAGGATTTCCTGGTAAAAGAAAAATTAAAAAAATACCATCTTTGCTAGTTGCAGTTGGAGAAAATGCATCTCCATCACAGAGAAAATGCATTCCCACTAACAGCCATGTGCCTCTCCCCATGCTGGCTTGTAAAAAGCTCGTCTGTTAACTGAGAGAAGGGTACATATGAAATCTGGCTGCAAAAAATGTGGTTTTAATGATCTCAGTAGAAAATTTGGTGATAATATTTTGTTTGTGCTCTTAAGAAGCGATCTGTGTTACCTGTGGATAGAAAATGATACAAGGAAGATTTTCATGGCTGTTTTCACTTTCAGATTTTTTTTTTTTTTCACTCTGAGGAAATACTGTTGTGGTAGATTGTAGCTTAAAGACAGAAGCTAATTAAAATGAATATACATTAAAGAAAGAAATGTTTGGGTTGTGATCCTGAGCCAGTTGGAGCTCTGGGGTGGATTTGTTGCCACCTTTAACACAAGCACATCAATACCAAAAGGGCTGTGAATTGCTAAAGCTAAGTCTTGCTCTTTTTATTTTAAGCATAACCTGTGACACAGATCTGCTGAAGCAGAGACAATCAGTTTGAGACCAGCTAAAATAAAAAGGATTAGAGGACCACTCACTGCCCCAACCCTCTCTCTGTGACCTGCACCATGGACCCTTTTCCCAGTCTAACTTCCCATCCAGCAACGTCCTCTGCCTGGTGGCCGGGAAGAGCAGCACAGTCCTGCCCCACCTTCCCCACTCTGCACTCCAGAAATTCATTTTTTCACAGCAAAGACACCACATCCCTGTCCCTCCAGACGGCCCCCCTCATCCCAAAGGCAGGACAGAGCGAATGAACAGCCTCCTCTCTTGGTGCCTGGCTACTGGAAAAAACACGGGGGAAAAAAACACACTCCATGAAAGTGAATAAACAAACGGTGTACCATCTGGATACTTCATCATATTACAAAAGTAATAATAGAAGATGGATATTTGCACCTATGGATAATCACTGCGGGTCATGTACTAGACTGATTATTGACTCCTTGTAATCACCACAGTGTTTTATAGTGTGTGTCTGGGTACACAGCTGATGATGGCAGTCGTAAGCTACTAAACCTTCATCCTGAGTGTTGTGAAGGGAACAAGAAAAGGATATTTCATCTCTCTTTTCCTAATCTTTATGAGTGGCTCACACATCAAAAGGAAGATTTTGCTAGATATCCCCTTCCTCACTTTCTTCATTATTGCCATCTCAAATGTGTATGTTAAAGTTTTCAAGCACTAGGTGACAGATTTTCCAAGAGAGATGGATTTTCCTGTCTTTTTTCAGTTCCAGGAGACTTTCCTTGCTACACTTACTTTTAAAGCCTTCACTAGTGGTATCACAGAGCGACTGAGGAAGAAACACAAGATGTGCAGCTCCCTTTGGAGCCAATCGGAGCGCTTCTCTAACTGACCAAAAATGTTAACAGAAAGATGTGCTCTGCCCAGTGAAGACGTTTAGATCAGCCTTCACACTGAATATGTAAATTCCAGTATGTTCATTTGGGGGGACAAAAAAGATCAACAAGAAACAAACAAACACAAAATCCAAAATGCATATATTTAATTTCATAGGTATTCAGTTATTTTTTCTCTTGGAGTAAGGACAGAACACAGTAGTTTAAGAGTATTTCTTTACAGCACTTTGAGGATGAGATCTGTAATAATGCAATTCTGTGGTGCTGAAACAAAATTCTAACACTGTGTTCTGTTTCATGAATTAATTTAATTAGTTATTGTTTGTTGTAGAGATGGAACTAAGCCAAGAGCCCTGAATCCAAACTCAACCAAAATATGCGTACGTGCAGTGTAAAGAAACTGAATCTGCGCTTGGCCGCAGATGTTCTGAGCAGGGCCGAGCTGGACGCGAGGCCGGGAGGGCTGCGAGGACCTGCTCACAGCAGGTGCTAGAAATGTGAACCCAGATGTGCTCCCAGATGCCACAGACAGAGCACACAGTGGACTTAATTTGCACTTCTAATTAGGGTCCCTTTGAGCCCCTAATTAGACACCCAGGCTGCTAGGAATACTGCAAGTGCTTTGGATTTCTAGTGTGTATATTATGTTATTATGATGGGTAGCAAACTACTCAGGGAATATCTGAGGGAGTGGATTTAAGCATAATATGGACAAGAATCTCCCTACAGCTTGTTGGAGGTAACAGAGGACAACCGCCCCTCGTTAGCCCCGTGCAAAGTCAGGGGAGAAGGACGCCCACAGCCACAGCTGGCAGGGAGCCAAAAGGAGCTGCAGGATATTAGAACTGCACTATAATCCCCTATATTTGAATATACACACATGCAGCTGGCTCTTAGCAAAACACAGTTGTTCTTTGCAGGCCTTCAGCCATAGTCTTTACTTTTTTGGCATCTATGGATTTGGCTAAGAAATGCTAAAGGGGAGGTGATGTCAGTACAAGATCAGGAATGATTTGTACAAGGCAAGGAGCGAAACCTGTAAACATCCCCTAATGAAGCTGGAGTTTTGTTATTAATGGCTTGTCTATACTGTGTTGCTTTAAATGCATCGGTAGTGACTCTTGGTGTAATAAAGACATTATTATATCAATATAAAAGTGCTCAGACCCTTGATGTAGGTTCCATCCTGACCTAGCTATTTGTGGCTATTTCAAGTTGTAAGTAAGTCTCTGTAGTTTAAAAACGGTAGCAATCACTCTTCTAAGTGGGACAGATAGAATTCATACCTTTAATAGTTAGAGATTTGTGCTACACAAGGAATCTGGATGTGAGCAAAGCTATGTCTGAAACAGTATCTGAAGTATTTTAAAGCTTTCAAACCTGGGGACGTACCAGAGAGTGCTGCTGATTTTGTTTTAGTTAGCATAATTCATGGCATCAGTGTAATGTTGTCTGTTCCTTTTCTTGTAGGTTGGCTGGAGTAGCTGGCTCTCATTCAGAGGAAACCTGGCAGATCTATTTTGCTTTCGTTGAACCTCTCTACTGCATGTCATAAAGATTTCCTGGGTCCAGAAGCTGCACAGAAAACGACTGAGCAGCACAAAAATGTGACTCTTACAAGAGACTCCAAGCTTTTGACAAGGAGTTTTCTACTGATTAGTTTGTAATTTAACCGTGTAACTGAAGCATGAATAATAGTTAACCAGATAGTGGACAGAAAGCCTTCTCATTAATTAAGACTGCCAAAAAAATAGTCACCTGAAGGTTCAAAATGAGTGCTCCATTAATTCCAAACAAGTCATGTTACACTCAACTTCAAGACAACCACAGTGAAATAAAAAATGATAATGAAAACATAGTAAACATGGGGGATACCAATGCCAACCAAATTGTGACAAAAGTTAGGACCAGTGAAGGTGATGCCAAAAAATGTAGTTTGACAGATGAGAGTGGGAATATACATCCTGGTGGATCAGAAAAAGTTTCTCATCTGAGTACAGAGCAGAATAAACTTCTGGCCTTTAAAGAGTCTCAGAACTGTGACACCAGTGTACAGGAAAGTAAGTTGTCCCCTACCTCAAATAGGGAAATGGGGAAGGATGGTAGGACCAATGAACCTAGGGATATATCGAGGCATATCAGGATCAGCCGAGGACAAAGTCTGTCCAATCTGAAGAGCAGCACAAATGATGCCAACCTGGGGGTTATTTCAAAAGGTGATACTGACTTTACCCAGAGTTTTTCTAAGGGTAAAATGGCCAGGACTGTGGAGATGGAGAGAATAAAAAGGCTTTCTTTGGGAAGACCAAGTAAGTTTTCTGCTCAGACTGAACCATTTGCAAAAGAATGCGTTGGCCCTGTGTCGTGTAAACGTTTGCTTTCTGCCTCATTGGATTCCATCGACAGGTCACATCATTTGATTGGAAATACAGAGAAATCACAAAAAACATCCACAGATCATTTTCTCGGGATGGTGTTTCATCCACTTGACAATACCTCAGAGGAAAGTATTGTGTTTTATTCTAAACCATCTACCTCAGGGAACAAGAAAATATCTAAACCAGAAATCCAAATGGATGTGCAAAATGTACCAAATGTTAAAACTGAAAGCACACTGCAAACTTCTCATGCTGATCTACATTCAGCTATTAAGCCCAATCAGATTGCTAGTAAATCAGAAGCACAATTAGGTCAGGGTGATAAAAGTAAAAAACTGGAGCTTAAGACTGTACCATCTCTACAATCTAAAAATATATGTCAGCAAAAGATTGAGAGAATTATGCTGGTAGAATTTCTGGGATGTCAAAAAGATGAGAGTACAATAATGCAAGAAAAGAAAAGTTCTGGATCTGATGCATCAAAATTTCAAGCTTCTTGTTTTCCAGACACCTGTAAGAAAGTAGAGGATCCATTGTCAAGCCAGGTGGTCACCCACCGCGATGACAAATTTCTAAGTGATAACAACACCATGCTTGGAGCAGGAGGAGGAAGCAGCGAGAGTGACAGCAGGGCAACTACTAGTGAGGAATATTTCATTGATAAAGAAGTGGAATCAGTATTCCCACTCACTTGTGACAGCAAATCCAGTGGCAAAGATATACTTAGAAAAAGTGAAAATATACACGAAGTTGACACAGGTTGCACTGAAACAGCTGGTGAGCAAGTATCTCTTATACATAACATTGATCTACCTGACAGCAAACTCTTGAAAATTAAAGAGAATAAACAGATGCCAGTCAAAGGAAGCAGTGAAAATGCTGCTGTGCCAACTTGTGATCTCTCAGATCAGCCCAGAGTGCCAAGTACAGAAACAGTGTCAAATGAACAGCGTAGCAATGAGGACAGTGATGTGGAAATCTCAAGCTTTTCAGTTCAGAGTAAGAAGACAGGTATTGCAAAGAAACACGTTTCATATGAAGCACCAGAGAGCTATAAGACTGCAGCGAAGGCTGATGCCTTTTTATGTGTTCCAACTCCCTTGCGCCCAGTGGCAACTCTGAATGTTAATAATCAGCCCGCGCTATCAAACAGTAATCTGAAGGACCTTTATGCACTTCATGTTGACAAACTGTCACCCTCCGCAGTCCTACCTCCCATCGACAGCACGCAGTTGTTAAGCATATCCCCTAAAGTGCCTATCAAGACTGTTTGCAGCACTGCAGTCCCCAAACCTATACTGGTCCACTCCAAGGGCTCCCTCGCAGATAAGGCGGATGTGGACAGCGACTACAGTGAAAAGCTTGAAGAAAGTATGGAGATGAAGCCTGCCATACCCAAGCCCAAGCATGTGAGACCTAAAATCATTACTTACATTAGAAGAAATCCTCGTTCAATAGACCAGCTTGACCCTTCGTTTGCCTCTGCGGGGCTGTCGTACAGCACCCCGGCATGTGGCATGCCCATCTCTAAGGAGGAGAAGGCATCTAATGGAGGTGATGTGAAGCCCCCCAGCATCCTGTATGACAAATTTAAACCTGACCTTCAGAAGCCAAGGATCTTCAGTTCTGGACTTGTAGTGTCAGGAATTAGGCCCCCTGGCCATCACTTCGGTCCGATGAGTGAAAAATTTCTGCAGGAGGTAAGGATGTATCTTTGACAACCTCTTTTTATGCTAGGTGATGTTCATTTGCTTACTTGTTGCTGCCAGAAGTTAGTTCCAAACCCTAAAATGATAAAAAATCATAAATCCAGGAAACAACATTAGAAAAGAACTTACTTAACCATTTCTGACACTGACCTTGTTGTGAAGTCTGATCCATAATTTGGCTGGAAGTTGTCATTGTATTCCTGTAGTGTTTCCCAAGAAAACAATCACCTACTAGTACTATAAATAGGAATGTTTGAAAAGCAAAAGACATGCAGTTTGAGTATATCCATGAATGGAACTGTTTTTTCTTGAAGGAAGAGCTTTGGGAAATGAACATAATTTTCCCACAGAGATTTTTCCTCCTTAATGGGAAACTTGGCACATATTTGCAGACAGAGCACTAGAGGGCTCAATTAATTCCCTCTGTTTAACTCTACGGAAAACTAGGGACTTTCAAAGCTCATGTTAGGTAATATGTATCATACAGGAAAATATTTTCTTTCCATTCATTTTAAAGTGATTTGTTATTTTGACCAGAATCGTCAATGAGATTTCCTTTCCCCAGAAAATATTCCCAAGCACCCAAAAGGTGAAGGAATTCCTTTTGGCCAATTATGGGTCCTGGTAGCTAGTTGTGTGTACTCCACGTTGATAATTTGGGTAGGAGTCTTGATTCTCAGCACATCCCTGCTGGCAGATGAGAACAGTGGAGAAAGCTTGACATTGCTTGGTAGGTGGAGAAAACACAGAGAAGAGGGAGTTATGGTTGGATCTGTGATATGTCATTGGATGTGCCGTTTGGGACACATGATAGTTCAGCAACCAAGCCTTTTATATAAATACACACAGAAATATATTTAATTTTAATGACTAAAAAGATATAGGCAAAGGTTTTTTTGTTTGTTTCTTTTTTCTGTGTTTCTCATAGTGTGTTATTGAGAATCTTTTGATGTCCATCTCATTCCATATACAATTTTTGTACAGGGAACAGCATTAGAGTGACACATGAGGTGACAGTGTCAACAATCAAAAGCCAGCAAATATTCCAATCAAGATATCTCATGTGAGTGTAGCTTGGCCCTTTTGGCATGCATATTAAGAGGCACTCTAGTAATTATGGAAATAATCATGGATTATACTTTTCTGTGGAACACCATTTCATCCTAAATGCAGAAAGGACTGTTCTCGTTGCCCTACCTCCTTGGACTTCAATTTCCAGTTCCATCCCGTATATTTTGCATGTAGAGGAAAAATTATGTCATTGTGGGTTTGTCTATGGCAGCCTGCAATAGATGGCAACAGAAATTAAAGCCAAAATTAAAGCCAAAAATAACACAAACTGCACAGCTGCTCCATAGAATCATAGAATCAGTAAGGTTGGAAGGGACCTCTGGAGATCATCTAGCCCAACCTCCCTGCTCAGCAGGGTCACCTACAGCATGGTAGACAGGGTTGCATCCAGGTGGGCCTTGAAGATCTCCAGAGAAGGAGACTCCACAACCTCTCTGGGCAACCTGTGCCAGTGCTCCGTCACTCTCACAGGGAACAAATTCCCCCTCACGGTCAGGCGGAACTTCCTGTGGTTCAATTCCTGCCCATTGCCTCTTGTCCTGTCACAGGGGACAACTGAAAAGAGTTTGTCCCCGTCCCCTTGACACCCTCCCTTCAGGTACTCATACACGTTGATAAGATCCCCCCTCAGGCTTCTCTTCCCCAGGCTGAAGAGGCCCAGCTCTCGCAGCCGTGAAAAACAAGCTGAAAAACAAGCTTAAAAAAATGTCTTCGCCCAGTTCAGAGTGTTGCTGTCCACGCACTTCATCACAGTGCTGTTTTTCCAATTTAGTGTGGCCACTTACAGTAAGTGCCAGCAGGAATCTGTGGCTACTTTGTCTCTATGTTTCAGCTTACCTCTGTGGGAAGTAACAAAGCAAATTGCAAGTCTGGAAGGCTGCAATCTTACTAGTGAGCTACGCTGTGTGAAGGCAGTTTCCAAGGCTCACACAAAGTTGTTCATATTGTTGGACTCTGAATATGCTTCCCAGCTCTATGTTCATCTGTACCAGCAAAAGCTCCCCCAGACAATACCTGGCGTAGCTCAGGAGGCAACAGGGGCCAGAGGCTGTTTTCAGGGGGCAGTGTGGATGAGACCCAGCTGTTCTGGAGGGCAAGAGACTTTACTCACATGGATATGATCTCTGCATTGCCAAAGAGCAGGCTTCAGCCCATTTTATTAACTGCTATGGATGCTGCCTAGAGCCCTGGTTGGAACTGGGGCTCCATAAGGAGGTCTGCTGATCCTCAGCTCTCCTGCCTGCTTTTCCCAGGACTGCACTTGTCCCATCCAAACTCCACCTGTATGGAGGCCTGTTGAAAGATGTAGGGGAAGTGGTTTATATATAGGCAAAACAGCATATTTTTTCCCCTAATTTAATTATCTGAAATGACTGAACCAATTTTGCTGACTCTTTTCCCAAATAATTGCCTGAAGCAGGCACTTGACAAGAATAATTCTGCTTGAGGCACTAAGGTTTGACAGTGTTATGAACAAAGTAACATGAAGGCAAGTGGTGAACAACTTTACCTACTGGCAGTGTTGCTAGTTCTGCTTAGAATCACCCAGGTTATGGAAATTCCTGCATGTTTCATAGATTTGCTATAGAGTTTCCATCTTTTTTTAGGACATACATTAAATGGAGTGTGTGGAAATGTACAGTCACACAATAAAATTGTGAACTGAAGGGGGTCCTTATTTTCAGTTAACAGGCTTCAACAGCTCTTTTCTTAAAAGTTCCTCATACAAAAGTACAGAGTAGTCAGGACTCATATGAATCCAGATCTTTCTAAACAGCTTTGAAATTGCCTGATAATCAATAAACACAGGTGACTCTGTGGAGGCCAGTTGAATTACACACTTCATGAATTTGCTGATAAATACAAAATAATAAAAAGGATCGTGTCTTCGTAGCCAGCTTATGTCTTCCTGCAAATTGATCTCTTTCTTTAAAAAATAGTTGGGCAACTCCTTCTCAGTTCCCTCAGTCTGAAAAGGTGTTTTAGGCTTGTGGTTGTTTCTGTGTGCATGTCTGTGAACCTTCTGTGTTACTTGTAGCATGGTGTCAATAAAGGTAAAAGTGAGGTTGCTGAAGGTTTGCCTAGACTAACCCAGTTTATCAAATGGCATGATTTCTATATTTAAAGATTTTCTGAAATCGTTATCCTGAAAAACTTGGTATTGGTGCCAGCTAAATATGATAGGAAGTGTAAAATGAAATCTCATTGAAATAAGTTAATCAGGGAGAAAAACATAAATGAATCTTATCCAGGAAAACAATCTCTTATACAGAAGTTAAAAATAAGAGTAGAGAATCATATAAAAATCATAAAAACCTGCATCCAAACTTGTAGAAATAGGTCATAGGAATATAATAAAAAAGGAAAATGGAAGATCTAATTGAAGAAAACAGGACTTCAAAAATAGTGAAAAATATAGAGCAAAAATATAATGCTCAAGATCTCTTTTATCTGTATTCCTAGTTTCCTGTGCAAAAGCCTTAAAGATTCTAAACTCAGTAATAGTTTAAGGCCAGTTTTGTATCTTTTAGCATATTAAAAATTTGCTAAATTAGGATTAAAGCTCATAAAGCAGCTAGGATCAAAGCTTTTATAGCTAATGTTCAAGTGCATGTTCTAAATGCTTATAATGGCTAAATAGAAACTGATTTGGCATATTATATGCATCATAGCTTACAACAGAATTAATTAATTGGCAGTTGGATTTCTTCCTAGGTAGCCTTTGGCACTTTTTTGATTAATTTTTAAACAACTCTAGCTCTGATTTCCTGTTTCCTAAGCCTGCTTTTTTCTCTGGCCTAAATGGGATGCACTGGTAGATTATTAAGTGCGTCCTTGCTAAGTTATTATGATTTTACATTTTATAAGAAAACTCTGCAGCAGTTAGATTCTACCCAAGAGCGTTACACAAGGGACAAAGAGCAAACAGACCTTAGCAAACAAGCAAGGTGGATGCCCAGCAAGCCCCTTCTGTGGCTCTGCTCCTACGCCCCAAGCCATGGCAAACAGCACGCTGGCTGATGGTCCAAGCCGGGGCCCTGCTCATCTGGAGGAAGGTTCAAGGGCTGAACCAGGGAACCAGCTCATTCCTCAACTTTAAATTCTCGGGTAACAACCAGTTTCCTTGAAAAACTTCCAGCTTGGGGCTTACTGTGCTGTCCTCACAATATATTCCTGTTAAAATACTGAGAGATCTATCGTTACTTTTAGCAAAGAAACATCTATTTATGATCAACAGTACATGTTTTACATCAGAAAATTTGCTTTTCTCCCTTCCTCAACTGCAATTTATAGCTCTGATTTGGAGCACTCCCAAAATAATAACCTACAGAAACTTGCATTCCTCCAAAGTTGTGTCGCTTTTATGAAACCTCAGGGGCATAGACTGCTGTGAATGCAGTGAACATATGAATAATAGGAACATGTAGACATTTTCTCACACATAAACAATTTAACAATACCAATTTTCCGATAAAGTAAACTTAAAATACCTTCAAGTGTCTTTATAACTATTTAAATTAAAACAGACTCCCTCTAGATTGCATCTCAATGAGAAATATTTTAAATAACTTCTAATAAAAATTGCGCTTACCCACTCTCTTGGTGCCTTTACCTCTTTAACTAATCTCACCTTTTCAGATCTAACAATAACTTCATTTTCATTATCTGAAGCTTTTTATTTATTTGTTTATTTTTTTGAAGGGAAATAGATCAAGTCTTTATTTGGATTTTGGCTGTGTCTTGTGATTGGAACATATGTATTCATACAGAGGTATTCATATGGTTAGACCATCACTTTTTGAAAGTTATGATTAATTTACAGTAGTACAAAGCCTAGACTCATAAGGAGGGAAAATTAGCCTGTATAAGCAATTGAGAACTCCATATTATCTGTATAAATAATTTTATTGCATAATATCTGTTTTAATTATTTTTGTAGGTTGGGGAAAGGCCTGTGAAAGATGAATTTTGTCCTCCACCATATACTCACTATGAGGTCCCACCGAGTTTTTATCGGTCTGCCATGATACTTAAGCCACAGTTAGGACTGGGTGCAGTTTCAAGATTACCGTCTGCAAAGAGCAGGATACTTATTGCAAGTCAAAGATCCTCAGGTAACTGTCTTCATCAGCCAGGAGAAATGACAAGTGCTCCTAGCCTCTATCATCCTGATGCTTCAGGTAAAGTATGATTTTTTCCTCTTTTCTTATAACTATAGTCACCAATAACATTTTTTTTTTTCAGGCAGAAATATCACAAAATGAACAATATCTTGACCTGATACTACAAAGCTCTAATAACACTCTTTGAGGTGTTTTTTTTTTTTTTAAAAAAAAAAAACCTGAGGCAAGGCTCACTAGGGAGTCTGGGGCTTGCACAGAAGTTGGTTTAACAGGTCGTTGCCAAAGAAGGAGAATTGATTTCAGTGATAATTCTCGTAGAGCTTTTTTTCATCATCTTCCTCTTTCTGAAGGCCTGAAAAAAATCTTTACTTTTGCCCTGTGGAAGATAATGGAACATTTTCTTCTATTGTGAAGACCCAGTTTTTTGATCTGAATATGCCAGTCCTCTATCTCTTCTCGGAAGCCTTGGCAGTGTTCAGCTCTGCTAGCAAAGAGCTTGGTCCCTCAGCTTACACCTTTTCAGAGACATCTTCTCCAATACCTCTTGCTTCCAGCCATAGTGCAGGGCACAGTGTGACCCTGGACAGAATTCCAGAGAAGGGAAGAGCAAGAGAAAAAACAGACGGGGAAGTGTCAGATGCCACAAGACAGAGCTAATTACTCCTACAGTGCACTTCTTCACAACCTAGAAGATCTTGGAGGTTTTAACATTTAAGCAGCTGCAAGTTCACTGAAAAATCAGTCATTGCCAGAGTGAAACATAGCAGCTGTTTAACAGCCTACAAGTCTGCACAGATAGTTAAAAAATAGTCATAAAAGATAATGCCTTGTGTCATATGGTCATCCTCTTGCCCTGGGGCAGAGTTCCTTGTGATAGACATTTATCTATCCATAAAACCCTCCAGTATGCCCGTGCCCCTTGCCACTGTCCTCTACTACCTATACACTTGGAGTTAGCTACGTTGGTGCCATTTGCAGAAGTTGACCAAACTCAACTGTATGAAATTCAGTTCAGCATGGTGAATAGAGTTCAGTGAGCGCTCACCATGTGGAAAGAGGTGCAGAGAGCAACTGGATCCCATGCTCCATTTAAATGAAACTGCAAGAGGCTGCAAGTTCAGAGTATGACTAGGATAAACCACTGCACAATAGGAACAAGTCTGGGAGACAGATATGAGAGGAATATACAGAATATTTGTTAATATACTATTAACAAATCCAGTGTCTTGCTTGATCTTCAGAAATGACTGTTGCTTTGATTTTTAATTATCCAACTTAATTATCATGAATCACTGGTTATTACAGATATTACTTTTCTCTAGACATTTCTTTACCCATATAGGAACTTGCCTTGTGTGCACAAATTTACTGTCTTCCTATATAGAATGACATTCTAAAATCTAAACAATAGCTGCCTCAGTCCTGTTTATTTTCTGTAATACTACCTTCAAAAAAAATCCAGTGAATGAGATGTATACATGAGGAAATTGCACTAGCTCTTACCAATCAATTCCCCTTTCTCTAAATTTTTCTGAAGTTTTTTTTTAAATCTTATTACTAATATTTTCTTGAATCTTTCCTGCTCTGGAGGAAAATTTAATTCTTAGCTCTCCATAACTTCCTTGCTATGAATGCTGTTTTGTTTGTTTCTCTCAAGTCTATTAATACCTTGTTGTTTCAAAGATACTATTAAAGATAATTCATATTAGTCTGATAATCTGTCTGCCATTTCATTCAGGTTCCCAAAGTGTGTTCTATCTGGCCTTTGGGCTCTAACTGTTTTTATTGATTTTAAATTACCCAAGACTTGTTCTGGAGAAGTTGCTAATGTCTTCAGTTTTTCACTGTCCTCCCCAGGACACATTGTTTTCACTTCTGGCATTTCACCTCCATTGTGAGGTGAAGAACTTGTTTAATTTTTCTGCAATATCTTACTCTGCTTTCACAAGGAAGCACTTTAGTAGGTACTGAATTAACTCAAAATACACTCTTTGGACAGAGTAAAAGAAATAGACCTAGTACAACATATTCCATCTCATCAAGAGAACTGAGACACACAGTAGTGTTAATCCATCAGATCAGCAAGGTGTGCCTGTATCTAGACAGATCATGTGGGGCCAAAACAAACCAATTGTTTTAAGGTAGTCAGCACCTTTTTTTTTTCAGATTTCTGTCATCCTATTTCCCTTAATTTGCCAGCTTGATGTGGTATTAAGCTACTTTAATCTGCGTTAATATTTTTGATGTAATATTTGAAGAACAGGATTAAATACAGCTTAGAGTCATATTTACAAATATAAGCAAGCAGAATGCCTGAAAAAAATGATCAGCCTAAAGGAATTGGTGCTCATAAGAGCTTTGCTCGTGGCTGTTATGGAGTATGAGGACTTGGCTGGCTACAGCAAGAGCAGGGGGGACTATCTTCAGTAATGCTCATCAGCATCTTTGCAGCTGGATCCGGAGCTTTTAATCCAGCAAGCCTGTTAAGGATTTCAGTCCTGCCCTGGGGTAATGGGAATAGAAGGATCTAGCCAGTTGCCATCTAGTGACAGAGTGTGAGGTACCACTGAGGCTTTAAAAATGAAATTGCCATGCCATAGCACTGAGGACAGAACCGGTGCCTCATAATGAGGATTTTATTCCCCTCTGCAATACCTTTCATAATGTAGCAGGCTGCTTAAGCAGCAGTGATAAGCTGAGTGGTTTGGCCCTCGTATAATACTAATTCTCATAAAAATGACTCTAAAGTAATTGATAATTAAATCCATGAACTGCTGAAACAGACTGCAAGCACTAGAAGTACCTTAAGGGTTTTGTTAGTTTTAAGACATGACAAGTAGAAAATAAAATGATAATGAATGATCCTATGATTCACCAAATGTGATATCTAAAATATGACTGGAACAGAGATCATTCTTCATCTGAAGGACATTTGACACATGTACTGGCAGGGGCTGTGGTTTCCTTATTGAACGGCACTGTTCCTTAGATGATGCTTTAAATCGGTTGGGTGAGGCAGGCATTCCTGCTATTAGGAAAAGTATTCAGCACTGTAGAAAACATAGCAAGGCATTGAATAATGATGTATTTAAATTGACATTAATGTCTCTGAAAGCTTAATATTTGTTTATTTTATATAAATCGACTCTGCTCTTTCTAAGGGAAATATGTGATTCAAAACAAGCATTAAAGGATGCTGTGTCTATAACATAAATTATGAATAGGATTTCCTTGGTTATAAAAACTTCTTAGAGCACACTAGTTAGTGTTTACATTAATTAGCTGATTATTTTTATGGGATTAATGTCTGATTTTGAAAAGTAGAACAGAGATCTCATCATTAAAATTTCACTTAATTCTACTCTTTTTCCACTAGTATTTATGATAATTTTTTCTCAAAGGATGAGTTAATGAAATTTTGTTTCCTCATCAGCTCTCTGTATATTAAATTTGCCAGTCCTGAGTGTCTGACAGCCTCTCTCATTTCTAAACAAGTCAAATCCTTTTAATGGTACTATTTATATATAAATCAGAAAAAACGTGTTTTTGATTTACTCACACACAAATATACCTGTATTTTTGTAGCTCATCATTAGCGTTACAATATATATGCAGGTTTCTCCTGGTAGGAGTTCAGCTTTGCTTTCATGTTGATTTTTAGGAATACACAGTACTTAAACAAGCAAATGAGATTTGATGATAGAAATGGGGCTTTGAGGTTACTTCCTGAAATGTTTCATTAGTGCTACTGCAGCTGCATACTTGTTTCCTAGGTTTGCAGTCTGGCAGAGTTGGATCCGAGCTGTCAAACTTCTTAATTTGTTAAGAAAAGAGGACAAGGCCCGAATTCAGAGAGGAAAATACTCTCTATCCCTCACTAGAATCTGTAATGGTTTCAGTTGGTACTGTCTACTTTCCCTAGGAGAGCAATCTGTATTTCATGAAGAAAAGTAAAATGCCTCGTTGAGAGACATAAATCTCCTCAGCGGAGTTTTGCTAATGGCGTTACCACCATAGCTGAGACCTAGCCACATGCCACCTCTCTGCTCCCAACAATTATTGCCTTCCTAAAGGACCAAAATGCATCTATCAGAGGGACTGTCTGTATGACTGTGTTGTTCTTAATTTAATGTTCTTTATATAACCCAGCAGACAGTCGTGTGAATGGTATCTGTGTACAGTAGAAGACAAATGCTGAAGTAATGTTTAACTACTGTGTGCTTATAGAGTACATCTGTGTTACTCAGCTGTAGAAGATCTGACTGGGTGCATTTCCATGATGTACTGGGAAGTAGAAAGGAAAGATTTAATGTAATTCTGTAGCCGCTTCTGGGTGAAATGAAAAGGAGAAGGTGAAAGTGAAGAAGGAGAGTGGATAATGAAAAGCAGGTCAAGAGTTTGATATGCAAATGCAGCGATGAAAGGAGACAAGCCCAAGGAAATGTTATTTGAGAAGAAAACATGCAACAGGAGAATGAGCAAAGCAGCTGGAAAGACAAAGCTATTAATTGTGTGACATGTTTGTAAGGGAACTATTGCCGTTCTTCAGGATACATTTTACCTATCTTGAGGATTTCTGCCCAAGTAACCTCTGAGACAACGTCTCATAAGACTTTACTTATTCTTACCAAGCTTCTCTTGACCTTTCTTCTTCTTGTTCATGGAAAACTATGATCAAAGACTGAGTGCTAGAAGAAAGCTTGCAGATGTGAGGTTGTGATGCACTATAACTTTGGGATTACTGTTCTGTTTTGTATCCATGGGTAGTGGTGAGGGAACAGAGCAGCTGAGAGTTAACAGAAGCAGTTCAGAATAGATGAAAATCTGGTATTTTAAAATCCCGCTATCCTGAGTTTCTTGATCATTTGAAGGATTTTAAAGATAATTCATAATCAAATTGGCTCTCAGTCTGATTATTGTCAACTTGTACACTGATATTCACCTGATATCAGTATAAGGCCTTCAAGTGCTCTTTGATTCCAGAAGTCAATGGACTGACAGGAAACTGTAATCTGAGGCTACAACAATATTGTCTTTGTTACTGGTCCTGTGTAACACCTTGTGGCACCCAGAACAAGTGGCAGGTATTGCCTGGCCTCCATATTATTTGTAGGAGCCTAACCCAGGCTATCTGCCTTTTTTCCCTGTGTCTCACCATGGGACTGCTTAGATTCTTTCTTAGAAGAATATTCTTTTCTGAATAGAGCCTCCCATCCATCTTTCCTCCTTACAGGTAGTCAGCTGAAGCTGGAATATACCTGAGAAGGGGACACACAGATGAAGGCAGCAACTTTCTAAACTGTGCTGAACATAGAAATATATAAAAGAAATAGAAATATATGGCCTTGCTGTTCTAGACTTTCAGTCCAAAATGCAGGAAGTGCATCCCAGACACTGTGACACTCACTGGGCTGACGTCTTCTGTGGGATGTCACTGGTTTGCACTTCAGCTAAAAAGCAAATACGGGCATTTGCAGCTTGAATTAAGCACAAGCTGACAAATTCTCGGGGTAGTGTGAATGTGCTAAACAGCCTTGGGTTGTCTAGGGGTTGGCAAGGCACAGAGCAGCTTTTTTGGGCATTGAAACCTGAAGCAGGAGGAGCTGAGCTTTCCTACCATATGATGGTGATCTGACTGATTAGAAATTAATTCATGTTCAGCAGTGACATCTGTTTTTGTTTTGGAACTGAAATGTCTCAGGCTTAATAGTTCTTGGATGAGAAACCGTCAGGAGGGCTGGGTACAACCTCTTGACCATTATGTGGGTGAAAACTGTAAACCTCCCACTTTAAGGCCCCATTTCTCAGTTCTTGTTCAGAGAAAAATTGTTGTGATTATAGCAGGGAAATCACTAGAACGGTGGTAACAGAATAGGGTTCTTATTTGGGTGAGTTGTTTTCAATTTCCAAAGGTATCAATGATTGGGTTAACTCTGAGGTGCCTTGAAAAACTGCTTGTATTATCCCTGAATAATTCTGTGACCTTGCAGATAACTCCTCTGCCGCAGATTCAGTAGTATAAAGTGAGAATAATGATATTTATAGCACCCCATAAAAGGAGCTGAGATCTCTGAGAGAAAATGACACCTAATTATTGAAAGAATTTAGAAGAAAAATGCACATTAACAAAAATAAATAAATAAAAATAAAAGGATTACCAAGGATTCTGAATTGTGGAGAGGAGTTGAAGTATTGAACTGCTACTGTTCTTCATATGAACACACTTGTGTAACTCATTTCTTTAACTTTTCATTTGCTTTGGCTAAAATATATTTCAGATTTCACAGAGAAGTTACATGAAAGTTGTACTTTAGTTATATATGTGCATGATGTGTTTTGTGTGCAGTATGGATGCAGAAAAACGCTAGCGCAGACTTTTCTTTAGGCTCCCCAGGCACATCTGTTTTCTGTCAATCCATTGCTACCTTAAAATGTTTTCATGTTCCTAGACAGGAACATGTTATAGAAAAACCGCTTATGTTCCATACAGACAACAATATTTAATTCTATAATTAGCTCCAGGCAGTCAGACAGCTGGATGCATTTTTGCCAGTTTTTATGCTTATTTTGGCAGATATTTATTAAAAGGAAAACTGCTCATTAAAACAACTTTCATTTTGACCTCCCAGACCTTGTTTGTAGGAATCCTTCCGTATCTCTAAGAAACAGAAATAAAACTCAATGATATTTAGAACAGAAAATAGGTACAATAGGCTGATGTTGTATGTATATTAATGAGAAAGAAGACACAAACTGACTTATCTTTAAGGATTCATATGCATCCCTAATGAGGATAATGTTCTGCCCTCAGGTACTTGTGTCACTTTTCACAGAGAGTATGACAGAGCTGGATTATTAGGATGAGAAGTGAAAAATAATTTAAGGATGAAGATGAGCTCAGAATACAAAATATTGTCAGATTAGGGGAAATCTGAATTGTAGTGACAAAACTGAAAACTCTAAAAGCACAAGAGTGTGAGAAAAAACACTGAATCATCTGCCCAAATCTAGGAGAATGATTCTGAATAAGAAGTAGAGCTGACTGGGCATTTTCTGGTGAAGGAAGACACCAAAACTTGTCACCAAACACATCCTGGTTTTAATGATTTTCTTCTTCTTTGATGAAACTGCTGTCAGGGTTTTGATGCGAGGCTGGCCCATATCTTGCTAAGTGCCCTGAGGAGTGCTTTGTTTCTTGGGTGCTGGCAACCCCACCACAGGCAGCCCATTGGGGCTGGGGACCGCTGGGCTTTCTTGCTTGCCCACAGTGCTCAGCACACTGCTGGCTGCAGGCTGGTTCCTCCCTCTGCACTGCAGAGGACAGGAACCCCTGGGGGTTGGTGCAGCCTACATGGCACAGGGCTTCCCTGCTGTTAAGGTGGGACTTGGAAGTCCCAGGTGAACCTCGTGTTCCTAGGGCAAGCCCATTTCAAGGTTTTAAACAAAACCATTTCTAACCACTTTTTTTCACCCTATAGTGGAATTTCCACTGATCTGCTACAGGAGTGTTTTTTTTTTGTTTTTTTTTTTTTGTTTTTTTTTTTTTTTTTTTGATATTTTGTAGCTCCTTGCTCTAAAATGGAGATATTTTAATTCTGAAACTAAAATGTTTTGCACACTGTGATTGGGATGTATGCCTTTTGTCACACACAGTTCCTTCTTGTAATTAGTCCTGTAGATAGCTGGTGAAGTTGATGTTGGGCTCCAGCTTGCATGTGCTGTGCAGTGAGCTGGGAAGGTGAGCTGCTGCGACCACACAACCACTGACGTGTTGGTGTCAACATCAGAGGGGCAGGACACACCTAGCTGTGGAGTGAGGAGAGCGTGAGATCTCTTGCACAGTCTGACAGTGGCATAAGCCAGTTTCAATCCCACCTTGAAGCTTTTCACAGAATGGTTGAGGTTGGAAGGGACCTTTGGCGATCATCTAGTCCAACCTCCCTGCTCAGCAGGGTCACCTAGAGCATGGTAGGCAGGGTTGCATCCAGGTGGGTCTTGAATATCTCCAGAGAAGGAGACTCCACAACCTCTCTGGGCAACCTGGTCCAGTGCTCCATCACTCTCACAGGGAAGAAATTCCCCCTCACGTTCAGGCGGATCTTCCTGTGCTTCAATTTCTACCCATTTTGCCAATGCAGGAAGATATTAACCCTCTCAGATAGAAAGATTCTGACTAAAAGATAATTACCTTGTCATTTCTAGCAATGGGGACTCTTAAAGCTTTTCACTGGACACTTTTTATTGTTCCTAAATTGATATAACTAAAATCAGTTGACATGATTTGCAGTAATTGCAAATGCTGCTGAGGACGGTGTTGAAGTCTTGTTCTGTGCTGCCTTTCTGGGTAGTCATTTAGATGTGATACGAATGTCAAGTCTTATCATTGGGGAGTGAAGAAATCTGGTTTGATGGGACATTGCGGATAATAGTAAACCAGCTATAAAATAGCATTGCAAAAGCAATACAGCGCAAGCCTAGCAGTAAACAGTAACATCACAGCTTCGCTCTTCTCATTGCTAATGTACCTGCACCCGGACCCACAATGATGTGTCAGCAACCATCACACAGGCCCAAATGAAGTCAGATTCAGGGTGAGAGCCCAGAATTATTCCTGTCAGTTAAGAAAGGATGAATGGGAATTTTTAACGATTTTTCATTACACATTTGTTATTTGTTACTTTCCTTTTGGACCTCCAAAGCAGGTCCTTTTCTGGCCTGGTAAAGATGCTGCAGTCAGACATCCATTTCTTTGAGTCTTACTGGAGGCCTGAACTCTTGAAAAGTGGTTACAAAAAGATGGCTGCAGGCTGCCCTAAAATCAAAAAGATTTTAGGATTTATAGTATATAAATTCTTTTGTTCATTGAACAAGTAACATTTTTTGTGTCTTTTATAGGAATGTGTTTTATATAAAAAACAATACTATCTTTTTGCCTGGTGTTACATTTATTTTTATTGCAAAAGAAGAAGCTTAGTTTTGTCAAACACAGTTTAGTATTATTATTATAATGAGATCCATAACTATATTTCAAAATCCCCATAATATTTTTTCTACTCAAAGGAATTAATCTTGTTTTCTATAAAGTCTCCTCAAAGAGTAATGCTTCATTAAAATTAATAAGGCTGTGACCTACATAGTTTACAAAAGAATTAAATACTGTAATAATGTGAAGACCATATTTTTACGGTACAGTTAATTTCTATTTTTCCTTTAGTATTATGAATGTGCACTTCTTCCTTTGAAGTATGTGTCAGGCTAAAATTCCCAAATACTGTTCACTTCACAGGAATGGAAATGGGGTGAATTTGTGGCCTTTTCTGACAGAATACATTGATATTTCTAATACTCCCTTGTCTCCCAACCTGCTGATCCCATCTGATTAAATATTTCAGCATCAACTTTTAGAAAACTTTGTTGATTTTTTTTATATTCTCACTCCATGGGATTCCACAGGGAAGAGACAAAAATACAGAGGGAAACTCTGTCCAAATGTTACGTCCAGTTGAGGTCCAGATCCACTTGCTGTCGAGGCCTTTCAAACCGAACAAAACTCTGAACTTCAGTCCTTACACAACGATAGATTGTAACGTTTATGGAACTATATGCATTTTTTTTTCCTAGAAAAATTTGCCTAAGAAAGAGCAGTTGAACAGTAGTGGGGACACAAACTGGAGAAGGATGGCCAGCTACTGGTTACCACAGCCAGACATGATTGCCTAACCATTATTGTTATTGCCTAACTTTATCCCTGATAACCTGCTACTTGCAGTTGTCTGAGACTTAGCTAATGTGATACAGATAGGGTAATATTTTATGGTGAAGTGAAGTCCGTCAGTAGAAATGGTTAGTGGTATGTTAAAAAGGATACCTTACTACGGCATGTCCTTTTTCCCAGGCTTGATGCAAGAGAAGGACATTCTTTTTTTAGGTGAATTTTGAAAGAAAGAAGATTCCAAATAAATATTTTCCTTAATGGAATACAAAGAAGTACTGTGTCCTTGAGGAGAATTATTAGCATTCTACAGTTGTTTTGAAAATCGGATGCTGTGCCTGGTGTTTGTCTCTGTGTGTGAGTTTCTATAATTGGCAAATAAGAAAAATCAGAAAATGATACAACATGAAAGAAGAGAGCATTTAAAGAAAAAAAAACAAGCTTGTATGACATTACTTTGCTGGAGTTTAGACTTTTTGCCTTATGGGTTCTTGTTGCATTTCTTATTTTAAAGCAACCTGTAACTGTTTCACAGAATGGCTTTCTGGTGGAGCAAAGAGCGAGCCACCATTGCAGACTGAGCGGCCGTTAAAGCTTGCCTTCGTTTTCTGTACTGACTCCAGGTAGTTAGTTGGTACAAGTACTCTTCAGTATGTCTCAGTTTCATTTACTTAATAAAAATTTCTTTTTCTTCTTTCAGTTGATCTTAAGAAAGGCCCATGCCCAAATGCTGCAAAGTCAAATCTCCCCAAGCCGTGTCAGTCCGGACTGCGTCCTCCTGGTTATTCACGCTTGCCAGCAGCTAAGCTGGCAGCCTTTGGTTTTGTCAGGAGCTCAAGCGTATCTTCTGTCTCAAGCAACCAGTCAAATGACAGTGCTCAGAGTGATCAGAGCAAGACAACCAACCGTAAGTCCAAAAAATGGCGTTCCTTTAGGGGGATATTAAATAGATGTAGTCCAGAATTGTCCAGAATGGAGTTTGTCTACAAGGACTAGTTTAATCTGTGTAACATTCACTAATCTTGTCTGTGAGTTACAGGTTTGGAGTCTTGATTTCCCAGTTTAATTTTTTAAAATTATTAATAATAGATGAATAGTAGCTGAACATGTATTGCATATATAAGCAATTAGTTTCCCTATTGCTGAGAAAACTCTACAAGGAGTTGACCTGAGGCGTTTTTGTATTTTGTTTTCACCTGGAATCTTCCTTCTTACAAGCTGAAGTAAATAAATAAACACAGTAAAGTGTCTGATAAGCACATTGTAGTCACAGAGAACAGATTAGGATAAAGATTATCCAAAAGGAGCAATGTAGTCTATCTCATCTGCTTTTTCCTATGCCTTTTAATATGCAATGTGATAAACTTGATTTAGAAATTTAATCAAACAAATGCTAGTGATATAAAATAAGATCACAACTGATATCGTAACTACTGTCTCATCTCCAGACTCCCTTGGCTGAAATGTCATCTTGAATCCTATTTTCTGTAGCAACTGCTAATTTTATTAAGTACAAAATAACACAAGCTGCAGCATGCAGTCTTCGGGACATGTGCATTTGCCCTGGGCTCAGAGCAGGAAGAGGGATTAAGAGATTTTCACGCTAGTTTTTCTTTGAAGACTGGATTGAGCCTATTGAGCCTGAACCGTGTCAGTATTAAATCCAGTGGCATCCGTCCTGGAGGAGCGCAGAGAGGGCAACCAGGTAGCATAAGCTGCCAGCAGCAACAAGGTGCTGCAGAGTCCAAAATCTTTCTGTGTTAGTATTCATCTGAAATGGATGACAATAAATGAAATGAAAATTAAAAATTCTATGGATTTTCTCTTTCTACTTTTAAAAGAGGTCATTGAAATGCAGAAGAAAGGGTCCATCTAACTCCTATAATGTTGCTAAACATACACTTGAATCCTTGTTTTACTCTTGGACTGATTGCATGTTTGTATTTATGTTATAATGAGCGTTACTTTGTTCTGAGGGTAGTCGATCTGCTTTGCTTTGCATTTTTGCCCTACATTTATGCCTTCAGAAAGCTTTTTCTTTTATCAAGCAGTGTAATCTTCCTGCGTTTGGTTACAAAAAGCCTTTGTTAAAGACAGAAGAGAAAAAATTATGTAATTCCTAATTAGACAAGCAAGAAATGTTGTTGTCTAGCAATTTCATGTGTGAATCTGAAAAAAATAGCATCTGTAGATATAGCACTGTCCTCATGAATACTGTTGATGCATATAGTTTAATATGTTAGAGAATTCTCTAAAATCAAAGTATTCTAAACTGAGTCAGTTGATTTCTCAAACTTTGGAGGAAGCACAAGCAATCTCACACTCGGGAAGCTACATCAAACTCTTCATTAATCTCAGCAGAGGTTGATTTCCTTTCTATATTCTGATGTATTTTTAATTACATTTCTACATGAAATGTGAAACCATGTTTCATTCACCACAAGTATGTGAAAGTATTCAGCGCAGATATTTTGTTCCAGCTCACTAGGCTGAAGATGGTGAAGGTGTTTTTAATATTAGGCTTAGGATTTTGTGACCAACTTGTGCACACTGTAAGAGTGTTTCTGGATGCCATGTGTTTTTAAAAGTCAGGCAATAATTTCTTGTGGGAAGTGTTCTGCTTGCACAAAGTGCTGTAGACACAAGCTCAAACTGTCCTCTGATGAAGAATGGGACCTGTAATTTCTGCTGCTGCCCACCAGTTAGGTAGCCCATCTCAGCAGTTGTCTGATTTCCCTCCATCTCCATGGGGAGAACCAGAAAAACAAACACCTCCAGTGGGTCATCTCTAACATGGTTTGTGCTGCATACTCTCTGGCCCGAAGTTACAACTGTTTTGATTTGCTTTGAATTCAAAATGAATGAGAGCAGAAACTGCCTGGGCCAGGTGAGAGAGGGCGAAGAGGCATTCCCACGGGTGGTTCAGGGTGATAGCCCTCAGGTAGGTCATCACCCAAGAGTTCACCTGATGTCACCTGCTTTCTTTGGGTTAAAAGCAGCGCCCGTAACTCTTACTCATCACTGCTGAGAGGATCACTTTCTTTCAAGAGTGATAGAAAAAAGATTGTTTCCTTACTGATGAATACTTAACTGTCATAGAAGTGTTATCAATGTGAAACTGTATCATCTTTTTCTATTTATAGCCTATGCAGCAGCCAGAGTTTTATTAGTTGTCCAGCACCCAGGGAGCACAAGTTAGTTACCTTCCGTTCCAGTGCAGCTTATTTTGCACAGTTCAGCAGTGCGCTTCAACACGTACAGAGAGCAACTGAAGAGTGGAGGCAGGGGACAAGTACTGGCTTAGGAATCTTAGCACAACATATTATTTATTTCTTTCACTGTCTGCTGGAAGAATGGTTTTATTTAAATTAAGTAAGAGGCTGATTCTGTAGTTACTTACTTGAGATCATGTTTTCAACTAAATCAGGCTTAATAGAGAGCAGGGTAAAGTTTTACTATTAATTTCCTAGCTCAGCAGGGTGGAAAATGCTGAATGATCTAGCTTTAGAAAACGTCAAAGATATACGATAATACGTTTTCCTACTTAAGCAGCATCTCTATGTGCCAAGGAGACAGAATATAATTGAAAACAACTTACAAGCCTGCAAATGTTGTAAGTGGAGGGGCTGCTGCTGTTGTAAGTGGAGGGGCTCACCCGAAGATCTTTTTCTGTCACAGGGAAAAATACCTCTAATCCTGTAAAAAAATCACAGTGCAGTATCAGTTTCTGAAAAGCAGATGGCTGTAGCTGAGTGAGAGGAAAACACAGGTGTATTCTTGGGGGGAGAGTGTTTTTTTTTGGTAAATAGAAATTCTCGATCTGAAGAAGTCCCTGAGTGATCCCCTGTTTGCTTTCTTCAGCTCTGCCAGATGTTTCACAGTGGCAGCTCTTCCCAGAAACTGATGGCTACGTTTCTTTTCAGAAATCCCAACAAGTGTCTCGTTTTGGCATACTAATAGCGATTAAATGCTGTCTAGAGAGCAAAACTGTATTTGTTTAGTCTGAAGAGGCATGGTATTTGTGTTGTGGGGAAGTTTGCTAATGAAGCTGAGATGTGGCAGCTTTGTTCTTAACCAGGTTTCTCCACTTCCCATGACCCTTCTGAGAGCAGCAAGCCTTGATGCAATGTTCCGGTCTGCTCAGCTGGTTCTGGCAATAGCTCACTTGTGCATATTGACACAATTAAATGGATTTTTAGAGAAGGGACGGTGCTCTTTTCCTTCCGAGCAGACCAGGCAGGCTGTGCAGCACCTCCCCATTGGCTCTCTGGTCTTGCTGACGCGGGATGTGGCAGGTCTTCTCTCTTGGGGATGTAAGCACTTGGCACACAGGGGAGCCAGGCTGCATGCAGCCCATTTGGGGTGTTGCTGACATGGGAGGCAGCTTCTTGCCTAGTGGAAGGCAGTGGGACATGACTGCCAAAGCCAAAGGCCACTCTGTTTTGAGAGAGGCAGCTGGCTCCTGAGATGGATCAGGGATGCTCACCGCAGCTGACCACTGCTGCTATGTTCAAAACAAAATGGTTAAAATGGTTCAGCACGAGCTCTTTGCCCTACGGCGAGCAAGGCAGCAGCTGTGTTTGTATGAAATGCTTCAGAGAAATGCAGACCCTGAGGGCTGTCCGTGCATTTCCTAGGGAGTCCATCTTCTGTTGCCGCTGGTGTTCTTCTCTGCTCCATAAGGAGAGTGCAGCTTTCCTTGCTGGATTCACACTTGGCATCCCATTGCTTTGGGGATTAGAATAGCTCTGTGCCATTGCCATCAACCCACAGTGGTGACCAGGTGGAGTCTGCTGGGACACTGAGCTGCAGGCCACGCACACTCTGGTGCTGCCCTGCATGAGATGGTCGTGAAACCTGGGCTGAGACTCAGCTCCACGTTCTATTATCAGACCCCTAAATTCATTCCATTGCCCAGATCTGTTTGCAAATAATATTTTTGTCAAGCTTACATGAAAAGCTCATGCTTACCCTTAGCTCCTGCCTAGTACTTTAAATATATTTACCTTCTAAACCTTTTTTCTTTACTTGGGCAGAGCTTTTATATCAAGAAACTTGTCTAGTTTCTTTACACTCTAAAATGTCTAGAATATAAAAGTTCAGATACAATATGCCTTTAATCTGTATAAGAGGGGCTTGATTGTTCTGCTAAGTCGGAGAAAAAGCGAATGAGTAGCAAAGTCATGTCAGTGGCAGAAACTGGTATGATTTGGAGTGGAGAAACAAACTGTGTTAATGGAAATGGAAACATATACTCCCAACTAACTGAATTGTAACTAAACTGAATATTTTCCCTTGGAATTTGAAATACACTGCTGAAACTTCTCCTGTATCTGGTCCAGTAAAACTTACTTAAGAGCTTTTGAATCTGAATGTAACACAGCAAAATTTCCATAGCTGTGATATGTGATTTCCAGCATTATCTTCTAACTCTACAGTAAAGTAAGATTATGCTCAGGCTGTAGTTTCTCCTTTACTCGTTTAAAGGGTTGTTAAAGGGTACTCAGAGCTCTTTCGGTTGCTTATATCTGTATTTCTAGTGGTAGGATGAATATTCTGCTCACATAATTAGTTTTATATATTTAATCAGAACAGACTCTAACGTGCTGTAAGTACCGTGTGTAAAATACTTCATTAAACACTATGAAACAGTTGGAAGTGTGCAACACTGGAAGAAAGACTGTTTAGAATGATTTGAGATATGATAACTGCTATGAGTTTAGGAAATGGAAAAATGTAGGTATAATATCAGGAAATACTTCTTAGTCATAAGATCTAACAGTCTGTAAAATAATCTTGCAACTCAAGCGATGAAAGCCCTGTTGCTTAAGATTCTTAAAATAGAATAATAGCATAGCATTAGAAACAATTCTCTGGCAAGGTACTAGGGTAAAAGACGTAATGCTATTCAATATCTACCCGCAGTTCTAAGTGCTGAAGCAATTTCTTTCAGACAGAGCAAGAAAATGGTGATTAATATTGCAAAACTTGTATTAGTATCTCAGGAGAGCTATTTCTTGTTTTAAAATAAAGAAAGCGGAAACTGCAAGTTTGGTGTAAACCGCCATGATCCTTATAGAACGTACATAGTTCACAGCCTAATTTACACTGTTTTTTTTGCCTTTCATTGCTTGTCCTTTCTGGATGTTGAATTTCCATTTTGATAAGCAAGGATGTCAAAGTATGTCAGATCCAAGTGGGTGGAGAAATGGGGAAATCAGAGTGAACAGAGAAATCTTGAATAACTGGCTAATTGCTTCCAAAAAAAGGCAGAATATTCAAAACTGTAACATGGTGCACAGAAACACCATTTTTTTTCTCAAATATGTAATCATGTACATGAAAACACTTTCCTGTATGAAAATACAATTCGAAGTTCCATAACTGTTTTTGTGTTGATTTTTCTACATCACAAATTCTGTTTCTTTTTATTTCCCTCTTGTCTACTTCTGGTATTAATGCTCTGATGAAAGAATCACTTTACTGAATCACTTCACTTGGAATGGGACTAAAATAGAACAGTATCATGTTAAGATTTTCAGCTTTATAGGGTAAAACCTCTGGAAAAATGCAATATGCTAACCAGGAAGAGCAGGGATTGGAAAAAAAATTTTGCTGTGCTCCAGAGCATTTGTTTTTTCATACTCTAGTTGCATACTCTAGTTGTGCTGTGAAAAAAACCCTTCAAAGAGTGATTTGGAGGTGTAGCACAGCAGTCCCTCTCTGGGTTTTCAGGGATTGAAACAAGAATGACGCAGCATAAACTGTCCATCCATTTCAGTGGGTTTTAACTAAGATACCTGTGATAGTTATTTTAGAGGTGACAATACTTTAATAGTTTAGATCGTATTTTTACTGTCTACATTGTTACCTCTTTAACTGCACACCAGAGCAGTACCATACTGTGGGGGTCCATACCACTCTTTCCTGTCATAAGTAGAGGCAGAAAGATCAAGCTTATATGGAAGCACAGAACTATTTTTATATAGAGGTTCAAACATGAAACATTTTCAAGGCTGCAAATTTCCTTTTCTTTTTTTTTGAGCTGAAAATTTGTCAAACCTGCATGCAACTGTCACTTCTGCAAAGTCCACTTTTTATAAGCAAAGACCAGCTGAAAAATATTCCCCACTCTAGTGCCAGCTCAGCTTCAACACAGTACTTAATCATCATGTTTGTTATTGTTGTAAAAGGTCACATAAAATCTGAGATTTTAGAAGTAACAAGCCCAATCTTAGAAATTATGTCTGTGTGCTAAAATTGTCCATGCTCAAGCCTGGTTGTTCTAATTCCAATTTTTGGCACTTATTTCTGTCTAGCTTTTAAAAAGTGACTGAAATTTGCTGTCCTACTTTTCGCATCTAGAAAATGGGGTGGGAGGGTGTAAATGTTTACAGAGGTATTTGGCGATGGAGGTAGGTACAAGGAAGAAACGGGTAGCAACAAAACACACCAGGGCTGCCAGCTGCTGGTTTCGCTGCAGAGGGTAGCGCGTGGCCCTGCAGCGAGACTGTGCACATCCTAGGCACGAGAACTACCTCTTTCCTTTGACTATATGGGGAGACGCTGGCAGTTTAATTCATTTATCAGTCTCTTGAATGTAGTTATTGCGACCGCCCGGTTAGGCACCCCTGTACTGGGCTATTTCATCAACCCTGTCTTTGTTTTAGAAGTATCTTGTGGCTATTTTGGAACATCCTGCTCTGTCCTGGCCAGTAGGAGATCCCACCTACTTCAATTATTGTGGTATAACAGGCTTCATTTATTAGAAGGATACAAAAATATCAATGAAGCCATTTCTAAAATAACTATTTTTTGGTGATTCTTTGACTCACGCTTTCTAAAGCATCTCGACCGAAGGGACTGCGCCCAAGGGTGCTGCGGGTAGCAGAGGCTGCTTCCCGCTGTAGCCAGGGTTGGAAGAGAGATGCCATCGGAGCGCGACGTTCAAAGTCCAGGGAAAACTGAGCTCGAGTCCAGCGCCTGTAACAGGGACAAGCGCAGCGTACCTCTTTCTGTGGGCGCTCGGCACAGTAGTGATTAAAATGTCCTTTTGAAATTCTGAATGCAAGCGGCAGCTGGAACACATCTGTCACATCCAAATTAAAACCTCTCTGAAGACCAGAAATCTCACTATAAATTTTCTCCTTTCTTCATTCTAATCTTTCTGTTTTATCTGTGGGGGGTGGGGGGCAAATACCCTTTTAGAAGTGAACCCTGTGAGTGCTCATTGGAATAGATTAATCTCCTAATTTAGCTCTAAGAAAAATGAAGAAATAAAGCTTTGAAGAAATAAGAAATAAGAAATAAGAGCTTTTCCATTTCTTTCTTTCTTTCTTTCTTTTTCATCCTTCTGGGCTAATCTGCTTTCTACTGGAATCATAGCTGAAATCTTCATAGTCTCGCACTAATGAAGTATCCTTGCCAGGACATTTGAGAAACTTTCCTCTTTAGCCTGTCCCTCTCATGCAACTAACACTTTATGCACATAAATTTAACATTTATGCACAGAAATCAATAGTTAGAAAGCATCTATTTTGGAGACCTAATTATTGGGGCTTGTCGTTCTAGCCAGCTCTCGATTGGATATTTCATTGGCTTCATCTGCAGTTTTCACGCTCATTGAAAATCAGGCTTGTGAAAATCTATGTGCATTAAAATTTCAGAAGGATTGTTTTCTAAAATACACTGCATATTACACTTGGTAAATTCCTGTGTTTTGTATTGCCCGTAAGACCAGACCTGGTGAGCACAGTGAGGGATTCTAGCTTTAAAATAGATGATTCCAACAGATGCGCAATTGAACTAATTACTGTCAATGACAAAAGTCATTACACACTCTGTGATAATAGATTTTTTTTTCAAAGATAGATGGGAAATAAAGATTTAAGAGAATTTAAAGATACAAAAAATTTGATACAGTTGTTAGAAGCCAATTCTGAATTACAAGGAGACAAAAAAATACTCAAGTCACAGTTCTGTATCACTGAAATTTTGAAATGATCTTTGAAATGGTACTTTCCCATTTGTAACTTCTCCTTAGGGTCAGTGAGATTGTTGGCTCACTCACGCTTATTTTCCTAAACAAAAGGACAGACCTCGAGGTTAGATCTTTTTTTTTTTTGGAGATCTTTTAAGAAGGACTAAATTAAAAAAGTGAGAATGAGATTATTTTATTACAATCATGTTATTAATATCTGTTGTCAAAGGTGAAATATTATGAATTTCCAGTGTACCTTACTAGCAATAAACAGCACCAAAGTTATAAGCATTACAAATATTACTAGCAAATTGCATTTAGCCCAAAGTGTTTCAGAAAACAGAGCTGACCTCTTTACAGTACATGAAAAATCAATTAACCAAATGTTATTCCCTCTCAAAATGAAGTGTGAATAATGAACACAAATAAGTTGGGATTTCAGGAAAAGCATGTCTACCTGTCCCTTTGTTGGGGGCAGAGTGACTGATTAGTTTAGGAGAAACATGGGAGATTAGTGCAGGTATGTATTAGTAGTGGAGCAAAGGAAGACAAACTTCAAAGAAGGTCTCATCTTTGATCCCATTAGGATTCCTGTAGAATACTTGTGAATTCTAATTTAGTAGCGAGAGAAGTGTTACAGCCAGAAGTGCAGCACTATTTATAGAGGGCAGACTTTTCTTGTGTAGAAGTTGGGCTGGAATCTCACCCATGACATTTTTTTCCATCCTGCTAATCTAGTCCAGCCAGGTTAAAATTGAGGTCATTTATTTAAGTCTTCCAGGTGCTCTTGAGAAGATCTGCAATAAAAAAGAAGGAACAGTGTCTTCTGTACCTTTCAGTATTGCCACAAATCTGTTAGTTGTGATCCAAGAACTGAAAAATTGCAGCTTAAATAGCCTTTCCTTTAGGCTTGATGCTTGACAGTCTCTGGAGGCCTATGCAAGATTACATGAGGCTGTAAGCAGCTAAAAATGTTAGCTGCTTGCAAGACCACAGGTTTTCAGTTTGGGATTTTTGAGGTTAATTTATCTGTTAAAAGATAACTGATAGAAGACTAAAATAAGTAAAATCAGAAAAAGAGACAAACTAAGACTCTTCAATGAAGAACACTAAACTCAATAAAATGGAAACAATTGCATAGTATTTTCCTCCTGGGTGGCAATTACTGCAAAATGTATGTTATTGACATACTAGACATCAGCAGTACAACCATCAGCTGCTAGCAAACATTTAATCCTTTGGACATGAGACTGAAAGATGGTACCATGCCTCCCAAGTGGCACACCTGTGACGTTAGTGTCACTGTAGGAGAAAGCTGCTGCTGTCAGGCTGGATTGGAATTTGCAAACAAGCCTTGACTCATGTCAAGGAGTCAATTAAGCTGGACTGCACAGAATAAATTTTTAATTTACGCTGTTCCACTCTTCATGGACTGCTGATACGGTTTCATATACTTTATTTCAAGTTACCATTGCAACATCCGTAAAAAGCTGCCAGTTCAGAAATGCTTATGCAAAAATAATAGGATTTAGGGAAAGTGAGTAGCGCACTCTGATTCATGGATGTGAATTGGAGCATATGAGACTGGGCAGCAGCATTCATATACTGACAGAGCACTGGAACAGGCTCTCCAGAGAGGTTGTGGAGTCTTTATCCTTGGAGATATTCAAAAGCTATCTGGACAGGATCCTGGGCAATGTGCTGTAGGTGACCCTACTTGAGGAGGGAGGTCAGACTAGATGATCTCCAGAGGTCCCTTCCAACCTCAACTGTTTTGTGGTCCTGTGATACACAGACCTTGACTTAAAATGGCATGTGAGGTCTGTCTCAGAGCCAGACATGGCTCCCACTGTACTCCACACACCAGCAGACCTACCAGATGAACATCTGTGCCTCCCTCAGACAGGCCCTGGGGGCTCCTGTTGTGCTCTGAGTTTATTGTGATTCATCATTGGTACTTCTACATCTATTGTTCTTTTTAATGAAACTAATGAGTTATTTTAGTGCACCTCTTCGCACTATCTGAATTGGGCTGTCATTGTTGTGGTGTATGGTTTTCTATGCAAAAAAGTAGATGTTGGCATGCAGAACTCAGTGGAGTGATGCCTACATTGGCTAGCTGGTGGAGTGACATCAATATCAACCACTAGAAACACTCTTTCTGCACTGTGCAGCTTGGTCAGACCAAATGAGCACAGAACAGGTGGTTCCTTCTTTTCGTGAACCTTTCTCCTTTCTTCAGATGAACATAAACTTGTTCTCCTCTTCTTGTTTTTCTTTTCGAAGCAAAAGGAAGACAAAAATTCCACAATATTCTATACTTAAACTAGCCATAAGGAAAGAGGAGAAGTTCTAACTGGCTGAGAATTGGGAGCCTGCCCTTGGCTTCATTGCTAAAACACAGAAGGAATACAGAAAACCAAACTCATGTCTCATTTCCTGCCATGGCTTTGCATCTCAGAAATAGTGTGTATTCCAGGTGCCATGATAACTTAATATTTACTTTTAATCAATTTAATCAAACTTATTTTCATTCAGTATAACTCTTTCATTAGAGTTAGACTACCTTTCAATTAGTCATTTCTGGAAAGTTATGTAAAACCTCCAGAGAAAACTAAGCAAAACTAACTGAAGAATGATACAGGTTTTGATTAAAACAGCATGACTTGGTCAAAACATCTTATGAACAAATCTGGACAGTTGGTGAGAAGTGCTTGTATTTTCTTCTGCCACTGCTGAACTGTATGGATCAGAGTGGGCCTAAGCTTGGTCCATACCCCAAAGTGCTGGGGGGGACTTTTGGGGGTTAGATGAAAGAAGAAAGAACACATTATTTTTAATCAGTATTTTTCTCTTAAAAAAAGTTTATTTGGCTTTTGTTATAGACTCTTTTGTTCCATTCCCTCCATAGAGCCTGGGAATTATTATTGTTACTTTTGTAATCTGAGGAAAGGGGACTTCCCAATAAATGTTATTGCAATCCTTTTATTTAAACAGAAAGTCTATTTTTAGATGCTTGGATGTGTCCTGGGATAAAACGTTCCTTCTCTGACATGTTCTGATGTTGACTAAATGCATTATGTACTGCAGCTAGGTATTTAAGGAATTTTAATTGTCTCAGAGGTACACAATAGCTTTTCAAATTAGGATATTTATCACTTGTCACAGTCTGTAAATTTAGATATAGAACAGGTCTGTACACTGTCAAGTTGTATGGGAAAGTAAGAAGCATAAGAGGTAACGTCATGGTCTCTGTGGCCTTCCAAAGAAATTGTTTTCAAGTAAATTTTAAAAATGTTTAATAAATAATTTTGAAATGTTTAAACCTGAAAGTAAGTAGCATGAAAATATAAAAAGAAAAGAAAGGAAAAGTCGATTCTAGGAAACTTATGCATGCAAGTCAGCCCCTCTCCTTTGGCAAAGTGATAGTTGCTGTAACTAATCTAGTAAATTATACCTGGCTTGTCAATGAGCCTCTGCAAGAAAGGTGCTGCAGCACAGTGGTGAAGTTAGGAAGCTTAGGGGAATGTACGCAGTCTTGAACTGTGATTCCGTGTAGTGTGAATCAAAAGTATCTGCAGATAAAAAATTCAGATTAATTGAACAAAGCTCCCAAATAGCTCATGGAATGATATAAGGTTGCTGTCAGTCACAGTAGGAAGATCAAGCTATCAAATGGCAACCTGAACAATTTCCAGCTAGGAATAGTTTGGTATTCCCCACTTTAGGGCATGCCAACTATCATGTTAAAAACTATTAAAACTAGTCTAAAACATCAAAGATTGATGCACTTTAAAACAGACTAACTTTTTCATGAAGCTCAAAGTAGAAGCATTCCTAGATTTATAAACATGTCATTTTAAAAATCTATTAAGCTGGATGGTAAACCTTTTCCTAACTTGATATGTTACCAGCTGTCAAAACTCAGTCTCCGCCCTTCTTGGTTGGTTGTGAAAAGTTCTATTCTATCTCCATGTGGGCAAAGGTAGAGCCAAGCAGCAAGGTCATGGCCAGCCTTGGTGTGGGTGAAGATCGGGACCACTTCTAGCTTTAGTCAAAAGCAATTTAACCACTACTATTCCATTTGTCAACAGTAATGCTTTCTTGACTAGGAAAATAATAATACTGTTTCTACATGAAAAATATTTCTGTATCAGAAGTTAGACATTAGCTTCACTTTACAGTGCTTCACAGAGCTAAAAGTACCTGTCTGCAGAGAGCAGCTCCTTCATCCTCTCCTTCTCCCTGTTCATCAACAGTGGTCTTCTGATCTCTGCTGTCACCTATTTATGATTTCTTCTTTCTCATAAGGCCACATACTTGGATAAATCAGCCTGCTAAGATATGCTATGTTCCCTCTTTTAATAGCTTTTAAAATATGATCATTCAGTGAGTGTTTCATTTCATAATGCCCGTGCCCTCTCTCTGTTTTGCTGGTTTGTCTCATGCCTTTAGACAAGGAACTTACTGTCTAATTGGGGCTGTTCATCACTTGTATTGCACTGTGTGCACTTCTGACAATGGATTTGATTTGCAAGACTGGTGCTAAAGTGACAATTGTGGTAACATTAGCCACCACAGCAGCAGAGGTAAAAGGCAAAGCTTCTACCTGCTCATTTGCACAATTTGTAATTAGCAAATGAAATATATAGATAATTAGCTTTGATAATGTTTCCTGGAAACTGCTAAATGCTTCCCTGAAAGCTTTCCTCACTGTAAAAATATTTTAGAGAGACAGTTTTGGGGAACAGGAAGCTCCTTTGGAGTTTTGAAATGTTTTCTCCTAGGTGGGCTGCAAACACGCCAGGGCATTTGCTGAACTTGGCCGTTGTGTTTTTGCAGTTTTGCTCTCCATTGCAAGGTCCCTCTGTTGTTTGAAGTAATGCCCTGGTTCACCTCAGAGTTCGGCTACGTTTTCTGTCATCTCACATTGGCGACAAGGCCTGAACAAACTCATTGCAGTGGATAATTTGCTCCGTCAAATTCACTCTGCAGACTCTGAGCATGCAAAAATTTTGCCTGTGGCTAACAATCCGTTGAGTCTACCGACACGCTTCCCCTGCTTTTGGCTCTGCAGGGTGAGGATCTTCGGTTGTGTAGGATTAACATCGCCTGACTTTGCTATTGCACAGCCGTTGCACTCTGAGGCACCCACTAAAGTGGGGGTCCCACCATGAGCAGAAGTGCTGCTGTGAGACAAAAGCTCTGAACTTCTGCAGTCCTTGTCCTTGGTGTGGTATCAAACCTGGTAATACTGAGATGCAGAATCACAGTGCAGTCAAATAAAAACCTGAAAGCTAGGCTGATACAGCACTTAGAGTGTTTTATGTTTCATGGTAGATAGTATATGTTCCTGTGTGTAGTGTATAATCCTGCCTTCAGGTGATATTTTGCTTACACAATCTTATTTAGAATAAATTTTATTTCAATTAATTTAATTTTTGCATTTTATTTGTATTTATTTACTTGTATCTAATTAATTTTATTTTTAAATTAGTTTTACTTATTTAACTTCTCTTTAAGCATTAACTTGCAGACATGGGGCAGGCAGAGGTAATTATGCCACAGCTGACATTGGACTTTTGTTGCTTGGTGACTTAAATGCTGCTTAGCAGATTAGAAACTATTTAAGTATGGCAATATTTTAGCAAAGATTTGGTAACAAATCACTGTATATAAACTTATTATTCATCTTATATAACTCACTATTCATCATCATAATGGTAAGGGTTGAAGGGTTAGGTTTTACATTTTTCCTCTACTTTTCCAGTATTGTGCTGGTGATTAAGCAATTTTTGTGGTAGGGATTCAATGGAAATAGATCAGAAAAGTCTAAAAAATCACTGAGCAATGCGAGGGCTGCAGCAGAGGGGAAGGGATGGCTTTGCTGGGGATGGTCACCGGCACCCATCCCACTTCAGAGAGTCCTAAGCTGTTCATGAGCCATGGTGGTTTATAGCACAGTGTTAAAGCACAAACTGTCTGAGATTTCAGAGCAGTTCATAGGAATTAAACTGTAAAAATATAGAGAATAATTAATGGGCAGCTTAAGGACCACTCACACTTATATTAACGTGAATAAGTTCTCTAATTGGCTTCACTGGGACCTTAAATGAAGAGGTCTTGAACAGCATGGTCTAGCATGAGCTGGGAATCTGTGTCATTCTGAGACTCAGGAGCAATGTGTTTCCTCTGTGTTTGCAACAGGGAAGTCCAATCGTAGCAGATAATATTATATTGCAAATATCTCACTTTCGGTTAAAAAAAAAACATCCCGACAGATTAAAAGGCACTTCAATGGTAATTTATTTTTACAAATACATAGAGAATTCCAATTATCTGAAATATGGAATACTGCTCTGCACAGTGTTTTTAGTGCAGCTTCCACTGATTCTGCAGGACAAACAGGGTCAATTAATTTATTATCTGTCAGTGCAGATTAATATATTGATAATTCTAAAGCAGTTTGCATTTAAGGGTATTGGTGAATACTGTAAACTTCAGGTGTTTTTTTTCAGAAAACTTGTGTAGTAGGCAAGCATTATTATGATTGTCTTGTGGAAGGAGAAGTGAGAATTTTGTGAATATGCCCCATTTCTCCTGTGAGCCATCTTGAGGCATAGCTGGAGGAGGTTTACGTGGGGTATTTGGAGATTCAATGCCTCCAGCCCTCTAAAGCCCCTCTATTCCCAGATGGTGAATCTGAGAGCTGAGCTTCCTAGGAATGCAATGGGGAAAACTGTGGGAACAGCACTTTAAAGGAGGTAGCTTGCCTAAACCACGTCTGGGGGGAGCACAGTAACACTTCAGAACAGTGTTTGAAGTGTTTAGACACCAATGTCATATTTAGCCACTCGCTCTCGTCTCAAGTGGAACAAAGCCCTGCTTCCACAGGGAAAGCTTTAGGAACGTTTGTGCCTTGATGTGACGCAACTCTGTCCCCTCCAGGCTTCCTGCATGGAGGGATAACTTGCCGGGAAGTGTCCCAGCAGTGAAGTACATATAGTCCTTAATCTTTGTAATGTTAGCTTTGGCACTTGTCATATCAAAGTATTCAAATTTATGAAGCAGTTTCTTGGAGCTCAGTTAGTCCCCTGGGTGACTTTTTTCCAAAACCAGCAGCTGAGCTGCTTCCCTGTTAACAGTGGGTAGGGAAATAAGAGAATTGTGCCTTGTGAACTGCAGGGAGATTAGAACAAGCTAATCACAGAATAATGAGGAGATAAGTTAAAGACATTAAAGGCACTTTCAAATGGAGAAAAAAACCCATGAAAATAGAAATGGTCTTAATGTGTATTATATTCTGATGCTCAGGTGGAAGTCTACATTAGTTGAGTACAACCAGAAAGGGTCATGTTTGATTACAGTTACTTTTTCAGTTAAGAAAGTGTAATGAATACGTAAAATATTTCAAAAAGCAGTCTTAGGGAGATCAAAGACATGGGACTATTGAAAGTAGGGCATGACTATGAGATGTCCTTGTCCCAAGGCATGATCAGCTACACCTGACTGTTTTGAAGCAGGCGTTTCTTTGCTCTGTTCATAACATGTTTAAGTAAGAGTCTCCAGCTTACTGTGAAACCTGTTTCTCTTCTTACCATTTGCAAGTCATTCCTGTTGTCTAACCTATATTTCTGTAGCAGGAGTTTAGACCTGCTGCTCTTGTTTTATCTGCAAAGGATGCAGAGAACTGTTTGTGTTTACCTGATATGTATCTGAAGACTGCTGTGTGTCATCTCATTTTCCCTTCTCTAAAATGAATCAGTCCAAGTGCTCCAGCTTTTTCTCATAGGTGATACCTTCAAAGATGTGTTATCATTTTGGGGCAGGTTTAGCTCAGTTGGTTAGAGCGTGGCGCTGCTAATGTCAAGGTTGTGGGTTCAATCCCTGTATGGGCTATGCTGAGGGTTGGACTAGATGACCTCCAGAGGTCCCTTCCAACCTTACCATTCTATGATTCTGTGATTTTCTGTTCCTCATCTTTGCACTTTTTCTACTGTGTTTGTATGTGGTACCCAAACTGGGATCATTATAGAGGTCTAATATACACTGCTCCACAAAATTTTCCATAAAGGGAGTCAGAGTCTTCAAGGAGAGGAAATTATACCATCCAGAGTTATCAGGACTTGTCCAAGGTTACCCAGGAGGCAAGTGGCAGAGCCAGGAGGGGACCTAGGTCCCCAGACTCCCTGGCTGGGCCCAGTGTGAAGTGTTGTCTCCCTTGACAGATACACCATGGCAGGTCTCTCTCTAATGAAATGGGCCACATAGCATCACTAAAAAAACTGGACTGCCCCTAGGAAGTGATCCACCTTCTTACAGAGGGCGAGGTGTAGTGCTGCCTTTTGTATTTATATGCTAGCTGCTCTTAGGATGGCTTTAGCCCATTTAAATTCTTGTGTTCTCAGCTCTCTCACAGGTTAAGTGCATGACATTGTATTAAATGTGTATTCTTTTCCCTTTCACCTTCAAAATATTCCATAAATAGAGGTGGGTATCTAGAACCTGCTTAAGCTGTATGCAGAGTAAATTTATTTGTCTTTTTTAGTGATGGTTTGGTGACGAAAACCAGAGCATTTTAACAAAAGTACTGGCATGTTCAGCTCATTCCAAAGATGCTTACTTTACCAGCCCAATCAAGTAAAAATACTAGTAGTTCTAAAATGAGGTAGTAGGAGAAGCTGCCCAGCATGAACTGCAATTCAAATCTATTTCTCCTTAATTATTGTGCATTAGTGAGTACATTACATTGTTCAGCTTTTTCCATAGTTGTATGGTGTTTGCTGAAACATATGGTCAGCATCAGCTCAGCTGCATGGAGTAAACACATACTTATCTATCTGATTTTAAAATATTCTAATCAGTATTCAGAGGATCTATATATCACGTCATTGCAATTGCTCAGAGGTGTTTGTGTGTTTGCATATTCTTTCTTTTTTTCCATTTGCTAGAGCATACCAATTCTTTTTCTTCTCAGTGGACTAGTTTATCTGTGATTTAAAATGCAAGAACTTTCTTACCAGAGGAAATCAGTGTGCTAATTTAATACCAGCAATTGCTTCACCTATCCAATGCCAAAGGGACCCCAGTGCAAGAAAGGGGGTACTAATATAGCCCTATGAACATGCAGCACTTATACCAGCACACTGCTGATGATTAAAAAACACAGGAGGCATTTCTTCAAAGGATTCTGAATAAAGCCTTTGGTCCCATTTCCACACATGGTAAAGGGATTTTTTTTTCCATTGTCCTAAATACATTTGTTAAACTCTCATTTTCAACAGTAGCTGAAGTTATATCAGGGAAAGCTTTTGCACATGGTTAGTCTATCAGTGAAAGTAATTGAGGTATATACTTGACCTGATAAATATCTCAGCATTTAAAATCCTTCAGAATCCTTGGAGAGTACTACTGAATCTTTTAAACACGCACTTATAATGATTTAAGAACCGAGACGCTGGAGATTTAGTGACCCAATTGTGCTCTACACTGCCATATGCAGGAGTTGGTTTTCATTTATTAATATATATTATCTTTGATCCCTGTGAACATGCATAATAATTTTCAAGTGCTAAACGGCGTTCTCTGTGGCCTAAGTGGTTAGCGTGCTCTAGCCGGTAGACCAGCAGACCCATGCCCAGGACGGATACAGCGCATGTTGAGCAGCATGACAGCCACTGCCACAGCAAGTCCGTGCACACGTCCCTGCACAGCCAACCTCTAACGTCGCTATTCTGCAGACTGCTAGAGTGTCTTCAGTACTCTTGTATGCTTGTATGCTTTTAAAGATATTGTAGTTTTACTGGGAAATGTATATGCTGAAACTTTCGGTGATATCAGATGTTGTGACAAAGAAACAGACTGGAGATCACATGAAAGTTTTGGACTCAATTGTTCGTTTAAATGTAAATCTTTTCTGTAGTACAGAAAGCAGCAAATACTGTTCCTTCCTTAGCACTACAGTGGTAGTCTTGCCATGGTTTAAACAGCATTTCTGGGTAGCCGTAGTGTCTTAATGCTTTATCATGTAAGACTAGCTAGGACCCCCTGGTATGACCCAGTAATACTCTTCCCCAAATTATTTCTATTCCAGGGAGAGAAGTAGAGATGATTATATATGAAATGATCTAATACTTAAAATAATAATAATAATAATATGATTAGATATTAATATACTAATAATAACATTGATATAATAATTATTAATAATAAAGAATACCCAAAGATCTAGGTTACCATTTGCTGTTATCTATTTTAGCCCAGCCACTTGCATTGCTTAGTAAAACATCTAAGCAAATTAATTTCAAGCATCCAGGCAGGATGGTCCTGAGAGGTGCATTGTGCACCAGCACTGCATGCCTGTGGCTACCCTTGAGGGCTTTCTGTCTATCACACAGTCCCTTTCTGTTTGCTTAAAAAATTGTTCCAGTGCTTTCCGCCAAGCTCAGTTTGTTTTCTCCCTGCATGCCTTGGGCAGCCCTGTCCCTGCGTCCCTGTAGCACTGCTCCTGATGTTGCAGGGGTGGCAAGCTTCCCGAACTGCTAATGGTGATACGGAGGAGATGATAGGGAGGGTCGTCCTGGGGAAGCTTTGGCAGTACAGTGATGCTGGTTGCTTAAACAGCTAATAGCATTTTGGGGCTCTCCTCATCAGCCCCAATAGATGCTAATTGTCATATACTGAAAACTTTGTGCAAATTTGGTTTCTAGAGGAGTAATACCTCCTTTTCTAGGCCTCCGCTGGAGCTGACCATACTAGAGTTACACCACGCCATAGCACTGCAACTAGATCTTGGAAAGCCCACCACAACCTATATTTGTGTATTACTGGCTGCTGTAGGATACAGCTGTACAGAAGGGCACAGCTGCCCCAAATATTGTCCCCATGTACTTTCTCCTCTGAAGCTGAGAAAGCATCCTGTTGTCCTCCTGCCATCCCGCCCCAGGTATGTCACTCAAGGCTCTTCTCAGACTAGCAGTCCTCACAGTCATGCAACACTTGCTCTCTCTGAAAGACTGCTAGAGCTGAAAGCCTTTTCAAAGGGCACGGAGTCACATTGCTAAGCACAAAAATAATGCATTGTGATCCAATGTTAAATATATTTCTTTTCGCGAGAGCAAACAAAACTTTTCTGTTCTCATTTAAATAGGCTTTGGCAGTGAATGAGCCCTTCAAGCTAGGTGACAAATAACTGCACTATAAAATGGAGAATTCTGGCTTATGGAGAAAAAAACCCAGAATAAAATAGTGAGAACATTTACATATAGATAGTCTATTGCTTTTTACTGTGGTCTTGCTCCATATCCATTGCTAAAGCAAGGTGCTGTTGATTAATTGGACCGGCTCAGGTTACTCATAGGATTTTGTTCATTCAGAGACAGGCCTCTGCCCCATAGACTGTCTGAATTTACTCATAATGGATAAAAAGAAGTGCAGGCCATCCCCTAGCAAAAGCCTTGGGCAGCTTGTTGTGAAAAAAGAGGCGTAGAAAAAGGCCATCGTAGCCTCCAAACCAGCTGAAATGTAAACAGGACCTCCGTAGCAACAAGCTGTGTCCTTAAAAGTACTATAAACAAAAACCGAGGCCGTGAACCTTCAGTGCCTTAGAGCTGACTGTAAGTGCCAATAATGGGATGCCTGCTCATGCACTTGATGAAATGTGCCCTTATCAGAGGCATTAAAATGATATTAGTCAATTAATTGAAGTTAGAAGTTGCAGCCACTCTTACAGCCACTGATCCTGAAGCATTATTTAAGGAGACGTAGGTGAGAAGGAATTTTGTTTTTGTACAGTGACTTTCACTGAAGGACTGTTAATAATGATAACAGTGCCCCTCTCCCATCTGGCAATAAACATACCTTCTCATTATGGCGCTTGTGATTTTGAGGTTCTTCTTCATCAAAAGAAAGATTGTATATCACTAATGAGATGTGCTATATTGAAGTAAGAGTGCAGTATCATCCCTGGATGAAAGCAGAAGGAAGATGCTGATTGATTCAGCGTGGGAGTGTAGATTTCTGGTGCTGTCTTAGATACCTCAGGGAATCTTGCTGGCCTCCAGCTGCTGCTGTTGCTCTCTTGCATGCCCTATGTCATAATATCATAGAATCAGTAAGGTTGGAAGGGACCTCTGGAGATCATCTAGTCCAACCTCCCCGCTCAGCAGGGTCACCTAGAGCATGGTAGACAGGGTTGCATCCAGGCGGGTCTTGAAGATCTCCAGAGAAGGAGACTCCACAACCTCTCTGGGCAACCTGTGCCAGGGCTCCGTCACTCTCACAGGGAAGAAATTCCCCCTCACGGTCAGGCGGAACTTCCTGTGCTTCAATTTCTGCCCATTGCCTCTTGTCCTGTCACATGGGACAACTGGAAAGAGTTTGTCCCCGTCCCCTTGACACCCTCCCTTCGGGTACTTGTACACATTGATAAGATCCCCCCTTCAGTCTTCTCTTCCCCAGGCTGAAGAGGCCCAGCTCTCGCAGCCGTTCCTCATAGGGCAGGTGCCCCAGCCCTCGGATCATCTTTGTAGCCCTACGCTGAACTCTCTCCAGTAGCTCCATGTCTCTGTTGTAGTGGGGAGCCCAGAACTGGACACAGGACTCGAGATGAGGCCTCCCCAGGGCTGAGTAAAGGGTCAGGATCACCTCCCTCGACCTGCTGGCAACACTCTTCCGAATGCACCCCAGGAGACCATTGGCCTTCCTGGCCACAAGGGCACATTGCTGGCTCATGGTCAGTCTGTCATCCACCAGCACTCCCAGGTCCTTCTCTGCAGAGCCGCTCTCCAGCAGGCCAGCCCCCAGCTTGTCCTGGTGCCTAGGGTTATTTCTCCCTAGGTGCGGGACTCTGTACTTGCCCTTGTTGAACCTCATGAAGTTCCTCTCTGCCTGACTCTCCAGCCTGTCCAGGTCTCTCTGAATGGCAGCACAGCCCTCAGGTGTGTCAGCCACTCCTCCCAGTTTGGGATCATCAGCAAACTTGCTGAGGAGGCACTCTGTCCCCTCATCCAGGTCATTGATGAAGAAGTTGAACAGGATGGGATCCAATACTGACCCCTGGGACCCAGGGAGCCCTGGGACCCAGTACTGAGCCCGTGTGATGTCTACAGTCCCATGCGGATGTGTCGGAATCATTAAGATGTCTAAAAATGGGACTTAGGTGCCTACGATTTCACAGACAAATCTCATCTCAAGGATTCAGCTTCAAATTCAGATACCCAAATTCTGGTACCTGTGATGCTCCTTACATGTGAGCTACATCTGATACTACCTAAATATGAGCCAGGCACCTGTGCTTCCACAACAGGTAACAGAGATCAAGTCAGTGCAGTTAATGAAGTCTGCAGAGCTATATCCACCACATCCTAAAGTGGGTCATCCTAAAGTTTTATGTCCCTCAGCTGCCCTTGCCTGTCCATGCAGGCCTGTCATGGGTCTGCTTGCACTGTATACAAGGGAACTAAACGAATCTGCCCTGATTCTGTGTTCCAGCTTTCTTGTGCAATGGCTGGGAGTTATCATTACTTCATACCCAGGATTCTATGTATGTTTTAAGTATGATTATAATATCTTTTTTGAAGATCATTTGAAAAATGGAGCAAATGCAAAATAACTTCTGTCTTCCTGCTAGTAAGAGGGTGAGAGAGTCCGATTTCCTGGTGGTGATCTCTGGCTAACCTGAAACAGGAAAACTCCTCTTTGCTCAGTAGTTTATCTCTGTAATTTGAGATTTTTGATTCCTTTTCTTTTGTCTCGTATGAAAAAGCATGTGACTAGTACAGGTATATTTATTGAACCATTATTTAGTATTGAGTCAGCTGTGATCCATTCGTACCTTAAATATTGATGCCATCTCTTATCTATAAAGATGAGCTATGGATATTGGTTGCTTTTGATTTAGCCGCTTTCAGCTCTGACTCAAGATCTAGATTATCTTTGGCAAGCCTGTCATCATGGGTTATGCGTCTTCCAAATTTGTCTTGCATCTTAAGGTAGGTGTGCTTTATGGCTTTTACTTCTTTTCTTTCATACTATATCAGAGATGAAACTTCATGTTGTAAAAATAGATTATAATTAAATGGAGATTCATGAAAAGGTTATTTCTGTGAGTGTGAAGAGTTCATGAAATATAGCATTTTCTATTTTAAAATATTCAGAATCCAGATCATTATTCTGCCATCCTCTACTCTTGTTATTCTTTGTCCTCTTCTTTTTTGGTATACAGATCATGCTACTTGTCTGTGATCTCTCCACAGACAATTGCTTGTAGTAGCAGCGTTCTTCAATTTGTAGCCGCGCACAATGTATCCCATTTAACCAATTCTTCATGAGCCATTTGTCCTTTAGAACACATTTTCATTCTAGTAGGACATAGGGTTTGCATCACATGCTATTGATCCATTTAGAGCCTGTATCAATGGCTTCCTAGAAGTTTCTTGCTTATTGTGCTCATTACTTTCTTGATCTTTTGACACAATAGAATCCTTTTTTTTTTTTCCATTCTGAATACACTGTGGTATTCTTGATGATTTTTGAATCTGCGGTATCCCAAACTTTTTAAAGTTTTCAGTGATATCTTGCAATGTGAATGTGGCTCTTGTCAGTTCTCAGGAGAGTATTCATGGCTTTGTGTCCCAAAGTGGTGCCACACAGGCACCTGGGCCCTCTGCCACTGTGTGAATACAGTCCTGGGAGTACGGTGTCCTGGGCTGTTTTTAACTGGAGCTAGAGGAAGTCCTTACAGCCCTTTCTGTCCCAGTGAAATGTTCCTAAGTGTTTTCTTCTGCCACCTGCTCCTTCAGTAGAGGAGCAGCAGACAATAGCCCAGTCCTCAGAGGTCCTAGGCATGGCTCTTGTGGGAAGACCCCTTGCTGTTGCTCGTTGCTCCTTGCTGTTGCTCTCTGAGCTCAACTACATGCTCTGGTGGGCTAAAGGAGCATCCTTTGTGATTGCAATTGCTTGCTGAGGAGATATTTTTGCCTGTCTCATGAAATTCTCTGTGTATAGGCTGCAAGTACATCTGAGAGCTATGCTGAGGTATGTGGATGTCTCTGGAAGGATTTGCGCCCACTGCTTGAATGTCCTGTATAGGTTCAAAGAAAGCAAGAGGGACTGTCAATAGCATGTTTCATGTTCTCCTCTTCCTCCATCTGGCTTCTGTGTAAGATAACTAAATCTAGGCCTTCATTCCTGCTGCATTGTTTTCGTTCAGAATGCCCCAAATGGAATAAAATTCAATTGTTCACAAAGCCATAGTAATGTTTTCTAAAATAATAAAAATAATAATAAATATAATTAATTCATGAATTACTAATGAATAAAGGACACAGAAAACACAGAGGTACTAAAAGCCTTCTTCACCTCAGTCTTTACTGGTAAGACCAGCCCTCAGGAATCCCAAACACATGAGGCTAGAGAGGAACTCTGGAGCAAGGGAAGACTTATCCTTGGTGAAAGAGGATTTCAGGTTAGGGAAAACTTAAACAGTCCCTGGGCCCTAATGGGTGCACCTGCAACTGCTGAGGGAGCTGGCCAATGTCACTGCGAGGCCACTCTCATTTATCTTTGAAAGGTCATGGTGATTCATGGAGGTTCTTGAGGACTATAAGAAAGCAAAAGTCATCCATATCTTTAAGAAGGAGGCAGAAAGGATGATGTGGAGAACTGTAGGTCAGTCAGCCTCACCTCGATGCCTGGGAAGGTGATGGAGCAGCTAATCCTGGACAGCATTTTTAACCACAGGAAGGACAGGAAAGTGGCAGAGGAAAATTGTGCTTAACCAACCTGATAATCTTATATGGTTAGATGACTGTCTTGGTGGATGAGGAGAGAGTGGTGGATGATAATTAGCTTCACTTTAGCAAGGCTTTTGATACTGTCTCCCATAATATCCTCATAGACAAGTTGATGAAGTACAGGTTAGGTAAGTGGATAGTAGGATGGGTTGAAAACTGGCTGAACTGGCAGACTCAGAAGGTTGTGGTCAGCAGCACAAAGTTCAGCTGGATGCCAGTCCCTAGTTGTGTCCCCCAGGTGTCAATACTGGGGCCAGTGCTGTATAACATCTTCATCAATGACCTGGATGATGGGATTGAATGAGCCCTCAAAAAGTTTGCAGATGATAAAAAACTGGAAGGAGTGACTGATTCACCAGGTGGTTGCACTGCCATTCAGAGTATCTCCTTGACAGGCTGGAGAGAGGGACTGACAGGAACCTCATAAAATTCAGCAGAAGGAGGAATAACCTAGGGAGGAATAGCTACAGGCACAAGAGCATGCTGGGGTGCTGGCCAGCTGGAGAGCGGCTTTGCTGAGAAGGACTTGAGGGTCCTAGTGGACGAGTCAAACATGGGCCAGCAATGTGCCCTTTGGGCAATGGGAAGCCAATGGTATCCTGGGATGTATTAAAGAGTGTTGCCAGCAAGCTGAAGGTGGCGATCCTTCGACTCTACTCAGCCCTGCTGAGACCACCTCTGGAGTACTGAGCCCAATTCTGGGTTCTTCAATACAAGAGAGGCATAGAGCTACTGGAGCAAGTCTAGCAAAGGGCCACTAGGATAATGAAGGAACTGGAGCTTCTGTCATGTGAGGGAAGGCTGAGAGAGCTGGAACTGTTTAGCCTGGAGAAAAGAAGGCTGAGGGAGGATCTTATCAATGTGTATAAACGTTTGACAGGAGCGTGTAAAGAGGATGGGGACAGACTGTTTTCAGTGGTGCACAGTGAAAGAGACAACAGGCACAAATTGAAACACAGGAAATGCCATCTGAATGGATGAAAACACTTATGTGAAGTATGTGTTGTGTGCATCTGGCCATGCCAAGGCTAACTGGTATGTCTTGGTGATGACACTTGGCACTTCATCCTTTCTGCTGTGTGCACTGTCCTGTGATGAGAGTCACAGTCTGCATCCGATTGCCTGCAGGTCCAGCTCACGCTAAAAGCCTTTACACTGGTTACAGATGCTGTCCTTGAGCGATGAAGCAATGACTCAGGAGTGCCACGAGGCAGTTCGATAGATCAGAACCTGACTGATTTTCGCAAGGAAGTGTTTAGTCACTGCTGACAAGGCCCAATTGCAGTCAGCAAGATGCCACTGAGAAATCATGGTGTAACGCAGAAGGTCACAGGAGATGTTACAGAGTACATCAGTGAAATCTGCTTACGATAAAAACATCTGCAGTATCTGTGCAGCTTAATCGCTTTCAAACCTTATTAAACATTGGAAATCCAGTAAGTTGATATGAAGTGTATCTATTATTAGCTAACGGTAACTTAGTGGAAGAGTATGAGTTTATTCCTTAATCACTAGACAACTTGATTTGAATTGTGCTCTTACAGTCTTTGTTATTGAAGGACTTCAAGCAGTACTGAAAAATATGAAAGGGAGTTAGGAAAGTAATCTAAGATCTTTGAGTCTAAAATTTTGATATAAGTCTGCTGAGCCCAGTACCTGAGTTGATAATGTAATTTACAGCCATGTTGGTTAATGTTAGGAGATATAAATTACTTGTTCCAGCTACACAGATGATACTCTCTAGAAATTTTGCATGAGAAAACAGCTATTTCTAATTTGTTCCATTTATAGACCATAACAAGAGTGTGCACAAGCAAGATCTCACCTTCATGAGCATGCCTGGAAATCACAGTTGACTTGGTCCATCTCTGCCAATCCCCTCATTAATTTATAGTTTATACAAAAAATGCCAACATTTTACTGAGTTGCCTTTGTGTCTCTTACCTAGCTCCTAGCCACACTTGCTTGTCAAGTAACCTTTCTTCACTTCTTGTGCAATATGTTTATGTTGGTAGCTAAGCAGATTACTTCCTAGTTGCATGTTTTACAAGAATTAAAATGGTAATATGGAGTTAGGAGGTGCTGCATAGAAGCATGATATTTTTGAGTTAAGAAACAATAAAGAAGGGACTAAAATGATGATAGCTACTGCTTCCTGGGATGGATCTTTTATGCATGAAATCCTTGTGATCCTGATATTTACTGGATTTCATGTTGTGTCTTTACTTTCATTAATGGTTGAAAATGTTTGCACAAACTGCAAGAAATTTCAGCTGAGGAAATGTAAGTAATGTACTAGAATATTTATTTTGAAATAGATGTTTTTGAAAGATTTATTTCCCTCTAATATCTTTTCTTCAAAATCTTATTGGCTCTAGCATAGTTATCCTTAACCACGCTGTGTAAAGCTTTCTTTATGAATGTCTAAATGTATATGTTGCTATAACGAGGAGTTATCAAGTTCTCTGAGAAAAGTGAAGCCTGATCATATCATTGCACATTCATACTATTTTGGTCTAAAAATATGATTATACTGATTACGATTCATAATCTCTGGAGCTTCTCTAAGAAGGAGGAGGAAATCAGTCAGTCAGAAACATCTCAGGTTAATCTCGGTGTTGAAGTTAGGGTTTGCTCAGGTAGAATCTTAAAATACAGGACTTTAAAGGAAGATCACATAGTTTGAGTATTGAAGAGTATTATTGCAGATGCCAGACTGGGTAACATAGTATCTTTATCCAATAGCACTTCCATTGTTACAGGTGTCAACGATTCCATATTTAACCTGTTTTTTTCCCCCCACTCAAAAACCCCAAGCTGTGTTTGGTGCATATAGTTAATACTTGATACCATAATTCTTTCTCCGACTTGCTTTCTTATTTTATTTCTTTTATGCTACAGGACAGCTAGATCAGGAAATCTTTTTCAGCACACTGGGGACTCCAGCCTAACCAATACACTGCAAATACTACAAAGTCTCATAAAATCACCAGAGAAGTTTGGAAAAATTGCACATTTTCCAAGTCTATTTTTAAAAATACACAGCTTCTCACTGAATTCTGTACACAGCAGCAAGACCACTTGTTTATAGGGGTTGATAATAGCACAGACATCCTTGAAGGGCGCCGGCAGGGAGGTATGTGAGATGCACTGAATTCAGAGCAATGCATCTTGTCCCACTCCATGAATCTTACCCCCATGAAAGGACACTGGTAAGGCAGGCTGAACCATAACATAGTTTGCCCCTTGCTTCCTTTAGGGTGATGGTATCTCTTGGGAAGTTCCCTGCGTGCAGCTTCCTTCCACTCCGCAATATAGCAGCTGAGGACCTTTCTGAGAACTCCACACGTCTTTCCTCCGCACAAGGGCCAGCACATGCAGGTGCTGCTGCCTAGCACAACTACTGTATGAACAGAAGCACACAGCTTACACAGCTTCTTCTGTGGTACAGTTAATAATGCATATGCACAGGGTACTTCCAGTTTTCTAAAGGGGAAATTTTTCATTCCTACTTAGACAATAGTGTATACAACTGAAGCAGAAACATGTTTTTTTATGTGGATTAGATCTACTCACCAGTAAATAAATTGTTGTCTTTAGACCGTGAAAGCAGGATAAGGACTCAGTAGATTTTCTGGCATTTGTTACCTCTGCCAGCAGGACCATCCATAATTTACCTACTCCACTGTGGCTATGCGTGTCCTAATGTGCAGCAGCCTAGGTCTGGCCCCAGCAGGTGTGACTTCTCTTGCAGTCTTGTTGTTCCTTTTTGGATAAATCAGCTAATCTTGGCACTACAGGTAAGCCTGGGAAGACACACTTTTGGTATCCCCACAGAGAGGAGTTGCAGCATGTTGACATGTCCCACAAACATTTTGGTAGGTAACAGATGTTGTGGACCAGCCCTGAGAAACCAGCCCTGCTCTCTTCAGGGAAGAGTCTAGTGTGATCACACAGTCTGTCTTCTGTCTTGCCCCTGCGAATCTCCATCCCCCAAACCTGCATCACTGCTGTTGGCCAGATTCAACTGAATTTAACAGAGCCAAGCAATGTCAGACATAGTACAGTGTTACAAGTTTTGAGGAACTTACTTACCTCATTTATGAGGACCTACTCATGCTCTAACTGAGCAAAAGCCTGTAAGATAACCTTATCATCTTTAATATTAGAGAATCCTCAGGTAAGAAAGACAATATAAGCAGAAATCTTTATTAAAATAAAGACACTAGTCTGCTTAGGTGCCAGGAGGTTCAGCCAGAAAACACAGGGCACCATGTTTCATTGGCTCCATTGCTGATAAGACTTTGTTTCACATGAGTTTGGAAAGGCCTAATTGCCACCAATTAGCTAATGCTTTACTCTCTACAACCTTGTTCCTTCCACACATTGAAAGTGGGAAAAATGGAAGGGCTTCTAAATTTTTTACACTCTTAGGAGTTTTATTCTTCCTTTCTCTCCTCCAAAGATGAATTACATTATTTCACACAGTTCATAGACACTAAATAAACTGACTACACATACTAGAAGGAGAGGAAAATAAGTATTAAAACTCACTCAGAAAAACTTTTCAATCACCTCCCCTTATCACACTCTGAGAAGTCAGTTAACTATATTGTCATCAGTGCTAATGTTTCCCCCCCCACCAAAGATGATGGGTAATCAGTGAGTTAAAATGAACAGTTTTACCTACTAAGCCTTGCCTTGTGCTTACCTTCATTAAAATTTATCTGCCATCATGTGCCCACTTTAGTTAGATCCTCCTGGAATTCCTCTCCGTTCTCAATCATTTTCTGAAACCTGAATAATTCTGTATCCTCAGCAAATTCGCCACCTTGTATTCCACTTCCTCCTCAAGATTATAACTAAAGTTGTTAAGTTGCATGGATACTGATAGCACCTACATATTCAGCTTGACAGAAAATCTATTAAGTCTTCCTTGTCACTTCTTTTCTCTTTTTAAAAACTCTTGCATTTCCCCATACAGTTACAAACCTTCATTAATGTTCTCCCACGGGTGACTTTCCCAGTAGATTTAGGTGGATACAAATAAATCTGTTGCTTAATAACTTTTCCCCCTTGTAGAGTTCTGCCAGGTTTTTTTTGCAGGTAATATATTCTGACAGAAATTTTGCTGCTGTTTCTCTGTTTATTATTAACTAAGTTGCTTATATGTCTTCAAAGATCTTTTTTTATGTTCAAATGACTGCTTCTGTTTTATAATACACAGAAAAGGATATTCCAAAATAGAAAACATGCACCTTGCAACAAAAATATTAAAAAAAAAACCAAAAAACACAGTGTGGCAGACCTTACCATCATTTCTGTGAAAAAGCAGGCCATAGCCATGCACTGTTTGCAGTCCAGTTAGCTGAAGCCCTACATGCTCTCAGATGCAAAACTATCTTTGTGTCTTTACTAAGAGTATTTCCAGTTTGTCACCTAGCCTTTATTTATTTCTTTTCTTTGTCTAGTGATTAATGGGTATTGGTAGAGTGTAAATTTAGCTTTTGTGCTGTAAAAGGAAACCAGGGCAAAGCTATCTGAGGATACAGAGCAACGGTTGTGTATAATTTTTTCTCCACCTATGCAGTTATTTTAGAAGTTGTTCTAGTAGATTACAATTATAAAGTTAAATTATTTCCCTCTTTCTATAGCGATAATCTTCATTTTACATGAAAGACCTGTGGGAGCATGGATGGATGGGCAAATTGTGAGCTACATGAAAGGGCAGATTAATACAGGTGTTTTTGTGTTGTGCTGACTTTCAAAGCTGTTTGTGCTGCTTGTTCTGCTGCTGTTGCATTTTCATTCTCTCATGAAAGGCAACCAAGGCACATTTTGCGTCTCCAACATAAAAAAGAAATTGGGTCTCGGCACCTTGACAATGCAGCTTTAGAGCAGCAGATCACCAGTTGTACTACAGCAGAAAGAAACCTTCAAGGAGGTGAGAATCCAAAAAGCAGTGTAAGGGCAAGTGTTCTGTGTTTTATCAGTTCTGTGGACCTCAGCTGCTAGTAATAAAGCATTAGTGAACTGAGCTGCCCACTACCTAGAATACGTGTGGATTGAGGGTGAAGTGTTCAGCCAAAAGGAAGCACCCTATCCATTGGCAATCTTTTAAAATGTCAAAACAGAGAAAGATGAGTTTGTAGGAAATATTTTCTCATGATCTCTATTTGGCCTTGCTTAAAAGCCATGAGTGCAAATGCTCAAGATGGTTCAAACCTCTTGTTCAGTAGCTTTTTGCTGTTACATTTGCAAGTAAGCACTGTAAATGTTTTCATCTGTATGTTCGTTTCTTCAAGGAAATTACCCCCTGAAATGTGTTTACTAGGCTGTTTGTGAGATTTAGTCACAAATGATTCCATACTGATTTGGGAATATATCACTTCAGTGACGATGATACTCAGAGCTGCTCAAACAGCTATCATTTAAATGTAATTGCAAGTAATGTCTTAATAATCATGAAAAAAATCATCTTTTGAAATATTCAGTTACATGCTTTCCATGTAGACTGAGGATTTTGTGTGTGCAAAAGAAAAAGGAGCCAGCAAATATATCTGTAATAGTCTGTCTGAAAAAACAAAAAAAGGGGGAGTGTGCATCTATTGATCGATGCTTGCTTGTAATAGTTCAATGTGAAAAGGCTTGCTTTTTTTTTTTTTTTTTTTTTTTTTTCCAGAAAAAAGCTATATCATATTTTGGCTTGGTGTTGATATCCTGGCTTTCTTTGTGAAGTACTTTGTGGGGCAGAGTGCAACGCGGTTTTAACATTCCTCTGATGTCTTCATCAATTAAAAGTAATTTTACATTTCTGACCCGAGGAGCAATTTGTAATTGATGATGATAAATTATGGCTTCATTTGGAATGGTTTATTAGTGCTGTGAAGATTTGTTTAAATTACTTAATTTGTAACATTTCTTTCTGTTTCCATACCATGCACTGAAAGCAACGTAGAAATGACGGTAACTAAACAAACAAATTTAAACATTTAACAAGCCCTGTTTGTAATGCCAGTATGATCTAGCTGCTGAAGAATGAATGGTAGACCAGTATGGTCAGTATATACTGACCTCCATGCTAGAATGCGACCATACTTGAGGACGTTGTGCTTTGTAAGAACTGGTTTATGTTAGGATTTCTGGTTCTAACACTCAGGCACATCTTGTTTTTGCATTGCTCAGCTATTAATCTGAGAGAAAGTCTAGTGCTGCTTTTCGCGAAGAGTGGCTCTCAGCTTCCAAGCAACTATTATGATAAAAAAGCTTCCCAGTAACTTCTCCAGCATACTTGCAAATAGAAATGACAGAAATATAGTGTTTTCCCATGAGTCTGTTCTGTAATGTATGTCTTGGAACAACAGTGTCAGGGTCTACCTATATAGTACGATCTTAAAGTTAATATATTGTTCAGATCTTTTTGGCTTCTGCACTTCTGAGTTTTCCCTGTTGTCTCTGGTACATGTCCCATTTGGACCTAAGCCTTAGCCTTTCTAGGGTATCTTGTGATTTACGTATTTTTTATTCTTAGATTGTCCTTCTTCCCTACATGTTCTCTCTTATCAATCCCCAGTGTTAGTCTGTTTTATTGATCTTCTAACTCAGAATTCAGACCAGCTTTTTCAAAACCAAACAGTGCCTGTGTATTCATATGAGTACAGAAACTGCAGAGAAAAGAGTTAAAATAGCAAAAGGCCAGTCAGCCTTACCTGACCATTTAAGTGGCCTAGCTTAACTTAAGCATTCCCTTGGGCTGAACCTCCACAGACTCTCTGCATGTTGTGCCCTGGACTTCCGAGGAGCGCGTCTTTTTGAAGCCAGGCACGTGTAAGGGTCTTTGGTAGCAGATGCTGGGACCAAAGCATTTTCCACATTTGCAAGTGCTGCAAAGAGCGGAGATGGAGCAATGCAGACCCTGTGTCCTCCTGTCCTCAGAATATAGAGCTCTCATTGCAGTTACAGCTCTCATCACATCACATTAACCAGACAAATGGAGGCACATATGATACCTGTAAGTATGAAAAAAAAGAAACAAGCAGGCATCTCAGAGATCTCACATTCTACCCATAGCAGTCTGAAGGTAAGGACTGTTTCAGTTTCCTGAATGTCTTGTGAGGTGAGATCTGAAAGCAACTAATTAACATTCTACCTTCAGTTTAAAAAATCTATTCGTGAATAGAAATAAAGAAGTTCTGAAAGATATTTTCCACTGATTTTCTCTTGCTATCTGAAAATTCCCATTGCCTATACATGCATTCTTTTTGTGTTCACTTGCAGGAACTGTTCTACTGTAATATGTTCCATTTTTCTTAGTATGGTAGAATTCTCTCGGATAACTATGTACCTTGCATGCTCTCAGTTGTAAGTCAACGTTATTATGAGTCACCTGATACTCTGTGTGCTCAACTGTAAACATTAATATGAAACTATAATCAGATTCTCCTCAGAAATGGTCATAGTCAAATTCTCAGAGAAGCAATATATAGTAAAAAGAACCCTTTCCATCTTGGCATTAGCTGTTGAAAGGAAACAAAAATAGGTTTAATTACCTTGTAGTTGTTATAGTAGGAAACCAAACCTTATTTTGAACAATATATATTGTCTGGTTTATCTAAATAGACTGTAATACACCCTCTACTGGAACAGAATGGAGTAACTTCTAGTGAGAAAAGGGAGGCAAAACGTGCTGTATAGTTTGTGCATGGAATGGTCCTGCTTACAGCTGTCTTCATAAAGATGGAGCAATCTGAGGTCTTAGAAACCCAAATGCCTGCACATTATTTTAAAAGGAGAGAAGCTGAAGAATTCGCAAATCTGCCAAGCAGTCAAAGATTGTTTTTTTCAAAATGTTCAGTAGCTCAAGATGGATAAAGGGGATACAGAGAAACAAAACAGAGTCCATGCTGAGTCCTTTTCTCCCATTTCTGAAGGACTTCCTCTTAAACATAGCTTGCTAACATTGAAGAACTCTGCATGTTGTATTTCAGCTGACTCATAAGCAATGTGTTGCTTTTGAAAGGCTACCATGTCCACTGCAATTATTATCATTTACATTATTTTTCTTAAGGGATTAATTTCCTAAAATATGTTAAGAGTGCTTCCGGGCTCCCTGCAGTGATTGTAAGAAGCCACGGGAGTGTTGTAACTGATCGGCTTAATTTCAGAGTTGAAAGAATGGTGCAGCTCATAGTTGTGCAGAGCTATGCTGATAGCTAGCCGTAAAAGGTTATTCTGTCCACATATAGGTCAAAATATTAAGTAGAACATTGCAAATCTTTGACAGATTCTCCTCCATCCTTCCAGCCCATCCCACATTACATACATTCAGTAATTAGGAAAATCCAAAGATGAGTCCAGATCTGAAGTCAAGGAAGGAACATGAGGTATATGTTTTCCCACAAAAAAAGGTCTCCTGGTTTCTCTGCTTAGCTGACCGATTTCCAAAAGAAGTTCTCTCCTCGCACATAAATAGTCATTTATGGATCTGTTTTCCATGAATTAGTCTACCTCTTTTTGAACTCGCTTATTCTTTGGCCTCCTCTGTATTTGGTATGAGTGAGCTCCAACTTTTCACTTGGCACTATTTGGAAATGCACATAGTAAATATACCCTGCTCCGTCTGATCCATGAGCATCAGATTGCCAGAAAAGTACCAAAAAGTTGGGAAGATATCCAAAGGAAAAGACAGAAAAAATTAAGGTCAGGAAAGGTAAATTTGCAGTATATTAGGTGTTCTAAATGTTTGTAGTTGGGCTTCGTCAAAAGAAAAGGGACATGAGGACAGTAATCACTGTTTACAAGTGTGAGAAAAAAGACAGAAATGCTGTATCAAGGCAGTACAAGAAGATACAGAACTATTCAAAGAGATGTAAGCAACAGTATGGAAAAGAAATTAAAGGTGGCAGGCCTAGAAGATAAAATATCCAAGAGTGAAATATATAATGCTGCATAGGAGGTGGTAAAAGTCTATGATTCAGATTTTTTTTTTTTTTAATGGCCTAGCTGAAGTTTGCTAGCTGTTATTCTAAGGAGGAGTCCTTGGCTGACTGTACCTCTAATCATTTGTTCCTTTGTTAGAATTCTGGACAATGATAACTCTTCTGATTTCTTGTCAAATCTCTCAAAACCTTTTTTAGACTTGAAGCTCTGTGAGAAGGATCCTCATGAAATATTGCTGGGGCTTGAAAAATGTTTCAGCCGTGTACAGTCCCTATTAGTTTCCAGAGTCAGTAGCTAATAGAAGCTAACTGAAAGCAGAAATAATTCTTATGTCTGCTATTTGAGAACATCTGTGAATAGATATTTTTATCTCTTCTTCTTCCAGTAACATCAAATTTAGTAATGTAATTTCTTGTATTTTGTTATATGTACAACTATAAGTTCCAAAGATAAGGCAGTGACAGTAGAAAGTCTTATTTAATTCAGTCAGCCTACAGACATATGGATGAGCCCTTTTCATAAGTTTCAGGTTGGTATAAGGAGATACTGCAAGTGGCCCAAGTTAACAGTTACATAGCAAGGTCATTGAGTGAAGCTAATTAATACCAATTACTATTATTTTTACTCCTAAGTCTCGAAGGAAAGCATTGGTGCATGACTGAGCATTATCATAGCCCTGTATAACTCTGTCTTAATAAAAGATGCAATCTGGTGGTGATGTGCTGACAGGACAATTATTATATATTCATTTTAATCCTTCCTTTTTTCCCCCTTTTCATTGTCAGCATCAGTGTTAGCTAACTTGAAACTTGCATATGACCAACAATCAGATGGATACCCTCGCCTTCCACCTGCTGATACTGAATGATACTTCTTGTGATAAAATCAGTAAGGAATGTGGAGATGTGCTTGGTAGGGCTTAGCCTGGCAAAGAAGACATCTGGTGACCTGTTTTGTGATGAGGGAAAGTAAACCTTCTGTGCTCAAGTTTCTCATCTATAAAATAGGGTTAGTGGTGTAGTTTTGTTTTATTCAAAACACTTTCAGTGAAACGATGTTATTGTTTGGATGAGAAGATCTTGTACTGTGACTGCGTAGAAAGAAGGGGAAGGATTCTTCACTTATTCTCACTGTATTGTCCAGGGAAACTGTTCTCACTGCTTACACTGGCTTCTGACTGAATAATTATTGTATTCCTTTGTGGATAAAAATCTCTCACATCTGACCGATCTTTCTACTGTTGTGGAAATAAACACTACTGTAAATGCTATGTGTTTCCATCTTCAATCCCAGCCTCTACGTAAAGCAAAAAAACAAGAATAAGAGTTACATAGTTCGAAGTCAGTGTAAAGAAATAAAACTGAAATGATTACATTGGCTGATGATGTCCTGCTAGTGAGAGCTGAAGATCAAGTGTCTGTGATGGCCATTTTACACGTTCTTACATTACATCAGTTGATGCTGTTGATCCAGGAAATGTTGTTGTCACAGGTGTAAAATATAGTGGAAATATGTGGAGATTGTTCTGAGGGGTTCTTCTCTTCCCTACTAGAGCCACTGCTGAAGGTGACATTAGGCAGCGATACACTTACACTTGCAGAGCTTCTCTAGGAATTACTTCAGGCATCTGTCTTGTCACTTTGCCTCTGTGCACCTGTTATTTTCTGTAAAATGGATAAGGTAAGCATAAAGTACTCCTAATAAAGTAAGAATTAGGAAAATTTCCATCTCCCTACTTGCTGAGACTGCATGGTGGCATGCATAAAAGGTGCAGTAAGCTTGCAAAATTTTAACCCTGAAAGCTTTAAATGTTTACTGTATCTTAATCATTCTCAAGGTCCTTGATGATTTAACTCAGAATGTCATTGACTGATACATTGTTTTTACTTTGTCTTAGCAGTTCTTTAAATTTGCTCTGTAAAGGAGGAAGACAAGTAGGCTGAGAGATGTATCGCAGTATACGTAATGCATTTTTTTCCTTTTCCTGGGAGACACACTGTGTTTTTTTTATCAGTGAAGAAAGGAGATGCTGATAATATACTGCAGTGAATGAAGGGATGATGTAGCATTTGAACGTGCTCAAACAATTATTACTTTATCTTAAAAGCAAGCACCTTCATGGAGTCAACAACACCATGTAGACCAAGGGTGACCAGCAACTAGCTCTTAAGTGCAGTGGCTCAGGAGCTGTTCACATGAGATTCTTGTGCCCAAGACGTTGGATACTAAGTAATCAGCATCTCTGGCTATGGATTTAGTGAGCTGTATGGATCTAGTGAGTTTGACACAGTGCTAAGAAGAAGAGAGATAGGAACTGGTTCCTGTCTGAGAAATCAAGTGATGCAGACTGACAATATCCAGGCTACTTGGGCCTAGCTCCCTCCGTATCAGATCTGTGTTGGAAAGAGCTCATTGAAATAGCCAAAGAAACAGTATTAGAAAAAGAGCTATTAATTAGGGACAACCAGGGACCTAGTGCTTGGGTTTGTTCCTTGGCGTTCTTAATGCACTGTGTAAAGGCGCTGCCTAAGACCCAGATGTACCCCAGGGTCTGTTCTATCTCGTGGTAGAGCGAGTCAACTGTATGCTACCCTGAGCTGTTCTGTATAAAGTTTGTTTTGTATAAGTCTGTCTGACCAATTAAAATGGGGTGTACAGATGGCAAGCTGGGGACAGTCCATAAAGCTGTTTGGCTGACCATATACAGGTGTCTCCTTTAGCATGAGATGCGTAGCTGTCTGAACTCCACCAGTTGTGTTGTCTAGATTGCCATTGATGCACTGCGGACATACCTAGCTCACACAGAGACACTAGCATTTTTCACACCTGTGTGCAGGTGTTTAATCAGGAGCTGAATCCTAACTTCTTTCTTCCAGAGTAAATCTTCAACATTTTTACTTTGAATCTTTCGACTATCTGTTTCTACTTTCACTTCCAGTTGCCAGTCAAGAATGCTGAGTTTTTCCTAAACAAGGTCATATTATTTGCTTGTGATTCCAGCTATGCTGCCATTAGACGTGTGGTTGTCACACAGATTGATATGCTCAAGCCAGATAATCATCACCTCTGCACTGCTATTAGATTAAATCTAGCTTGGGCATGCAGATCAGCCGCATTTCCCAGCTGCACCGTAGACATATATCCGTCCGTAAGAGCCTGAAGCTAGAATGTGGGAGCTTAACTGAAGCATTATTGAAATGAACTCTCCTCCATCAAACTGCTTTCATGCTTAGTGTTACAGCATTTGTTTGCAGGGGCTGGATGGCTGGCACAGGTCTCTTGGGAAGCTGGCAGAAACTCCCGCTGTCAGTGCACTTGTCATCACAGTGTTAATTTGGGGGGAAATCTGGACACATACGTATTTCCTTTCTTTGTTTGGTTCTTCAGTAGTCACTTTATTGTCTCCAGTTTTGAAAAATGTGCTTCACTGAGTCCAGATGTTTTCCTGCATCTTGGCAAACACATGAGAGACATGCACCATGTACTTTGCATAACATGGCATTTTTCCATATGGTATGTTGGGGCGCATGCTTCTCATGCATTTTGTTTACCTCTGGGATTATTGAAAACCAATTTACTGGTAACGAAAGGAGAAGAACTCCATGGTAGTTTGCACATTTCTATTTATTGTGTTACCCTTAAGAAATCCTTCACACACTGTAAGCAGCAGTGTTAAAAAAATCAGTCAACTATCAAAAATGGAACAGCAAGCAGTGCACTTCATTTGTGTCTCCTGACTTTCCATGTTGGATTAAGAAACATTAAATATTTTAAACTGGGGGAGGCAAAGGATGAATTTTGAACTTGATGCTAAATCCTAACTGTACCAGCAAAAGATAAATTAAATTGGTATGCTATTTTGTGATGCATAAATGTTCAGAGCTGTTTAAAAATGCATAATTTGACATTGTTTTTGACTCCTTTACTGTTAAATTAACTCAGCATTGAGGAAATAATTTAATAGCTTCTTCAGATAGAGAATCTAAAATAGTCTTTCAAAAATTTCCAGTGTATGATACAGTCACTCACAAACCTATTTCTGTTCTCCCCTTCCTCCTTCTCTCACATCAAAAAAATGTCTGTTATACATATTTGGTAGTTCTCTATTTTTTCCCCCCCTAAGTGAATGAGCTATACTACTGAATGTTTTGTGTAACCAGGCTTACAGTTCAAAGTCTATTATTTAAAAAGCAAAATGTTTCAGGGATTATACGATGTCTTTGTGTGTCCCATAAAATGTCCATTAAAGTTGATTCTGGTTGATATTTATCACCTGTCATGTTTTGCTCATCCTGTACGCTTGTTATTAGCTATCACGGCGCAAACTGCTCTTGCCCTCTTGCTGTTCTACTGGCAGACGATGCAGTTGCTGTACAGTGCTGTCAGGGTTAGAGTCTGCCTCCATCCTTCAGATTGAAAGAAGCAAAATTTAAATAAATAGTATTAATAAGCAGCCCTACAGAATGCAGGGTTAATTCATTTAACTGCTTGTATAGACTAATGGCAATTGTTATTCCTCACTGCTTAATTGAAAACATTTATTTCTATCAAAAATATTGTCAGCTCCAAAACAGCAAAAAACTGACAATAGCAATAAGCACAACAATAACTTGTATCCAATGTGTAATCTGTGCTTGGTGTGTGTGTAATTGATAAAAATTGCTTTCAGTTGGTCACAATAAAAGGATACACTATGCTCCATATATCTGTCACTACAGCTTTGTAACAGCTTTTGATGATATTTGGAAGCATTGCAATAATACAGAAGGTCACTGCACTTCATTCCTTTTAAATGAGTTTCCATATGGTCTTTAGTGTGTAATATAAGAGATGAAGGCACTCCAGACTTTCTTATGTAGGCATCATTTAGGTTAGGTTAATGCTAGCATATAAGGAGTGTCGCAATGCTGTCATCTGGCTCCTTGTATAAAGAAGGCTATCAATCATTTCCCAAATGATTCCTGTTTGAATAAAGCTTCTCTACTAGAAGAAAAAAAAAGACATAACTTAAAGAAGAAAAAGCCATCATGAGTGTGCATGTGATGGCTGAGTGCTCTGCCTGACTGGCAAGAAGAAAAAGAGAGGAATCAAAGGATCAGGGTCTTTTACTAGAGTGGGCAGAGAAACATTCCTGAGGGGCTCATTTAGGCACATTGAGTGATGGGAAATAATTTTATTCCCATTTCCCTGGCAAGGGTTTTTCTCCTGAGCAAACAGCAGCTCTGACCTCCCTTCCTCCCCACGTGTCTCTGTGATCAGAGTAGACGGAGGTGTAATGAGCTACGAGGGCACTGTGCTGATTGCTTTCTTCGATGTCTGGGAAATTTTGTTCCTCTTGCTTCCAGGTTGGCTAAGATGGGTAGCTTTTTCCGCATGTTTCACAGGACAGGAGTGCAGTTGGATTTCCCAGAAAAGTCAAGTTCTGGTTCCTGTAACTTAGCAGGCATCAACTGGCAAATGTGACATTTCCTTTCAAAGAGTTCAGCACTCTCTTTCTTAAAACAGCAAGTTTTATGGACACAGGAAATGTCAGCTTTCTGAATTTCAGCTTTCTGAATTTCATGACTCATACAACACTACAGAAGAAAGTGCTGGAGAAAGTGGGTTTGCATTATGGGTGAGGAACTGGCTAAAAGACAGACGAGATCAGGTGCTACTGAAAAAGGAAGTATTAGACTAAAGGGAATCTACTAATAGAGTTCCTCCAAAACTGTTCTGGGGACTAATTTTATTTAGTATTTTAATTTATGACCTTGGTAGGAGTGTGCTAATGAAATTTGCTGACAATCTCAAGTGTGAAAGCAGCATCAATAAAGAAGAAATTTGTTATCATATGAAGAGAGTCAGATGACCTTGAAGTCTCTAGTAATAGAAGTAGGATGAAATTCGGTTGTAGAAAATACAAGTTCCTGCACTTAGAAACTAATAAGAAGATTTTTTGCTGCAAGCTGAGAGCTCATCAGCTGAAAAAACTCATCGAGAAGATCTGGTTATATTGGCTATCCTGTGACCATTAATTTGATCAAAGGCACACGGTCCTGAAAATGCCAGAAACAGTCCTAGAATATACTGAAGAGACTGTTTCTATACAGGAATATGAAGTTCCATCTAGTAAGACTTTGGTGAGATCTCATTTAGACTTACATCTTAATCAAAAGAGATTGACTCCCACTAGGACACACACAGAAAATGCTGCCAGTGTAGTTATGGAGCAGCCTATTACGGGAAGTGAGATTAAATTACCTTGACTTGTTCAGTTTGGCAAAGTGAAAGCTCGGAGAGTTCATGGTCTGTAAATACACACAGGTGTGCGTTTCGTCAGCGATGATAGTTTCTTCATTATAATGGAGCTACTTAGTTTCACTGTTGTCTTGCTTGCAGGTAGTTACCAAATCCTGCAAGGGAGCAGTTCAGTTAGAGCTGAGCATGTGGTAACTAGTCTTCTCTGAGCTTGCTTTTCTTTCACCTGGCTTCTGGTGTGAATGTGTGCTTGACCTCAAAGATGCAGAAAATGGCCTGCAAACAGTCAAGCAAATGCAAGATCTGTTATATAGGATGGGATTTAAAGACTTGGCTTGTTCAGCATGTTCAGTGCTAGATAAAAAGGGCAAAATATTGCTGTGTATAAATATTGGTGGAGGGGGGTGCTAGTGAGAAAAAATAAAAAATTAAATTAAGGGCAATGTTGCATAAAAACATCTGGGTATAAATTGCTGCGAATCTATTTACACTGGAAATTAGCATAAATTTAGAAAGCAGAAAGCTCCTAAATATAGGAGGGATGGGGTTCAGAAAGAGCTTCTGTGTAGAAGCAGCAGATACAAAAGCCCCACAACTTTTAAGATGGAGGTTTCTCAGTCTGTGAGAGGGATTTTGTGATACGGTTGCTTGTAGCAGTACGACAGTGACTTTCAGTACACAAATTCTCCTGTCTCTCCCTATGTTCTGCTTGTGTTTCCACTAAGGTAAGAGGTGCACTGTCAGGCTAGAATATTTTTAAGCATCATAGGAACATCTCGGCAGCAATGAGTGAATAGAGATTCTCCTACTTTGATTTTTACACATATATAATAGGAAAGATTATTTCATCAGCACTTTCATTCATCTCAGCTTTCTTAAGTATAATGGAAGCTGCCTACACTTACACAATTTTCTTTTCAGAATTACAAATGTGTCAGCATAATTGTAGCTCTATCTCCTCTGTTATTTTTGCCCTGAGTAGAAATAGTCACACATTCATGAGAATTTTAAATGTATTACTGCATATGTGTCCAACTTGTGTGTTGAGGTGACAGAAAACTACTGCTATTTTTTTCCAGAAAATCTTAAAATAGTTGTAGTTCCACATGTTTTGAAAGGAAAAAAAAATTGAAGTACTTCAGGCAGAAGTTTTCAGCTTTCTGAAATAATTTCATTTTAGGCTCCCGATCGTGGATTCCTTGCTTTTTTTTTCCTTTTCACTCTGTTATTTTTCACTCAGAAGGTAAAAGGAAGAAACAAGGTAAGCAGAAGGAGACAGAAAAAAACGAAAAAGGTCAGCGCAGTAGATGAAGTAATTGAAGTGCTGTTCTTTTGAAAAATAGGGAGGAAAAAAGCATAAAAAAGCCATTTCTATACAATTAAATATTGCTGCCAATTCAACAAGAATGGGTTTCTTCAGCCTAAGGAAGAAAAAAATGATCAGATATAACTCATCAGATTGCAGAAGACTGATCAGATACAGACCTTCAAATCATAGAGAGTCATTGCAGAAAGTAGGGGAATAATCTGTTCTCCCTGTCCATAATGGATAAAACAGGTAGTAATGAGTGAAAACTGCAGAATCACGCAGGTTAGACATTAGAAAATTCTTTTTTTCCCCTTTCTTTCTTTCTTTTTTTTTCTTTTTTTTTTTTTTAACGAAGATGATGTAAGTAGAAAAGGTTGTGTAGGAGGTTGTGGAACCATTGTCATCTGAGGTCCTCAGGAACTGATCAGAGAAATGTCTGCTGGGAATGACGAAACTGTAGCTAATTCTGTCTTAGAGCAGGGTGGTGGCCTGGCTAACCCTGCCAGGTCCTTTCCTTTCTATATTTTGATGAGCCTATTTTCATATGAAAAGCTATTGAAAAAAAGGAAATTTGACCTGCCTTCCAATGTATTCATGTGCTGTATTTAACTGCAGGGAATCAACACATTTAAGGGAGATGATAAACCTTGATCCCTCACACGTGAATCCATATGTTTAAATGCTACTAGCAGGGCTGCTCTTGCTAGTAAAATTAAGCATATACCTCAGTTTTCTGAACTTAAAAGATCGATACCTCACATGGCATGTAAAGGTTTGAAGATTCTTCTCTGTAAACATTGACTTTACTGCTGGAGCAGCTGAGTGCTTAACAAAGTTCTGAGTTTCCAATCTCCATTATTACATGTTTTCTGCAAGAATTGTATGGGGAAAGATGAGTGAGCTATATTTAATATTTCAGTATCATATCTATTTAGGCTTAGGCATAGTGAAGCTAAAAGAGTGTATTTCTGCACTGGTGATGATAAGGGTAACGTGTACAATAGCATTGATTATAAAAAGTACACGGTGCAGCTCTATCACACTGAAGAATCCTTGAACTACTACACAACCAGCAAATCCCTTAGCAACTCTGTGATTAACACAGCCCAGTCATGTAGGTGATTGTAGAGAGGCAAAAGATCTTTGTAAGGTGAGTTTGGGGAGCGTTAACACACGGCTCCTGAAACATTTAGCTGAGAACTCAGAAGCAGTGGTACCCAACCATTACATAAGGCATTTATTCATAGTGTGACATGTATGCTTATGTTTGTCTTAAGTCATAAGTGAATTTCTCGGTATTTGAATTGTATTTGTTTCCCAGAGCATTAAATTCTGACACCATTGCTTCTATCGAATAGTACCTTACTCCTTTATTACTTCCAGTAAAGTCAGTGGGTAAAGTACTTCATCTTCTGAGCAAAAATTAAAGGATCGGGTCTGTAAGGAAGAGAGATCCCAATCTGCTGCTGTCAGTCCAGTAATTTTCCTTCTTTGCTAATTTTCTTATATATTACCATTCTTTTTAGCTGTGTGCTGTTCCTGCGTAATTTCATTGAAATACCTCAGGCTCATTTTTCTGATAACAATTTTGTCAAAAACAGAAGAAGATTGCATTTTGTGGGAAGTTTAAATTTCATGGATAGTTACAACATAGAATCTTTTCAGTACTGAGAGAATGTAACAGAAGTTATGCTGAAATACATAATATACTTGCTACAAATTTGCTGTGTTGTATTTTGAATTATTACTTACTCTCAGGTAAAACTGCTCTAGTTGAACATCTAAAGTTTTACCAAGAGCTCTTCATAATTTCTATCAGTCAAAATCTGTCAGCAGGCGATAGTAGTTGAGAAGTGCACTCAGATTATTTTTGAGACCCAGGCAGATGAATTGAATGCGTCATGGAAATCAGTCGATGGTTTCTACTTCTTCCCTGTTTGTTATTATCTGCACCATATATACATTTGCTAGAACACTTGTAAGAATTGCTGTACTAGATGTACTAGATGTACTACAGCTGTAGAGGTGCCTGCCTAAGTCTGAGACTCACACTTGAACAAACATACTACTTTTTGTTAGAGTCCAGACTATCTGGGTTTGTAACCACAGCCGGTTGTCAAACAGACAAGAAGAGAGCATTGCTTCATAGAGGAAACTCGAGTGAGTATATAGAAACTGTGCTCGGATAATTCTCTTGGCAGAGAGAAAAAGGTGTTCCTATGGACACTGTGTTTTTTCAGTCTTCCTGACTTAGGACTCCTGTTTATCCCATGGCACACAAACTGCACGCATGGCACACAAGCTGCACACCACCAGGCACAGAGGCACTAAGCATTTCCCTGAGGTCCCTGCAGGCTTCCAGAGGGAGCTGGAGGAAGGTGTCAGCACTTCTCATACCTGAAACCTTCACTAGATCCAATTTCCCATGAAAGGCTCCCACAACACAACTTCCTCAGAACTGAGACCTGTTCTCTGCAAACATACCTGGTCCATTCGTATTGGTTTCCCCAACGGGGCAGGCATGATCAACCCTTAACAAAGTTAAATACTGCCCTCCCTCCCCTTTCTCCATAAAGGATGGGACCTGGGAAAGCCAAGGCCCCAGCCAAGCCAATGTTATAGGAGACAATGTATGGAAACAGAGGGAAAGGGCAAGGGCCAAAGGAGTAAAAAAAAGTCCAAATATGGAACTGTATGGGGAAATTGAGAAGGTTCTCTGAAGGTAGCTGGGGACCTGGTGGGCTTGCTTCTTCAAAGAGACAGAGGATGGGGGAGTCTAACGTGAGGTCGTGGGAGGGGGTTGGGTAGAGACCTCACTTGCTGGGGCTTATCCTCTCTCCTCCCACATGGGTTCCTCAGGACATTAGTCAAGAGCTGTTAAAGACATGCACTGTTGAGGCAAGCCACATTCTTCCTACTTCCTTTTTTCTGACCTAATGTCTTATCTACACTTTTACCACATGTTTTTAATGGCAAGAATTATTTTATTTATAATATCCGCAGTTTGTAATACCATTTGCTTAGATCAAGCCAAAAACATATCCTGGCCCAGTTCTCCAGCTCTATGCCTCAGAAACCTGAAGGGTGAGCAAGGAAGGTCCAGAGTTATGAACTTATGCTATTTTTTGAGTTCCTGTATTTAAGAGGGCCTCTCAAGCTAGGGTCCCCAAACTCTGCACAGGGCCTCTGGCTGCAAACGCAGCGCCAATAAATAATAGACAAGATTTTTTTTCCCCCTTTAATGTGGAGAAATGAATTCATTTCTCCTGGAGGTAATGTTTTAGAAGATAGCTTTTAGGAATAATTTAAAAGAAACATTGGCTTCTGTTCAGATTGACCTGTAAAACACCTGGTAGATATTTGATGTTATTGTAAATAATAAATATCACCAGCAACAATTTAGGCCTAAAATTAGGGTGCTATAATTTTTCAAAAAGAAATGAATGCCACTGTGTAGAAATGAGGAGCAAGATATCACTACAGAGTACAACGAGGGGAATAAACATTCTCTTTTAATATAGTCTCTTTGAAGCAATGTATAACACAAGTCATGCAATTCTGAGCTCCTCTTTGGTTGTGATTGTTACTCTTGTCTGTCTTTTATGGACAAGTGTGGTGGAATTCAAAGTAGTGCAAACAAAATCATACAAGGGTTTACAGAAGAAGAGAGAAAAAAAAGAGACGAAGCAATATAATCCAGTGAAACTATTTGAGCAGTAATAGTTAAGATTCATGAAAATGGTAGAATAAGGACTAATGGACTGAGTTGAAAAGGAGGTAGATATTAGCAAACTTCATTAACAGTGACCTTGTATGGGCAATTAAATTATTAGGCAAAAGAGGTTGTTATGATATGTCAAAGTTTCCCAGATAACAAAATAATAATAAAAAAGGTATAGAGTGTTAACCAACAATTTATACAGATAACTAGACTGTATATTGGAGCAGGGGGTTTCTGTCCCTGGATTTTTTGGCCCGTATATATACAAAACCTCAGAATTTATAATACTAAGTAGTTGTAATTCCTCTGACATTGTCATACACATTGTCATATATGCAATCTATGCCATATATGCCACATTGGAATACACATCTGTCAAATACCACATCAGCCTCTTTTCCTCCATGCTGCTTGTGCTCTTTATCTGCCACGGCATCTGCTGACCTCCTCTTCTTGTATTCGTCTTAACAGTTTAGTCATCACAGCCCTTCCCTAAGCACCGTTCACTGAGGCCACTTCATCCCTGTCCTCTTTTTCAGCGGGAGGATGGGATGGGGGGCAGTGAGCCTCTGAGTCCTCCCTCTACCCTCCCCAGTCCATACCATTAATGCATCTGTCTAAAAAAAATCATAGTTATTACGTGGCTGCTTTTAAGATAGAGGATCATCAGGCACTCTCTGGAAACTCTGTTTTTTATTTGCTTTTCTCCAATGCAAATGTGGGTCAGAAAATAGATATTTCTTCCCAAAATAAGGTTATGTATCTGGGCCCTGCCTGAGGAGAATTGTTGAGGGCAGAGTTGTACATATATTCCTCAAACTAGCCTTATTAAGGAAATAGAGAGATGCCAGTGCTAGTGGCACCAACACAGCATCTTGATGTGCAGGTGAGATGAATTCACTGTATTTCCTTAAGTGCACACACATACACACAAACACATACATAGAATGAAGTGTTAGGCAAATAAAAGTACATTCTTTACTTTTTCTGTAATTACTTTCGGGTTTAAGGATTATGTATAAATATTTTTAACAGTGACTAACAAGTTTCTGGTGGTTTTTCGTGCAGAGTTTGGCTGGTTTACTTTTCCCTCATCTGAAAATCTGTGCAAAGGGCAGGCTAAATAATTTACACATGTTTAATATTGGAGTGGTGAGTTATTCCTTAAAGGCCAGAATTTCCTTCTTTTTCATGCTTGAACTGATTTCTCTGCACAAACTGGAAAACCTTCACGAAGCACGCAACCAACTATCTCACTTAACCCTAGTACCTTTAAAAACAACATAGATGATGGTCTTTGCCACAGCCTCAGCACACATTTCCTAATTTTCCTCTTTATTCTTGTTCATAAATATGATAACTGATCACATCAGGCATATTCAATATGATTTGATTAAGAATCACAATGCATGAAACCAGCAGAACAGGTAACACTTCTTAATGCTTCCTAAGTAGTTCTAAGGCATCAATGCCAATGTCTTGTAGATCTCTTAATGCTTTGTTTTCTTGGTTCAATGTGAAGCCATCATTTTTCAGACAACTTTATCAGAATCATCTTTGAACTTTTCTCAACCATTGTGATATCAAGGAAAATAGATTTTTTTTCATTCACTATATTTGTGATTGTTCTTTAAAATATCTTTTAACACATGCAACAAGAAGTACTGAAAATGTGATACATCATTTGGATCATAAATACAAAATCTGATGAACAGATGTAACAAACTTTAGCTTTGTCATATGCACGTTGATTTTCAACACAGCCCCGCTAGTTAAGGCATGTGTGTGTTTATATAGACCCGGGCCCCTGACATATGAGATGATATCCCAGGAAATCTTAAATTGCCCCCCCCCCCCAAAAAAAAAAAAAAAAAAAAAAAGTTGTACTCATATGAGACAGCTCTTTGAGCTGCCCCAAACAGGCAGTTTTTGCACACATTCCGGTTTGGGGTAAACCCCTTCTTGAACGTTCTTGTTCATTTGTTGTCCTGAGACTTGCCAGGCCACCAGCTTTGGATTTTCGGTTATACAGTGGCTCTGTGCAGAAAGCCGTGCTCTGAGCTGCAGTTACACAGGAGAGGAGCTCTTCCCTTCTTTCATTTAGTTGCCTATTACTAGGAAAGAGCATGGCACCTGAGCTTTCAAGCGTTAAAATGGTTTGAATCTGGTCTGTTAGATGGTAGCATGGAAAGTGGCATCAGTGAGGCAACCCTGAAGGAATCATGCCTTCCTCCACACTGAGAGGTTGGAAGGAGAAGTCTTTCCAAATATTGAATACAGAAAATTTTGCATGAGTGGAAACAGACTATGCCCATCCCCTTTCTGCACCACAGGTATCCCAAAGCAGGTCTCCACCACGGCTGGCTGTGGCCTGTCGGTCAGTGGCAGTGTGACACATCAAAGTCGTTCCTTGTGTCCAGCTCTGGAAAAGGGGAAGCACATCATTCACCATGAAGTATCAGGCAGGGGTGTGCAACGCAGCCCCCAGGTCAGCCCAGGCCGAGTCCTGTTATTCTTCTCTCTCTGATGGCACAGCCGCAGCAAGGGAGGACATGGTTTGTTGGCACCTGGCATGTGTTTGCAGTCTGCTACAAGAGTTACTTGGAGGAGTATGTGATCCATAAACACTGAAACTGAAGTGCTTAATGACTTTTTAATGTCATGGATTGCTACAAAGGATAGGTTTATATGACAAACCGTAATTCTCTGGAATAGTTAAGAAACAGCCATCTCTTGCTGTATATCTCTTTTGAGTAGGTATAGTCTGGATTTATGGAGAGTTACAGACATTTTGGTCTACACAATCTGTAGCAATGCTAGTGTCTAATTTTTACTGGATATAATTTTTATTGACTACAGAAGGAGCAAATTAGATGCACACAGGAATGAATGAGTTCGTTGAAATAAAATACACTGCACCTGAACATTTATACTGGTTGAAGATTTTCGGCTGAAGTCTAATTGCAAACTTCCTTGATTTCAGCAATTTTCATAGTTCATGTGCTTGAAGATTTTCCTCTGTTTGCATTACTACTTCTTTTCAAAGAAGTTTTCCCTATTGGCACTTAGCTGTAACTTATATTCCAATAATATTGAAATTGTAGTACTTACTATGTGTACACACCCGCAGTTGCTAAATATTGGGTACATACACACACTTGCACACCCACATACATGCACATGTGGAAATGCAGACATTATACTGAAAAAAATCCATCCTAAAGAGGAAAGTTAACAGGAATTGTTGTCAAAATGTGTAAATTGTTTGCAAAACTCTTCTGTATTGGCCATTGTTCAAAATTCAGTAGATCTGTACAGGTCTACTTCAGCTGCCCTTCACCTCACAATTATTAGTTGTCTGTTTGGCTAAGAGTGTTGAGGAATCTTCCTGCTACCTTCCTGCTGCTGATGTAGCCTGGACACATACTTACTTGTTGGACAAGCATTGTCCATGCTTGTACATTCCTTAGACAAAGCACTTACTGGCTTCGTTCGTATCCAGATAAATTATGTCACCTACTCAGGTATCTCCTTGATTATTCTTGCTTCAGTTTAATTATTTTTGCCTCTGTTTCTAGTTACTGTCCTGTTTCTGTTTCTAATTCCTTCCCAAACAAAATCACTTACGTATAAAACTTGTCCCTTCTGGCTATTCCCTATCTTTCTTGTACAAATTCCCAAAGCCTAATGAGATATTTTCTTTTTCTTGCTTAAATTAACATAAACTCACAATCTGCATTATCCTTATGTGTATTTTCTTAAATCTGTGTGAATTGCTGGATGTTTTTTGGAATGGTGAAGCTGAGTGAGTTTCCAACTCCAGAAAATTGTGCTTGTGTCTTTCTGCACAGTACTCTCTATATCAATTTCCAATCAACTCAACTAGGAAAAAAATGTAAAGCAAATATCTGAGGTTTATTCATAAGCTTTGGATGCTCTTAAACATTGTTCAGATTTGACTTTAAGGGCTGAAATGCTAAACACTGGACTGTTTAGGATCAGCCTGTGTCAGAATGATTTAATAGGCTGACTAATCCAGAAACCTTTACAGGTTTTCTTGGTTGTTTTGTTGATGACCTACAGGAGGTTCTGCGAGCTGGAAGAACCTGGGTATGGTAAGGCACAGTATTCTGCACGTGAAAGAAAGTCTCTGTGTTGTTTGATGCTTGTTACCATTTGGTGGTTAGCCTACATTATGACTGCCATATAAGGCAGCAGTAAGTTAAATTTCTCTTGCACAGTACTGCACTGTGTATTAGATCTGCACTGCTCAGTGAGTATCCTCCCGTGATCATTTCTGGCACGTTGTTGAAAATGTGATCTGAAAGAAGTTGTGAAAAACCAGGATGGGTCATTGTGTCATAATCCATACGTACAGGAGGATAGAGTTAATATTTCCTTGGCAACCTTTTTTTTCAAAATTCTCCACTTCACAGTCTTAAACAGTTTTTTTCACTCTAGTGTTGCCGTTACTCTGTGGAAATACATTTTTTATTTTAAAGTCTCATTTTTGTAGTTAAAAATGCACAAAAGTGTTAATTTAAAATGAATCTTTTCTTCATATATATCTCAGTCCAAAAAAGGGGTTTTGAACTAGGGCACAAAATTTTCATGGTATTTTCAGCTCCATGGAAGTGAAAAAAAAAAGTGTAAACAAAGTATTTCTGGTGAAAAATGCAAAGAAATATTTTACCTTGGAAGAAGAAGATTCATTCTGAGACTTTGTAAACATGGCTGTAAATGGGACATGCTTTTGTAAAGCAGAAAGAAATGAGCTCTCATATGAAAACTAAGTAATCAGAAAAGATACAACTCACCACATACAGTTCATTATGGTCAAAGGGTAATCATATTCTTTCTAAGGAAAATGGCAAGTTAACAAATTAAAATATATTTAATGTGGACACTCAGTTGTAGATCACCCTGGCACGTGCTGAAGACAGGAGGGAATTATTTGTCTTTTTTTCACTGTATGAAGCCTTTCATTTTGTACTGGTGAAGCAGTGAGCTCTGGGTGATTACAAAGTGCAAGTCTTGTTTGCCACCTCCCGTTCTGCTGCAGGTACCAGGGATTAGCCAGAGTCATGTTTGATATTCTGAGAAGGATGGAAAAAGATACATACACTGGCCATGGAGAGCAGTACTATTTATTTATATCATAATCCATCAGGTTCAGGGAATTTGACTTTCAAATAAAAAAAAATGGGCTGATGAAAATCAGACTAAAGCAATATTGTGTGAAACCTTACATCATTTTCCAGGCACTTATAATCGTTTTGTATGTCTGAACCCCATCTCTGAAGCTGTGTCCAAGGAAGCAATTGTATGATTGCTTCTCTTTATTAGACAGCTTGCTTTCTAGCACGGGCAATTTTCCATAGCAATCTATCACGCCGAAACACAGCTCCTCTGAGCAGCACATCATGGATAACTATGGCAGCAGGGAACCCATATGTAACTACTAAAATGATATCCCCTACTAAATTGCATGAACTAGTCGCAAAGCAAGGTCAGAAAATACGTGTGGTTCCTGCTGCCATGCTAAAAGTTGCTGAAACATCAGACACATTTTGTAACTTGCTTCTTTAGCTTTGCAGTTCCCTCACAATCTCAGTTTTTTAATGTTCCAAATTAAGCTAGTATGCTAGCCATAATGCTCGGGAATCAAGATTTTATTTGCTCCCTTTGAAAATATTAATGTGCTTTAACGAGAAAAACACTGAGAGGTACAAGATCTGTCTGTTTCTGTACAGCCAGAAAGTACGTGAAAGCCTTTCACACAATTAACTAGTTATTATTGTTGCTGGGTGCTTTTTTATGTATAACGAAGAAAAGAGCAATCAAATAAGGAGTCGAACAAACAAGATGTCCTTTATGAAGTGAAGCTGATAATGAGTGTTTGAAGACTTGTTTCTCTCTTTGCATAGATACAAAACAGCAGGTGATTTCTTTTAACTGAATAGTAGCATAAATTAATATTGCCAAAAGACATCGAGGAGGACACATACTATGATTAATAAAATATTGATAAAGATGTAGAATTTTTGGTACATTAAATATGTTTCATGTGTAGTACTCTAGAAGAAAAAGGGAGAGTGTAGCATTTAATCCAGTCATAATCTATTAATGAAAATCCTCTTTAGGAGATGAAAACAATTTGGAGTAGAGGCAATTTTTAACAGATGCTTATCTTTCTGTAGTTTTTATACAGATTACATACCTTCTTGTTCAGGTGTGTGTCTGAATATTAGTACACAAATTATAGAAAGAAGAACACTTATACCTGTGCACACAAAAGAAAGTTAAAACAATTTAAAGCTTCAAAATCAAAAGATTTCTTCACCATTTTATGACAGTTTCCATGTATAAAGTGTGGCCTCATACCTTATTTACTGTGTGCTGTCCCTCCCAACCCTCTTACAGATACATGATGAATAACTGCAGTCAGTTGCAAACACAAATGCAGGAGAACTTCTTTTAATGACCTTCTCATCATCTGCTGGAAGCACATTTCTCACTGACCTCCTTGCACAGGCTGAGCAGCTCTTCGAAAAGTCATGTGAGAAGGTCTCAGGTTGGATGCTCCAAGGAGAAGAAATACGCAAATAGTGATCACCCATTAAAAACTGGGTTTAGGTGACATACCATCTTCTCATAGGGAGTCAGTATTGGGGGCAGTGCAGCTCTCGAGAGCAGCAGTGAGTTGCCTTAACCATAAAGCTGTCCTTTCTCTTCCTTTAACTCCCTGCCATGTGGACTGCTGACTTTCCGGCAGGGTTGGCCAACCCTTCCTATTCTATTGAGTACCAGTACATACTTATTTTCCAGCAACTTGCTACTCTGAGCTGTTTCTCACCACTGCCTGAGGTTAATCCATCCTGTGGGCTGGCTGAAGCAGGACTCCTAAGATCAGAAAAAGCACCTGAACTCCGTTGGTTTAAATTAAACAAATAAATCTAAGTGGTTATCTGGCAAGAAAAAAATGTATCCTAAGATATTAAAGTTTAGGTGACAAGATTGTTGAAAATAGGAATAATCAATAAAGTATCTGTTCATCCTAAGCAGCACAGCCATCTTGGCCTATATATCTACTTTTTAAGTCGGAAAGGCAAGAAGGGAGAGGTAGACTGCCCCTCTGCATGGCTACAAGCATGCCCAGGCGCACACAGCTATGCTATGTAGGTGTCTGATAACCTCTTGCCCATTAATCCAAGATATATGGGAATCACGCTAGCATTATATTAGCTGTGGAGAGCTTCAAACAACTATCAGTGATAAAAAAGATAAAAAGAAAATAACTGTCAAGAAAACATGTTTTACTCCCCAGATTGCACTGGGTTTCAGACAGGATGAATTCAGGCTTGTTTCAAGGACCGAATGTGACCTGCCTGTTTTGTGCCCCTGAACATCTGCTGCCACAAAATCCCAACCATTTGAGACAGAAGTTGCACGCCCCTCGCTCTACCACTTGGTGCTTTTCTCTGTTTTTCTCCCTTTTTTATCAGTTCAGAAAAGTGACCCTCTGGGGACCTGGTTTGATTTCTGGGTGTACTTTACATGTGGCATTTGGAATGAGTACACTTTCAAAGCATATAAGCTGCAGTGATAGCACAGTATAATACATAAATTATCAAGGGGCCCAGTCATTGAGCCAGGATATTTTTGCTCCCTGTTGACTATTGGAAAGGGATTGCAGAGTATAAGGGGACACTTGAGAACTGAAAAAATACAGCTGTTAAAAGAATACCTTTTCTTAGTAGTCCCTTGACTATGAATACTGTAAAAACTGAAGTGTTTGAAATCCTGTGTGGGAAATGGCATTTTTCTCATATGCATATCTGTGCATTTTAGAGAAGTCTGTTTGATTTTGTCTTATGTTATTTCGGTGCTCAAAATATTTTTTAGATTTTTTTTTCAAGATTTTGTAGTAAATAATTGATTTGTCCCTGATACTATATTTTTCATATAACTATGTTTTGGAGCACTCAGAATAAATGCTTTAAAAAAGCAATCCTTCCTACCTACTGCTGAAAGCTAGAATGAGTCTGTCATCTTTTGCAAACTTCATTTGCAGTATTTTCACTGCAACAGTGAGTTATATTCCCATAATGATTGGTTTCCCATCTAAAGGTATTTCAGCAGGAAAAGTCAAAGGAAACAGGATCCAATATTGCTTTTGAAAGACTACAGATGATGCATCTAGTCACTTCAGGTGCACAAAGGCTTCCTAGGTAATTTTTCTACCCTTTAGGGCTTCTGCATTCCCTTGAAGTTTAGTATAGGTTTTGTCATTGGTGTGTATGAGACATTGATTTACTGGTGTTTTTCAGGGAATGCTACGCAGACCCTTTACTGGTGAGGATAGATGGAATGAGAGATTTGTTAATTATAACCTGTTAAGGAAATTACGAGGAGGAAGAAACAAAAGTCCACTGTTTTGATTTTTTTTTATTTAATATGTTCCCATTCATATTAAGTAAAAATATTATTTTAAACAGTAAAACCAAAGTGGGCCAAGTGATATAAATTATGAAGATGTTAACTGACAAATTCCCCATAATATTAAAACTATAAACCTGTCTTTGCCTTAATTAAACTAATAAAACAGTTAATCTTTTACCAGAAGAATTATTGTTCTGAAACAAAAGAATAGAAAGGAGCAGGCAAAACCCATGATAAATTGAATCCCTCGTCTTTAATTATTAAGTATACCATAATATTTATGCAAAGCTATTTCTTGCATGTCTATATGTCATAGATCTTGTAATCCATGAAATACCGATAGTACATTTCAGTAACTTTCTCTCACTGAAATGTTTGGGGTGTAAGAAAAATGGTACATTTACCTTCCTGGAGAGCTGTATGGGCAGCGGTCACACGCATATGGCAACGCTCCACTCAACTCCCCAGCAAAAAGGATATTTTAGTGTTACTGCAAATCTCCCGTCTTGCCGGGGAGCAGCACCAGCACGAGCAGCAATCAGAACTTGGAGATGGGATGTCCTCTGTCCCTGGGGACAAGTTTGCAGGGACAACAAGTGACCTGGGGAGAGGGACAGGTTTGAAGACCTCACTAGTGAGGAGCACTGTTAGTGAAGCAATTTGAGCTCTGCCCTGTTTGTGTTCTGCAGCCAGCTGGGATATCCCAGTGAGTCCCACCCCACCTCCAGGTGTGTCAAGGGGGCAAGCTCAAGGCACTGCTTTCCTCTCCCTCCTCCCGACTGCCAGGGTGAGCCAGTCTTTCATTTCTACATGACCAGCTAGTTACGTTGGGTTTAAGTCTCCACATCGTTGAACCCTTCTTCCAGAACACCTCTCCTCCCTTGGTGTTATGGAATCTAAAAGGTAGTTCAGGTTGCCATGGAAACCTTAATTCTAGCTTCAGTGGCTTTTTTTGCTGGTTAAGATTTCAATCTTCAAAACTGCATTAGTTTTTCAAAGTGTATTATTTATATGAACACATTTTTTCGCAGTGTTTAAAAGGCTCGGCAACTGACATAGTGGGCATCTAATTTAGAGTAAGGGTTTCATGTGATTGGAGTGACGATTAAAGAGGAATTGCAGAAGTGACCTCTATACTTCTTTACCCTTGGTAATTTGCAGGGCTACACCTTGGCTGTTCAGGATGTGTTCATTCAGAACAACTCAGTGGATGTATTTTCCACCAGAATAATTGGTGTTATATCTTAGACATGTGCATATTGTCTTTGGAAATTATGATTTGTAGCCTGTTGGGAGGTGAAACAATAAAATCTAGAGTATTTAGTCTGTGATCTCTTTTCATATTTGTTAAAGTTTTCAGCAACTGCTTTGAAAATCAAACAGGTTTATGATTTCTCAACCACAATCCCCCAAAGCAATATTTTTTTTCCAGTCTCAAAAGATGCAAAGACGTGATTTTTGATAATTTCTCAGTGTAATATTTTGAATGTTAACAGCATGACCCATCTTCAAGTCACTGAGAATCACAGTAATAAAAATGACTGTGGCATTTTGGAAATGCAAGAGTCACAAAGTTCTGGTTTAAATTCAAAGGAGAACTACTAAAAGTTGCAAATATTTTAGATCTCATGGCTTTTTATGAAAACTGAGTTTCTTCAGATTTAGGGAGGAAAAAGGCAAAAACTCAACAGCCATCAGAAATGCAACTGACTCTTAAAATAACAGTGTTTAGTAATTTATAAAACGTTTCATGCATATTCTTCGTGTCACTCTCCTAGGGAAAAATAGAGGCAATACCTATATTCCTTACAGATAAGAAAGTCAGGAATTGGAAAAAATCTCAGAGTACTTTGGTAGCAGTCAGTTTTGCACTCTCTGCATAGGACTAAGATGGGAAAGGAAGCCAAGCCCTAGATTATTTTCTTATCACTTCTTGTGGCTCACAGATATCGTCTGTCAAGTGTGCAGAGCAGTGGTAGGTTGGCCTTGACGACCTATCTACCCTTTCTATTGCTTCTATTTCTATTTCTATTCAAGACATTGAAAGAAACCCACAATGTGCAGTCAATGACATTGCATACACAATGACATTGCATACCACCATGGGAAGCAAAGCCCTAGGGTGGAGGGGACACCAACCCTCTCACCCTTTCTCCTCCTTGCTCCTCCAAAGCATGTCATGCACTGGTGCCTGTGTCTTGCCATGGGCCACAGGATGGGAGCAGATCCACAGCACAGGCTGCCGTGGGGATGAGGCACAAACTCCAGGTGCTGTGAAACGTCACAGATCTTCCTCAGGCTGCCTGATTTTGGTGTGAGGGTTGGGGAGCCAGAGACACACTCTAAAAAGCTTCACTGAATACATGCAAAAAGTAGACTCCTATCTCAATAAGCCAACAACTTCAGAAAGCGAGATGTCACCCCCCAATAACCACTGTTTGCTGCCCTGAGAATAGTGGTACCTTTATAAAGATATCATGGCTTAGTGTATTCCAAATGTTATCTTCCTTCTCCTCCCCCTATGTTATTTAATTTATGAAAGAGCTGCTATGGGAGGTCCAGGAGGAGCAGTCTCCGTCAGCCTGGTTTGGTAGAGATTAACAGAATTCCAGATCTTTGTTAAATTTACTGATGAATCCTGACACCTCCATTTTATCCCAGCTGCAATGATTTATTTCTCTCAGAGCTGATGAGTGTAGCTGCTCATTGTTACCACTTCTCACTTTTTTTTCTGGTTGAGCAAATCCGGCGGTGCTGGGTAGTTCTGCGATCCAGCTGCATAGCTGCCGTTGTGACTCGCGTGTTTGCCCTTGCCCGTTTTACTTGAGTTCTCCTGGCTCATAACCCGACTGCGTGAAACACGTGAGCGCGCGGTCTGTGCCTGCTGTATTTCTCAGGTTCCCTGTCTGCTTCTCAGGTTTTCTTCATTTAGAGGAAATACTGCATGTGAACACAAAACAAATGACTTTTGTTTCGGAAACCCGTAAGAACAGCATATAATCTCCAAGTTGTCTTCTGAAGATCGTGCTGTGAAAATCAGAAATTTTATATGAAATTTATTGAAAAGTAAGTGGCTCAAAGTCTCTAATAATATTCACAGGCTCTTACTGATAAGAAGCGAAGTGGCAGACGCTCTTTATTAACTCCTGCGTAACAAAGGCGCTTGGGGACAATGTCATCTTTCAGCCCTACCTCCTGGTCTGTCATCGCGTGTTTACAAAATTGCCACTGACATTCTTCCAGTGAATCATATCATGAGCCACCAGCTGAAAGATTACTTCAGGAAAGATGATTAGGAGAGAAGGATCTCAAATAGTTTATCTGAGCTGAATGACATGGACATCACTGATAAGATATTTTATGTTTGAAATGAATTATCTTTATTGCGCTGGAAGCATTAGTAAATTAGCATCAGAATGATTGTGCTTTTTTTGATTTAGTTAAGCAGGTAATTAAAAAAATATAGCAGTTATACTACTGTTATAGCAGTATAACAGGTCATAATTGCATTTCACTGTAAGTGTTCAAAATGCTGAAAAAAAAGAAATACCTTTTTCTGATGGACTGAGATGTGTTTAAATTTCAGGGAGTTTTATTCAACTTAGTGTACAGTCTCCTTTTCCTCCCTCTTTGTAAGCATTATACTTGATCGAAAAATAAGTGAATTGTAGGATAAATGGCAATCTGAGGAACTAAGCAATTACTCCCCCTCTTGTTCATGGCTTTGGGTTCATTAGTCCGTCTATGCTTAGTTGCAAGAAGCAGTTCATTTGGAATTGATAATTAAGTAAATACTTTAAAATCTTAAAGCAGATCTGTCCAGTGGGACCGACTCTGTGCTGCTCTAACAACTGGTGTTCTCCCTCTGTAAGTATTGCCAGTGCATGTGCCTGGAGGTGTGCTAGGCTACCCAGCTTTCAAAATCTCTCTTGTAATTCATTGTTTGTTATCAAAAAGAAAAAAAATCAGAAGGATAACTGGCACAAATAGGGGTAATATAACAAACAGTCCATTTAAGTCCTAGGTATAAAACAAGTGAGAGCAGCTACGTGAGGTGCAAAGACGCCTGAATGATACTGTGACATGCCAGACGTGCTACACAACAGCTCAACCTGAATGGTGAGTTTGCAAGAGGTTTTCAGAGCCCTTACTGGAGCCTGGCAGAGACTGAGAAGACTGAATTTGTTCTTTAATTATTGAAGGGTCAGAGCTAGGAATGCGCTGTGGTTGAAATGCAATATACCCTTGAAGTATTCTTATTTCAGAAGACCTACTGTGAATTTCTCAGCCCTGTAGCAATATCAGAATTCATTGTTATTTCTTCTGATTATATTATTGGTTGTATGAGAATAATGTTTAATTAAAAATATATATTCTTGAGAGAACCTCCTGAGGCAGCCACCAGCAGGGACCTGGACTGAATGTACATAGTGTCATAGGAAAGCATGCAAGTATATTGAATCATAGTGGTTTATTAAGTAATGTTTGCAAAAATGACTAGCAGCTTTTTAGATGTACAGAAAAGCAAATAAAAATCTAGTATCCTCACACAGGTATGCAAAGAGAGTAAATAAAATTGCTTTATAGTGAAGAAAAATAATTGCCAAAGTTATGACAAAAAAACACTATCTTCAGCAAAATGAGCAACATTTATAGTTATTGGGCTCATAGGTGGCAATGATTTTAAAAATGTGTCTGCCAGCATCATTCTGCAAAAACAGTTTTCATTCTCCTTTATGTATTTTCACAGGGTGCAAAAGATGATAGAGACATAGCATGAAAAATGATGGAATGAGAATCTATCTGATTCAACTCAGAAAGAAAAATTACACTATTTACTACCCTGGCTACATCGTGCAGTTTTAAACCAATATTATTACATAGTGTCAACAACTGACAAAGATTCCCCATGTCTTCAGACTTCCTCTAGCCTCCATAGGCAGCTCCTTCTCTCTGCCCTTCTCCACCCCCTGAACGTGAGAAAACGATAAGTTCTCGCATTGTGCCCTGAAAGCTATCAGAAACTATTAAGTCAGAGATCTGGCAGGTCGAAGCAAGAAATGTGTTTTAAAGGCAGAATAGATCCTCACTGGAAATATCCTGTGGCCACACCACCCTATTTGTATCACAAAAGAGCAAAACAAGTGTTTGGAGAGCTGCTGGGGTGGCACCTGCCTTGGTTGTCTGAGCATGCAGTGCACAGAGCCTCAGCAGTCAGGAGCTCCAGGCAAAAAACGGGTGATTGCAGGTGAAGAAGGATGAAGACCTGTGCAGCCACCTAGGGCCCATGAAATGCTGCAGGTCAACAAGCCAGTGATCCACAGGGCTCCTGTCCTGGAGAGGCAGAAGGCCATGCTGGACACCTCTTGGGGTTCCTCATGGGCTTTCAGGTGTTTGGTGGCAAGTCCCTGGATGGGCACTGATTGCATCCCTAAGCAGAATGGGAGCCCTGAATATGGCAGGGAAAACTGCTGATTTTTAAGAAGCCACCTGTTACTTTATTTTCAGAAACAAAGAAACCATGCTCTGGGGCTGAGCTGCCACTGAAGTGCTTTTATGTAGCACCCCTGGAGACAGGTGCCACCTTAGGAGCATTAATTCCCTCCAAGACAACTTGAGCGGGGAGTGACATGTGGCAGGTCATTACTCAGACTGGGGAGGCAATGAAACACATGGGTGATCCAGACTTCACGGTCCTGTCCCCTGCAAGGCTTCTTTAGTGTTTGCATCAAAACAAAGTGTTTTTATCTTTTACTTCACTCCTGAATTGCATGTTTTGCTATAAATCAAATCCAGGTTGGAAGTGTTAGCACTGCTAGAATGACTCTGCATGGAGGTTTTATAGATGCTTTAAGCAGACATGGCATGTATTCCCTAGGCTTTACCAGATGCTAGCACCAGATGCTAAAATCATTCTCATTTGCTGGTTCCTGTCTTTCGAAAATGTATATTCTAAAAAGCATTGGTGTACTTTAAAATTCAAGTGAATATTATTTCGGAAATATATTATATTGGAATATTGGTTTGGTGTTTTTGTAAGCTGAAATATGTACATAACTGTGTTTTTGTAGCCAAGGTATGAGAATATAAAAGAGAGAATATTTATAGGGAAAGGTAATATTATTATAAGCTGATATTAGACAATCTGATAGATTTGGAAAAAAAATAACCAAGATTTCAGACACACAAGATCTTCCTCAGGCCTGAAATAGATGTGATAAACTTTAGGCTGTATATAAGCTACAGTGAGCTTAAGTTGATTATGTTAATAATTAGATGATTTAAAAGAAAAAGTACCCCTTGGTACTTGAAGACTGGAGAGGGATAATAGAAAAGAAAGAGGTGAAAAAGTCATTAGTTCTTCTAGGACAAAGAGAAAGAAAAGTAATAACCATCTGTGAAACAGCAAGGGATTAGCTGGGAGTGAGAAAAATTGTCATGTGCCGTAAAGCCACCTTCCCCACTGAGTCAATAATTTTAAGTGTCCACTTGAGTTATGAATTTCGGTTCCCAGACTCAGCTTTGAAGATATTTTTGAGAGTTTCATGGGGACCAGGGCCGAGAAGTCAAAGACGGAGTGCCTATTCTATGAAAAAAGATCTCCCACTGACAACCGGGTATTTCTGTCCTCTGTTGATTATCTGAAGTGTCCTCATTCTGGTACGGAGCAGGTCTTTTTCAGAAGGGTAACTGGCACATTGGGCAGACAGCAGTAAATCCGAGGCTGTAGGATCCCCGACTGGTGGTGTTTCTGTTGTGGGATGCAATGACTGGATGGGGCTGCATGGTTCTGAGGACATGTTAGCAAGTTTCCCATTTATTGGTTCTGTACTTTAGTCTGCAAGAATTTTGCATGCTAAGCTTGACAAGTTAAAGGTGTTGGCTGATGGCCAAGAAAGAGAGTGATAGGGGAAAATTATTTTAAATTATGGTCTTCTCTTACAGGCCGTATCGTTTATTGATTTTTCTTACTATTTCCATGTAGAGTGTTTTATGATGAACAGAAGTTCATCTGGGGATATCATTTTGTATTCTATTGTCTTTATATACTACTCATATTCTTAAAGGCAAATCTTTGCTGGGAGTAGGGGGAGGTTTTTCGGAAAATTTACATTGATGAGACAAGTGTTGGCAGTGTCTTCCTCAAGGCACAGGCAGGGTGATATATCATAGCCTTTTCTGTATATTTTTAATGCCTATTGGACTTGTGGAGGTTAGAGTGCTGCTCTGGGGTGCGGTGGGGTGGGGTGGGAGGATTAAATGATAACGGTAAAACTGGCACAAACGTACAAACATATCTCTGGTTAGATTAGAAAGTGTTGGAAAGTAAATTTGGAAGAGCTGCCTCACCAGCAGTTCTTGTAAAGGACAATGTAAATAATTCTGAGAAACAGTTGGAGGAAAAATAAAAATAAAATAAAATAAACTCCATTTGTTTTACTGCATATCAGTGGAGAAAAAAAAACAGGAAGAAAGTTATGATTGGAGAGTGCAATATTGGTCAAATCCCCCTTGAAGGTTTTGGTAAATCATACACTTTTTGCTTCTTTTATAAAATAAATTTATGGAAGTTTTTAACCTGTCCTTACAGTTCAGTCTCTCTCTTCTTTTTTTTTTTTTTTTTTTTTTTTTTATTTTATTTTTTATCTTGGGAATGGCTTCATTCCTCATGAGTTGTTTTGTTTGGGGTTTCTTCGTGATGTGAAAACTAGAAGCGAAGTGGATAAAATTCTAAACAATGTAGATGTCACTTCAGATTACAGCTTTCAACTCAGCCTGTAAGGTTGTATGAGGAAGTACTAAATGGAAGTTAAAAATGTTTGAAGGAGGCTTATTTTGAAGAGGGTCATATGTAAGGACAAACACTAGAGGAAGAACATGTCCTGGACTTCATCGATTTCTCAAGTGCAGGGCTAGACTGCCAATTGTCACCATCATATCAATGGCTACAGTGGAGATACAATGATTTTTCCCCAGGAGGTTTCCCCACAGGTGTCTAGTTACCTGTTACCTGAAGCACAGCCGCTGCTGTCTCAGAAGGAGCCTTTCTGTGGTATTTTTCTGAAATAAATTTACTTCTTGCCTTGTCCAGCTACCTACCTTCTGGATGAATCCATGCAAGAGCTCAGGAGAGACACTGCAGGTCCTGTTTCTGGGTGGAGATTACCCCTAAACAGTGACATTCTGACCAAAATTTTTTCTGAAATATCATTCATTGAGGCTTAAATAAATAATAATTGAAAAATAAGGACATGATACTACCTTAAATATCAGATCATGGAGTCAAAGTAGGCCTGAGGTGCACCATTTGAGGACAACTTGAGTGCACTGTAGTTGGGAATGATTTATTAGTAAGGGTAACCTCTGACTGAAAAGAGAAAACTTCTCCCTATATAGCATGAACTGCAATTTAAATATATGCAGTACAAGCAGTGCTAAATATAGCTACTGGCATTATGGTTAGCAGAAACGGTGCTGGTATGTATAAAACCAGTATCCTTTCCGCTGTGGTATGCTTACAATCTTTGCCCAATTAAGAATATTTTCAGTTGAGTAAATTTTGGTATGATAAATTGCCTACTACTTGATAAGACATTTTAGAAGCACTTAAATGTTGTTAAAAGTTTAGTTTCAGAGTCAGTTTTCCACTCCAGTAATGTGCTGGGTTTTCACTGTTGTTCAGTTTACCTTATTGAATACTACAGTTCTACAAAGGTATTGAAATTATGGCAAAGCCGATAAAAATGCAAAAGCTATTCAAATTACTGTCTATGGTGGGTAGTGCTGGCTAAAGCTGTGTTACTAGTCACAGACTGCATGCTGTAGTTGAGAGCGTCCAGGCAGCAGTGGAATTGCCAAAAATTCTCTATTTCAAACAAAATTTTCTTTTGCAAATCATTTATTTTACTCTATAAATACTCCCTACTTCCTTATGCCTAGATCATTCTACTTCATAGAGTCCATATTTTTCTATGCATAGATGCAGTGTTCAGTATTTTTCTATTATTCTGGTAAATATATTTTAATATGTACAAAACCCATTTGCTTCATAAGGGTCCAGTGTGTAAGTTATGAACTTTTACATTTTACTTGCTGCAAGGTGTCTTTTCTTTTCCTTTTTTTTTTTTTTTTTTTTTTTTGTGTGTGTGTGTGTGTGTGTGTGGTATGTATGAACTTAGACTAAATTCTGGGATCTTTTACAGTTGTCCAAAGGAGTTAAAGTCAACTTATTTAAGTGTAGTTCTCCTAGGAAAGTGACTGAAGAAAAGGTCATGATATGGTGATATGTTGTTGTGTAAGATCTGAAGTTGCGCTTAGCTTTTTTGTAGTAATGCAAGGGGATAGGGATAGCTGAATTAATAGTATGTCATTTTATGTTGTTAATTCTTCGTATACCCAAGAATGGAGGAGAACAGGTCCTGCACTAGTACGGGTTCTCTTTGTGCTTGAGTACTTGACTGCTAATATGGCGCAGGAGTCCTCAGTGATTTCCATATTAATAATTGCGTTCAATAGCCAAGGAGGAGCAGGAAGCTTAGATAAAAGCTATACTCTAAGGAAAAATAACACTCTGTAATTTTTAAACATTTGTATTCTTTTGCTATTTTAATGAAATTGTATGTCTTGTTATACTGTAGTTGTAAAAGTTGCATGGAGAAAACAAGGACTGAGCCCAGGTGAAAGGTGCCAGCTTTCAGATTTCATGGAAACAGGATTAAATGCAACAGTATATTCCCTGAAGTTCAGCAGTCCCAGGCAACTTCAGAGCAGAACTGGCCTGTTATATTTGAGTGAAAGTCATATGAGAACGTGACAGGTTGAACATTTAACCTCCCGTGTGGGAGCTTTTATTTACATCGTGTTGTACTGCTAGTCACACAATTTAGGCAGAGTTCAGTTTATCCTGTTGAAGGCAGGAAAGCTTTGGGGAAAACACCATCTCAAGCAAAAGCGAGGCATAAGCAAAGTAATTTTGCTACCCCAGGGGCTAGGATCAGCCCCAGGAAAGGGACAAATAGTGGAAGTGGCCCACATCCTTGCTTTGGGACCCTTTGCCTTCCTTGTTAATGTTGCACGGGAATCTGAGCTCATGAAGGATTATAACTTAAGCATCATTTAAATTTCAAAGACTTTGCTCATAGGTAAATATGCTTATTTGGTTAAATATTCTTTTTTATCTTTTTTTTTTATGTTTTTTCATAAATCGATGTACTTTTATATTGTCCATGCTTTAATTATGTATAGCAGACACACAGAGAAATACAATGCTGGTATATTAATAATATGCAATGTATGAAGGTTTTGTCACTTATTACTGCACTGTTAGGGTTAATCCAACCTACTATTATACTGATAAGTGCAAAGCAGCGATCTTACTTAGACAAAGCCCCCGTCAAATTATGGATTTATCACACCGTCCCTGGTTCCCCTCTGCATACTTCTTTCCAACACTCATTGACTTCAGTGACACTGTTCATTGCAAGTAATGGTATCGTAGCTGAGCCCTTTAAGTGGCCAAGGAAAAAATGTAGGTGTATTTTTCTGGGCCAAGGGATGTATAGTCACAGAGGTGCTCGCCAGAGCACACCCGTGAGGGCAGGAAAGAACCACTGAGTAGATATTGCTGCAGCCACCCTCCCCATCGCGTGAGCAGCTGGTGAGTGCAACCAGCCCTGCAGGATGCATATGCTTGTTACCGTCAAGCTGGCAGGGAATGCAGCAGTGACAGAGCTGCTGGTGGCACAGTGCAGGAGCCAGGCTCTGTGGGCAGGATGCCACCGGGGCTCTTGGCAGACTCCGCGGCTGCCCTCCTCCCTGCCGGCACCTGCCGCTGTGCAGAGACAGAGTGTGCAATATGAAAAGGTGGGGATGAGTAAATCTGTAACCTCCCAGCTCAACCCCAGTGATCAGGGAACATAACAGGAGCACTGACATCGTGTATTTTCTAAGCAGCTCTTGCACTCTTTACATAAATGCATTGTATTCTACTTGCACATAGGGATAGCCAGGCTGCCTACAGGCAGGGCAGATCTAGGGGCAGGATCAGCTCAAGGTCACACTGTTAGACACTCACTCTGGTGCGGTTATGTCCCAGGACCCTTTGAGTGCCTGCTGTCTTTGCTCTTAGTTTTCCAGCTTACTTGGAAAATAAATGCACGATCACTTTTATATTCCATTTCTTCTGCTGACTGACTGCTGTGACAGGGAGCAGGTGCTGGATGCAGGAGTGCTCAAAGTAACACAAGATAAGATTTGCTTCCTTTGTTTCTCTGTTGTAGCAACATTTTTTTTTTCTAAAATCTGCTTGTTCTGAGTTTTTAGGTTGCTAAATATTAATGATGTCTACACAGGTATTTACTCAGTTTGGAAGCTCTGAGCTCTTGACTCTCTGCTCTGGAAAGATTGTCTCTGCTTTGAACTTACTGCACAATTTAAGAAATCAAACAAAAGTGAAAGAGTCATGCTAATGAGTCACTAGACACAAAGGTGGTTGGGATCAAAGCGCCGTCTCATCTTCTCTCCCGCCTGCAACCTTACACAAAACACCTCAGTCTTAGATCCTGGCTGTGAAGATGTGTAAATTATTCAAAGCAACAAATAAATTAGATATTGTACATGCCAGAAATGGGAAACAAGTAACAATAGAAATCTTAGCTGCAAGATCTGTTTGAAGTAATGGAGGAAAGCAAAGGAAGTAGCATGTACAGCAAAGATAAAGTTGTGGCCGTGCAATTTATAGTTTGCATTGTTCTTGGATTTTTGGAGGCCATTTTCCAGGACTAAGGAGGACCTTAAAATGTCACCTGTAAAATCCCTTGAAAATATAGTTCTTCTGAATGTAGAGAGATTTTTCTTTAGATATTTTTTAAAAAGAAAGGGAGAGAATTGGCCTGACTTCAGAGCTATCAGACTAAGCTAATATACATGTACAAAGGGGAATTAAGTCAGCAGGCACAGAAAGCCTGAGGCAGAGTGAATTACCGTTCCTAATGAAGTTGAAGTAGCATCTTCTACTGAGTTTGCCAGAGTTTGAACATGCTGAGCAAAGAACAGAATCTGCTTTTGCTGAAGATCTCAGATTGCAGACCTACAGGTCCGTCACATAGTTTCTATACCAGTAAAAACAACTGTTTCAAAGATGACTGTGCTGGGAGGTGTTTTCTCTATGGCTTAGATGCAGCTTTTCACAGCTCTAGTCTCTACATGTCTTCCATCTTCCATGGAAAGGAAGATGAGGGAGTTTTAATGCTTGCAAATCAGGGATTTGTTGTAGGCCTACAGGCAAGCATGAGGCACATCTACATGAATGTGAAGAAGAACCAGAGAAAAGTTACCTGCTAGTCCAAAGAGAGCATGAGGAGATGTGGCAGGGGGTGAAAGCACAGGTATAGACAGCCACTCATAAGATTAACATGAGTTCCAGGATTGATTTCCGAGGGAGAAAGAGGAAAAGACAAATCATGGCTTCAAGAAGATAAAGATGACGATATTTTAGACCAAGAATTTTTATGTGAAGGACCTGCCTGTCGAGGCAGAATCATTTAGAAGACTGAATACCAAAACACGGGAAAGAAGAATGGAGTAGGCGATCCCAGAGGACAGAAAACATCTGAGTGGCAGGACTCAGCAGAAGGAAGGAGAGACATGGGACGGCAGTGCAGTGTAACGAGGCAGCAGTGGGTGTAGAAACAACTCAGATGTGGCAGCGTAATTGGGAAGAAGGGAGAATCTTTGAAGAAGATGGACCTGATCATATTTATTTTGGTGATCTACCTCTGTAAAAACAAATTTCCAGAAAAACTCTAGGAGAGCGGGGAAAGTATCAGCCATTCTTAATTTTTGCTGATCTGCATTCCTTATCAGTTTGTATTTATTCAAAAAAGAATCTGAATCTGCCTCGATTTTATTGTAAGTGATTTTTCATTAAAGAACAGTTTTTGACTTAATATTTTCAGAGATGCAAGTTTAGATTTACTGCAACACTCAGCAGAGGAATATGTGTGCATCATTTTCAAGAAGAGATCATGAGACTTAACATTTTTCAGACAGTTCACAGAAACTGTGATCTTGCTGATAACTTTTATGGAGCTGCTAACCAGGAAGTATATTATCCCAGAGTTGCCTTTCATAGAGTTAGTTTGGATGTCTTCACTTCAAGAACAACATGGAAATGCTAGGGAACTTTCAAGTGAGGCTTTTCTGAATGTCCCAGAACCTGGGAAACAAGCCTCACTGTGTGAAGCTTAAAGGGAACAAATTATATAATAGAAGGTTGATTACTCCACATTATGTATAAGTACTTACACATGGAATAGGGGTGTTACAATCAGTCATACAGACCATAGGACAAGAAGATAACATGACTGTTGAGTCTGGACATCTTCAACTTGGAAATGAAACACCATTTTCTATGCTTAAGTGTAGTAAAACAAGGTTACTGAGGTAAAATAAAATGTCAGACTAGCTGGGAACCCTGGGAATGGGTCAACCAACAGACACCTAAATTATTTAGCATAATGTAAGGTATCTTTTAAAAATACCCATTCTGAAATAACGTCTTTTTATTCATGTCTGAGAAACTCTTGAGCCTGTCAAAGTATACAGGAAGGTGTAGTGGAAAGAGAAAACAGGTGAAGATGGCTTAGATTAGAGGGCTATAAAGGTGCATTCTGGGCTGGGAAAGTCCTCTCCCTTCATGGACTATAGAAAAACAGTGTTCCTGCATTGCCAGCTACAGTCTCCAAATAACTGCACTCTGAATTAGCACCAAGACATGCAAGAGTTTAACCCATTGCCTGCAGCAGTCAAATAGTCAGCAAGGATTCCCGTGGGAGCTGTGGGCAGGCCCCAGCTCCTCCCATCGCTGCAGAGGTTTGATGGCACTGTAGTGCTGGCTATTCTCTGTTTAAGGCAAACAGTTACCTGGTTGAACAAAGAAATGTTCGTGCCTGCCTCAAGTCCTGAGGCTTAATGTTGAGGTATCTGAGCAGTATCTATGAGGTCTCTAATATGCATTGCATTAGGTTAGGTGGTTTAATGGTTCCTTCTGGCCTTAGCCAGTGAAACCCTGAAATTTGCTCAGCAGTTGGAGTCAAGAAAAATTACATGTTAAAAGCCATGTAATAAGGACTGAACATCAGTGGAGCATCTCCTATTCATTTTTCTCTGTTTGTCTTTTTGTCATCCTCTTCTGCTTTTAAAGCTGGATGGGATATGGCCTTTCATTGTTTGTGTTGCTAGACTTCCGACCTTTGAGTCAAGAAGTCTCTCTCTCAGTCTTAACCAGAGACATTCTTATGTCTAATGTTAAACTGCAAGTTTATATTTATTATATTCTTTGCTCTCTTCAATTCTACTTCACAACAAATGCACTTGATAGCATTTTTTCAGAACAGTGTAGTTCTGATAGCATAGAAAGTGTAAGTCAACCATTCCCCTCAACTAACCTTTTAAATCATCTTGGCTTTTCTAATTTAGTGATTTTTAACAGATCATGTTTACATGTTGCCTATCTTAATGTTTCTTGGATGATGCTTATTTTAAAATAATTCACACCCATTTGAGTGAGTTTCTAAAATTGTTTTCTAACAGTTTTCAAAACCTAAGCCTTTTTTTCCTAGAAACAGGAAAGTTGCTATCTTTTTTTGTTAAATTGAATACCTACTCCATGATTTTCCTGACAGTGAGAATATCATCATTATCACTTTGCAAAAAATGCTTGCTTTTTTTGGAGGCGTTTATTGAAGGACCCATTTTTTTTTCAGAAAATATGTATTTTTCACTGTAAGTCTTTTAAAATTTGTTTTGGATGCCTAATGCTTGAGAAGGTGTTATGCAGTTCAGGAATTCAGCATACACTGATCTGATATTATGTTTCCTATATCATAATCATACTTCAACTTTAGCTACCTATGCAAAGTTTAGTGCAATGCAAAAACAAGCCTGAGCACTCATACAAACTTAGGTAGGCATGGATATCCACTATTCTCCCAGTTCCTTTGAACTCTGAATTTGACCTGAGTTAAAAACAATTAGATCCTACAAGTTTCCTTAATATGTAAATGTTTGTGTAGAGGAAGAGCTTCCTGGGAAGTGTTTGGACTGAGGGAAAGGCAAAAATATAAGCTCACATACTGTTAGGGACCAGAGAATTTGCATGGGAGAGGGCTCTTAATAAATATCCCAACTAGGAGAAAAATGTCAGCTCTAGGTCACAGTTTCTTAGAGGCAGAAATCCAGATGGAACCAGTCTTCCCTTCCTTTGCTCATGAAATAGCATGTTTTAAAAGTGATGTTTTTTGCAGTTGTGATGCCTATATTTTCACTTTTCTAATAGAACCTATCCTCTGACAAGCCAGAAGTTATGTTTTTTTTATTATTTATTCTTTTTTGATTTCTCAATGGGAAATGGGACTATTATAAGAAGGATAATTGCTTATTTCCTCTTTTTCACCTTGATAATCAGATTATTGCAAACACATGTTTTTCCTTTATTTTTTTTTTTAGTCTCATAACATCCAATTAATTTAGTTTAATCTTTTACATATAATCATGTAATAGATCTTCTTCATGGGTGGAAAGTAAATTGGCCTTCATTGAAATATGGAAGTAAGTGACAGGCCATTTCATTCTACTCTTTTTTCCTAAAAATTTTGGCACTTTTGGTCAACAACTATGTATCTGCCAGTTATAATACCAATCAAACTGCTCAGGCGTAAGTGGCCAGTTCCTTAGATTGTGCCTTTATAGTCTTTAATTATGCAAGTTTTGTAGCCTCAGTTCAGTTATTTAATATTTTATAGTTAAAAAATAGACTTACAGAATTAAACTGTATATTGTGATTTCACCTAATGACTTCAGGCTTAACAGCTTCATTAGTCCATGAAATATCTTAGATTTTGGGGAAGATTCTGTCTTCAGGGTAAAGACCAGCTCCTGCAAATTAAATTTATAAAGTGACTTAGTTGGCTAAATCTTCTGCTTCAGAAGCTTTCTTACACTGAACAAGCAGACATTATTTGATCAGAAAGAATAAATGATAAGAGACTGTTTTATTTTTATGGATTTATGGTTCCTGTATGTTTGTTGTATCAAGTCACGTTATGCCAATATGCTCTGATGAAGTAGATGCTTTCTCTGAATCTGTAGTTCATATACATGAACACAAGTTAACTAATGTACAATGCTGAAACTGTCAAAAATTCCTCAGCATAAATGGGCTTTCCATGTACAGTCATGCACAATTCTCCTAATTCTTCTTTCCCTGAAATTGTTCATTATTATAGTTGCATACCAAACCACCTGAATCCACTGTAACAGATCCTATATTCTCATGCAACTGTAGTAATTTGAATGCAGATTTTCAAGTTAAAATCCATTAGAGCACTTAAGAAAATGCTTAGCTGTAAGCACCTGAGTAGTCCTATTTAAATCAATAGCCTATTCAGGCATTTAGATCTAAGCAGGTGTCTAAGAGCTAAGCACGTCCTCTGTTGGAAGAGGGCCTTCTGGTGGTTAATGGTATTTATCTTTAGTCAGATCAGCTTCAGCTATCTAGTTCGGCAGCACGTACTTGTTCTTTTTTATTGGCATTTGACTGCCTTTGAGTTTCTTTGTTGCTTATCAAAACAATGAAATCAAATAATATAGTACTTCATGCTTTTCTGGATCTTATAGTATTTTACAGCTGAATAGAGAGCTAAGCTTTGTCATCTCCACATTAATAGCATCATTATCACTGATGTTAATATTATGGCCTACTGTATTATTTTGCAAATGAGAAGTTAAAGGCCTAAGTAGATTAGGTTTGGGATTCCTCTGTCGTAATTAGATATCTCAAAGTTAGGCTTCTCTGTCTGAAGTGCTCACTGTAGGCTTCCTTTCTAATCAGTGGAGAGAAACAGACACCTCTTGAAAGTAGCTCAAATCTTCCTAGAAGAGAGGCTCTGCAGATGCCTGTTTCTGTTGATTATAAAGAGACTGCACAGTGACTAACTCAAACTCTCATAAATTCAGATTCAATTTTTGACAAATGAATCGAGGACAAATCAATCTTGTCTTTGCTGATAGTCATGACAGTATCAGTGGCAAACTTGAAAACGGAATGAGTTGGGTTTTTTTTTTCTAAATTTCAGAACTATGCTTTGGTCCGCTCACTGGTCACAGAGATTCAGGGTATTTTATGTCAGTACCCTGACTTGGTCTTGCTTTGCTAATTCATTTTGGACTTGGATATTCTAATAATACCACAAAAGACCATAGTTGTAACTATGACCATGATTAGAGATTTCTGTGAGCCATTGAAGATAAATATTTTTGGAGAATCTTGTACTGTTTCGTGCATACTCTGGATAACAGCAGCTAGATGTATTGGTATCAAGTGTTTGTGAATCTGTAATCTCTGCTAAAAATAATTGTGGAAATATTATTATGAAAAGAGACTTGCTCCTCTGGTACTTTTTTTGCCCTTTGTTTGTGTGTTTCATCTTTGTTAAACTTCATTTTTTCTGATGTGTAAACCACAAAGCAATCTTTAGTACCTCCCTTGTTCCCAGTGAGGGAGATTGCTTTAGTCAGTGGAGTTATCAAAACAGGTTTTCCCACATGGCAAGGTGGTGGTAAACAAGATGAATGCTGAGCTGCAAAATTCTCATGTTGTATTGTGAGACTGAACCGTTGTCCCCAAAAGCAACTTTACATCATGGCATTGAATTTTGGAATGTTTCGAACAGCTGATCCTAATAGTTGGCATCATACTTAGGGCTGGACATTTATGCCTTAACATGGAGACCCGACAAGTCATTAACTGGACGAGTAACAACATCACTCTGTCTTCTGACTCCTTGGCTGCTGTCAAAGTAGATTGGGTTTGTCATCTCTTTTCTCAGTAGGGGCTGAAATGAGGGAAATGAATGAATGTCACTTCTTTTCTTCTTTTCTTCTTCCCTACTTAGAATCATAGAATCAGTTGGAAGGGACCTGTTCCAAGATTGTAGGGAAATATCCTTTTTAGATATAACATGATCCTGCAAATGAAGAAGGTCTCTATGCTATGTCACAGCCTCCTCAGCTGTGTGACAAGTGGAGGGAAACATTGACTGGGCATTGGCCCACAGAGAGGAGCAGACAGGGTCAAGGAGAACAAAAAAAAAACATTTGTAGATGCATGGGGCGGGAAAAGGTCCACAATTCTCCTCACAGCCTCACTGCAGGCATTGCTGCATTTCCCACCAACAGCATTATAGGTCACATTTGTGTTTTACAGTGTCACTAAGTGTGGTGTTGTTCTAGTCCAAGCCTTTGATGATTGTGCAGTGGTGATATAAAACATGTAGCTTCTTGACAGCCCTGGTTTCCAAGAAAGCCACTCACTGACCCATGGCAACATACTTTTTCATTCCCTGCAACGTGCCAGGTTGAGTTATGATCTCAGTTCTCACAGGAACATTTACTGTCAAAAAATAAACAAGGAGCCCTGCACAAATCTGCGAAGCTGGGTCAGGCTGTTAATTTCCTGGATTGATGAGACTGAACAGATGAACGCTTTCTTTTTTTTTCCACAAAAAAGGGGGAGGGAGGGTTTAACCGTGTTGTTCATATAATGCAAATGATATCAATTATCAGACTATTCTTATGTGTGTCAAAAAATTTTGAATTTACAGTGTAGTTAATGATTTTCAGCTGTTAAGATTCTGTAAGAAGCCACGGTTAAACTATCGTGACGTGTTTTTCGTACTCTGATTGTAGTTTTCCCACTATTATACACTAGTTTGTAACTCCTGAAGAAGCCATTATTTACTGGTCTGTTTAGGTAGTTCTTAAGACATGAGTTTCTGTATTTCGTTCGCCTGTCTATTCAGCTAAAACATTTAAATATTTTCAGGCCTCTCCTGTTTCAACAAATGCTGGATTCAACTTTACTGAAAATATTTAGCCTCTAGCATTATTGCCATTTTTGTTCCTTTATTATCATTATCTATGCAAGCAGACTAGTTAATCTGAATTTTCATCTAAATATTTTCCCTACATTATCAATAATTAATTTAAAAGAATTACAGATACATCAACAAAAGATAACGGTAAAATCAGGAGTGACTACTCAGCAGGAAAACAAATATTAACATTAGATCTGGTGTTCCTTCCTAGGCAGAGCTGCACCTCAGGCGCACTAAGAGTTCAAGTCTTCCATTAGGCTTGATTTGGTTTATCAGAAGATGTAATCTCAGAGGACATAACGAAGAGTGTGATGGGGTGTTTACTCTATGTTGTCAGGATAACGTCTGACCTCTAGCGGCAATAGAAGTAAACTGCTAATTGATCCAGTTTGGTTCAGCTGGAAACCAAACGATTTGCAAACGTTTTGGTAATTGAGTAACAAGTGTTATTGTTGAAAAATGAAAAACAATTAATGTAATTGAAAATATATTAAAAAGGAATATGAGGCCAAACCTGAATTCAATTACATTTGCAAATAATTTGTTGGAGGTAGAGGCTTACAATAAAACTTTCACAGCCAATTACTGATAAACATTGATGTTACAAGTTGATAAGGAGCTCAGGACCTGTAAGGAATATATTTCTTAGCAACTGATGGTATATCCAGATGATTTGTGTGATTGTGTTCAGGATGGTTAGTTCCCATGCCATTTCCAATGCAAAGGTCTGTTTTTCTTCGCTGTACTTGAGGTCTGCGCAAAACAGGGCACAGCTAGAAAAATGAATGACTCATCCCTTACACTCAGCACCCCTCCATGACACACACATGCATTCACACCAAGAGAACTGAACAGGAGAAAGGAAAAGAGAAAGTCGGGGGGACCACCCACCTCCTCTCTATCCAAAGACTTTCCTGGTCATTAAGATTTGGTCTTTTTATTGGACTTGCTCCAACTGAGCCAGAGCCAAGCATCTTTTCCAGGAGAAGAAAAGAAACAATGCATATGGATCTCAGTATAAGTAAGAACTAACAGTATAAATCAATTACTTCTGTGTCATGCATACACTGACTCTAAATGTTAGTGAAGGACTTCAGAAATGCCTAGATGTAGTTTAGGTCCTCATTAGAATACTGCTCAAGAATTTATTTTCCAAAGCTTGGTTTATTATTTCCTGAAGAAGCAGCCTCTTACGGTGCCCCAGACTGGTCTAACTCTTCAGTGTCAGAACAATAGACCCACCACTGAAAGGTGACAGCAGTGGGAAGCATGAAGGTGGGGAGGCTGCAGGACCGGGGAAGCATGACTCCTGGACCTGGACGCAGGCAGGCTGATGAAGGGCAACATGGAGCAAAGCCGCGTTCGTGCAACATAGAGGCCAGGGAGAAGTGCCTGTGCCAGGAAAGAGCGCCCCGGGACAGCCGTAAGTGGCCAGTAGGAGCCCCAGTCTGCTCTGCCTCACAAGACTAGGTCACTTGCATTTATATCAGAAGCACACTAACTACATGCTGAGGGCAAGATCAAAAATGCCAATATGTGGATGCAGGACAGCAAAAAGGAGGGACTTCTTCACAAAAGGCAGGGCTAAACTGTGGCTGATTTCAGCATGCCATACTAAAAGGTTACGTGGGCTTGGGTGGAGACTCGAGCAGTCCGTGGAAGAGAAAGCCACTGAAGGCTATTAAGCACATACAAAGCACTCCAGGCACAGAAGCCCCCCAAACACAATATTTTTGAGGCTGGTAGGGTCTAGGGGTGTGTGGAAGAGGAGTTCACTCTATTTTGCTCTATTTTTGTGCATTTCCCTTGGCTTCTAATGTTGATTACCTCTGAAAGCATAAAACTGGGTTAGGCAGACATTTTGTCTGAGAGTGTGGTTATTCTCAGGCTCTGATGTTTTGTTTTTAAATATACATTCCCATACCCTGGGCTCGATGTTCTGAAAAGATTCATTTATCTGTTATTGCTACACAGTTATATTGCAGTCATGAAAAAGGGACCAGCAAGTCTCTGCCTTTGTGATTGCTTGGCTACACTATGGCCATGGTGAACTTCACAGCAGCCTGCTTGAGGCTCTAACCCTGGCCAGTGGACAAGCATCCTCATCGGGTTATGCAGCCCTTGGGACAGTGTAAGAACACTCTGCCCTATGCACGCCCAGCAACACTCATGCAGACTGTGGATGGGTGGGATATTAGCTTGCAGTGCTCGCTGTAAATCCCATGGTGATCTCCCCAATACCAAGGGACCCAAACGCTCTCTGTCCGCACTATGCTTTAGAGTGGTACCAAGAAACAGAACTAGGCAGCAGATCTTCCACATCTCTTAAGGAAGCAAATGAAAAATATGACTCTGTGCAAGCTCTTTGTATGCGTGTGTGTGTTTGTTTACAAGTAGTGTGGGATGCTAGGTGGTCCTAGTTTTGGGGAATGACTCTCTGGGGAGTCCAGACCTTGAGTCTCAAGTAATCTGAATAAGAAACTCCTGTATTTACCTTCTAAAAAATAGTCAGGCTTTCAGAAGTAATTGTTCCACCACATGAGGAGTTTAACAACTTTGACAAATACAGTGGAGGTTGATTTCAGTTCATAATCACATTGAAAGCAATCATGAGGCTTTAAATTAATAAGACATGTAATAAGCATAACCTGAAAGCACTCCCATTTCAGTAATCCACTCAACGTCATGGCTTTTGAAGGATTCATGTAGCGTTTAAGCTAATAATATATTTCTTATAAATTGTTCTTCTTTAGTAATAGATGTATGACAGCTGAATTTATTGTCAAGCCTCCTGTTTAGGACTATATTCCTGCTGCAGCTGGAGTGTTCATACAGCATTAAAAAGTCTTTACAGAGCTCAGAAAAACTAACCCCAGTCTTCCTTTTCAATACCATTACAGTCATTGTGACAGAGACAGCAAAGTGGTCTCTCCTGAGTCCCCAAAGCCATCCCCGTTGTTTCAGGAGATGTTCTATTTTTAAATGATATTTCAATGTGTGAAGTGTTCAGGCTTTCCTCTCTCTCCCTCTCTCTCTCTCTCACTCTTTTTTTCCTGGTTTCCTAAGGAACCAAAACTTATGTAAGATAAAACTGTGCTTTGTCCATCTCTCCTCTGTTTTGACCTGCACTGAGGGTAGAAGTCATTCTGGATCATACAAGTTTATAAGAAATTAGTAGCTCACTATAATCCAAAGACCCGAATTAGTGCTTCCATTGAGAAGAAGCCAGTCATGCGAGCTCAGTGAGTGTTTGGCGGGCTGGACGGCTGTGTGGCACAAAACCTGCCACCATGCTGCAGTCTTTGCAGTGGTTAGAGGTTGTGGAAGAACAATAAAGTCCCACATAATTTTTATGGAGCCATCTTGGGGGAAGCGTTGAGGTTGCAAACATGAAGAAGATCTAAGGGTATTATGGTAGGAGCTCAAACTGTATCTGTTGGGGAACTGAAAGCATTGTGGTGGGAATAATTGGGCTTGGGTGTGATGGCAATATGGTATCTGTGGTGGAGACATATAAAGCACATAGCACACAAATTCAAAGAAAACTAGATTTCATTAGCCCATCTATTAACGAAACAGCTTACTGAAAAAATAAATAGATGAGTGTAAGTTGACGATGATATTGTCATTGTTAAATGGAAATTGTTAAGTGGAAATCAACACAAAAAGTGAAAACATCTGATTTTTTGTAATTCCTTGCACTCTGCTAACAAGAACCAGGTGAAATATTCATGACAAACCTCTGAAATATTTAGTCTAATTTAGAGATTTCAGCAGAATCTGTTACTTGCTCAAGCTCAGAGAGCTTGCATATGGGTCCCTACCTCCAGTTTAGCTCAGTCCAGCAATTTTGGGATGTTCTTCCAGCCTTTACACAGCCTTTCTGGGACCTTGGGGACATTGTCTTCTCAGGTTTGTCTGTGTGTCGCTCCCCTCTGCTTTCCTCAAAGTTCTTTCAGTGTCTCTCAGGACAGGTTGTCACTTTCTTTTTCTGATCTCTCTACAGAGGTGACCCTTCTTTCAAGGGAGGATCACCTCTCCCTTTTCCAGGCCAAGAGGAGCAGCCTTCTTTGCTGCCCAGCCATACCAAATAACAGAGCAGAAAATACACAATAAATTGCAAACAGAAAAAGCAGGTGCTGTCCATCACAAGGAGTATCAGAAGTATTCTGAAAGAGTAGTCCTTCTTTTCTTCCCTATTCAGCTACTTCTTCCTGTTGTTCATTAGCATCAGAAGAACATAAGGCTGTATGTAAGCAAGGATCCAGGGCACAGCAGCTTCTCGCTGCATACTGCGAGACACAAGTGTTCAAGCACGATCCAGTCAGAAACCAGCATTGCCAGGAAAAAAATCTGTTCTTTGGCAACAGTCTGACCAGTTGGTGGTGAATAACAGCCCACCTGATACTGTACAAGAGCAGGCAATCAGGCTATGAAACTGTAAACATGATCCTTTTAGCCTGCAAAATTTACAAAAGCAGGTAATGCATAAGGACTTTTTGCTTCTTACTGCATTTGTGGGGGACCTTTGAAGGGTCATCATTCATGTAGCTTTTATAGGAACTAGCAGCTCAATGACCGTGGAAGCTGCTAGGAAATTGCTGGCTTTCACAGCTGGGATGGAGCTGGGCCAGGCTGTGTTTGCTTTACGTCAAGGGGATGTGATTCCTCCGTAACTCTGTTGCCTTTCAAAAGTGTTTCCAGAGTGACTGTGAGTGGCCGAGCAGTGCCTTAATCTGATTATTTGATGGACTCTGAAATGGCCTAGTATTTTTTAGAGAAAACAGAGCACAGTAAACTCTTCAATTAGCAGTGATAGTCCGCTTCTTATCCTAACTTCATCTCAGCCCTGGGAGAAGAAGCTCAACCTGTTACTTTCACACTCAAAGCTTTTTCAGTGAAGGTCTACTCTACTGCAGTAATATATGGTCGTCTGTGCTTAGCATGTTGGAGGTCGTTAGTATGTCAAGCATCTGTTTTTTGTAATGTGAAAAGTATCCCGTGTGTAGTGTAAATGCCCCCCACCCAGAGGGAACCCATTAGCAGCTTCACTTTTAGGGAAGCAGCATGTGGTTTGAGAAATATAGGTCAGAAAATGGAGATTTCGTAGCTTGGACTCATGATTGATTATGCAAAGGAAAGACAGTTTTCACTGTTGTTCTGCCAGCTGTCTCAGAGTCTCAGATTCCACCTGAAAACTTACTCTGACAGCTCCCACACATCCCTCTCCATCTCTTTCTGCTAAAATAATACTAGAATAAGCTCAAGATTGTTTATTAGGGGAATGAATATATGGAATAGTACAGCACAGACCTAGCACTCCTATTCTGTCTTATATATATAATATCTTGTGTGAATTATTTTAATTTTCAGACTTTCCCATAATTTTAAACAAACAGCATGTAGGTACAGATATGTATATGTATACATATAATAGAATGTTATTTTTTATCCACTTCTAGCATCAGTATAATTTTATAGATACTTTGCTCTGAGAATTTCTAAATATACCCCAGTAACATTTTATAAATATTTTAAAATACAATTTATTCCCTGCCTATTTAAACTGATGAATTACTCACTGTTTAGCACATCTTTCCTCCTGTAGGCAAACAGCAGCAGTTACCGCACTGTTTAAAAATGAAAACTGTCAAGATAAAGGTGGGTTTCATTAATGAATTACTAGTGTGACATTGCACCACAAGTTGTGCTGCACCACAAGTGCTAGCAGCTTGATTGGTGGTGGCTTTTACCAACGATTTCTCACATTTAGCAGAATTGCTCGGGCACAAATGAAAGCAGTTTTTCAGTGAGAAGATAAATTTTGACAGCAAATACACTGTTGTCTGAATCCCACTGAAGAAACCTTGTAGCAGTGACTACAGAACATAAGCTGTAGTGGTGGTGCTCTAGGCTCTCTACTCCCTCTCCAGGGAAAAGAAACTTAGTAGGGAGCACCAGCTGAAAACAGCAGCATCTTCATTTACGTCAGATTCTTGACCTACTGTCACAGGTCTCAAGCAAACAACCAAGGTGACAAAGATGAGCTGCAGGTTTGCCTTCTTTTGGCCAATCTGTTGTAGTTTACTTTCACGGTGAGCCCTTGTCATGAGCCTGCATCCTTCCCTCACTTCCAGGCAGAGCTGCGGATATGGGATGTAGGGCTGTAAGAGTCTTCCTTGAGGGCCATTTGGAGAATTCAAGTACTGTGAGTAGTTACTCTTTCTCTCCCCCTATTCTCTCCAAAAAATGTTAAACACTTGTGCACACTTGTGTGACTCTGTGCTGGCTACCAGAATTTTAACAGGTACAGTAAAAGGTACCTGTATTACTTCTCAGTGCTAGTCTTGTACATACATTTTCTAATTTTGGTACAGAAAGGAGTCACATCCTTTTTGCAAAGAACCTTAGTGATGGCTTCCACTTCCTTCTGCATCCACGCGCCTTTGCAAGTTTGGAGGGAGATGCAGACAGGCTTGGTGCATGTTGTTGTCCCCCCGGGCCCTAGGAGTTTACAAAGAAAATAAATAGAGTTTTAACCAATACTGGACTTTCTGCAGGAGGAAACCTGCTCCGTCTCGACTCCTCTTCGACTCAGGGGCAGTCCTCAGTAACACTATTGCAAAGCTGGGCTACTACCCACGCATTTAAATGTCAGGGGTTAGGACCCAGATGGCCTGAGATCTTTATTTATATTTAGCTGAGAGAAGAGGAGCCCTTTAAGCACTTCTCAGAGCAAGTGAACCCTTAACCCACATGTTATCACAGTACTGTGATGTGGCAGCGGTGTATAAGCACTTTTTTTAAAAAATAGAATATATCTTTAAAAGAAAGATCTTAGAAAATGCTCCCAGGCTACATTTCTCTGCTAGTAAAAAAGGACCAGAAGTTTCTTTTACAGTGAAGGAAGCAGAGATTTTTCACATAGCCATTTGCCTTCAGGGGCTGGGAATTTTTTAGAAAAAAACAACATACACACTAAGAACATGAGGCTTGCAGTAAAATCATCATAGTGGGGAATGCACAGAGAGGAGTGGACACATGGCACTGTCAGACTGTGCCACCATCGAAGAGGAGGAGGGAACTGCAGAGCCAGCAAAGCAGTGCAGCAGAGCCTACGAGAGGACTCTGCTGCCTGGGCTCTCCTGAGGCTTCCCTACTCATGCTAAGAGCTATCCAACTCCATGTCAAGAGCACAGGGGCTCTGAGGACCTTTTCCTGCAAGAGAAGTACATTGAAATCACTTTTCCAAACCGGAAAAACAATTTCCAGTAAACTAAGTTCTATGTTAATATTGCTGCACTTGTACAATCTCAGACACAGTTAATTAAACATACCTAAAATGCAAAAGAACAGTATTTGTGTTGGTATAAAACACTACAGTTAACACTTCCAGCTGTACCTTATGTCTGCTTAACGTAATTCGTCCCCCTCATACACACTCCCCACAAACACATCCTTCTTGATCCTGTTAATAATTTTCGTTATCTTTGAAAAAAAAAAAAAAAGATTTAAAATTGTACAGAGTGAGAAGCTCTCCTACTTTCGTAACTCGTGTATTAAGTATATGATTAAAAAGCTTTCATTTAAGTAGTCCCATCAAGGTTTTAACTGCAGAAGGATTCATATAGAGGTGAAATTAATAGGATAGTCCTAATGCAGCAGTTCAATTTTCACATACCAGAGATGAGCAAGTCGATTTATCTGCAAATGTCCTAATTAAGAAAAAAAAACGTTATGGCAAGGCTGCATGTAACATCTCTGTAATGTCCGAAATTTACTTTTTAAAAGCAATGGATTTAGAAACATGATCTTATAAATCACAAATGGAGAGACTTTTTACAAAAAGCAACCCCTTCTCTTCTCAGATCTGAACCCCACATCTAGCCAAATACCCAGATCCTTAAAAGACCTTTGCCTGTAAGCACTACATGGTTCCAGTGGGTCCTAATGGGTTTGGCTGTGACAGCACACACGAAAAGTCACAATTCACAGCTATAGTTCCAAGTTCAATTTATTACTTACTAATCATTGCCTCATTTGAAATGACCTTAATCCTTCATGTAAAGTCTTGGCTGTCTATTCCGGAGTCAGAGAAACACAGACTTTCCAATTTTACTGTGGGCTGTTGAAACAAAGCAAAAAACAAAAGTAACGTTCTGGCTTGTTTTTAGATAGCATTTTTGGGGTGCTTTATGGCTAACTAAGCAGTATTCATGGCAAAGCTTGAATGCTTGGTATTCAGATTTGTTTAAAGCATGGTAGTTATTTTCTGACAATCAGTCCCAAGAGGAACTGCCATCTCTTACCAGAGCTGAAGGGGGGGCTGCAGAAATATCTAGAGAACATCTATTGGCCAGCATCAGACCTCCTGACCAGCTCCAGTGCTGGACAATCACATTTCCACAGCTGGGCATAGAATCATAGAATGGTAAGGTTGGAAGGGACTCTAGAGGTCATCTAGTCCAACCCTCAAATGAATAGCTTGTACAGGGATTGAATCTGCAACCTTGGCATTAGCAGCACCACACTCTAACCAACTGAGCTAAAGTTAACCTCAACATCCCCTCAGAGGATGCTGCATTATCTCCTGCTAATGGGGCTGTTACCATGAAAAGAGGCTGTTTGAAGGGATGTGGAAGGGAGATCTGCCCCTGGCTCCATTGCAGACTCAAAGGGTGGCATGTGGCCACTCATCTCCACTCCTCTGGATGGATACACAGCATGTAGTGTTGCTGAAACAAACAAAAAGATGTAGAAAGTGTCTTTTGAACTACCAAGTATTTTTCTTTGGTACCTTGGAATGGATCAAGTTCTGTATTTGCTGTAGGATGGTTGCAACCTTCAAGCCATTTGCAGCTCATGCAGCTTTGTTTGCCACCTAAGGCCTGGATGGGACGTGCATCTTGGACCGGCATCATTGGAAAGCCCAGCTCAAGGGCACTTGGGGCCTCCAAATAAATATCATTTAATCATACTTCTTTGCAGTGGTTTCATTAGTGCTATTGAAAAGATGTGATAAACATCATCAGTTCCTGACAAACCATGAACATTCTGTCCTACCGAATCTGAATTTTGAAAAAGAAAATTTAGTCCTCAAGATAAAAGAGATCTGCTAGTGTGTGTGAATGCTGGCTAGTCTGCACCTGTCAGTATCCTAGCAGATTAACTCATTGTTGTGACTAAAACACCATCTATGTTATTTTCAGAGAGGCCATTACCCTTCACGTACTGTTCTGACACAAAAGAATGAGGATGCCCTGCATAGGAGTGTTCACAGGGGCTGGCTGGGCTTTCTGGCTTGAAAGAATCATTAAATTACTGGAGTTGAATACTTGTTGGAATAGAACAGAGGTGTCTTTTACATACAAACATATTTTTTTCTAGAATGGCATTTCCTTTATCCAGTTTACCAGTGATTTTAGTAATCAACATCCAGATCTAAAAACGTGTTTATCTCCATGTCATGGTATTATAGCACGTCAAAGGCGCCTAGTAGATGAAGCAGTTGCACGTCCAGTCCATAGCTGCAGAAGAACAGGAAAGGTTTAATGACCTTTTTGTAACTGTTTTTGTTTGATTTCAATCCCAGCAGCTAGTTCTATTCCAGAAAACTGTGATCATATTGCCAGTGCTCCTCAGCTGTATTCATTAGGCTCTTGAAGTAAGAATTCTGCCCACACATCCTCTCTGGCACCCTAAAATATCTATCTGTAATTCAATAGCCTTTGATTTAAGAGTAAGTAGAGTATCAATATAAAAATAGCAGGTACAATGACGTATCCTGGTGCACTGATGTAACATGAAAGCCTCCCTGAAACCAGTGCACCTGGAAAAAGCTTTTTGGCATGGTGGTCATACGAGGAATTGCATGCTTGGATACCCACGCTGCATTTATTCTCTGAACGGTAGCTTTCAATCTTCTGAGTAACCAGACTGGGACCTTTCACATTTCCAAAACCAGCAATGTATGTCTAGAGCCCAAATGATAATGTGATGCCATCATTTATATTATTGGTGTCTGAGCAAATAGTGGTGTATAGTCATTATTTAAAGCTTGGATTTAGAAATTAGAATTCTTTGTTTATTATTCCCACTCCCACTGTTCTTTTTCAGGATCTGCCGTTTTGACCATTACTCTGTGGAAATCACTTCTGCATGTTTCAATTAAATGATCTTACGTTACTTTACATATTAGCACCATCTATTCTAAGAAAGAGAAGCTACTAACTTGAATACTGCTAGATACCAATCCACAAAATTCAAATAGGAAGGAGAAAAAAAGAACTACAAAAGGATTGAATGGACAAATTGCTTGATCCTTTGGCAAGTAGAAAAAGTTAAATAATTTTGTCTATAAACTCACTGGTAGCTTTTGAAAATCTACATCTTCTATTTAACTTCTGTGGCTTTCAACATAATTTTTACTTTAAATACTTCTAAGAACTATCATTTTGAGAAAATAAATGGAATTAAACACCTATTCTCTGCAAAATATTATGCACCAGCTGTTTTAGATCATTTTAGTTCATAGAAGTTCATAGCTAAAACACTGTGTAAAGTTTATTTAACTGGCTCACTGGGTCACAGCATTTATCACTGCTGATTTGTAAAATAACTGAATATTACTCAAAATCCTCTATTAAAGGCATTGTTTTTAGCAAACAGAGGATGGGGCAAATTTTAAACAGGTCACACTGAAAATGTATACTTTCTCCTCACAGATAATACTATTTTGCTTGTGTTTTTCTCTCTCCAGGTGTTTTTAAATTACAGTTTTACTTCCAGGCTCCTCCTAATATTTATTATATCAAAACTTTCTTCCCTTAATGCAGTTAGGGTGTTTTGTGGGAAAAACACGGTTTAATTAGCAGAGTTCTGCAAGTCAAGCTTACTTTTGGAGATTTAAAAGGCAAAATATCCAATGCATGTGAAGAAATAAAGCCTTCCACTGAAACACATTTCCTGATTGTTGAAACTTGGAGTACACAAAGATTTTTATCAGATTTCTATTTTACTAGAGATTTTATCCTATATGACATTCAAAATAGCCACAAAATACGTATGTAGATGGGGACAGAAAAGAGCAGCATGATGCACATTATGCATTACTTCAAAAAAAAATCCATGAAAGTTAGTTGGAAAAAGCTATAGAGAAATAAACATATGTGGCATTTCTCAAAAGATCTCCAACTGCAGTAGAAAAATTTAAGAGTCCATGAACCCAAAAAGTTTGACAACATCTAGTGGTCTGACGCACTCTCATTTGCACTTACCTCTACTGGCGAAGAAAGAATATGTTGGGGAGGAAGGGGTGGGAATATTTGCCCACCCTAGAAACTCTTGCTGTTCCTGGCATGGGGAGGAGTAAACATTATGTTTAAGATACGTCAGAGAGCTATGTCCTAATTCCAGTTTTCTAAAAGCCACAGAAGTAGCTGTGCACCCCTGCCCCATGTGCCACAGTGATCTGTGGCCTGCAAGGGCGGGGGAGAGTTGTCAGCCTTGAACCCACCTTGGTCTCAGGTGACATTAGGGCCCAGCCACCTCTCTGCTGCCAAAGGGAAGATGGAAGGATAACTCTTCCATGAGCTAGAGGGTCTCACATCTTCCCACGCTGCTTTGCCTGACTTGCAAGCACTCAGTCTTGCCCCTTGCATTTCCGACCAAGAGTCAGGCAGATCCTCAGACACAGACGATGAAGGTCCCTCTACCAGCTACCCTAGTTGCCCAGCTGGTGCTTGATAACACCAAAGAAGTAGGTGACGGTCCTGCGGGTATCTGGTTCAGGACTTCACCACTGTTTCTGTGCTCTCCATCTCAGTGGCACTGGGGGAAAGGCATTCACAGTACTGGGAATCAGAACCCCAGAGGCTGCCACAAGGTGTTTCGTTTATGTCTTCACATCACAGTGTCAGTCTTTCTCCTGCTTATTCTCTTTCCTCATCCACTAGAGCACAATGGATGGATAGCTACAGCCACTGGGTGTGACAGTCTCCTTGGTTGGGCTTATCCAAGCTGTTCTGTGAAAGGTGGGTAGAGATTTTCCTTAAAAACCATGTCATCCAAGAGGATAGACATAGTCTAAGCACATCAAATGGCCGCTCTGAACAGCTTATATGCCTTCCTACCTGTCTCTGTAGCACTGTGCAACTTTGGTGCCTGGTTTCCACCTTTCTTCTCTAAACAAGTGTTGCTCAGCCTTCATGGGAGGTTCTGCATAGCTACTTGTGGGACTTCAAACTCTGAAATGGAGACATCTGTTGGTTTGAATCTCCTTCAGGGCTGAGATGATGGTTAAGAATAAGTAGTGTGATTTGAATTTGAATGTGAAATGAAATAGGAGTTAAGTTCTTAAGCAGCTTTGAGGATCTGTGCCTGGGCTCTTAAAATGCAATTAATTAGTGACTAACTGGAGGCCCTCTAGGGCTCTGCCATCCTTGAGGTTTTGGTATAGCCTCTCCTCTCCTTAGCCTATATTGCATATTCTGAAAGCATCATCATACCAAGGAAGGAGACCTACACATTTACTGACTCTTTGATCTAGCAGAATTCCACCTAAGTTGTAGCATGCACATTGTTGTGGGTTGACAGGGAGCAGCAAAACTGGTTGACACAGGACCTTAAGCACTGACAGTTGTTAGGGCATTACTTAACCTCTCCTAGTCTGTGAGTTGTGGCATCCAGTATAGATTGCTGAAGCTGTTGGAAATTCATTAACACTATTGGAATATCATTAACAGTTGTACCAAGGATTACATGCCTTTAAGTGTGGCACTCCAGGCCAGTGCTCAAGTAAATTAGAAGCAGCAATTCCAGGAAAGAGGCATTTGTTGATGGTATGATGCCCACAAGTGTCAACAGATGTCATTCCTTGTAATAGAGCATGTGATTCTAATTTGGCACTTCTTTTCATCAGGAGGAACTTCTTGCTGAGCAGATGTCACTTCTAATCCTATCTTTTATGGGTGCTTGTGCCCTGTTAGAACTGGCATGCCAGTTTAAAAGTAGGCATGGTGCCACTGGAGCAGATGGTCATGAGCACAAGTCGTGTTACAGATCTGGTGTGTGCAGAAATGTGGATGTCAGGACTGAAGTCCTACGAAAATGTTCCTACACCCAAGAAAATTCCACTCTAAATAGGTTAATACATGTCATTAATGTGTTAGTGCCATGGAAAATAGGTGTTATCTACATTTTCTTTATGGTTATTCTAACTTTTGGGTAGAATTTTCCCAGCGGTAGTTCTGGCAACTGAGGTCATTGGAGCATAGATGGATCCTTGGCAAAAATGCTGTCAATGCTTAGTGCTGCACTGAGAGCTCTGCAGAGCCTGGGACCTGATGAGGCATGGAGGACTCATCTGCTGAATGATTAGAGGGGGAAGTGGCCCTGAGTCTGTATTCATCCATCGCTTCTGTATATGTATCTCCTGTGTATATGACTGTCCACCAAACATGTATCTGGAGTTAAACTAGAGCACTATCCTGGAAAGCGTGTGCTTTTTCCTTAGTTGTAGGGAGCAGGATTTTTTCTAGCAGTCTCATCTGTATTCTAACTTCATTTGCACTGTAGACAGCACTTCAGTTGCCCTCACTGGGTTCAAATACAGTATTTCTTACAAATTTACCCTTCATTAACAGTTAATTTCAGTAAACTTACTAAACAGAGGATTGTTTTAATTTTGTTGTTTGGATATAGCTACTTGTTCTCTCTTCCAAAATGAACCTGCTGCAAGCAACTTAAATGTTTAATTAATATGTAATATACTCTTCTTAACTTGTGTCAGGGAGTAGAGCTTCCACACACATTATGAGTACTTGGCCTGCCTTCATATGTACATTGGGTGTTACGGACCAGCCCTTCCTACAACTAATTGATAGACTTAAGTGATTATAAAAGTGGGTGTATAACAAGATAAGGATACTCTGATCTGATGTGTTAGAAACTTTCATCCATATATATAGGAGAAGCTTATAGCAGATACATTTCTTTCTTCTCAATTACAGAAGCAAACATTTCCCCACCTATACCCCAGGTCTGCTCCTCAGCTTGCCATGAGGTACTTCAGCAAGGTATTAGCAACCCGGGATGCTTCTTGCCACTGTAATCAGATCTGTACGCTGAACAAGAAGAAGTTTACAAGAAGGATTTGGGCTTAAATGGCCTTGTTATTCTGGATGCTTCACCTTTGACAATGGGACTCCAAGTAGTGCCAAGGCATGGCCCTTTCAGAAGGCAAATATGCAGTGATGTCTCAGGCCCATTTTAAAAGTCTCTGCATATTCCAGATATCTTTGACAAGATTTCTATAACCTTATGTTACCCTTTCAGACAAATAACATGATTGACTAGCAAAATACTGTTACATTTAATTTATACTCTATGGGGCTTTAATTAGCCAGTTACATAAATGAGCTGAAGTAGCCAAGCAGCTGTATAATCAGCTAGTGGTAGGCAAAGCTATCACTAACATACATCAAAATCTTACTACATAATAAAATGCTCACCTTGGTTGGTACAGTTTTAAAATTTCACAAGATCCCAAATAAAGTGTATTATATGACCCAGAGCATGGCACAGTCAGCAAGTTGTCTGCAAATCCTACTAATACATACAGAAACTTTACTTTGTGGTGTAATTTTCACCTTGCTCGATGAAGCTTGTAAAACTTAGATAGGGAGCAGCATGTAACTCCACTCAAGTAAGAAATCCATTTAACTGGCCCCTAAATATATATTTTAATTGATGAGATGAGATGAATAAGTTAATATTGATACAAGCAGATGCATCAGCAGCAGGCTATATTTCTACTATCTATTATGTATGAAGGACACTGAAGATGGGCCCATGCTACATAAATTAGTCTAGACTTCGAGAACACTATGTCTCAGGAACATTGAAATCAGTAAAAGAAGGAGTTTTGACTCTATGTGAATATGCAGAATTAGATTGTCAGTTTTGTTTGTTTATACTGTATTAATTATAGAAGTGCCACCAAGCTTCATTGTTTCTACAACATTCCTGCAGACTGGCAGCTGTAAAAGTCGACCCACACAAACCAGAGCAGATATGAAATACCATTCTTTTGCCTTCTGTCACATGAACACTTGTACATATTTGTGATGAAAGAATAAAACGAAGGATAAATATTTATTCATGTAAGCAAAACTTTTATATTAATATTTAAAAATAAAACTTTTATGAACTTTTATATTAATATTTTATATTAATATTTTATATTAATTTGTCATATTTCTCTGCTTCACTCCACTTTATAGAGCACAGTGCACATGAGCCATTTCCATCCAAGTGGTGCTCTAGGCTATTCCTAGCCAAGGAGGGAAAAAGTTAGCCCCAACACAGCTGGTGGAGGGGTGCTCCAGGGGCACTGTCTCCCTCCGTTGAGGGCAAAGGGGCCTGTTGCGGAGGGAGTTGGCTCCAGTGGCGGGACTGAAAGCAATGTGAAGCCTGGAGAGCTGACTCCAGTGCTACCCAGTGCTGCAGATTTGCCTCTTTGCTTTGGTCAGGATTAAGTTCAGAATTCAAGCTTCTGTTTTGAATGCTAGGTCTTCACAAAATGCTCCCTTTGTAAAGACATGTGCAAGCACAAATTTCCTCTAAAATAACTATGGTAAGGAAGGTTGTTGCTAAAACAACTTTGAGCTGAAAAAACATAATGGGAAAAAGGACTCTCAAGCAAATAAGCTAGGTTTAAGCAATCTCTGAATATCAATCCTTATGCCTCTCCTTGTTCTGGACAGCTAAGAAACCTGCCACCAGTTTATTCCTGATCTCTTGCTCTTGGCTTTGTGTATTGAGAAATGTCAGGCGCTGGCTCTCAGCAAAGGCAAAATAACCAGTTAGCTGGCTGCGAATTTAGTCTAATGTCATGACATGGTAATAACATAGTGAAGCATTATATTGAAATACATAATGCTGAACTTCAAAACACTAACTGCTAAAATAATGAAATGAAAAGTACAGTTGTCAGGCTGCATATCTTGTCAATAATCTGTTAAAATGCCTCTCATTTTATGGGTGAAAAATCACAAATAAGGAATACACCTTGCTTTCACTGTCCATCTCTGCCATCCCCTCGCTATGTGAACTTGGAGCATGGCTCAGCCCCTTTGTGCTTTCCTCGTTCGTAAAGCTTGTTGAGTTCTGAGCCTGGGAAGTGCTTTGCAAATGCTAAGTGGGATCACTGTTGTAACAACTAGACGTACCTTCCTTGTTATTTAACTTGGCGTCAAGTAGCGTCTAAGGATCTTTAAGATGGAAAGGACTTGCTATTACTCGGGGTAAGTGTTTGTGCTTCAGTGAACATTCGTGATGCAAACATGTTCTCAGTGTCTCTGGTGTGATTACAGCTGCAGTGGGGAGCTAACAACTCCAGAGCCGCTGCCAGAACAGTTAATGCTTGACCTGCTATGATGAGCTGGAATCTCACAGCCTTTCACAAAGCCTCACTCAGCAGCTCACAAGACAGGGAGCCACAGAAGCAGTCACACTCTCATTTTAATACTCTTTTGGGGTCTATTTCTCAGCAAAACAGAGAACTGTAAGCTTTGTCAGACAAGCTTGTTTTTTTAGAAAGGACCCAAGTTCTCCAACAGAAGGAGCCTTTAGTGCTGTGAAGCACAAGCAGGGAAAGCTGTTGTCGTCACGGCTAGCCAGTCTTTAGGCAGACCCCACGGTGTGAATTCTGAGATAGAAATTTCCTGCTTACATCTCCAAAACACAGCCTTTCAATCACCGTCTGCTCTCAAAGCAAGACCTGCCTTAGCAGCATGGATGCAACATTAATTCAGATCTAATCAAACATAGAATTTCCCCCTGATCCATGCTCTTGCTGGCTTTCCGATGATATGTAATATCATATTTCAAGGCGTTTTCTTTAATGTTCATTTTATAAATAATTCCAAAATAGTAATGGTTCCTACTAGCAGTATGTACAGGAGAGCCATCATCTTCTGAGAGCAAGTAGCCCCCAAAGCGAGTGCTGCAGTGTAGCACCAGATGGTGCTACATGAAGGAAAGAAGTGTGGCACATGCAGAGAGAGGGTGGCTCAAAACATATGAGAACTGGTGGGATTTTGGTCATGGCTTTCTCTGAACATGGAGCCTACAACATGTTGTCAGCCCTGACTTCTCTATGTCTTTAGGACATTATACGGGCGTAACACTGTATGGGAGGAGTGGGTACAGCTGGGACTCACTGAAGTACTTGCAAATTTTCAAAAATCCTTTCTTCTCTATATTTTTCAGAGGCAAAGAAGTAGGATGCCTTTGGGTTCACAGTGAGGAGGTGATAAAAGTGAAGCTGAAGGCCTTTAGCTTCAGTGAATCATTAATAGGCTATTAAATACTCTTCCTGCAAAGTTGACAATGTTGCACTGCATATAGCAGAATCTGCAAAAATGTAGAGTATTTTATGTAGGAGAACCCAAATGACTTGCAAGGTGCTTCAAAGGCAAGCAGGGAGCCTCCTGTTTTAGATAAAATGCAAAAGTAGTGGAGTAGAAGGCAAGAGGTACAATACAGGGGAAGACATGATTACCTGGAAACAGCATTGCACGTCTGGTGCTTCTGTACAGGCTCTGACTGAAAAATAAGAACTAGACAGATTATGTGAGGGCTGATGTTAGTGACTCACCCATTGCAGATATTAACAGAAGGCATTATCTCATGATAATCTCTTGACTGACAATTGTCATCTGATGAATAAGTCTTTCTGATTTTCCTCTAAGATGTGAATTCGTCTAAGTAAATGAAAATCTTTCTTTTCCTCTCAGCTCATGAAGGATATGCGTTTCCTTGGATCTTTAGTTTCATTTCTGTTTTGAATGCTATTTGTAAAGAAAAGTAGAATCCAGCACTGTCTGTAACAAGGTCGATCTCACCTTGCTCTGGTCCTGTGGTATCAGACTCTGCTGTAGTGATAACCATAGGTGCACGACACATGTGCTTTTGAGGTCATACTATACATGCGTGTAGTGTTGTACCACACCATCTCTCTCCTGATTCCATCTCTGAGTGAACAGCAAGGTGAGACATGTTGTCTCCTACTTCAGATATTGACCATATCTCAGCAACTCTTGGATCCATTGACACTGCTATTTGGCTCATCTTGCAGAGAGTCTATTTTTTATTAGAAGATGAAAAGCCAAATTATTTTTTTCTTGATTTTTTTTCTCCTAAAGGTGTTTTTTCACCTTCTTTTCTGTTGTGAGCCTACAGCATGTGGGATGCACAATTGGCTCTCTCTAGGTATAGAGCATTTCTAATTCAGGAGGTTTGACTGGGTCATATTTTTCAGGCTTTCCATTCAGCCTATAATCATTTCTTTAATTAGCAGACCACTTAGGCTTTGTTATAGAGGGCAGAGGTGTTTAGAGCTTGCTGCACTTTATGTTAAAGAACTAGAAAAGCTTTTTTTGTTTTGGTAAGAGATTATATAACATCCCCTGACACTCATTCTTCAAACAAGAGAAGTGCTTCCATTTTGGCATTCAGCCAAGTTTTTGAATTGAAATGTTCTTTGTATAATAGATTTCACAAAAGGGAATAAAGGATAGGCATATAAGGCTTTAATAAAAGAGCATTTGAACTGTATTTTTCTGTGAATAATAATAAGAATTTCCTCCTCAATGTTACTGTTTCTGTAATGTGAACTTCTAAACAAATAGCCAAGAAACAAAAAGCTTGTCTATAAGTGGCACAGCTCAAATCAGCTAGGTGGGCTGATGTCAAAAACTGTGGAATATGTTTAGAGCATGATGCAAACAGATTAAAATGAACATAAAACCTTAACCTTAAAATCTCCCTACCATCTGGTGGATATGTCCTCATGCACTGTTGCAGAGGAGATGGGGCCAGGTTGGGCCAGACTCTTTGCTGGCATAGTTTTACTAAGTCAGCAGTGTTTTCTCAGCAGATAGATAGTTCAGCACATGATCTTTAATGTTTGTTACACAGGTGAGAAATCCTTGTGATTTCAATACAAAAGAATTGTTTAATGTGCTAAGGGTGGTTATGGGTGCAGCAGTGTAAAGACAACAAGTGTTTGAGGTTCTTCTGTTCCTGCATAAAGTACGGTAGACTCTTGTGCTTATTATTTGAACAAAGGTTAAATGTGTTCGTAGAAATCCGTGTATACTACAGATATAGTACTTTAAATTAAGATCTGTATAGAAAAAGTCTTAAAGACAGAGAGAACTAAATGCTATTTTGTCAGAGCCAGAAGGTATATTCTTTCTTTATCAGAAAAGAGGATTTTCTTTTCCAACCAGCACTTTTTTTTTTCTAAATGATTTTCAATAAGGCAAAAACCCCTTTTCTTCTGTGCACACATTTAAGAACCTTATATAAAAATACTGGAGGCTTGGGCATGCCAATTACTTTAATATAGTTATGATTTCCCTGCAAGCAGTGCCTAAAAAGTCTTGTATTATATCTTTTTAAAACAATGGAAATGAAAGTTATAGCCTTTTTCTGACATCTTGTGTATTTTTTGCCACTATTTCTGCTCATTTTTTTTAAGTAAAAACTTCAGGCTTCTGCAAATGCTCAAGTCCAAACATGCTATAACCTTTTGCTCCTTCAAGGCTTTCTGCTTAGTAGATAAAGAAGACACTCCAACTTTGCCTTTTTCAAATGTTAAAAAAAAAAGAATATTTTCCTTATATCTGCAAGGAGCCTGGGATACGATTATTCCTTAGATGGCAAATGCAGAAGGAAACAAAACCCATTAGATATTTTCAGAGAGGTCAATATAAAACAGAAACCTTGGCAACCTAAGATGCAATGTGAGAATATGATTGAAATGGATGTGAGAGTTAAGATAGATTTTATTATTATTATTCATCTTACCATTCAAACATCTTGATGCGATCTGAGGGAGTGTTTGTAGGAAATCTTTGCTGGACAGAAGTTGGTGCCTTGTGCTACCAAGCCCTGACAGTCTTCCCTTACCCCAACTGTCAGTATCTCCCAAGTGAGAGTGTGGGAGGCTCCTGGAGTAACTGCAAAGTGCCAAACTGCTCCACTCCACAGTTAAAAACACCTTGATTTCAGCCTGGCACCTAGATTCCTTTGTGAGGTAAGCCCTAAAGCAGGTATTAATTTGGTATTGGAATCATACTCTAACAGTCTCCAAAACTTCATGTTTAAGTTGTTTGGAAATATTTATTTCTGCATAACCATTGTTTTGGATAAAACCTATGTAACTTAGCCCAAGTTACAACCAGAATATGTTTTTACAGATAGTAATTGTTGATACAAACTCAGTCCGTACACCACAGTTCACATTCTGTATAAAGTTATAATTAGCGGAATTTTGGTCTCCTGCAGGTTCCAGTTTTGGAAACGAAGAACAGACTGCTCCTAAGGCAGCTGCTCCTTCTAAAGACGTTCCCAAGGGGAGCAGCAAGACTGCAACACAGGTATCCAGCAGCACAGCAACTCCACGCAGGAGCTTACTGCCAGCACCAAAAGCTACAACAGCACCTGCTGGTAACTATTTCAAACTTATATGCTTGAAAAAAACATTTTTGTTAGGCCAAGAGTTGCAGAAACCTTATTATGACTCTATTTAAGTGCTTACTCAATTAATTTTCATGCAGCTCTTGGGCACGTAACCATAGCTAAATTGATTTGGTCTCTGTTTGCCATATTCTTTTTGAAATGCTGTCAGCAACTGAGTTCTTGTCTCCTTTTGTGAAGGCATGTCTGTTCAGAGTGTCTGGAGTTGAAGACACTTAGTGCTCCTAACTATACGTGCCACAGGTTTAATGTATATATTAAGGTTCCCACCAAGTAGTATTTTGAAAACATTACATTGCTTTAGAGGCCAAAGCATTCCTCTGAGGAGGTAATTCATTGCTAGGTATGCTTGCAAGGATGAAAATACTGCTCTCTGAGCTCTGGCCTGGCACTTGGTCCAAGTGCACGAACCCTGCAAGCTGCCTCTGACAAAGGTAAAGGGATGTGTCTTCTTGGGTACCCGAGACTGACTTAGGACTCACCAAGTTTGAGAGAACAAGGAGCAATTTGTGTTGCCTGCTTATCACCTTGGCCCATCTGCCCACTCACTTAATGGGGAGAGATAAGGTAACCATGCTGGTGAACATGTATTACAAAGTCTCTGCTGGCAATGCAGAGACTTGGTTTGGGTATTGTGGACAAGTTAGGGCTGAGTTACGGCTCTTCATTGTGACTTGCAAGCAGGGAGAATAAAAGATTATTGGTCCTAATTAAAAAATGTTTAAAAACACAGCTGCAGACATCCTTTCCCCTTGGTACAGATGACATCTCCCTACCAAGGTGGCTTCAGGCGTGTTCCTGTCCACTGTTGGACCTTATACCCTGGACTTTGCTACTCTATTCCAGCTCCTATTTGTCCCATTGCCTACCTGTCTGACCTAGCCCCAGCAATTACCTTCCTGTGCTGTCTCAGCATCTGGGCATCCATCAACCATTGGAGACATTGGTGGCTAGCTACTGAAGAGCCCCAGAAAAGGGCAGGAGAGTGCCTTGAGGCCCAAGAGATGTTGCTGGAGCCACAGCAAGCTCTTACACACCACAGTCTCCATGTGTCCCCACATTCACCTCTGCTTCTTCATGCCCCAAGAGTTTTTCCAAGCTCCTTAAGGGAAAGGAACATTAAATAATCCATACTAGTGGTCATTTTTAAAGACATAATTGGAGAAACTTACTGGTAAGAAGCCTATGCCTGAACTGGTCATTGAACTCTTGCATGCAGCTACCTAGGTCAGTATTATATCTCCCAGTGTGGAAGAGAGGGAAAAAATGGTTTCAGGATTTATATTCCTGCAATCACTTCAAAAATCACTAAGACATTGGGGTGTAACATCATGTTATAGTGACTGAAACATACTCCATTGTGTTTGAATGAGAGTAGTGAAATGTGAATTTATTGCACTTACACAGCACTTGGAATTGTTCCACAGACAAGTTGACACCAAGTTATTTTCCAAAGCCAAAATGTTTCTCAGAGAGCTTGCAATTGTTAGTAGCAAGTTGCTACCTTGGAGCTGGGAAAATTTAAGTATGCCTGAATCTTTCCTAGCTTGCTCAGTTTTCATGGCTCTACAAGTTTTCTCATGGAAACTACCTCTAGAAGCAAAGTTTCAATTCCATGAACTCTTTCCTTGCATTTCCATGGCCTGCCCAGAGAAAAGAGCCTTACTGTTTTCCCACTTCTGTTGTCCCCTCTTTCCTAAGATTCTCCTTTGGGTTTAGTCTTTTTTTTAATTAATTTTCTTGGGGTTTTTTTCCTAAAATATTGCTATTTTATATGTGCGTCTTGGAGAGAATATTATGCAGAAAGACAAATCAAACTGCTCACTCTCAATGTTTTCCTTTAGAGAAACGATTTGGAGAGACCACTTCATGGTCTTGTGTATGTGGTTATATAATGAATGAAAAAAAGAGAGATTCCATGAGAGTATGGCAGTTCCATTAAATCCAGATTATATCTAGCAATTAATAATCCAAATTAAAGAATTTTATGTAAATCACTAGTGTTAATCTGGCCCTCGTTTAACAGTGTTTCATCTCTATGTAGGTCCCATTAGGTTTGATGGCACACACTCTAAGTGAAGGTTGAAAGGAACAGTCTGTAAAAAACGTGAGCCAAAGACTCCAGTATTACCAGTTCTGGTCACCCAGGTTCAAAATTAACTCAGTTGAAACTCTTACAGAAGAAGACTACTACTATAATCAATGATCTGGAGAAACTAGCAGGGAAGATGAGGCTAAAACAATTTGACTTACATAGTCCAGCAAAGTGAAAGCTGAGAGAGATGTGGTCTATTATCCACCTAGACTATGTGCTTCATTTCAGGCTACAGCAGTATTAGGTTAGTGTCAAAATTTATCCCATGCATCTTATACCAAAGCCTTTATTTCCCAGCTAGAGGGACTGGCATGATAAGCTTTAAGGAGCTATTTCAAGGACCTTGTAGAGCAGTTCTTTTGGCCTCCAGGCTTATTTTATCACATTAAAGGAGGCTGTTGAAGATTCTGGGTCTTTTACTACTTGTGCAACCCCAAACAAGTGAATCCAAGGAAATTTCAGTGGGTGATCCAATGAGCTAGACTACAGTGTTTACTATGAAGTCAGGCTAGTGTATACCCAAAACCTAGCATAGGCAGCACAAATTAAATAATTCGGGTCATCTTGTCTGAATTTGTACAGGTTCCAAGTCTCAGACCCATACAGAAAGATAGAAATTCCAACAATCTAATACAAAACAATATTGATTAGGCAGTAGATTGGCAGACAAAAAGGTAAGTTTTACCATCGCATTAGAGCATAGGGACTGGTGAAGAAAGCAATTATTGAGGTTGAAGACTAAAATAGGCACAGTACCATGTGAATATATGCTGTTCACAAACTGTTTGAGGCTGGAGAACAGAAACTATCCAACCATCAGTACAGTTCAGTTCAGGAACAACTTTCCAACAGACATGGGAGATAGATGGGAAAGGAAGAAACAAAAGATATGTGCTTTAAGGCAGCAATTTCATAATCTTGGAAAGGATCGCTTATTACGCTGCCTGCAATAGGAAGACACACAGTAACTATCCAGAAAGTGCCCCCAGGTCCTAGGACTGAAAAACATTCTGGTTCTCCATACCTGTTGACAAGAATGTTACTGAATGACATGAACTATCTTGCTTTAAAGAAACTGTTTTTGAATTGCTCATGATGATGGGCCAAATAAACTATGCAGTGCCACTCTCATCAATACCCTACGACTATCACCTTTGACCGAGCAGACAGCAGGGCAGAGGTCTCATCTAAGCTTGATTTCTTGTTCCTCATCTTAGTTCCTTGTTTCATTCCAGGAGGGAGAAGGCCAAAAAAATGGTCAAGAGAGGTTGAGGTCAGATTCCTGCTGCAGATGAAATGGTAGGATTTAAGAATTTGAGTGTTTCAGGCATTTTAGATGATTTCTGAAGCATCTTGAGAGCTTCTGGGTCTGCCTTAGAACTTTAGTTGTATACATCTGATCTCAGTCCAGATCTATCAGTTATATACTACTATCAAGAAGCACATGCACTCTGCCCCAGACATAATATCTTGATGTGATATCATGATATCTGCTTAGCCATGCCAACTCCTTGAAGCAAATCCATTATCTTCCTTTCTTACTACTTTCTCTCGCTAAAAGATTGAGCTTGCTGATGTGACTAATACTCAACACAACATTGGTCAACATGACCATGGCACTGATCCCCTCTGTAGTGCCAGGCAGGCAGAGTTTGTGTTGTGTTTCAATGACTGCTCCTATGTATTAAATGTGTTTGGTCGACATTTTCAGCTATTTCGCTATTTTTTCCCTGAAAAACAGCAATCTGAAATGAGAAAAATTATTTTGCCACTTCATGCTGATTTGAAAAATGATAAGGAAAGAAGTTCAGAAAATCCATGTTTTTCTCCTTTTCATAAACTTTTGCTGGATTTTATCACCCCTGAGGAAGAATTTGAAAATAAAAAGCCATATAAAATTTGGATAATTATATCTCCCATTTTCTTCCTTCTAAAGACCCTTCATTTGCTCATTGTCTTTATGTCATTAATGCATGTTCTCTGTGTCATCATTCAGTTTGAGTGTAGCTTCTATCAGAGTATTTGTTACTGTCTGTGCCTGACCCTTCGGTCATACATGGATATGTGTGCTTCCATGGGGGCAAAAAAACTAGCTCTTTGCTCATGCTTCAGTCTGGCCATATATGAACTCATGGGTCTGGTGCTGTAAAGTGCTGCTAATGCCACGCTGTGCCTGAGTTAATAGGCTCAGCTGAGAGAAAGCAATGTAAGTCCTGTATTGGATTTACTTTCCTTCAGCCTGTTTAAAGCGTGTCTGTGAATGCACATGTCCATATAGATCTGCCCTACGTATTCAGGCTTGCACTGCCCAAAACATCATTCAATTTTGTACAAGATTGTTAGTCCGACCCTGCTGTTATTTCCTGAGCGTTGCTGGGGCAGGGTAGCTGCCAATGCACAGAAGAGGAGGCAGATTTCAACCCTGCATCCCACCATGACCTTTCCATGCCATGGAGTCAGCAGGTACAACTGGGGATTGCCCATAGGCATGCTAATGTGAGCCATATAGAAGAAGGTGTAGAAGAGCCCAGCCCTGAAATTACTCCCCTCCGGTGGCCTGCCCAACCTCTTCTCAGCAGGGCACTTCTGTTTGTGGTGCACTGGATCGAGCCCCTTGCCACTATCCCACTGAATTTATATACTGGTCTTGACAGGAAGATTCAGGCAAGTAAAACTTGCCCCTCTTTATTCTGGAAGGAAACTGAGCATGCGAAGTAGGGGGGACATGGGTGTGTTATGCAAACAGTCAGAGGCGGATGCTGAACAGGAACAGCTGGCAAGTTTGGGAAGATGCTGTTATTATGCACAACATACAGAAGAAAAATAAACTACGTTAGTACAATGCTCTGGCTTGATTTTTGTATGAACCAAGGTTTTGATGAACCATCAGATACATCTATGATGAAGTCATTAATTTATTTTGTTAGAACACTGTTACAGTTCCTCATAATGCGAAATATTTGATGGAGACTAAGGCCAAAATAAATGAAAGCAATGATAAAGTCAAGCTTTTTCAGCAACTGTCTAATCCTGCCTCACTTGCGATAATATATGAATGCTGTCTGTAGATCCCATTGTGATGTAGAGCCCTATAGAATGTATTTTCTTTTCTTTAAGTATTCTTTGGAAAGTTTTGCACATATTTTAAATGATGAAGCACAAACCCATCTTTCTAAAATTGAACTCTCTGTTCAACTGGTAAGAAGATGCTACAGATCAAATGAAGCAAGAAGGGAAATGACAGTGAAGTTTTCATATTATTTTGGGCTTTCTGATCCCAGGCAAACAAAGGCATCTAGTAAAAGGGCTTGATGTTGCATGTGCACTTTAAAACACATTCTGTCTGTGTCCAGTCTTCTGTGTGTCCCAGTTACTAGAACAAGTGTCTAAAGCACTCCACTCCTTTAAGTAAAATGCACAGATGCTATACATGCTGTATACAACATCTTTTAAGAAAGTAAAAGGGGAAGAAATCATCTCACAAAGAGAATGGCAATCAGTTAAATATAACAAATATATCTAAAAGAGTGGAATATAGGGTGATGTATGAAATGCGTGTGTATTTCAGAGACGTGTGTCATTTTAGGTACATAGAAATAGGAAATTATTTTACAAAGGAGCTTATCCAGCAATATTAATGAGTGGAAATAATCAGTAAAAGTCACATGAAAGCTTTCATGTATTAGGAGTTACCTGAGAAGACCACCGGTGCTGTAAATTCTCATTAAAAAAAAAGAAAAAAAAAGAAAGCTACTCGAGAGAGATTATGAGATTATGCTCCTGATATTTCACTAAAACTGCTTGTCAAATAAACTGGACTACAGGGTATAGATCAGTTTTAATTAATGAAAATGTAATCCCATAGCTGCTGCTGTGGAGTGATTCAGATGATCAAAAAAAATTTCTGGCATGAGACAATAGCAGTAGAAGACCATTGTCATGCAAATCGTTTTGATGACATAAACCGATTGCTTTCTGACCAGTCTATGAAAGACATGCTTTTAATTAGGTTTCAGTGTTTTGCACCAGACTTTTTGTGCACTATTAGACTCCTTTAATTTTTGCACACAGAAAATGGAAAAATAGAAGCACACTTGAATGGAAAAATTGGGACAAGTCCTTTACTTTCACTTAAATTTGTTAACTTTTTTGAGAAATACAGTGAAATCCCAAATGTTATTGATCATTATTATTATTGTTTCATATTTCACTTAAAGACATAGGTGCAAGCAACTCTGCATGTGGAATGTTGCAGCTAAGATCCGCCTCGGAAAGACATATAAGCTTCCTCTTTCTAAAATTGTTCATAAAAACGTATGGTCTCTGAGGCACACATATACAGAATGTTCTAAATTACTAAATTTCTCCAGAATATGGCCATATCTACAGAAAAAAATGTTCAGAGACAGTAGATTAACAATTTTCCACTGGTTTTGGGAGTTCTGTGAATCCCTTGGATTAATGTTCACTGTGCAGCAACTCAGATCCAAAATCAGACCAGAATCTCATTCTGCCACCATTCACCCAAGAGCTTTCAGTTTGACATGGTGCCGTGAGCGCTATTTAACTAGCCCTTTAGGAAGCATACCAAAACCTTGCAGCTAGTAATCTGAGAAGAGCATGTCAGTAATGTGCAATGGAAAGGGGATTAAGATGGGCAGACATTCCTGAGGTGGTGCTGAAAGGTCTGGAGAGTCAGAAAGTGTAGCATTAAGCAGACTTTCCTGCTTATATCCAGAAGCAATATGGTATGTTCCCTCACTACTATGATCAGTTGATTATAATTAAATTGCTTTTAGACCTAAATTACTTCCAGGAAAGGCACCTTGGTTTTATCTGCAGCAGTCTGCCATTTCAGGAGGGGTGTTGCACAGATCCAGTCTGGTAGTGATGTTTTCTCCACATTTAATTGTGTCTCTGGCCACCCAACAGCATGAGGGCAGCCTGGTGCCTCTTTCTGGAATTCCCTTTTCATGCCTAGTTTCTTCCATGGCTGTCTGGGAGGAGCTCCTATGGTATCTCAGCTTACTGCACAACTGAGATGAACAATAAGGTGGATGGAAAGCTGGATCATCAGGCTCAGAGTGTTGTGATCCGAAGTACAAAGTTGATGTGGTAGATCCTTATTTTGGCATCCTTTACGGATTGATACTGGGGCAAATACTGTTTAACATCATCATTAAAGACCTGAACACTGGGGTAGAGGAAATCATCAGCAAGTTCATGTACAACACCAAGTCAAAGGAACTGGAAAATATGCTAGAAGGCACAGCTGCCATTCAGAGGGAGAAACATGGCAATGGAAACCTCATGAGATTGAACAAACACAAATGCAAAGTCCTGCATCTGGGGAGGAATAATCCCATGTAACAGAACAGACAGGGGCCAGCTGACTGGAAAAGCCATGGAAAGACCTTGCTTGTGGCTTGCTTGTTCCTGATCGAAACTCCTCACCATCCGCTTGCTTCTTTTTCCAGACCTTAGCTCTAACCACTAGGCAGGACTTTCCACACAACACTTTGTGAAAATGGAGAGAAGGATTTTATGTTCTGTGTGCTTTGGGGTGTGTGTGTGTCTGTGAGTGTGTGTGTGAGAGTTATGCAATACCTGTTTCAGCCTGGTTGTTATTCTTACTTAATGTTCATCTCACAGACAAGTAACTGTTATTCCCTATAAGCAATCTCGTAATTTGTATGCAATGACAATAGCAATAAAGAATTCATATGAGCAGTTTGTTTCTACTTGGCCCATTAAATTAAAGACAATCAAAAGTATTGCTCAGAAAACTAACCCAGTCAATCCCTGTGCTTTTACAAGTACAGTAAATTACATATAACAGGGCAGGCCGTTAAATACAATTAGTCAAGATGAAAAATAGGAAGCTAGTGTCAACAGAGCTCTCACCAGCAAGCTTACAATGCAAAATGTGCTTCTTTGAACCAGCTTTTGTAAAACCTAGACAACATAAGGGATGAGCTAAGGTCAGCTGAAAGGAAAAAGTGAAGACAGTGTGCTTGCAGAGATGGAAGGCAAAGAAGAGCCCACTGCCACTGCATTTCCCTTTGCAGACACTTTCCATTAAAAACTAAATTGTAAATATGACGTTACATTCACATCGTTCCACATACTGAATATGTAGATATGCATCACTATGCAGCAGTTAGAAGTGAGACATTAAACTTCAAATGTTCAAACCTCTTTCCTAGTAATTTGACTCTGAAACTTGCTACAGCACAACATTTTGAGGAAAATGACTAAAATGCCATGAGATCCGTGTAAAATGATGGGAAGAGAAAGAGTAGATGTGTTACCTCTGCAGCTACTGATGCATATTCTAAGTTACCCTGAAACTTTCTGTTCAGCTCAAAGAACTTTAAAAATATGTTCCTGTCTTCTGCCTTGGAATTAGGAGTATAGTTATTTCTGTTCATCTTTTTGGGTCTTTTTTTCTTTATTTTTTAAAACACCAGAGAAAGAAACTATCTTTTTAGTATAAAAAAAAAAATCACTTTCAGAGAAGTCAAAGAAATAGTCCTTGTCCTTTTTTTCTCATCAGGTTGATTTAAATTTGAAACAAACACAAAGGAAAAGGTACAAGTGTAAGTTCTTTCTACTTCAACAAATATGTAGTCTTGCTTCTACAGCTACTTATTTATTCACATCCGTTCAGTGTCTCATAGATCACAGGATGTGCAGAGTCTCTAGAGGGAATGAGACTCTTCTTATTCCACAGAATCCATCATATTTCCAGCTTTGCTCATTTTGGCTCAAGCAATGCATGCATGGATGTGTCATTACTCACCAAGGACACAACTAGTTATGGGTATCGGAGGAAAGACAGAAAAGAACTTGAAGTGGCTGTGTGTGTCTCTGAATGACTGAAAAACACCTTGGGGTTTTTTGAACTCGCAAGCTGTGTTAGTTAACTTGTAAAATATACCTGAAAGCAGCTGGAATCCAACTGAATGCAGCAAGTCCCAGCAAATTGTTAATGATGTCTACAGCATGTTAGGATTCATTTTGGAATAAATATTCAATACATAATTTGCGAATGTGTTTTCAGTCTGAAGTGAGGAAGCAAATTGAAGCTTAACCCATTGGCTTTTAAAGACTAAACTGCAAAGGTACAGGCAAATAGGAGTGTTGATCCTACAGCAGCTCTCCAGAAGATGTCTCAGATAACATGTATTTACTTCTAGTTCCTAGGGTAGCATTCAGTACTGATGGGGGAAAAACAAATGGATTTCATTGTCTTCTGTTTTTGCAAGTGATTGTTGAATGATATAACACATATATAGTGTTTTGACTGTTATTTCTAATTATTTATCTTTGTACCTCATGCTCAATTTGAAGCAGATTGTGTGTGTTAATTAGGAAATGTAAATACCTTTAGAGAACTATGCATTTACATGCATTTTCAGAAGTAAATGCTGAAAACACTCCAGTAGAATACCAGAGTACAAAGGTTCAAGGAATGTACACCTGTGACGCTTAAATTCCTTTTATAATTGTATTCTACACATTTTGTATTATTCTATGTTATTTTATGATTAGATGCAGCGCATCTTTTGCCATTTCATAATAGATACAATAGTCAAAGTATTAGATAAGTTAGGGTTTTACACTCATTCAGGCTCATGTGAATGACTGAAATGTTTGTGTTGTTTCCTGAGATAAAGTGGAGTTTGAAACTTTTACAGTATAACCTCTGAGTTATTTCTAGGCCACCTGGAGATAGAAAAGATCAAACTGTATAACCTCCATGCAGTACAGTATGATGGTCATCATCATGCCAACACTTCCCTACAGATTTTTTAAACTTAAAATTCCAGATTTCTCTAAAATGAAAAATTTTGACCCCAAACTCTTGTCATTTAGAAATGAATTTTCCCTGCAGGAACTCTTATTGAAATCAGCATGTTTTCTGATTATTTCTGTTTAAGAGCTAGTATCTGTTGTTTCAAAAGAAAAATAAAAGAACAAACCTAATTTTTAGACAAAACATTGAGCACAAGCTCTTATTTGAGGTTTGATGCCAGGAACAGCTCTTCCCCGAAGATTTCCCTGTGGGTGTTGAGCTTAGCAGAATGATAATAGTTTGTTCCTGGGGACTGTCTTCTCTTTTGCCTTCTGTACGCTTCCGAAATCCCTTCTCACGGAGGGTGAGGAGGGCCACAGAGTGGCTGCCAGGAGGCTTTCTCCTTAGCAAGGAGAACCCAAATAATCCCTAGCACCACATTCCCCTGTCCTCCTGCTCGTCCCTGCAGGATTTTTTGCTACTCTTCTCTGCCCTTTGCCTTCTTTTAACCGAGCTGTAATTGGGGAATTTTTGTTCCTTGCTTTGTGTTTGAGGTTGTGAGCCTGAACTAATTCTCCAGGTGTTCCTTGTTCAAAACTTCTCAAAAACAAAAGTAGTTAAGTATTTGTATGCACCTTCTTACAGCTGAAAGTATAAGGAAAAGATGCTTCCCTAGCTGCTGTTTGTGTTTGGCATTTGCCAAGAAGAAACTTGTGGAGGAACTTGGCATACATCCCATTTGTGCCTCATATTTTTATTTTGAAAACCACAGAAAAAAACAAGGCTTCATTGCCATGAAAAAAAGAATGCTTGAATCTGTAACCATATAAACTGTGTCTTATAAAACAAACTCTGTTTTGCTCTCATGGCTCCCATCTCAGATTGCTTTCACTCAGCCCTTAGTAATGAAATGGCACCGTAAACTTGTTTTATGTCCTTCTCGGTAGTAAAGTACAGTGTAGCAGGTGGCAGACACCAGAAATTCATATCCTCAGTTGCTTCACTGTGGAAAGTATTAATCACAAAAGAGAATTGTAGCCTCAACATTTTCAATTTATAAGCAGCAGAGTAAATGAACAGAAGTGAAGATACGAAGGAGGCTCAGTCTTCACCAGCTGTTGATGATGGACAGGGCGGTTTGCCTGTGAACAACACTGGGAGGGAGCTGTTAGACCGGCTCTCTCCCTGTCGTCCTACTGCAAGGAAGGCTGGACGCTTGTGTGCACATCCGTGCTCATTGTGGATGCACTGCACAAGCAAAGAGCTCGTGGGAGAAGTGAAAATTTATAAGGCAAACATTGTTTTTCTGTTATGAGAAACGGTTTGCCACGATTTTTTTGTCTGTTTCGCTGTGTATCCAGGGGCTGTTACACAGTTCTGCAAGCTGAAATGCAACCCCAACAAACACCAACTGTAACAAAGCAAAGCAAACAGGAAAATGCATTAATGTCTGAGGGCTTTGAGTTTTTCTTTTTCTTCTCATTTCCTTGGTGAGTGTTTGCTGAGTCAAATCCTGCAGCTGTGACTGTCAAGCCATTGGTAAAACAGCAGGGCAGGACTTCATACTCCCACACTCAGCATGGTGCCCACATCTGCTTTCATGGAAATTGTGGGTGGGCAGCAGGGGCGAGTTGAGTGTGGGTGGCCGTCACAGCTTCCAGGCGGGAAGTAGCTCCTTGGTATTAGAGGCAGTCAGTGACAGCAAAGCCTGAACAACTGACAGACCATCTCGAGCCCGTGAAGGGAGAGGTCCAAAGGTGGGAGCAGATGCCAAGCTTCCTCCTATTGCAAAATTAAAGGAAGAGAAAACACTAGCACTAAGTTTCTGGAGATCATAACACAAAAGAGCCCTGGGGCATCATGCTGTCGGTGGGCAGGATTTGTGGCTGTGGGAAAGTGCAGGGAAATGAAGGGAAATGCAGAGGTCAGGAGTACTGAAGGAGTAACAAAGGGAAATGCAGAGGTCAAGAGTAATCTGCAGAGCCACAAAGACGCCAGAGGAGGATAGGGGACAAGGGTGTTAGCTTTGCATGTGACTGGAGCATGCACCTTTGTGTAGTCCTGCTTCGGTTTCTCCACCGACCCAGAAGATCTTTGGCTGAGGTTCTACAGCAACGTAAAGAGATTACATACAGGACACAGAGATCAGGATGGACAGGATGGGCTGCCCGCATAGCTTTATTTGTGCCCTATCTGGCATTTTTCATGGAACAGATGGCCAGAGAACCAAGACTGGAAGAGTCTTCTCTTCTGCCCCTCTTTAGTGCAATGGATTTTATCTTTTTCTGTTTATTCCGCATGCACACAGTCGTGCCTGTGGAAACTCTGAGAGAGCTCTGTGACTGATAGGTTAGCATCCAACACTGACATCATGTAGCATCAGTGTGTCTGTGCAAAAGCCCAGGTTGTACATTGGCAAAATACTGGAATTTTGCTGTTCTGGTATATGTCTTAGTGACATGGCTCTGCAAAATTGCAAACAGAATTAAAAAGTGGATTTCTTTCCAACTTCTTTTTTTTTTCCTGATACAGGTTTGAAGAAAGAAGTACAAAAAGATCAGGATGCCAACAAACCAGCTCTGTCATCCCCAAAGAGATTAGCAGTATCAGCCTCCAAGCTCCATTCACCAGGTATTTATGAACCCCAGAGCTATTTCATGGAAGATTTAAAATTGTCGACTTTGCAGCTCTTGTTAATGCACTAAAATCTGATTCCTACTGTTGTTAACTGAAGATTGATTATGTTCAAGGTTCATTAATCTGACTGTAAGTATTGCAGGCTTCATCATGCCAATGCATGAACTGAATAGTCTTATGTTTCCTTTGTTACATGCACTCATCTCTCCTCCAGAACAAAGGGCTGTTACTATTACATGTTTAAGGTCATAGGAACATGTTATTAATCATTATAATTTTATTTTTTAAAAAAGAGAAGATATAGTAAAATAAAAGACACCCAAAACAATTGCCTGGATTGACAGTATATCACTTGGAATCCACTGTCATCGTTGTGCAGAAGTATTACATTTCCTATGTTATTTCTGTGGATAATTGGAAAAGACAGTATCTGTAGAAATAATCTTCAGATTGCTATCAAGGCATTGTCAATTTAGCCCTTAATATTGCACATAAGCACATGGTTTTATTATTGTTATCAAGACCACTGTTTATTTACTAAAATGCAGAGAACTTCTTTCTATTTATGTCAATTAGCATAAATTAACATATCTATAAGGAATCTAACTGGGCAAGAATTCTCTTTTATAAAGCTGGCTTTTTGACTGATCTAAATGCTACTGGTAGGAGAGGGCATGTTTACACTGGTCACATTGTGCTTGCAATATGTTTTCTGTTTGTCTCATTTTTCAGACTATATTGAAATAATTTAAATGTCATGTCTACAGCAATATGATACCTGAGTTATAATTATGGGGGTAGAATCCCATGCTTCTTCGTTTGACAGTAAAGTAAAACGTGAAGAGCAGCTCTTTAGCCTTTCTCCCCAGATTTGTATCAAACATCTCTTCATTTCTGCTAAACTCAATCCCTACCTTTCCCTTTCCCAGCCAACAAAATCAAGACAGTGAAAGGCAAAATTTATTTTTTTCCAGATACCACTTGGACTCAGAATTCTTCTCTTCCTGAGATTCAAGGGTAAAAAGATGAACTTAACGGTGTCCTCTAAAGCTTATCATTTTCAGGATATTTTGGACCTGGTGAGGTCACAGAAGAGAGCCCCAAAGAAAAGTTTGCTGCAGTGAGTGCCAGTTGAAGCACCCGCATTGATTATAGTTGTGGCAGTGTGTTACAGCACAGCTAGTTTGTTTCCAGTGAAACTAAAAGAGCAAAATGGAACATGGCAATATGTGTACTCTGTATTTGCTTGATTTTAAAGAGGCCTGTGTTTCCATCGATGACTTAATGATTTTCAAGGCTTAAATTTTTGTCATATCTGTGATGCCTCAGAGGATTCTTCTTTCTCATGAGAAGATGACTACTTGCCCTGTTTCCATCAGACTCTGTTAGGATTTCTTTAGCTTGATTGTCTGAAATTATGGGGCCTTAAGAGTGTTCATCGCTATTAGGATCAAATAAGAAAATAAATCTCAATTTCATTTTTTTTTCAGTGGTCTTTGGCATTTTTTGAAACAAACAGCAATAACAAAGCAATGCAGAGAGCGGATCGTGTCCCCTGTTCAATGCTTTCCCTCTGTTATTAGCCTGCTTACATGCAGGTCCTGTTCCTCAGCATTATGTTTGGCTGTTATACAAACACTATTACAGGAAGATCGAACATCCATTTTATTTTAACTTTAGATCTGATCTTTGCAATTTAGATCTATCTTCACAAAGAGTAGCAAGGAAGTTTCAAGATGATGTGTTCTTATATGTAGCTCAATTTTGTCTATTGCCGCAGTCCATTCCTGAAATCTGTGTACAAGCACAGGTGTACATAGATGCAGATGCTCTCCCACCACCCCACTGCAGGATGGTGCCATCTTTTTCTGACACCTGTCACTGTATAAAGTGTTTGCTATCAATCCCCTCAAAGTACTTTCCTCACTTTCCTTAGCAAAATGAGGAAAATGGACAGTTAAAAGGCCAGTAAATTGCAAGTAACAGCTAAATCCTCATGGGCTGTGTTAATTATGACTATCTACTTAGTATAGCATCTGTTTCAAACTCTCAGGTAGATAAAGCAGACCTGGGAATTTTGAAGCAGATCATAGGAGTTCTGTGATTTCAATATACAGTGGGTCTGCTCCCCTGTTCCCACCATCAGCACAGAGGACAGTCAGGATCAGGGCCAGCATCATTAACATATACTGTATTTTGTGCAGAGAAACAGAAGAGAAACATCAGTTACAGAGTAAGCCTAATAAGCTGCTTTTCAGACCCAAATGAATAGAGGAAATCAGATTTATCCCTGAGGAAAATACCACATTTTAATTTACAAGGGCAGCTTAGAATACTGACAAGGACAATGCTGAGATGTGCACTTCAAATGTTCCACTGAATGGGAAAGCTAGGAAAACAGAAGACAAAACAGTTTGATGGGGTTTTGCTGTAGTTAAATCTGGACTGATTTCAAGGGTTCACCCCTACACTTCTCTCTATGGCTTCTGTTGCAGCATCACAGATGCTGCCTAAACAGCTAGAGACTTTTATGCTAGAAAGACAGAGATTTATGGCTGTTGTTTTTGTTAATTGCTTGTTCTGTGATAATATCTATTGTGAAGATAAAAGTACCTTTAAATGAAGCGCTATAAGAAAATATCATTCCTACAAAAAAAATATACACAAGCTAAGCTGACATGACATGCAGTGGAAGAAATGTGTAGAGGGCAATAACTATCCTGGTTGAACTATCTTAATGCCAGAGAGTAACATCCAGCAATGTATTATTTAAGTCTTGCAACATCATGAAGTTAATTGTGAAATGTTGCAAAACCTGGTATTCCTCTTTGCAAATGCAAATCATAGCACAAAAAATTTTAAAGACTGCTTTGCACTTGTGGATTTTTGCAGTTGCAGTGTGAGACATTTGGAGCTGTAAGGGAGTGCTTCTCCTGGGCTGGCTCCATGTAAGCTGAGCCTGAAGCCAGAATGCAGACAAGCAAGTTGGAAGACATGCTCTCAGTGGCTCCACGTGAGCTAGTGATGGATCTGAAATGGAAGAAATACAGTCCTCAGTCATTGCTTTAACAAAGCCGTACTACTTTCCAGCCTGGTCTAGTTGGACTGCTCTAAGGATCTGTTTGTACATCTGCACAACAGTCACAGAATCACAGAATCACGGAACAGCTGAGGTTGGAAGGCACCTCTGGAGACATCTGGTCCAACCCTCCTGCTCAAGCAGGATCACCTAGAGCATGCTAGACAGGATCGTGTTCAGGCGGGTTTTGAAGATCTCCAGAGAAGGAGACTCCACAACCTCTCTGGGCAACCTGTGCCAGTGCTCCGTCATTCTCACAGTGAAGAAATTCCTTGTATTCAGGTGGAACTTTCTTAATGATCAGTCTTAAAGATCTAAAATATCTAAAGCCCACATGCCAAAACTACCACAGGAGCAATGCCCAGTTTTACAAATTGACTCAAAATCAGCCCATTAGGTGTGTCTCTGTGGAAGAACTCTTCAGTTCTTTCAGAAAGGGGAGGTAATATCTATGGCAGGATACAATCCCCTATTACTTTCATTGATGAGGGCTAGTTAGAGATATTTTTCAGTATTATTTTTCAGGAACTGCATACATACCAACTACAACACACCCTTTTTCAAATTCTTCCATACATGACCCTTTCCACCAGCACAGACATGCTTATTTTTAATCTCTGTTGAAGCAAATGTTTCCCCTCTCATGTAACATATGGGAACAAGATGTCTGCTGCATTTTTTCTCTCCTTACTGATTCAAGCTGCTGGGCTAAAAGCTTGGGACTAGTGGATTAGGCTGAGGAAGAAAACCAAATAATCCTAGCCAGTATTCAGGAAAGCTAAAAAGCAACAGCTGATGAGAAACTGAGGGTAGCAAAAACAATTGATAAGCTGTGCAAGTGTGTTGCATAGATGAACCTAAATGTTTACAGAGGAAATTTCTTAGAAGTCTGAGATGATAAAGGTAAAAGAGATTGTCCAAGCAATCTCAAGCCAAACCCTTGAGCAACCTGATGCCACCAAAATGCTGTCCATTTTTGCTTCATCCTCAAAACTAAGTATTAATATCCATAGAAATGGATAGTTGACACAAAAGGGATATGAACATAACTTTGGCTAAAAGCATCACTTCCCTGAGATGGCTTATCATGTGCAAGCTCTAATTCTGCAGCCATTCACATGAACGTGACACTGTGTTTGAGCTAATATCCTCTTCTAAAAACAAGATATATTAGTGCTCTCACATGTTTGTACAGGATCTGGCTGGCTTCAAGCCAGCTCAGAGCAAGCAGAAGACTGGAGACTGTCTGGACCCATTTGTGCAGACATACCCTACACTGATTCGGGTAAGCCTGATGGTGCAGGCATAACAGCCGTGCAGAGCCGGTGGTGTAACCAGTCAGTGATACACTGTCGGATCCTGCCTGTGCAGTTTCTGTTGAAGAATTCAACCAGCCTCTTTACTACTGCCAAGATAAACCAGATGTTATCCTTAGGAACCTTAGAGGATGAGGTTTTTAATTCGATACCTAGTTTTGCTTCTATACACTGTCTACACACTATCTGTACCTACTACACTATACTGTCTATCTTCTGCTGCAACTTTAGCAGTGTTACAAAGGGGAGAGCAAGGGGAACTTGAAAGCTAGCCTGCAGTACTACTGATAAAAAATAGTGACATCCCAACAGCAAGCATGTGTTTGCATGCACGGAGGGACAGCTCCAGTCCCACACTATCCTATTCAGAGGCAAAAGGGAAGAGCCTGAGGACTACTAACTCTGGACCAGTTCAGCAAAATGCGAGGACCAATGCAGCAAAACGATCTCTCTGAGTCTAGGATGGACTTGAACTTGCAATAGAGCAATCAGTGCCATGACCTTTATCACCAGTTTTTGGTGAGTCCATAAGGACAGTGAACACTGAATGTAGTTTTTACAGGGCTTTGTTCAATGTAATTGTATTCCCTTGCAACTCCAACTGTGCTAGCCAAAGCAAATGGCCTCATATTACAGTCTGAGAGTAGATATGTCCAGAAAGAGAGGATGTGAAAAAAAAAATTGAGTTTTGGATTGTATTTTCTCTGTCTGCACTGATCTGTGAAGCAGTGCAGACTTACCCACAACTTGGTATTCAGACAGTTGGGTGGACGAACCTGGTGAGTTAACGATAATGTCTAGACGAGGGGGCACGTAAGTACTATGTGAATGAACCCTTTTTGAAATCACTACAGCACTCTGAAAGCACTGAGACAAGGAGGAAATGAAGCAGATCTCCTGACTGCCAGCCTGCCCGCTCATCATGAGTCCCAGCCATCAGACTGAAGTCTTACACTTCACTACCCATAGAAGAGGATTTGCAGTTCAGATTAGAATGGCTCTGTAACCCTGTTTTCTTCACACTGTTGGCTCCGTGACAGAAATCCTGGATCCTTTATGGAGTTTCAGAGGCACTCATGACTAATAATCTAAGAAGAATTTGTTAACCAATTTGGACATCCAAAAAATGAACAAATTCGGTGTGTTCTGCCTGACTGCTCTGGTTTTGCAGTCCGTTACAACATACTCAATGCCCTTATCAAGCCACCAAATGCTGATACAATTTTGCACACCCCTTAATGGCTCTAGTTTGCACTAGGGTCAGAAAAGAGAAACAAAGTCCCCTTTATCACCTGCCTGGGGACACCCTACACCCACATGAGGTTAGGGCCTGACTTCATTCAAGTTGATGGATTACGTTTCCCATACCCAGATTCTCTCAAATGTAGAGTAACATCTCCTTCCTCTTTCCAGCATCTTGGTCATTGAAGCCTTGGCCCTTTCCAGCATCATAGCCCAAACTCACAAACCTGTGAGTCTGATCTTGTGGGTGTTGAGTCAGATGGCATAGCAGTGATTACATAATAAGTGAGCAAACAAGTCTAGTGGTTACTCTAATTTTGTTCTGCTCTTTGTTTCAGTAAGGTTATTACATATGTTTCTGCTCACGATGCTCCGCCTGCTTTGCTCATGT